>NC_138184.1:227568499-228180767 GCF_964194105.1 Spermophilus citellus
GACATGAACAGACACAAGAGATACATACTAACACACAGACACAGAGATACATCTACAACAAACAGACTCACAAACATGTAGATCCTTAAACATAAAGACACACACACACACACACACACACACACACGCTCACAAAGTGTTTCCGTCTGAAAAAAAATTCATTGTGCAGAATAAAGTACAAATATCAGAGGGTAGAACTTTCCCCCTCTTTGATTTCAAACCTTCCTCTCTAGCAGCATCTCAACTACTACACCCTTCCTCAGCCTCATCTGAACTCCAGCCAGTTCCTGAAGCAAGCCTCTGTGTCTTTGAAAGTGCGTTTCCTTCTCTTTTTCCTTTTGAAATGCTGCTTGCTCTGTGGAGCGTATCCAGGTCTACCAGTTGATAGCTCTCTCCTTGTCACCCTAGAGGTCCCAAGTGCTCCAGCATGATGTGCCCCTTTCTTTACACATCCCACCGGGTCCTTCCTCAGACCCCAGTCATTAGCCCACTGACTGCACGTCAAGGTCTTAATGAAACATGATTACAAAGTGCTTGGAAAACCTTTTATTCTAGGAGAGGACAGGTGCGTCCTGGGGACGTCTCCTTTAACTACTGTTGAATAACAATTACAGGAGGCCATTGTTTTGCACTGGGCTTCTGCACTGGGCCCCCACTGGCCAGACTAAAAATCAAAATAGAGTCGCCCATACTAGTGTTGCACATCACCAGCCAAGACAGAGCTGTGGCCTGACCTTCCAGGAGTCAGGACTAGAGAGGCCATGCACATTCACATGCACAGCTTCAACTGGTGTGACCAGAAAGTTTCCCTGCCTTAATGCTCACACGAGATAGAGAGCCTAAGGTAAGCTGATGTAAGCACTGCGTCATTTTCCTACTAGTCACTCCCCCTGTCCACCCCTTGCAGGGAAAGTAACTCTGAAACCACTCACTTGAGCCTTTCTCTGTTTATTATCCAACTTCCTCTGCTCAGCCTGGGGGAACGCTTACTCTATTTCATGGGATGAAGTGTGGCCCCAACCTAGAATAGAAAATGAAGTCAATGAAGAAGGTTGTGATTCTGCCCTTTGACCCCTCTGACCATGTTAGGGTCCGTAAACAAGTCAGGATGGCACCTGGCATTTTGCAGAGGGAGTGGTTTGTGAGGTGGCACCAGCGAGCCATGAAGTGTGGAGATTCCTGATTGGTTGACTGCTGAGTTTATGTTAATTGAGATAAGCTGTTGGAATGTATATACACCCCTCCGGTCCTACAGTAAACGGCTCCCACTCCAGCTGTGGCTCAATCTACACAAGCTGCTCATCACCCCAGCTATTTTGCCCAGCCAGCCGGCCTGCAGCATGACCAGGTGGATAGAGCTGTTTTCCGTGACTTCTCTAGGCCCTTGCCACCCCTCCTGTCCCTTTCCAGTGCCTGGCAGGTAGCCCCTAATCTGCTCCCAACTCCCTGCAGAGGACCCTGTCCCTCCAGCTCCCTCTTCCTCTCTTGCCTCTCACGGCCTTGACCATTGACTCCTGAAAGTGATCCAATTCATGCAAATTCCTACTAAGTTGCCAGAGACAATTGTCCTTAAAGAGCAAAATCTCGGAACTCGTCCCTTAACTAGACCTAGAATGGCATCTTTTTGAGGCCATGGCCAGGCTCCAGGACCAGACATTTCAGATCTGGTTGGGAGAGAGCAGGGTTGATGGTGCTGCAAGACAGAGTAGGGCACTGTTGTCCCCAAGACACGGTGGTCCTCAGGGAGGTCTCCCGAGGAGAGCAGCAGATGCCCAGCTACACAGGGGAAGGTGGGGAAGTGGCCGTGAGGGAGGAGAGGGTGGGGAGCTTCTGGGAAGTCCTCCATTGAAGAGAGTTTGCCCTGGAGGAAGGACATTTGAGGGGGAAGCTCAGTGTGCCTCAGGGATGGCCTCCTGTCAGCTGGAGCAGAGTCTTGGGATGAGGAGTGGAAGGAGTGTGTGTGCCTCGAGGTCAGGTACGCACTGCTCGCTTAGGAGTACTGGAACTTGGGGATGCCACGGTTTGGATTGGTTTTCCCCCAAAAGGTTCATGTGCTGGAAGCCTGGTCTCAGGTGTGGAGGGGTTGAGGTGGTGGGAACCTTGAGAGGTTGGGTCTCGCTGGGTATGATGGTGCCCATCTACAGTCCCAGTGACTCAAGAGGCTGAGCCAGCAGGATCACAAGTTTGAGGCCAGCCTGGTCAACTTAGCAAGACCCTGTCCCAAAAAGAAAAAGTGAAAAGGGCTACGGATGTAGCTCAGTGGTAGAGGGCCCCTGGGTTCAGTCCCCTGTACTGCAAGAATAAATAAATAAATGAAAGTATCCTGATCCCTTGGTTAGTTCTGGAATCTCATCTGGGACCTGCTGTGGTCCTTCTGGGTTTTTGTCATTTTGTGTGGGGGAAGACACTTTTTCTTTCTTTCTTTTTTTTTTTTTTTTTTTTAAATTTCTCTGCACCATTGCTGAGTCAAGAGTAAGTCTAGAAGGAGAAGTCCCTTCCTTTGGAGAGGGGTTGTAGAGAAGAGCACAGGCAGTTTCAGCCTGCCAATACTGGACTAAAAATGGCATTTCCCAAAACTGGCCAGCAAGAAGTCGATTGGCAGTGCACCATAGTGAGCTGAGCCCTGGGTGGAGCTGCGTAGGGGCGTGATGGACAGCGGTGGCAGTCCGTTTGTGCTGCTATGTACCCAAATGCTTGAAACTGGGTAATTTATAAAGAACAGAAGTGTATCTCTTACTGTTGTGGAGGCCACGATCAAGACTTCAGTGTTGGTGGTGTCACTGGAAGGATCTGGGGAGATTTAGTCAGCTTTTTTGCTGCTGTGACTAAAAGACCTGATCAGCAAAACTATAGAGGAGGAAAGGTTGTTCTGGGGGGGCTCACGGTTTCAGAGGTCTAAGTCCATGGACAGCTGACTCCATTCCTCGGGACTCAAGGTCTGGCAGGACATCAGGGTGGAAGAGGGTGGCAGAAAGCAGAGACCAGAAAGCAGAGAGAGAATCTTCTCTCTCTCGAGATACAGATATACCCCAAAGCCACACTCTAATTCCCACCTCCTCCAGCCACACTTCAATTACCACTCAGTTAATCCCATCAGGGGATTGATTCACTAATTGGGTTAAGACTCTTATAACCCAATCATTTCTCCTCTGAACCTTCTTGCATTGTCTCACATGTGAACTTTAGGGGGACACCTCACATCCAAACCATAACAGGGGACCTCAACTCAGCACAAGAGTCCTTGATGAATATGATAAAAAATTTCTGCACATGTTAAATATTGAGGCCCAGAGATCTAGGCAGGAAAGTAAGGAGTACACATTCAAGGGAGAATGTGGGCCAGCTTGAGAGTTAGCATGCTTTGGGATTCTCCAGCCCTTCTGTTAGAGGAAGCTTGTTGGAGAGGGGTGCCCATGGGGTGGCGTGTGTAGATCTTCTATTAACGTTTACCTAATTCTGGTCTAACCCAAGTGCCCCTGGATACTTTCAAAACTCTCTACAAAACTGTGTCCTATGTTTTAAAAACCATAAACCCTCCCGGGCACCTAGATTATTTGAGGTGTTAGTGGTCTGAGTCAGTGGATCCTGGGGCTCCAGGGATGCCTGGAGGGAGATCTCCTGCCCCCTAGGGACGGGGACACTTGACTGTTAGTAAATGTGGGTGTGGGATAAACAAGTCCCAGTTGGGAAAAGATGCACACAGGCTCATGTGCTTTATCCTGTAAGTATGGGATAGAATCCCGATTTAGGAACTTGTGGAATAGAATTCACAAAACACCCTGGGAAACTTACAAGTACACTCTTATCTTGTTCTTTTATTTTTAGAAAAACACAGAAAATCTTCAAAGTGTATGAGTTACAAGATTACAGGGAGTTCCATGGCCGTCTCTGAGAACTCAAATTTTGGGTGCATGTTAAATAACTGGAATTCTTTAAAGCTGAGGACTTAATGAAAAAGAGATTCATCCCTAATATAAATTAGAGAGTAGAGAAATGCGACCTGAAAATGGGACTCTGGATTTTAATGCAACACTTCAGCGTGGCTGGTTCTGAAAGTGGAAAGGAGAGTGGACAGGGGTCCGAGGATCTTGGCTTTTCCCTGCTCCCATTTCTAGAAAAACTGTTATTCACAGATTATCTCACGCTCTTGTTCAGCATTGCCACCTCAAGCACTAAGTCGAGAACTAGCTCTCAAACTCATTTGGTACTGAAGGGCAAAAAGAAGGCATTTTCTCCTTTAGAGGGTCGTAAAAAGGGAGTAAGTAGTGGTGATCATCACTGCGGGTCTACTTGCGGCCACCTGACCACTGCTTCAGTGTCGGCCTTGACCTGTAGACTGGTAGGCATGGGCTGTCCCCAGCTGCGTGGCCTCCAATGACTGTGTCCTCTACTCTCTATTGTGTCACACAATAGACAGCTGCATTTTGATTAAAAAAAAAAGTAAACTATAAACAGCAAAAAGTGTCTTATCATATTAAGAAGAAGGAATAATTTATCTAAATTCTTATAAGGATTATTTCAAAGTGTGAATTTAAGGAAATAAGGTAGAAAGAAAATGAGTAAATAAAAGATATAAGAAAGTTATAAACATGGAAATACATATTAAATATGGTGCTATATATAATATTTACATATTATATCAAATATTACATATATTATAAGCTGTTTATATACCTATATATATTTATATATCTGATACCATGGATGAAACCCAAGGGTGCTTAAAGAGCTATATCCCAGCCATTTTTATTTTTTACTTTGAGAATGGTCTTTCTAAGTTGCTTAGGACCCTGCTAAGTTGCCGAGGCTGGCCTTGAACTTGGAATCCTCCTGCCTCAGCTCCCTAGTTGCCGGGTGGAAACATTTTTGATAAGAAAAGTCAAAATGAAAAGGGAATGATTTTGGAAGAGAAAGAATTGCGAATGATAAAGTAATATTTGTATGTAGCTACATAAACCAAAGGAACAGAATAGAACACACAGGGACAGACTCACATAGATACAGATATCAGGTCCTTGACAGAGGTGCCAAAAATGTACATTACAGAAAAGATGGCCTTTTAAATATATGGTGCTGGGAGAGCTGGAGTCCAAATGTGGAAGAATGAGACTAGACTCTTCTCTCACCCTACACAAAAGTCAACTCAAAATGGATCAAAGACCTAGGGATTGGACCAGAAACTATGCAACTCGTAGAAGAAAACATAGGGTCAGCACTCCAGCATATAGGCACAGGAAATGACTTTCTCAATAGGATCCCTAAAGCTCAGTAAATAATACCAAGAGTTATAAATGGGATGGCATAAAATTAAAAAGCTTCTGCACAATGAAAGAAACAATTAGGAATGTGAAGAAATAACCTACAGAATGGGAGAAAATATTTGTGAGCTACTTTTTTTTTTTTTTGGTATTGAGATTGAATCCAGTGGTGTTTAACCACTGAGCCACATCCTGTCCCTTTTTGTATTTTTTATTTATAGACAGGGTCTCGCTAAGTTGCTTAGGGCCTCACTAAATTGCTGAGGCTAGCTTTGAACTTGCAGTCCTCCCTTTTCAGCCTTCTGAGTTGCTGGGATTGTAGGGGTGTGCCCCCATGCCCAGCTGGTAGCTACTCTTCTAACAGAAGACTAACATCCACAATGTATAAAGAATTCAAAAAACTTAACACCAAAACAAACAAACGGACAGACAAAACCAAATAACCCCAATTAATAGATGGGCAAATGAACTGAACAGACACTTCTTAAAAGAAGAAATACAAATGGCCCACAAACATATGAAAAAAGTGTTCAACATTGTTAGCAAATAGGGAAATGCAAATCAAAACTACACTGAGATTTCATCTCACACCAGTCAAAATGGCAGCCATCAAATACAAGTAACAATCAATGCTAGAGAGGATGTGGAGAAAAGAGACCACTTTACACTGTTGGTGGGGCTGTAAATTAGTACAACAACTATGGAAATCAGTATGGAGACTCCTCAAAAGTCTAGGCATGGAACCATCATATGACCCAGCTCTACCACTCGTTAGTATTTCTCCTGAAGAATTAGTCATTATATTACAGTGACACCCTGTTTATAGCAGCACAATTCACAACAGGTGAATATGGAACCAGAGCAGGTGTCCACCAACAGATGAATAGATAAAGAAAATGTGGTGTATATGCCCAAGGGAGTTTTATTCAGCCATGATGAAAAATAAAATTATGTCATTTGCAGGAAAATGGATGGAACTAGAAACCATTATGTTAAAGTGAAATAAGCCAAATTCAAGAGAAAGAGAGGAAGTCAAGGGTCATGTATTTTCTTTTATATTCAGAAGCTAGATAGGAAGGAGGAAAAGAAAAGTGGTGGTAGTGGTGGGGAGATCTCATGAAAATCAATGGGAGATCAGTAGAGAAAAGGGACCGGGGACGGGGAAGGGGAAGTACCGGGGAGTGATATTAGTCAAATTATATTGTTGTATGTGTGCATGTATGAATATGTAACAACAAATCCCACTGTTATGTACAACAGTATACACCAATAAAAAAATCATGGAAAAAATACCTATGGTTACTGAGATTGAGAAACATTGATTTAGGAAAAATGCTGCACCAATTATTTTAGAATAAATAATCTAGGCTGATAGAAAAAAAAAAGAATTTTTGTCCTAAAGCAAAATGATTGGTTTGTTCCCAAAGTGGAAAAAGAGAGGACAAAAGCTAAGGATTTAAGTAAGTTGCAGCGTGTCTGAGTTGTAGAAGGTTTATCAGAGTTAAAGCTTATAACAGGAAATTTACAAGTGAGATGAAATTGGCTATAATTAAGAAAGTTGTTCTAAAACCAAAATTTTATATGCTGATGTAATTTCAAAATCTAACTATTTAAAGCAGTGAGGTATTCTGTTCTTAGCAATAGTCATAAAGAACAAGCTTAGAGAGCAAGAATTTCGTCTTATCAAGATAGTCTCTTGGGTTTGCTATCTTTGTTAAGCCTTTGATTACTTAGGAAAATGAGGCTTAACAGAGTCAGAACTTACTTGAATGTGTCTTCCTTCCTCCCTTCCTCCCTTCCTTTCTTTTTGGCACCAGGGATTCAACCCAGCAACACTTAACCACTGAGCCACATCCCCAGGCCTATTTTGTGTTTTATATTAGAGACAGGGTCTCACTGAGTTGCTTAGCGCCTCACTAAGTTACTGAGGCTGGCTTTGAACTCATGATCCTCCTGCCTCAGCCTCCTGAGTTGCTGGGATTACAGGTGTGCATCACCACATCTGGCTCCGAATCTCTTGATGAAATCTGAGTCTTTCAGATTACAACAGTTCTGTGTTAGGAGGATGGCAACAGGAGTATTCCAACAACTGAAACCAGTTTCTGTCTGTCTCCTTTGGCTCTAATGAGGATGACTTTCCATCCCTGACTAGGCAGGGTCATAGCCCCTTGCCAGCAAAACAGCTCTGGAAAATGAACCTGCATCCTTTAGCAGCTCTCAAGAATAAGGGATTGATGGGCTGAGGATGGCTCTGTGGCAGAGCACTTGCCCGACATGCATGAGGCCCAGGTTGATCTCTAACATTGGAGGAGGGGAAGGTGAGAATTGCAAGTCCAGGGGGTGTGGATGAGGTAAGATAGAAGGAATTTTAACAAAGATGGTAGAAAGGAGACAAGAGGAAGGACAAGACTAGAAGTTTGTTCTTCAGAGCTCCCCTCTCCAAGCTGAGATAGGAAGCTGGGGATATAGAAAAAGGAAGATACACGGAGGCTTCAAAGACAAGCACACCCACTCAGCATACGCCTTTGAGCCCTGGAGTGCAGAGCAAGAAACTCCGAGCAGCTTGGCCTGTGTCCCTGACCCTTGTCTTTGGCCCAAGTCCTTGATCTCAAAAAGTCACAGGAGGTAAGGGCAGTGCCGGAGCCCAGGGAAAAACGGCAGGACTCTGTGAAAGTCCACCCAGACTCCCCTGCTGTCCCTCTGTAAATATCGATGTCCCCACCAAGGGGCTTCGACTTCCCACTCTTCTCCCTCAAATGTGGTTCTATGTTCCTAAGAAATCTGTGTTTCTACCTGATGCACCCTAAATGCACTTCTGCAACATTTGTCAAGAGCCCCACTTGTCCTGATTTGAGGTCCCCTCTCCAGGAATTCTTTGGACCTCCTCCAGTAATAAAGCCATTTCTCCCATTGGCCTGACACCCTAAATATCTGGGAAATCCCCAAATCACTCACAATCTTCAAGTTACTGGAAATGTCCCCACTTATGAAAACTGCCCTATGAAATTTATCAGCCCATGAATACATATATTTTTAGAATAGATTGAGCAAAAGGAGATATGAATCCTTTAATATAGGGCATTTTTCCACGTGATCTATGATCAGTTCGTGGAGAACATGTCAGCCTAAGGATCCTGAGAATCACCAGACCATCGTAAAGGATCCTGTGATCAGTAGGCTGATGTCATTCCCACATACCTTCCTATGTCCAACCCTTCAAACTTTCCTTTAAAAAAGGAACCTGAGACTCTAAAAGTGTGTCACTTGTGAGATAGCCTGCATTTTCCGTGAACGTGTACTCTGTGGCTTCCTAAGTAAATTCCTCTGCCTCAAGATCTGACATGTACTGAGATACTTTTCCATCATGTGTGCCAGGACCTGTTGTCCTGAGTTGAGATCTCCTCTTTAGAACTCCCGGGACCCCTCTGGGGATCTCCTCATGTGGCAGAAGGCAGGATGGTAGGAGATTCTTGAGACAGCCCACGCTTTTGTGCAAGTTGCCAGTGCAAAACAGCACAGCTTTGGGGTACGAATTGTTTAGATTGAGCTTCTTTTTCAAGGCAGAAATAGGGTAGTCAGTTTCAGTGGTAGTTTTTCAATAGCTGAATGGGTTAAAAGTAATTGTGAATTAGGTCGATGGAGAACACCTGATTCCTGTGCAATTGTAAAAAGGGTGAAATCATAACAATAGCCGCCGTTTACTTAAGACTTGGTATGTGACATGGTTGAATAGGAGGTGTCCCCCCAAAGCTCAGGAGAAAATGTTTATCAGAGGCAAAGGAAGTCAGTTATGAGAGCTGAAATCTCGTCCGTGGATTAATCCATTGGAAAGGTCTCCTGGACTGGGCGGTAACTGTAGGCAGAGGGGGCGTGGCTGGAAGATGTGAGTCACTGGGGACATGCCCTTGGGGATCATGTCTTGTCTCCCTGATTCCTCCTTCTCTCTCTTCCCAGCTGCCAAGGGCTGAGCAGCTTTCCTCCTCTATGCCCTTGTGGCATGATGTTCTACCTCATCTTGGGCCCAGAGCAGTGGAGTCAGCTGACCGTGGGCTAAACCTCCGAAACCCTGAACTCAAACTTTTCTTCCTTTAAGTTGTTCTTTTATCCCCTAAGTTTTTCTTGTTGGGTATTTTGTTCACAGAGATGAAAAGCTGACTAAAACCATATGTCAGGTGCTGTTGTAAGGACTTTGCATAAATTATTTCTTTTAAAATTTGATTGATTGATTGGAGTACTGGCGATTGAACCCAGATGTGCTCCACCACTGAGTTACATCCCCAGGCCTTTTACATTTATTCTGAGACAGATTCTCTCTGAGTTGCCCAGGCTGGCCTCAAATTTACAAACCTCCTGCTTCAGCTTCCTGAGTCACTGGAATTACAAGTGTCTACCACTGTTCCTGGCTTAAATTACCTTTTTATCTTTAACTCAGCTCTGTGAAGCAGGTGCTATGATTTCCTACATTTCATTAAGATAGAAACTGAGGAACACAGAGGTCAACTAAGTTGCCCAAGGTCTCAAATTCATAAAATCAAAGCTCAAATTCAAACCAGGTAGTTTGGCCTAAAAGCCTGCACTTTACATATATATGTGTATATATGTGTGTATATATGTGTGTGTGTGTATGTGTGTGTGTGTGTGTGTGTGTGTGTATTCCCAACATATATATATGTCATCAATGTACCTTTATTTTATTTATTTATATGTAGTGCTGAGAATCAAACCCAGGGCCTCACACATGCAAGGCAAACGTTCCACGACTGAGCCCCAGGCCAGCCCCAGCCCCAGCCTGCACTTTTCACCGCTATGGACTATGGAGCCATGAATTACCAAAGCTTTAGCATCATGACAGCTTAGTGTCTGCAGTCACAAGGGAGAGCTGGTAAGAGGATATAAATAATTCAACGTGGCTGATCTCTATTATAGGGAGAATATCTCAAATGTCTAACTCAACCCTTTCACATCCTGGTTATAATCCAGGAAGTCAAAATGGAGCTGTGTGATTCTGGCCACAGAACTAAAATTAAGAGAATTACTAATCAGAGGACAGTGGCTGCTGAGAGTCAGGGCAGCAATGATTTTGAATACCTTCCATATTATGGTGCGTGATATTTTTATACACTGACTTTAAAATTCAGAAAAAGCCTTCCTTACAGATAAGGAAACTAAAGCTCGGAGATATTAACTTACTCATGCAAAAATGTAGTTAAGTTTCCAAAAAGGGATGTGGAGACAGATCTAAGAGACTTCAGAATATGGGCTCCTTCCATACTTTGGTAAACAAGTAGAATTCATTTTATAAATTAACCTTCTTTCTTGGTGTCAATTAACATAACCAAAAATATCTAGATTAAGTACATAGTCTGATTTTTACCCCAACGGATAGCTATCACAATCAGTTACAGGTATGAAGAACATGGCACCTACATGATTTTTTGGTTGCAAGCGACTTTTGCTTAGAATTCTTGCACCTTGGTAAGTTAAAAGCAAAGGATAGAAAGGTAAGACATGGAAACACTTTAATTTTGTGTCTACACCCCAGATACACATTGTTGCAATCAGACTTTTAGCTGTAAGAAAAAAAAAAAGTTGAGCCCAGCAGGGTTCCCTTTTCCTGCCTACCTTCCTGCTACTAGCTTTGAGGTTCCCAGCACAGCTTATGCCTAAAAGGTCCATGGCTCTGATGAGGGCATTTTTGAAAGGGAGCAGCCTCTTCATTCATTCTACAGGGATTACATGAGAATCCCTCCTGAGCTGCTTCTGAAAATGCTCTAGGATGAACATCAGCAAGAAGAGGAGAGATCCCTGCAGGGCCATCCCGAAGCCTGTTGCTTGTGAGCCGCATGATGGCAAGAAACCCCGGTCCAGTGTTTGGCGGGACATTCTGTCCGCATTGCTTGGGGTCCAATTACTCTACTCAGCAGTTTCTCTCCGTATTGGCAAAAGAATCTGATATTTACTGGATGCTACTCTAGAACATATAGTGATTGCCTGATGGGAGTTCATGGGCATTTGTTAATGAAAATAGAAAACATTGAAAGGGTTCAAAAGTAGGAAAGTGTGTTTGGAGTTCTAGAAGTACCAGTTAGGGTGAAGGCCTGATCTCTAAGATTCCTTCCAGGCTCAATGTACTTTCCACCTGTGCTTACCAGATGCTGGCTTTGTGATGCTTTAGCGTTTTCCGATTTCTCAAGGGAGCCTAAAGAAGGTGCTTAGAAATTAAATTGTAATCTATGCTAATTGAAAAAGTATGAGCGTTGGTTTTCTCATTTGATTAAGAGGGCTTTTTACAATATCCATCTTGTGGGAATGTTTTAAAGATTAAATGTGATGATGTGCTGAAAATGCTTTGTAAATGAAGACATTATTATAATTCAGTTCTCCATATGAATTGGAGGGTGCTGTGGGGTTCCGTGATGTACTCCTCTCATCTCAGTTACTCTGGAGGCTGAGACAGGGGCTCGCAAATTCAATGTCAGTCTTGGCAACTCAGTGAGACCCTGATTCAAAAATTAGGGGAAAAAAAAAGGCTGAGGGTGTATAACTCAGTGGTAGAACACCCTGGGTTTGGTCCCCAGCACCAAAACAACAAAACTGAAATACTGTTTTGTAGAATACAGGAACTTAGGAAAATGCAGACTCTCAGATTTACCTCTGGATTCTGACTGGCAGACGTGGAATCAGGAATGGCTTCTGAGGAGAGGCAAGTGGAAGCTCAGCCTGCTTTGTTGAGTGCATGGAGTGGACACCTTCCAACTGAAATTGGCAGGATGAGCCTCGAGGGACAAAGAGGATGGGTAGGTGCAGAAGAAGGTTCTGGACTGGGGAGCTTGCATCACAATATGGAGGTTGTGAGGAACAGTGTGTGGTCTGGAGTGTCCAGATGTGTCCAAGGGCTCAACGTGAGAGGAGATCAGAAAGGTAGCATAAGAGCAGATCATAGAGGACCACAAGTGCTATATTATGGGTTTGGACCAAGTCCCACAATAGGAGGGAGTCCCTGGGGGTTTTGGAGAAAGAAGGCTGACATGATTTGCGGACTTCCTGTATTTTGTAAAGACGCCTTTCACAGCAGCCTAATCCACCCCAGAGAAGTCCTGCAGTGGCAAAAGTCTGGAGACAGGGTGGCTGGTGGGAGACAACTGAGTAGTTAAGAGCCACAGTAGGAATAAAAAGTAGGGGTGGAGACTCAGGGGAAGTGGTGGGATTGAAGGAGCAGGACTTGGCGGCCGAGTGGCCTAGGAGGAGAGCCAGTGGAGAAGGGGGTGTGCAGGACCAGGGTTCCAGTTTGACTAATCGCCACAGACGGAGACAGAAACAAAGCAGAGTTGATGTGAATGTGTTCAGCTCCCTGAGTAATTTCCTTGGGTCTCCTGGGTTTTGGTCTGCTATCAACTCTCTGCCACACTCAATTCCCTCCAACCAATCAACTCTGGCTTGGACCATTTTCTCCTGCTGTTGCCAAGATGTCAGGGAAGTCCATTGAGTGCAGTGACAGGCCCTTCCTCTTAAAGGAGAATGCCAGTGACTTTCAAAGGAACGGGTTCTAATTTTGGGGGAATTCTTTCTCTGTTTGCATCCTCATGGCAACAGGGAACACACAGATGGCTCCTGCCGACAGCCCTGAGAGTTAAGATTCACAGAGCTGCTGGGTGGGCAGTTTTTGAAGAGAGCTTTTAGTTTTTGTGTTCTTTTTCTGGCCCAGGACAACTAGTTAAATGCAGGAAATCAAGATCACATTGTTCAAGTACTCATGGACTAAATTCCATTGGATAGAAAAATCTCTAAGCCCCGATTGTTTTGTTCTTACGCCGTCTTCATATGCATAAATACACATCACCCCCAGCATTTGTTAAAAGTTCATTTGTGAGTGTTGTGGGATGATGCAGCCCTCAGAATGGGGGATGCACAGTCGCATCTTCTACCATGGAATTCGTGCATGAATTTCATACATGAGCTGTTCTGACTCCCATGATTCTGCCTGCTGGGCGGGGCTGGAGAGAGAGGCTGTTCTTAGGTAGAAGCACAGTAAGGAAGGTCTCTTTTTGCTAAGGAAAGTCAACTAAAACATGTCTCTCATTACACGTTAGATGCAGGATATCAGTCAGGGAGGCAGGTTGAGTACTCAATGGGAAAAGAATCCTAGGTTAATGTGTATGTAGTAGCTAGAATTTTCCCTGAACTGGACAAAGCCAACTTCTCAGGAGTGTTTTCATCCAAGTGCTTCCTTAGCAGATGAGGAAGTTTTTTTCTCTGTGCTTTTCCCTTGGCACTGTGAAAAGAGATGCAATTCGTTTCTGATCTAGAGGACTTCAACACTAAGAAGAACAGCATGGGACAAAATGCCAAGATCTGTCTTGGTTTGCTCAGGCAGCCATGACAGAATACTGCGTGCGCTGTGTGGCTAAAACAACAAACGCTTGTTTCCTGACAGTTCTGGAGGCTGGAAGTCTGAGATCAGGGTGCCAGCACCGTGGGGTTTTGGTGAAGCCTCTCTTCTTGGCTTGCAGAATTCTCATTGTGTTCTCACACAGTGTGTCTTTATGCTGTGTCCTTAGAAAATGGCTATCCTCCTTCCTGCTGATTGAACAAAATTCCAGTCAGGTATTGGCAGTCATACACTTCAGAGGACACAGGCCCTTTTAGTCTTATGGGATTGTCTTCAATAGTCCAAATCAATACAGTACTGCTGACTGCTTTTGGCTTGACTGGTGTTATGGGTTAGACTGTGTCCCTTTAAAAAAAATATTGAAGTCCTAACCTTTGGTATCTGTAAATGTGACCCTATTCGGAAACAGGATGTTAGCAGATGTAATTAAGTTAGGATGAGGTCATAAGAGTGACCCTAATCCAATGTGACTGGTGTCCTTATAAGAAGAGAACACCAGGGACGCCACAGAGAAGCGATTAATTAGCAAGCAGGGAGGAAAGTGGCTGCCATTGGGTGGAACCCCGCCGGCCAAGCCTGCACTGACCCCCGGGCTGAGTACGAGATTTCAGACGGGGAAGGAAGTGATACAGTCCCGTCCCCCACAACGGAAACCCCTCCAAGGCAATCAGCGGCCACCATCTTGGAGAGCTGAAGTATCCACCGCCACTCTCCTATAGACTGCAACAATAAAACAGGTCTGTGTCTCCTAGGTTCTCCTAGGCTTTCCGGGGAGGGAGTATCAGAGTGAGCCCGCATAAAGACTAGGGAAAAACTAGAGACACCTGACCTTCAACTCCCCCTCCCATCAGCAGCCAAAACGAAACCTGTCTAGCCAGCGCTGGGGGAGGGGCAAGCAGAAAAAATCAAAATGATAGAGTGCCAGGGATCCCAATAGCCAATTGTGCGACCCCGGGGATCCGGGGTGACTGATTCGCGCGGCCTTCCCCACGGCTACAGAAGGCGGGGCGCCACAGAGAAGTAACTAATTAGCAAGCAGGGGGAAAAGTGGCTGCAATTCTGTGGAATCCTGCTGGATGAGCCTGCACTGACCCCCGGGCTGAGTGCGGGATTTCAGAGGGGGAAGGAAGTGGCACAGTTCTATCCCCCACAACGGGAACAAAACAATAGAGTGCCGGGGTCCCCAATAGACACACTCCACACCCAACAAACGGCAGGTCCAGAGTACAGTTTGAACTGCCGAGAACCATCACTCAGGGGAAATCTGGTCTAGCAGGAGAAACCAAGACTAGCAGGAGAAACTAGGGGACTAGAGGCCAGGCCCTCGCGACTGGGCGGCTGGAAACCGCAGGCCCGCCGGCGACAGTTCACCCACTGCCCGCGTAACTGGCGGTAGGAGAACACCCGCCCACCGGCTACCGACCGCAGGACGGGGTGCCTAGAGATCGCCTGCCCACCAGTGACAGCCGGCCCGCTGCCCGCGCGACTGGGCGGCTGAAGTCCACTCCCCCCGCCGGCGACTGTTCACCCGCCCGCTGCCTGAGATACTGGGCGGCTGGAGACTGCCCGCCTGCCTCGACGGGGAGCTGAAACCAAACAGAGTCAGTCCAGTCACACAGCCCCATTAGGACACCCCAGCAAGGAGCCTGGGGCCCGTCATAGCAGAGTAGTGACGTCACTGGAGCTCGGCCGTCGGAATTCCTTCCCAGCAGAATCCACGTTAGCAGGCACAGTTTAACAACACAAAGAAGAAACAACAGAGTAATACAGAACCAAAACAAACCTATAGAAGAGAGCAGAAACACGGCAATCAAATAGAGCTGGAAAGTAACGTGGACAACATGAGAAAACAAGGGAAAAAAGGAGTACAAACAATACAGGACAACTTAATTCTACAGGAGGACATAGAAACATCAGAAGCAGGGATAGGGAATGAACTCAAGGCCTACCTAACTCAAATGGAAAGGAATATTAGGGAAGACATGAGACAGCAAGTCCAGGCAATAAAAGTATATTTTGAAAACAAATTAAACAAACAAATTCAAATGGCAAAGAACGAGCTCTACCAGGAGATAGAGATCTTAAAAAAAAAATCAAACAATAATCCTAGAATTGCAGGAAAATATAAACCAAATTAAAAACTCAAACGAGAATATTACAAACAGACTTGATCAAGTAGAAGTCAGAACATCAGATAATGAAGACAAGGTTTATCAACTTGAAAAGAATATAGTCAACACAGAAAAGATGCTTAAATCCCATGAGCAATCTATTCAAGAGATATGGGATGTCATAAAAAAACCAAATTTGAGGGTCATTGGGATAGAAGAAGGCACAGAGACTCAAACCAAAGGAATGGACAGCATATTAAATGAAATAATTCTATAAAACTTCCCAGAGATGAAAGATGAAATGGATTGCCAAATCCTGGAAGCCTACAGGACCCCAAACATTCAAAACCATAATAGACCAACTCCAAGACATATAATTATGAAGATAGCTAATGTACAGAACAAGGAGAGAATATTAAAAGCTACGAGAGAAAAGAGGCAGATTACATTCAGGGGTAAACCAATTAGGTTAACGACCGATTTCTCATCACAGACTTTGAAAGCTAGAAGATCCTGGAACAATGTATTTCAAACGCTGAAAAATAATGGATTCCAACCAAGAATACTGTATCCAGCAAAATTAAGCTTCAGATTTGACAATGAAATTAAAATCTTTCACGATAAACAAAAGCTAAAAGAATTCGCAGCAAGAAAACCAGCACTGCAAAGCATTTTGAGCAAAATACTATAAGAAGAGGAATTGAAAAATAGTGCCCAAAACTAACAGCAGGAGGTGCCTCAATAAAGGGGGAGGAAAATAACCAAAAAGTAAAACCAGCCAAACTAAAATAAATAAATAAAGAAGCATGACTGGAAGTACAAATCATATCTCAATTGTAACCTTAAATGTTAATGGCCTAAACTCACCAATCAAGAGACATAGGCTAGTAACCTGGATCAAAAAAACAAATCCAACAATATGCTGCCTTCAAGAGACTCATATGATAGGAAAAGACATACACAGGCTGAAGGTAAAAGGTTGGGAAAAATCATACCACTCACATGGCCCTCGGAAGCAAGCAGGAGTGGCCATACTCATATCGAATAAAATCAACTTTAAACCTAAGTTAATCAAGAAGGATAAAGAAGGACACTATATCCTGTTAAAAGGAACCATCCACCAACATGACATAACAATTATCAATTTGTATGCACCAAACAATGGAGCTGCAACGTTCATAAAACAAACTCTCCTCAAGTTCAAGAGTCAAATAGACCACAACACAATAATTATGGGTGACTTCAACACACCACTCTCGCCATTAGACAGATCCTCTAGGCAAAAACTGAATAAAGAAACTATAGAACTCAACAGCACAATCAATAACCTAGACTTAACCGACATATATAGAATATATCAACCATCATCAAGTGGATACACGTTCTTCTCAGCAGCACATGGATCCTACTCAAAGATAGACCATATATTATGCCATAAGGCAACGCTTAGTGAATATAAAGGCGTGGAGATAATACCATGCACCATATCTGATCACAATGGAATGAAATTGGAAATCAATGATAAAAGAAGGAAGGGAAAATCCTACATCACATGGAAAATGAACAATATGTTACTAAATGATCAATGGGTTATAGAAGACATAAAGGAGGAGATGAAAAAATTCTTAGAGACAAATGATAATACAGACACAACATACCGGAATCTATGGGACACAATGAAAGCAGTTTTAAGAGGAAAATTCATTTATTGGAGTTCTTTCCTCAAAAAAAGAAATAACCAACAAATAAATGAACTCACACTACACCTCAAAAACCTAGAAAAGGAAGAGCAAAACAACAGCAAATGTAGTAGAGGACAAGAAATAATTAAAATTAGAGCAGAAATCAACGAAATTGAAACAAAAAAAACCATTGAAAAGATTGATAAAACTAAAAGTTGGTTCTTTGAAAAAATAAATAAGATAGACAGGCCCTTAGCCATGCTAACGAAGAGAAGAAGAGAGAGAACTCAAATTACCAACATACGGGATGAAAAAGGCAATATCACAACAGACACTACAGAAATACAGAAGATAATTAGAAAGTATTTTGAAACCCTATATTCCAATAAAATAGAAGATAGTGAAGATATCGATAAATTTCTTAAGGCATATGATCTGCCCAGATTGAGACAGGAAGACACACACAATTTAAACAGACCAATAACAAAGGAAGAAATAGAAGAAGCCATCAAAAGACTACCAACCAAGAAAAGCCCTGGACCGGATGGGTATACAGCGGAGTTCTACAAAACCTTCAAAGAAGAATTAATACCAATACTTTTCAAGCTATTTCAAGAAATAGAAAAAGAAGGAGCTCTTCCAAATTCATTCTATGAGGCCAACATCACTCTGATCCCAAAACCAGACAAAGACACTTCAAAGAAAGAAAACTACAGACCAATATCTCTAATGAACTTGGATGCAAAAATTCTCAATAAAATTCTGGCGAATCGAATACAAAAACATATCAAAAAACTTGTGCACCATGATCAAGTAGGATTCATCCCTGGGATGCAAGGCTGGTTCAATATATGGAAATCAATAAATGCTATTCACCACATCAACAGACTTAAAGACAAGAACCATATGATCATCTCGATAGATGCAGAAAAAGCATTTGACAAAGTACAGCATCCCTTTATGTTCAAAACACTAGAAAAACTAGGGATAACAGGAACTTACCTCAACATTGTAAAAGCTATATATGCTAAACCTCAGGCTAGCATCATCCTAAACGGAGAAAAACTGAAGGCATTCCCTCTAAAATCTGGAACAAGACAGGGGTGCCCTCTATCACCACTTCTATTCAATTTAGTTCTCGAAGTACTAGCCAGAGCAATTAGACAGACAAAAGAAATTAAAGGCATAAAAATAGGAAAAGAAGAAATTAAATTATCGCTATTTGCGGATGACATGATAATATACCTAACAGACCCAAAAGGGTCTACAAAGAAGCTGCTAGAGTTAATAAATGAATTCAGCAAAGTAGCAGGTTATAAAATCAACACGCATAAATCAAAGGCATTCCTGTATATCAGCAACAAAACCTCTGAAATGGAAATAAGGAAAACCACTCCATTCACAATATCCTCAAAGAAAATAAGATACTTGGGAATCAACCTAACAAAAGAGGTGAAAGATCTATACAATGAAAACTACAGAACCCTAAATAGAGAAGTAGAAGAAGATCTCAGAAGATGGAAAAATGTACCCTGTTCATGGATAGGCAGAACTAACATCATCAAAATGGCGATATTACCCAAAGTTCTCTACAGGTTTAATGCGATGCCAATCAAAATCCCAACGGCATTTCTTGTTGAAATAGATAAAGCAATCATGAAATTCATATGGAAAGACAAAAGACCCAGAATAGCAAAAGCAATTCTAAGCAGGAAGAGTGAATCTGGAGGTATAGCGATACCAGAGTTCAAACTGTACTACAAAGCAATAGTAACAAAAACAGCATGGTACTGGTACCAGAACAGGCGGGTGGACCAATGGTACAGAATAGAGGACACAGAGACTAATCCACAAAGTTACAACTATCTTATATTTGATAAAGGAGCTAAAAACATGCAATGGAGGAAGGAGAGCATCTTCAACAAATGGTGCTGGGAAAATTGGAAATCCATATGCAACAAAACGAAATTGAATCCCTTTCTCTCGCCATTCACAAAAGTTAACTCAAAATGGATCAAGGAGCTAGATATCAAATCAGAGACGGTGCGTCAGATAGAAGAAAAAGTTGGCTCCGATCTACATATAGTGGGGTCAGGCTCCAAATTCCTTAATAGGATGCCCATAGCCCAAGAGTTAATAACAAGAATAAACAAATGGGACTTACTTAAACTAAAAAGTTTTTTCTCAGCAAGAGAAACAATAAAAGAGGTAAATAGAGAGCCTACATCATGGGAACAAATTTTTACCCCTCACACCTCAGATAGAGCCCTAATATCCAGAATGTACAAAGAACTCAAAAAATTAAACAATAAGATAACAAACAACCCAATCAACAAATGGGCCAAGGACCTGAACAGACACTTCTCAGAGGAGGACATACAATCAATCAACAAGTACATGAAAAAATGCTCACCATCTCTAGCAGTCAGAGAAATGCAAATCAAAACCACCCTAAGATACCATCTCACTCCAGTAAGATTGGCAGCCACTATGAAGTCAAACAACAATAAGTGTTGGCGGGGATGTGGGGAAAAGGATACACTTGTATACTGCTGGTGGGACTGCAAAATGGTGAGGCCAATTTGGAAAGCAGTATGGAGATTCCTGGGTAAGCTGGGAATGGATCCATCATTCGACCCTGCTATTGCCCTTCTCGGACTATTCCCTGAGGACCTTAAAAGAGCGCACTATAGGGATACGGCCACATCAATGATTATAGCGGCACAATTCACAATAGCTAGACTGTGGAACCAACCTAGATGCCCTTCAATAGATGAATGGATAAAAAAAATGTGGCATCTATATACAATGGAGTATTATGCAGCACTAAGAAATGACAAAATCATAGAATTTTCAGGGAAATGGATGGCATTAGAGCAGATTATGCTAAGTGAAGCTAGCCAAGCCCTAAAAAACAAATGCCAAATGTCTTCTCTGATATAAAGAGAGCAACTAAGAACAGAACAGGAAGGAAGAGCATGAGGAAAAGACTAATAGTAAACAAAGACGAATGGGGGGAGAGAAAGGGAGAGAGAAGGGAAAGCATATGGAAATGCTAGGAGACCTTCAATGATACACAAAATTATAAGAGGTTATGAGGGGCAAGGGGGAGGGGGGGAAAAGGGGAGAGAATTGAACAACAGCAGAGGAGGTAGAGAGGGAAGATGGGAGGGGAGGGGAGGGGAGGGGGGATAGTAGGGGATAGGAAAGGAAGCAGAATACAACAGTCACTAATATGCCATTATGTAATATTGTGAGTATGTAACAGTTGTGATTCTGCAATCTGTATCTGGGGGTAAAAATGGGAGTTCAAAACCCAATTGAGTCTAATGTATGAAAGACGATATATCATGAGCTCTGTAATGTTTTGAACAATCAATAAAAAAAAAAAAAAAAGAAGAGAACACCATGTGAAAATGCGGACAGACCTCCGGGGAGAAGGCTGGGTGACAATGCAGATTGAGGCTGAAGTGCTGTGTGTAGAAGCCAAGGAACACGAGGACTGCCAACGCTACCAGAAGGCACAGAACAGACTCTGATGTGTCATCGTCAGAAAGAGCTCGGCTCTGCTGGTGCTTTGATCTTGGACGTCTGGCCTTCAGAACCATGAGAGGGTAGTGTTAAGCCGGCCAGCTTCTTGTACTTGTTGCGGCCACCTGAGGAAATGAGCTGGCTAACAAACAAGAGGGGAGCAGCTGCAGGCTCTGGGAGTAAGCCTTCTCCCTTTTCCTCTCAGAAAGGGACTCAGGATGAGGCGCTGCCCTTTTCGTCCCTTACAGCTTTGGGGCTGGGAGCAGTAATAGCCATCTCAAAAGTGCAAGAAGCCAAGCCTGAGGACAAAGGCCAATGTGCAGAGCCTAATGGAACTGAGTATTTGGGCTCACAATGACATCACCGAGTTGATGACATCACTGAGTTGTGGAATTGTCTGGAGTTATTGGACTTATTATACAAGAAAGTTTGGTTATTACTCATTCTACTTTGAGTTGGTTTTTCTGTTTCCTGCCAACAAAAACATCTTTGATAGTTCAAGGGCTAGTGGTCCCTAGTGGTATCAGTGAAATCAGGAAATCTGTTATCTGTACCAGCTGTTGATGGTGACCACCATTCCCAGTAAGTCCTATACAGAAGTGACACTCTCTGAAAAGGCATACCCTTCATTACTAGCTGGTCCCAAACTTCTACAGAGGCTTCTTCCCTGATGCCGAGAAGCCTTGAGGTCCTCCTGGCCTTGGCACATGTTTCCCATCCTAGGATTACTTTCCAACCTAGCTGCTGTTAACCTACCCTCTAGGTTTTGGCTTAGACTCTATGGCTTTGAAAAACTCCTACAAACCCTCAAACCAGAGTTAGGTACCCTCTAATGGGTTTCTGGGCTCCCTGGACTTGTGCCATGTTAGCATTTACCACATTGTATCACTATGTCTGTTTTCTGGGGCTATCTCTCACTAGACTTGTGGAAGGGGATACTGTGAACATCCTGCTTATTATTACATGACCAGTCTAATATGAAAACTGACTCACACATAGTAGGCATTTGATACATTTGATAAATATGCATTAAGTAAATAAAATAAAAAACATGACAATGACAACATTTTGTAATCTGGAATTTTTCTATGATGTCTTGGCTACTGCCATGACAGAATTGGAGCTGGGAGGAGAGTGGCAAATGCAGTATAGACAAGACAGTCATCGCTGGCCTTGAGGTTCTATAGTGGGATCTTCCACACTCCTAACCTTTAATGTTTCTCCCGTATTCTATGTCTTTCTTCAGTTCTCTTAACATTATCTAGGTCGAGGCCTTATTTAACTCTTGCAGGTAAAAAGAAAAAAAATGTGTTACCTAGGAATTAATCAATTCTGGTTTTTGTAAGAACTTTGGATGACCATATCACCTTTGATACTCGAAAATATTTTCTGGCTATGGTCTGGGTGTGGTGTTGACTCAGTCTAAGGTGGTTCATTCCTTAAGCTTAGCTGTGCATTTTTTTTTTTTTTTTTGCAGATTTTTCTTCTTAGAATAAGTTATGCAGTTCTCTACTAAGATACGGTAATTTTAACAGCAGTTTTTTCCCCCTCTATATAAAGTTATTCATTCATTCGTTCAACATTTGGGTGCTTCCCATGAGAGCACCAAATGCTGTTAAGTTGGCATTGGGTCATCAATAGAAATTTGACAGACTCGAACCCTATTCCGTGCAGCCTATAGTCCAGTAAGGGAGACAGACTATAAATGAACGAATGAACGAACGAACGAACGAATGAATGAGTAAATAAATGAATAAAGCTTTTTTTTTTTTTTGCTTCAAGTCTTAGGAATGAAGCCAACAGATTGTTGAGATAAAGTTCGAGGAGGGAACCTTGGTAGGGTGATCAGGGACAACGTCCCTGAAGGTGATTTTTGAGCCGAGACGTAAAGGAAGAGAGGATGAGAAAGGAGCCAGGCCTCGGAAACCGGGTCACATTGCACTATGAGTCAGTTAAAAATAAACCCCAATCTCTTCCACAGCCAGGTTGGGCGCGTGGGCTAATAAGCCTCACTGCCAGCACTAAAGATGGCGGGCGAGGGGTGGTGCGCCCACGCGTCCTGATTGGCTGTCCCGGAATGACGTCACGTGGTGGCGGCGGCGCATCCGGGCTCCTGGCGGCGGCGCTGCGGGGGCTCGCGGGAGAAGCGGCGTGCGGGGCGAGCTAGCGGGCGGCGGGGCGGACAGCGGCCGGTCGCTCTCAGCGGCTGGCGGGCCCGAGCGCCGTGCGTCCCGAGCATGGCGGGCTCCCTGCCTCCCTGCGTGGTGGACTGTGGCACCGGGTAAGAGCCGCTCGGCGCGCACCCCCGCTCCCGCCCCCGCCATCACCTGGACGCGCCCCCGCTGGGCTCAGGCCCCCGTCACCTGCACAGGTGGGGGCGCGGGCTCCGGCCCCGCTCGGCGCCTGCGGCTTGGCCCCGGGCTTCGCCCCGCGGTCGCCGGCAGGGCCGCGAGGGGACAGGCTCCTGCCGGGACGCGGCGCCCGGTCTAGGTGCGCCCCGTTCGCCTCCGCCCGCTGCGCCCGCCGCTGCGAGGTCTGCCGGCCCGGGTGCGGCGTGGGGCGCGGGGCGCTCAGGTCCTGCGAGCGCTGGTCCACCGGCCGACGTCGCCCTGCCGGTGACATTCTCTTCGCTGGTGCGCCCGTGTCCTCACGTGCGTGTCCCTTCTCCTGGCGGATGATGATTCCTTAACACCGACTCTGGAGACGTTTGCACGGATTTGCCAACTTGACACCCTTTTCTTTTTTCTTTCTTTCTTTCCCTTTTTTAACTGCCCACTCCGCTCTTTTCCTGAAACGGCACACCCAGGCCAAGCTCTTGCATTAGTTTGCCATAGACTTACCTTTTCTCTTAGAGATGATGTATTTAAAGACTCCATTTTGAAGAGGAGCCTAAATTTGGGAAAGTCCTCCCTCCCTTTTTGATTGTGATCGCTTCTTTTGATGTTTAAAGAGACTTTAGGAAAGATCCCGTACTCTCAGCGGCCCAAGATCAGCTGATTTTTAATGTGATTGCTGAATTCACCTCTCTGGGAGTTTGAGGATTACAAGCTTGCTTGCTTGAATTGTGGATGTAGGGCTTAATAAAGTAGCTTGGGAGTAAATTTCGCTTCTTGAATGATATTTCAAGAAGGAATTTAAGTTCTTGTCTCATAAAATATTCCATGGCATGTTCAACTCTCCCGTGATTCTTTTCTATAGAAAAATGTAGTTGGTTTGGTTTCCTTGACAACCTTGTGGGGGTGTTTTCTGATTGCTACAGCCCATCTCCTACTGACGGTCCTTTCTGTTTGCTGTTGAAGGACCACTGTTGGTTACAGACTGGAAAAAACTGCCTCTTCTGCTAATTTTTCTTTTTAAAATAGACATTGTGTTAGAAGTTTAGTGGCTTTCTCTTTTTGAAGCTGCTGTTGCTGCTCAAAACACAAGCCCACATCGAATTGATATTTCAATCCTCCTCCCCCAATTGTTGGCTCCCTTATTCATCCTCTCTCCCTACAGTCCCACGCCCTAGGTCTTGTGTCACCCGGCAAGGCAACCCCTAAAAGTGTTCTATTTACATGGGGGATTTTTGCTTTTGTTTTTTGGTCTTGCCAAAACTATTGAAATGTAAAGCATTTGTTAGTAGTATTGAAGTAATACATTTTGTCATACCTTCAATATTAGTAATCTGGGGACCTTACTCATTCTTGGTGTAAATATCTGAACTGTGCTCAGTTAGGACCTTTTGAGGTAAGTGATTAGTGTAACTTGGCTCACTGGGAAATTTACCTTTGGTAGATCATTGTGGCCCAAACCTGTGCTCCAGGCTGTCACAGGCTTTGAAAGTAACAGCATGGAGTCTTCCCAGAAGGGTTCAGGTGGACATACTTTACCATGGAAGCAGCTGTGTTATGTTGAATTCCCAGTGACCAGTGTAAGGACAGAAGGAGCAGTCAGGAAGAGCCTAAACTTACCCGCTTTAGCACATTAGTAGTTCTTAACATTTCCCAGAAAGCTAAAATTGTTTTTGGATTGAGTTTTACCTCAGAATAGAGGAAAAATTGGTAAAACGCAGATGAAAATAATGAGGACTAAGGAAAAGAGTGGACTTGAAAAGTTGCTGTGAAGTTCACAGTAGTGGCCCTCACATTTGGCTTTAATTTTCCTATCTGATGTCATCCTAAGAGAATCATTGTTTTGTAATCCCTGTTGTCAGAAAAAAAGAGAAATACCTGTAATCCAAGTGAGAATGCCTATTATTTTTTTTTTTTGAATTCTAAGAGAAAAATTTACATTGAGGAAAAATAGTGGGCACTAATGATTTAGTAGACAATTTACCAAGTAGCCAAACATCCCCCCTGCCCTGAACCCCATCCACCCTCAGATCATGCATGCTAGGCAAGTGCTTTACCACCAAGCTGTAGCTCCAACTCCAGTGTTTAGCAAATGAATTTCAGCCTGGTAGCCTCAGAAACTGACGAATCCTATGGCCAACAAAGAGACCAAGGTAATATGGACAGGGGGATCTGCTAGAATCACTGCATCCTGTTATTCCAGTTTCACCAGCTATTAAATATTTATTTTCTCATTCTCTCTGGATAGCCATACATAATATTATGACTTTTCAGAACTGAGAGAATGTTGTAGACATCATACCCTTACACCAGAATACTTCAGTGTTTACTTTCTAAGAACAAGGACTTTCTCTTTTGTAATCACAAACCAATTATTGTTATCAGAAAATCAATCATTTATTCAGTAGTAGTATTCTATATACGGTCTGGATTCATGTGAACAGCCCCATTTATGTCTTTTATAAAGTCTTTCCCTGTCTCCCATCAGCATTTGTGGTCATCATATATTTTAGGTTCCATATAATCGAGAACAACTCCTTAGCCTTTTTTTGTCCTTTAGGATGTTGATATTTTGGATCACCTGTTATGTATAATGCCCCTCAGTTTAGAATGGCTAAGTGTCTGACTATGGTAGGTCTAGTTATGTGTTTTTGTCAAGAACAACACAGGAGTGATGTGATCCTTAGTGTATCCCATCAAAAGGCTTAAGATAGCAATTTGCCTCATTTTCTACATTTCTTTTAAAAACATTTTTTTCTTTTAGTTGTCAGTGGATCTTTATGTATTTATTTATGTATGTGTACGTGGTGCTGAGGATCAAACCCAGTGTCTCACATATGCTAGGCAAGTGCTCTATCACTGAGCTACAACCCCAGCCCATCATTTTCTAGCTTTCTCGTGGGGGAATTCTAAGTCTGATTAGGCTTTGTTTCTGGTAGAAACAATTTTGGTATGTTTTATTTGTCATAAAAAACATTGATTTTTGGGCTGGGGGGTTGTGGCTCTGTGGTAAGAGTGCTTGCCTAGCCCATGTGAGGCACTGGGTTTGATCCTCAGCACTACCAAAAAAAAAAAAAAACCTAAATAAATGAAATGATGGTATTGTGTCCATTTACAACTAAAATACAAATAAATAAATAAAAACAACAAAAGATTGATTTCATCCAGAGTTTTCAAATGTATGTGTAATAACTTCTTGAATTTTGAAAGTCTGTTTTTATGATTATTTCCCTCTGTCACTAAAGTTCTTATATTATGTTTTTATCCTTTTGTTCCTGATACTTTAGTTAGTGGCTTTTCTATGTTGTAGATGTTTTTCAGAGGACAAGCTTTGATTCGATTCATTCATTTTGACTCTTTTCTATTTTTTGACTCATGTATTTGTGTTTTTATGATTATTAATTTATTTTTGTTTTGTTTTTGAATGGGATGTTAAACGTATTTATGTTGAAAAGGTATTTGGTATTACAAAACTTGTAAGCTGTTTTTAGCTTGTATGTATACCTCTGATTTGAAAATTTTAAAATCATTTTCAAGAAATTTATTTATTTTTGTTTTGAATTTCCTCCTTGACTCAACATTTCTATGCTAATATGTTTTAAAACTGTCAGGTGAGACAGCCTTTTTGTTTTTGCTTTTAATTTCTACTTTTATTACTTTATGGCTAGAAGGGTTCTATGTTATTTCTGTTCTTTGGACTTCATTTTTTGCCATCCAAGATTGGTTTGTGAATGTTGTGTGTTCTTAAAAGGAGGTATCGTCTGTGTTAACAGTTTGTTCAGAGTTCAACATATATCTGTATGTGCTACTTTATTAGTGATGTTATTTAGAGCTTCCAGGTTTTATTATTTATTTATTGTTTGTTTGTTTGTTTGTATTTTGTTTGGTCCATTCAGACTGTCTTGGACTGGGGCTAGTGTGTTAAAGTCTTTTGTTACTAGTGTGTTTTTCCTTTCTCCTTGAATCTTTTATAGTTCTGCTTTATGGAAGTTGTTGCTGCCTTACTGAATGCCTAAGGAGAAATAACTTGTGTTTTCACTTGACTTTATGCATTATAAAGTAGCCTTTTAGTGCTTTGGCTGTCAAGATGTGTGATTCCTGTTTGCTTCTTGTGTTTGCCTGGTGTATATATTTGCTTATTCTTTTGTTATTATCCTTTCTCTGTCTCTTACACCCAACATTTTGTTAGATTTTGCTTTGTTAGCCAACATGGAAAAAGTTGTCCTTATTGGGAAACTTAAACTTTTTTTTTAAATAATAAAAACAACTAACATTTATTTTGTGCTTGATTTATATATATATATAAATATATATATGTATAAAAATATAAATTTTGTGGGACTGCCATAACAAGTTACCTACTCCAGGTGGGTAACTTAAACTAAACTTTTTAATAATTATTAACAGATGAGTTAAACACATAGTACTTATTGACATGATCACTATATTTGGCTTTAGTTTTGCTTTATTGGTTTATATTTATACATGTATATTTAAATATAATTTTTTGCCATATAGTCATTTTTATATGATTAATTTTTTGGGAGGGACTTTGGTACAGTTTTTTTTTTTAAATCTAATGGTTACATTTGCATATACCTTTTTTATTTTTTTTAACTTACCCAAGTAGCTGAGGTTACAAGGAGGCACCACTACACCTAGCACACATACCTTTTACTTGTGGCTTTTTCTACTGACTCTCACCTATGAGCGTTGATGAAATGAGTTAGTAATAAACCCCCTTTTCCCTTTCCCCTTTCTAGCATCTGGTTTGGAGGAAAAAATTCCTCTTATTTCTAATTAATAGTTTTAAAGTGATCTCTGAGCTTTTTAAACTTTTTTTTTGTGCTCTTTTTGAATTGTATTGACTATATGTTGTCAGAGAATGGAGCCATTTATTACTACACTTTTCCCCATATAACCTTACAAGTTTCATTTATGAAAAGTTCTCTAAGTCCTTAGTAGCACTGATTGTACCATGTAGCATATATCCTTTTTATACTAAAAGGCTTTTGAGAATTTTGTTGGACATATGGTGGTCTAAATATATATTCACATAACACTTCTTCCTGGAACTTCCTAAAATGAACAAGTCAAATCGGAAATAGAGAAGAAAACAGCTAAAATTTATATTCATTTTATGAAGTTTACAGTAAAATCTGGACCCACTTAACAGGAGTATACTGAGATGTGACATTTCTGCCCATCTCTGGCTGGTTGCAGGTGTCTTAGCGTAAGTGACAAGTCTCTGAAGGCACCATTCAAGCTGGGAGGTGAGGAATGAATAGGCCATTGCCAAAGAAGGCACATTCTCGCAGTGGTTCATTTCCATGCCACCAAATAGCGGGGTCTGCGGGGCTAAAAGAGCCATGGATCATGCCTTAATACTGTTTTTATGTTTTTTGACTTGGCTTCCTGAAGGGAAAAGCCTCTGAGGATGGTCATCTTATATCTGAGTAGGGATTGCTGATTGAGCCATTTCCCCTTAAGCTCCTTCACCCCCACAATGAGCTTTGTAGTTTTATGTGTCCCCAGAACAAAGGATATAATAGAATAACTGTGAAAGTATAATATTCCCAAGTTCAGGCTCTGACAGCCTACTATTCCAGTGAATTCTTAACCTTTTCCTTCCTATCAACACCTAAAGATTTGTACAGAGAATGCTAGACATTGTATTTAGTATCTCTGTAAATGGGAAAAGAGTTATTTGATTGTTGAGCAAGTAGCAAGTCTAGAGAGCAGAAAATACCCTTCATGGGACCTATGCATAAAAAATAAGGAGAGAAAGATGACAAAGGAAAGTAAATGAGAAGTAGATTTTGGAAAAAGGAATGCTTCAGGAATCAGTAACATTTTAAGCAAAGACATTTTGCTCTCAAAAACTTTTCGACAACATGGGTTTAACAATGTTAAAGAACAAAAAAGTAATTTAAAAAATTGGAGATAAAAGGAGGATGTGAAAGTGAGCTGACATCTGTAAGGAAAGAAATAAAAATCATTTCAGAAATGAAAACCGTGTTGGAAGCTAAAGGAAGTCGTACCATGGCTGCTGAAATCTCAGCTGCAGGGAGGATAAGCTTTGGGAAGTTATGGACACAGGCATTTCTGATTGTATCAGTGTGCTTTGGTCCCTGTCTTTGGATTTTTTGTCCTAAGAGTTTTCTCTTTACACACTGCAGAGAATCAACTTGCAGCGAATGCTGGAACCAGGAGAAGCAGGTGCCCACAGTATGGGGCCTGGCCGGGAACTTAGTTTCATTCCCACAAGTACTGTATGGCTTTCAAGTCTGGAGCCTTTAAGGGTCTGTGCTGGTTCTTAGCTTTTTCTTAATGTCAGAATTCCAGGGCCAAAATCTTTCTGTTGTCTCTTCTTTTCTTTGTGGTTTAATATAGCTTTTAAAAAATATGGCTTTAGTTTTAGTGAGGCTTTGGGAAAGTGTGAAGTTAGACTGTTTATTCCACCATTTAAACAGGTAAAGCACTTTCTTACACACCATTTTAACTTGGAAGTCAGAGCTCATTTTATAATAACCAGAAACCCCAAAGTGAGCTGCATGTGGTGCTGTATCCCTGTAATCCCAGTAGCTCAGGAGGATGAAGCAGGAGTATTATTAGTTCAAAGCCAGCCTCAGCAATTTAGCGAAGCCCTAAGCAACTCAGGGAGGCTCTGCTTCTAAATAAATATAAAAAAGGGCTGGGTTGTGACCCAGTGGTTAAGTGCCCCTGGGTTCAATCCCTGAGGGAAAAAAACAAAACAAATAATAATAATAATAATAATAATAATAATAATAATAATAATAAATCTGAAAGGAGAAATAGACAAGTTTATTAGGTAATGTAAAATTTAAGGGTAGATCAAATAGATCAAAGATTGAATTTAGGTAAAATTATTAATAAATGTCAGCTTGTATGTTGAACTCTTTTCTAAACAGAGGTTACAGTTTGCTATATAACAACTCAAAGATAATTTATAAATTGTGTATTAATTTACAGTGCTGTGAAGGATTGTGTATTATTTAAAAACTATCATTAAGATCTGGAAAAAATTTTATGTGAAGATCTTAGGAGACAGTAGTGCTATTGTGGTTGAAGTTTAGGGTTTGAGATAGGACCTCACAAGGATCTCAGTCAAATGAATTTCCCTGCAGGATATAGTCTGAGAACAATATATAAAGATGTAAAAGACATGAAACTGTTTTAAGATACAACATTTCCACTTTGGAACATAAATTAATTGAGAGTACATTGTCACCTTCTGCTAAGACACATGGTTGTAGGAGGAATTTCAATTATATATAAAGATATTGAGTTGACAGTAGATTCAGTTCTCCTGACTTTGCAGAATTGAGAAATGTACATGTTTCTGTTGTTGGAAGATAGTGACATTTAATAGGAAGAGTGAAAGAGTCTTTGTACTAAGAGTGTTTAAAATGTTCAGGGCAAATAAGGATATATTTACAGAAAAAAATGTTAGATAAAAAAGAAAAGAAGGTGGAAGGCAGAAACGTGGGTAGTCACGAGAGTGGGAGTGAGACTTCTTTATAGTACCTTTCATGTTGCTCTGAATTTTAAGCTGCTAGAACATACTTGTTTTAAAGGCAGAGGTGTAACTATTGGTATTGCTTTATGCAGCTATTGATTCTATTGCTTCCTCTTCTTTTTGCTGACTTCTGAATGAGAGAAGATCTCAGGTCAGGGTGCACATGGAAAGTGGTATTGCGTTCCAGAATGCAGCCGGCAGTCTAAGATAGGTTCTGTGGTTTTGAGAATGGTGCCTGCCTCTACAGTGCTGACTGTCTTTGGAAGGTAGTATTAAAATACAAAACCAAGAGCTTTTTTTTCTTTTGGTATCTACCAGGGATTGAACCCAGGGGTGCTTAACTAGTGGGTCACATCCCCAGCCCTTTTATTTTTATTTTTTTTAAAGTTGGTATTTTTTTTTGGACCTTTATTTTGTTTATTTATATGCAGTGCTGATAATTGAACCCAGTATCTTACACATGCTAGGCAAGTGTTCTACCACTGAGCTACAACCCAAGCCGCTTCCCAGCCCTTTTTTTAAAAAAATGTTTTATTCAGAGGCAAGGTCTACCGAGTTGCTTAGGGCCTCGCTACAGTTGCAGAGGCTGGCTTTGAACTTAACATCTTTCCTCAGACTCCTGACATGTGCCTAGCAAAAACCAGGAGCTTTTAATTAAAAATTTATTGTCTTGAATGCTTATACACATGTTTAGGAAAATTTGGTTAGTGTAGTTCTTCCTATTTGGGATAAAAAGATATACATAAAACCAGAAGGGAAATAATATGAAATTTTAGTATGTAGAGGGACTTTCAAAGTAGAAATGATGAATAAATTATTTAGGAAAATGTTTGGTAGATTTGACCACCTAGACTGTTGTATTTCAGAAAATGTATGTTCACACACTGCATAATGGCATTTCAGTGGACTGCATGTAGGATGTTGGTTCTGTAAGATTGTATCAGTGAGGTGATAGCTATCTTAGTTTGTGTAAGTGTGCTCTGTGCTGTTCACAGAGTGATGGAATCAACCATAATACTTTAGAGTCTTATTAAAATCTTGTTGACAGCATGTGACTGAAACTCAAGATAACACACTGAGAAAAAGTATAGAGTAGCTTTGTACATATGAGTAAGCATTAATATCCTCGATGTATAAAGAGGTAACTATGAGTAAGCATTAATATCCTCGATGTATAAAGAGGTAAAATTGGTAAGAAAACACTAAGACTCTAGTGGACATTATCTGAGGATAGTTCATGGAAGAAATGGAGATTAGTAATAGTGTACATAATATATTATTCAGTAGTAGTAAATAAATAAAATCATTGAACTATGAGGTCCTATTTTCGTTTACTGAGTTAGGAAATATTTTCAAAAAATGGTAAAATTCAACATTGCGGTAAGATTGTTCTACACATTTTGCTGATGAAGAAACAGACATGGAGGGATTAATTTACTTGCTTGAAATGATATGGCTAGTGCTAGGATTTGAACCCCAAATTGTGGTCCCATTAAATTGCCTCATGTCACAAATATATATTGCTTGCATCTGCTTGCAACTGTATTATACATCTATTTATGGCAGTAGCTCTCAATCTTCCTTTTAAATATTTGTGTAGCATTTTATTGAATTGATAACATAATTTATTACATCCTCTATTTTGAATGTTTCCAGTTTTTTGTTTTGCTATTTTAGTGTGTCAGTGAACTTTTGTGTGTGTGTGTGTGTGTGTGTGTGTGTGTGCATATCTTTGTATGCACTGCTACCCATGAACAACTCACTACACTTCAGGAGTACCCCTGAGTTTGAATGGGTTTATTAAATTTATAGGTGGGTTTAATGATCTTTTAAGGATATTGATTCTTTCTGTTTAAGGTGAGGGCATATCTCAAATTTTTTTCTTCTTAATATTTGGAGAGCTATCTACAGCATACAGTTTATTCTTTTTTGTGATTGGTTGGTCTTTCTTTTCTTTCTTTTCATTCTTTCCTTTCTTCCTTTCTTTTTTTTACTGGGAACTGAATCCAGGAGCTGGTACATGCTAGGCAAGTGCTCTACCACTGAGCTACATCCCCAGCCCTTTTTGAAACATTTTTATTTCAAGATAGGGTTTCACTAAGTTGCCTAGGTTGACCTCCAACTTGTGATCCTTGTGCTTTAGCTTTCCAAGTAGCTGGGATTACAGGTGTGCACCACTATGCCTGGCTCTTGTAGTTTACTTATTTATTTTTAACATATTATTTTTAGTTGTAGGTGAACACAGTACCTTTATTTTATTTGTATGTGGTGCTGAGTGTCAAACCCAGTTTCAGGCATGCTAGGTGAGCACTCTTCCTGAGTCACAATCCCAGCCCTGTAGTTTATTCTTAAAGGTGATATTCCAGAGTTGATGCCATTTGGTATGGGATCTTTTTATCCAGTATATGTTCTTGTTGACTGTTGTCTTCATTTAGTAACTAGTCATCTTACTGAATTCTCTATATTTAATTTTTCACTTAATTTTCCTCACATAATCTAGGCATACAGTTACTTATAAATGATTAATTTTTTAGATTTTTAAAAATTATTCTTTTTTTAAGAAATATTTTAAAAAATATGGATACAATATCTATTTATTTTTATGTGGTGCTGAGGATCGAACCCAATGCCTCACATGGAATCAACCATAATACTTTAGAGTCTTATTATAATCTCACAATATAGCTCTGCCACTCAAGTCCAAAATTTATTCTTTATAAATATACATGACAGTAGAGTATATTTTGACATATATACATGGAGTATAACTTCCCAAATGATTACATTTTTGTCTCTTATCCAATGTGTATTCATTTTATGTAGTTTTTTAAATTGTTGCTGGTGATTTGTAATATCTAGTTTCTCCAAAACAATGTTAAATGAGAGAGTGATGATTGGTCTCCTTGGCTTAATTTTCACTTTTGTAGAGATATAATAGTATTTTATTATCATTTGGTTTGATTACCCCTCCATCATCTCATAAGGATTAAATGCTTCTGTTTTTCACTATTACTTGAGCCTAGTTTTTTTTTTAAAACGAAGAAACTACATTTCATAAGTAAGTTGAATTGAAAAGCATTTTTAAATAGACATAGAATACTGAAATGCACAGTGTTTCTAAATAATAAGAGAAAATTGTCACATCTGGGTCCCTACTTTTGTACCTCTGATTAGTGTTATACTTCAACACATTGGTATGTTTTATTTGGTGAATGTGGTGAGTGGTGGGTGGTTTGTTGGAATGTGAATGTGAGGTTGGGGGCTTGCATTATATAACAGTGTGAAGATGATTGCCAGTGGTGTAGTTGAGGTCAGGATTTCTCAGCTGGTTGACCTTCAGAACCATGGTGGAAGGGCAGAAGATATTAAAAATACTTGTGTGCAGACCCCTTTGGAGACTCCCATTTGTGAGTCTTTCACAGGACCTTGGAATTTGTATGTTAGGATTTTCACAGGTGTGGCTGATTTTTTTCTGAATGCCTACCAGATGATCTTAAACTTGCCTGCTATATAAAGTGGGCCAGGCTCCCTCGATGTGAAGTCATATTTCTAATAGGTAAACATTTTGAGAATCACTTTGGGGACCTTTGGGCTCCCTTGCTTCCCAGTGTCTTCAGTGACTAATACAGTGCTGGCTATATGGTTTACATTTTGGTAAATTGGTTGAAATGAGAAAAGTTTGTTTTTGTACATGGTGTCTTGACTTTCCAGATTTAAGAATTGTGTTTACTTGTTGACTCTTTTTTGGGGGAGGGTCCTGTGCATTGAGTAGTTGAACTGTCACACAGCCATCCCTCCACCCTCCTCGCCCCCATATTGTGGATCAAACCCTGAACTTCACACATGCTAGGCAAGCACTGGGCTATGTCCACAGCTCCCCTGTGTTTTAAATTTATTTTAAACAGGGTCTCACTAAGTTGCCTAGATTGGCCTCAAACTTGTGATCCTCCTGCCTCAGTCTCCTGAGTAGCAGGAATTAGAGGTGTGTGCTACCACATCTGGCTCTTAAGAGCATTTCTCTCTCTCTCTCTCTCTTTTTCTTTCTTATTGAACCCAGGGCCACTTAGCCACTGAGCCACATCCCCAGTCCTTTTTTAATTTTTTATTTTGAGATAGGGTCTCACTAAGTTGCTTAGGGCCTAACTGAGTTACTGAGGCTGTCTTTGAGCTACTGGGATTATAGGTTTGTGCCACTGCGCCTGGCCATGATCATTTTTGATGGGGTATGATAGTCTAGTATCAGGTTGTCCTTCTAGGAAAGAATTTGAGGGTGTGCAATGTTGCAGTTGATAGATTCTCACTGAAGGTTGGTGTGAGCCTATGTTGATAGTTTATTAAAATTTTAAACTTAAGTGTCTTTTTTGGAAAAATCTTGATAAACACTCATTATATTGTGATTATTCAAAATATACAAAACCTCAGGTGTATTTGATGCTATTTAAAGAATAGTATAGGAAAATTGAAAGATTTTAAATTGCCATAAAGTGATCTAGATCCTATGTACTTTTGCCATTGAATTTAATATGGCTTTAGTTCTGCTAGGATGGTAAGGAAACATCTCACAATAAACTGTTAGTACATAGGAATACAACTATGTCTTCATGTTAGTTTGCCTTAGGCAGGAAAACCACTATTTGTTCAATGTTACTGATGCTTAAAGCATTCCTGAGACTATTAACAGAGGCCTCCTTTCAAGACCTCCTTTTAAGACCTTCCTGTTGTTTGACAGAACCCTGTGGCTTAGGGTCTTCATGTTCCAGCACCTGTTGCTGAGTGGCATTGTCAATATGTAGTTGAATTTTAGAACTGTGAGCCTAAAAGTGCTCCAGTCCATTTCTGTAGTCTGAGCTCTTGTTCTTGGGCCACAGTTCTAGTTCAGGTTTCAGAATGGTGGGAAAGAGATGAGACATAGCTGTTATCTGTTAATGAATATCTGTTATCTTCTAGTGACTCTAGAGATAACAGATATCCTTCAACAGCTGTGTTTCATGGTGTGTACATTCCATCCCACTGCTCCACAAACCAGACTGGCCATGCTGTACTGCAGAAAGAGTGGAAACTATGGCTACTGGGGATTGAGTCAGGGGCACTTGATTACTGAGCCACATCGGCAGCACTGTTTTGTATTTTATTTAGAGATAGGGTCTCCCTGAATTTCTTAATACCTTACTTTTGCTGAGGCTAACTTTAAACTCTTGATCCTCCTGCCTTAAAACTGCTGGGATTATAGGCATGCGCCACACACCCGGCTACTTTTCAAAATTTTAAATAAGAAAATATTTCACAGATACAGAAAAATAATAGAAAGATAAGTGAATCATATAATAACAATGTTGTTCTACCATTCTTACATATATTAACCCCATTATCATACTAACTGTAGGAGGTGGGTTGTATTATTATTTCTATTTTCCAGATGGCAAAACTAACACATATGGAAGAAAAGTAACTCCTCCAAATTTGGCAAATGGCTGAACTGGGATTTGAGCTCAGGCAGTCTGGTGCCAAAGTGCATGGTCTTATTAACTAATAAAAAATATAGGAAATAAAAAAAATAATGTAACAGACATGTGTGGTACTTATGGGATTAAATAGAAAGTCTCCAGTCTTTTCTGGTTCCACCATTTTTTTTCCTGACTTTCTGCATCCCCTTTCAGACATTGGTCCCTATCTCAGCAGTTTGACAGTGCTTACCTTTTCTTACACCTGGGAAGAATTCATTCAGATACATGAACTGTCTGCCACATACCAGGCACCGTGAGTAGATGTGCATTTGTGAAGGATCCAGTTCCCTACATCACGGAACTCATAGTCTTAATGGTGTGGGAAGTTGGATTTACTTAAGTGGTTTAAGTTCAAGTGCATGGTTTCTTTTTAGGGGAGTAAAGTGATAAGACTTGTTAAACACATGATTAGATTTGATGATTTTGGTGGTTTCTGGTCTGCTCATTGGGTTCTATGGGCTGCTTTTGCCTTGGGTTAGTAACTTGTTTACTTAAGTTTATCATCTGGAGTTTATTTCCAGAATGATGTTCAAATTGGGGATGATCTAGAACTTTTTGAAGTTTCTGTTGCTCCATTCTGGAAAGTCCCCAGTTCTGGTTTGGCTTAGAAACCTTCCTTTGTGGGTCTGTGGACCTGGGAGTGACTGCTCTAATTGCTTGTGTACCCTTATCCTAGACCTGAAGTCTGTGGACTTGTGAGGGCTTCAGATGGGTCTTATCCTGTGGGGCCAGGATCTCAGGGCTTGGCCTCATCCTGACTGTGGTGACATGAAGAACTTGTATCCCTGGAGGATGAGCAGTATGGTGTGATTTAAGGACAGCTGACTATTTTTTTTTCTTTTCCCCAATCCTTCCCATTTACTATGTGTTCAGAAATACTAAGATTACCATATTGTAAAGTACATTTAAAAATCATGAAGTTAAATTATTACTACCATGTGATAAGATCCATTTAAAAATCTCAAGGATAAATCTTTAGAAGTATTACCACATTAAAAATTTTCAAAAACTTAATATCAAGGGCTGGGGATGTAGCTGAGTGGCAGAGTGCTTGGCTAGCATACACAAGACCCTGGGTTCAATCCCTACTAGTACAAAACAAAACAAAACAGGCATCTAGAAATAATTAATTGAATAGAATGAGTTCATAAAGCTGCTTTTACACTGCCAAAGCTCTGTTCGGGATCAGTGCTGTTACAGCTTAGGGTGTGGCTGTCCCAACCTGGCTGTGGACGAGAACAGCCCTGATGGGAAGTGCTGAGGAGCCTTCAGTTCACTTGCTGCTTCTCAACTGTTCCTCTCCAGCAGATGGTCGGAGTGGTGCTTTTTTACCCCTCTTTTTATATTTAGGAAATTAGCAAATGCGTTTGGAACAGATAGTAGTATTTTGGCATTTGTTTTAGTGAAGACTTCTGGAATCTATCGTACAGAATATCCTGACAGAAAATGGGCTTCTTCTGAAATGAAATGAAAAAAGAGGTGTTCCTGTCAGATGATTGTCAGAGCAGTAGCTGTTTCTAGACATATGCATGACATTTTAAAAAAATTATGTGATCATTTTCTAACCCCCCCCGCCCCCCCCCTTTACAATACAGGAAGTTTGGGAAATAAATATACTTCCTACAGAACTGTGTGGGAATTAGCCTGCCAAGTTAAATTGGGCTCTTTTTCTGTAGTTCACTGACAATTTGGCCTTGGGCAACTTAACTAACTTCTCAGTGCCTCTGTTTTCTTATCTGCAAAATAGGAAGAACATCAACTTTCTTCATTGCTTTTGTAAAGATGTATAGAGTATGAAAGTAATTTTAAGTGTCATTAGGGATACAAATGAAGCTTTTGTGTGTTACTGTATGTGTTGCCATCATTCTAGTAGAAGTTTAGCATTTTAAGTAGCTATAAACTACTTTCTTTGAGCTTTGCCTAGTGGTGCACACCTGTAATCCCCAATCACTACCCTGGGCTAGTGAGACCCTGTCTCAAAATAAAAAGTAAGCTGGAGATGTACCTCAGTGGTAAAGCCCTTCTGGGTTCAAGCCCCAGTACAAAAACCAACCAAACCAACCTGCTTTCATTGATATTCAGAGATCACAGAGTTTTAAAAAAATTTTCTAGGGAGTGTTCCGAGGCTCACTATTTTAGGACTTGGAGAACTTGATAATAAAAGACATTGGTGGGATACAGACAAGAACATTGTTATCTAAACCTGTGTTGATGACTTTGTGCTTTTAGGTATACCAAGCTTGGCTACGCAGGCAACACTGAGCCACAGTTCATTATTCCTTCATGTAAGTAAAGCTCTACCCTCGGGTGTTTTAAGGGTTGTGTTTCTCAGCATTCTCATTTCTAAGCATTCCAGTTCTGTTTTCCAAGGCATATTATTTTACTCACCATCTTCTTTTAGAAGATTATTCTAGTTTCTGGGAAGGGCTGGCTATTTTGATGCCTGGTTCCTGAATGTCGCTGTTGGTGGTAGCTATGACCTAACTGCAATGCTCTAGTCTTTTGGTTCCCCTGAGAAAGCCCTTTGTCACTCTCAATGGAGTTTCATCTTGGGTGGTTGGCAGGGGACTTTGATTTAATCATAAATGTCTGAACTGCCTAGAAAAAGTGTGTCTGGGTTTTTAAGGCTAATTTGTAACCTTAAAAATACAGTTGTATTAGCTTAGTAACTTCATGTCTATTGAAAGATAGATATTCACTCTATTGAAATTTTTTTTTTTTTTTTTTGTGGTGGAAACGAGTGGCCTGCTGCTTTTTTGAGTCAAGAAGTGTTTTGTTGTTTAATTTTTAGTAGAGCGCGATAAGCTTAAAAGAAGCACCTCACATTTTGTACAAGCTCCTTCTAGGCACTCTTATTTTCCTTAGGACAGGCTGGTTATTTATAGGTAGAATTCTTGGGTGCTACCTAAATCCTAGGTTATATTTGGAGTGAGTATATCAGTCAAGAGTGAAGTAAAGATTGGCCCCTATATGTAACTCTTGTAAGATAAGCTCTGATCTTAAAAATTGTAGGTGGTTAGTAGTTGTGTAATGTCATGACAGTCTCTGTGGGCAGGACAGAACTGGGATGGAGTGGACGGAGGGAGCTTGGGTAGAATTTATTGAAGGGAAGGCCAAGGCCTTATTTGATGATTGTGAGTATGAAGATCACTAGAAAGTATACTCCAGATTCCTTGAGAAGATTTAAAGGAACCTTGTTCCAGTTCCTTTCTTACTGGATAACAGACCGTGATTGTGATTTTCTTGCTCTAAACACTGATGCCCTAATGGATTATCCCTGATAAGAGGCATTATTGGTCTGCTGTGTCCTTATTTTAAATCTATAAATGGGAATATTTGTCTGCCAAGGATGCCAAAACAAAGTACCCTGCGCTGAGTGACTTAAATAGCTGACATTTATTTTATCATAGTTCTGGAGGCTCCAAGTCCAAGTCGCTGTCATGGTTGATGAGGTCTCTTTCCCAGGCTCACAGAGGGCTACCTTCTTTCTCAGTGTTTCCTCCCATGGCCTTTTCTTTGTGAATGTGTAGAGGGAGTGGGGCTACTCTGTGGCCTCTCTTCTTGTAAGGCCATACTCCTGTCACATTAGGATTCCATCCTAATTTGATCTTAATTACCTCCCTAAAATTCCTTTCTCCAAATATTATCACATTGGGAGTTAGGGCTTCAGCGTTTGTGGGACATAGTTCAGTTTATAACAATTGACGTTCTGTAGGATGAATTGCCTTTTGTGAATTTATTAATGTGAATGCCCCAGAACTTGATCATTCCATGCTGAGTGGACAGATTAGACTTTCTGACTTTCAAAGCAGGAGGTTAGATTTTAACTTTGTAAAGTGCATCCACTAAAAAAGACTGACCTTGTACCTTTTGCTTTAATGTGCTGTCGTTTAAAACTGTGAGCAGCACTCATTTGGCTGTGCCATTTAACCTGTCATCATTAATAGGGAGGGGAATTGAAGACAGTTGTTAGTGGGATTTCATTCACTGTCAAAAGACGGGCAAGCTCTCAGACTGGGCTGTCTGAACCTTAGCAGTGGCAGAAGCTAGAAGATGACAAACTGTCAAAGAGGTGGGAGTAAAGAATAGTTATGCTGTTGGCTAAAAGTGTTGAGAGAGAAAGATCCCAGAAGGCAAGGTAAGGTGATGCTTGGGCAAAACGGAGCGGGTGGGACAGGCAGAGGGTACTGGTTCCCTTGCTTGGCCCACTGCTTGTATTGGTACTGGGAGTGGAACCTGTGTTCTGTGTACAGAGACCTTGTTCTGAAGACAAATTCCAGGAGGTACATGGCATCAAATAAGAAAAGCTGGGCTAGAAGTGTAGCTCAGGGGTAAAGAACTTGACTGAAATGTGCAAGGCCCTAGGTTTAACCCATCACTGAACATTAGTAAGTAGAAGAAAAGCTTTTGTGCAGAACCACCTTTTTCTGGTTCTGATGGATCTCGACGTGAGACGGTAGTGAGGGAAGGAGAAGCCCCAGTGATATTGGACTGCAAGTGTGGAGAAGGGCCAGGTGTCTCCTTAAGGCACTTTGTTTGGTACATCAAGAATACTCAGATGGTTTCTGAAGCGTCCGTCTCTCAGGGCCTGGTCCCAGGACTAGACTGGTGCTAAGTCTGTCCTGGGCTCTGCTTTTGTCTGGTTTTATTTGAACTTCTGTGCAGAATTTTCCCAGTTGTTTGAAGAAAGTTCTTTTTCTACTTTTCTTTTTAAATGTTATTGGAAAGCTTTGGAAGTCATTGAACAGTTCCACCAGAGGGGTGGATGGTGACCATGTCACATCTAACCTGGGAGGGGAGAGAGCATCAGAAAGGCAGGGACTTTGTGTGTGAGTTGAGGTGTGAAGGCCTGGAGGCTGCTAGGACAAAGCTTGATGCCCAGAAGAGAGCTCCACACGAGTCATGAGATGCTTTTTTTTTTTTTTTTTCATTAAATAGAGCCTTAAAATTCTGATTTTTCCAAAAAAGTGCCAAAGAATATTAACAAAGACCCATGAACCCACCACCCAGAATGAACATGTTAACTTGTTTCATGTTCATGTCAGAATACAGTCATGCACTCTGTAATGAAGTTTTGGGCAGTGTGGATCACATATATGACTGGTATTGTAAGATTGTGTCACCGAGTAACATTGTAGCTGTTTTACTGTGTGTAGCTGTTTTAGTTTGTGCAAAGTGCGTATATGACTGGTCTTGTACACGGAGTGACGTGTAGCTGTTTTAGTCAGTACAAATGCGCTCTGTGACCACCACTCAGCTGTGCCTCTCACCAGCTGTGCCTGTTGTCAGATGGTGTATAACTGTGAACGACACCTTACGGATGGATCCCAGCCCTCATTTCTGATAGATCCCAGCCCTCATTTCTTTTCCAGTTCTTTCCCTTTCTTTTCTTGCTTTCTTCCTTCTCTGGTGGATTTTTTCTGGTAGATTTCTAATCCATGTTTTATCTCTACACTATGTATATACAAGAATACATGGTTTTATGAGTTGAAACATTTTAAAAATGATTTCATAGTAACTTTCTGTGTTATGTTTAAAATTCTCCTCAATATTGTTTTTAAAACTTATCACTGATAATATACACAGGTTAAGATCAGAATTCTAATGTGAATATATAGCTTTTTCTTTTTTTTTTAATGGCCCTTTCCTAGTTTTTCTCTTTTGCAGAGTAGTTTAGTAGATATCTCCTGAGGTACATGTGCTATTTTCCGAAGAGGAAATAATCAGAGATGGAGTTGTTTCATCAGGTTAGCCCTGCTTCGTCCGTATTAGGTATTGCCAGATTACTTCCAAATAGTTGTTCTGATTTATAACCCATCAGTAGTGTGTGAACGTTTCTGCTTCCATGTGTCCTTGACTTAATTTAGCCAGTCTGATGAATGTAAAATGGTGTTTAAAATTTCCATTTTTTGCCAGATGTGGTGGGGCACACCTGTGATCCCAGGAGCTCGGAGGCTGAGGCAGGAGGATTGTGAGTTCAAAGCCAGCCTCAGCAACTTAGCAAGGCACTTAGAACTCAGTGAGACCCTGTCTCTAAATAAAATAGAAAATAGGGATGGGGATGTTGCTCAGTGGTTAGGAGCCCCTGCTTTCAATCTCTAGTACCCTCACCCACCCCGAATTTACATTTCTTTTGCTGAAGTTGAGCATGATGCCTGTTTATATCTGCCCACTTTTCTCCTGCTTGTTTTGGTCTTTGTTATGGTGTCATGGGAACTCTTCTCTGTGCAAATGCTAATTTGTTGCCAATGTCATATTCTAGTACATGAGTTTCTTCCCCCTGTGGTGCTGGGGTTTGAACCCTTCTTAGTGGCAGGCAATGCTTATCTCTGAGCTTACTTCTAGCCCTGTATGATTTTTTTTTTTTTTTGGTTTCTTTTTCTTTTCTTTTATGCTATGACATTTTAAAAGGATTTTTTTTAACATCTAGAAATTTTAAATTTTGATATAGTTAAAATTTTCACTTTTTTCTTTTTTAGTTTTTTATTTTGGAAAATATACCCCTACTCCAAGACAAAAAGAATTTCTGTGTTTTCCTGTACAAAAATTTTAAATTAATATCTTGAATATGGTATGAAGGAGATAGCTAATTTGATTTGTTTTACAAATGCAAAGCTTGTTGTCTAAACACCATTTATTGAAGAATACATTTCAAGTTGACATTCTTTTTCAATCGTGTTGCGGTAACATTTATGCTTGGGAATATTTTTGGTCTTTGTTTTGTTTCATTGATGTATTTCTCTATTTCTGCTCCAAATATGCAGTGTTGAATACTAGCATTTTGTCATGTGTCTTTTTTAAAAAAATATTTATTGAGTTGTAGATGAACACACAGTAAGTGTGTGTTTTATTTATTTTTATGTGGTGCTGAGGATTGAACCTAGTGCCTCACACATGTGAGGCAAGCTCTTTACCTCTGAGCTACAGCCCCAGCCCCTGTCTTGTGTCTTTATCTAGTAAGTTTGGTTTCTCCTCATCTACTTTCCTTCTTCTCTCCCTTCCTTGTTTTTGAACCCAGGGGCACTTTACTGTTCAGCTACATCTTTTAGCCCTTTTTATTTTTTATTTTGAGCAGTGTCTCTTTAAAAAGTTTCTGAGGCTGGTCTCCCAACTTGTGATCCTCCTCTTTCAGCCTTCTGAGTTGCTGGGATTACAGGTATGCATCACCACAACTAGCTAATTTTTCTTTTAACAATAGCTTTGGCCCGTACTCTTTCCTAAAAATTTTAGAATCAGTTTAAGTGAACTTATGAAGTATTATGGTATTTTGATTAGAGATATGTTATTTATAGATTCGGGAAAAGGTTGACATCACATTGACATTTATGGATAGGAATTGAATATTCCTACTTGGGAATATTTGTAAATTGAATATTTCTATCCATGAATGTGTTATGTGTAATTTATTGTTTATTCATGTCTCTTGGGTTTTCAGTAATGTTTATGTATGTTCCTTATAAGTTTATATAATGTTCCTTGAAATTCTTTTACAGACTTTTTGCTAGATTTATTTTTAGTCACCTTTGTGTTTTGTTGCTGTGAAATTTTTTAAAAAATTATATTTTCAAAGTAGTCTTTGCCTACAGACAGGAGCGCTACTGAGTGTTGCATGTTGTTCTTGACTCCAGCCTCTGAGAGTCCTTAGAGTTTTCTGTGCAGCCTTTTGTATTGCCTGTAAATAATGGTCATGTTCTCTCTTCCTGCCTAGCTTTCTGTGTTTCCTTTCTGCTAAAGTAGTGACCAAGACTGGGGATAGCAGGTGCTCTTGTGTTTCTGACTTCAGAGAGAATAAGACTTTAGAGTTTCATTAGTGATTGCTCTAGGTTTTGTGGAACCTTTATCAGGTTAAATAGTGCTCTTCTATTCCTAATTTAACCAGAGTGTTTTGTTTTTTAACCATGAGTGTTGACCTTTACTTAAGGAAGGCTTTTTATTTGTTGAATTGATCACATAGTTGTGCACTTTTGTGCTTCTTAATGTGATGGATTATATTAATACATTTTCAAGCATTGAACAGTTATTAATTTTATCTTTGGGATAAATCCTACTTGATTATGAAATACAGGTACATGCTGAACTATATTTGCAAATATTTACTGTCACTCAGTGATGGGGGATATATTAGGCGACTTTGTCCTTATGTGAACATCATAGATTGTCCTTGAACTAAGATGACTATGACCTTACTTGATGATGTAATTTTGTGGGACAATAGTCAAGTAAAATGTGCTGTCCATTGTTGACTGAAGCATTTTTTGTGTGGTATATGACTAAATTTAGGATTTTTGCATCAATGTTCAAAAGTCTATACTTTCGTTTCTTACACATTTTTTGTCTGGTTTGTGTATCAGGATGATACTGATTTCATAAAATAAATTTGTTAGCTTTTTAAATCTCTGGAACAGTTTGTATAAGATAGGAATTATTTATTTCTTGAAGTTTTAGTAAAATGGGTAGCATTATTTTGAGAAATATATTAGATATTTTCAATCTTATTAATTTACTGGAGATTAGATCTTGCAGTGTTGCCGGGCTGGTCTTGAACTCCTGGGTTCAAGCTCCCCTGCTTCCATCTCCAAGTAGCTGGATTACTGGGGCGATATATCTCTATATATCTCTCTATATATGTATGATTTTTTAAAACAAAATTACTGGTGGAGTATTTTTTTAAAAAGTTTGTTCTTATTAGTTATACATGACAGTAGAATGCATTTTGACACATCATACGTGGTGTGTTTCTTAATTTCTGTGCCAAGTACAGAATCATAAGTCCTTACGTGTATTATTCCTTATATATGCTCTCTCTAATAATCTTCCTTAGATTATCCTCAGATTGTCCTCAAATTTCTTGGCCCTGGAGTCTGTCTCTTCTAGCTACTCAAATTTTTTATCCATACTTTGTTTTTTTTTTTAAACTAAAGAACTTTGTTCTTTACTAAGTTTGAGAACATTTTTCTTTATTAAGTTTAATCTTGTTAGTTTGATCATCATTAAAACTGAGGTGTTTTATAATTCAGATTGTTTAAATCATTTGTGAGCTTTATTTTACATTATTTTATTTTGAAATAATTGTTGATTCATGGGAAGTTGCAAAGACAGTTTAGAAAAGTCCTGTGTATTCTTTACTCGGTTTATCCCGAAGATCACATCTACAGTGTTAGAGCCGGGGATCTAGTATGGTACAGTATGTGTGCACAGTTCTGTGTGTTTGTAATTGTTCCCTGAAGGGTTTTATGATGGCTCCTGCAATCCTTGCTTGACAATTGTGGTATCTGTGTCATCTTGGTTTGTCACTTGTTTGTCACTTGTATTGTTTCAGTTGAGTCCTCCCCAATTGTTTCTTTGGTGAAATTGATCTGTCTTATCAAAACCTGAACATTTTGGGTGTATGCTTTGAGATTCTGGTCTTATTTTAAGGGGGATGCCTCTTCATGACTGCCAGTGTGGTGTCAGAGTCAGGCTCCCCATTTGGCCTTTGTGGATACCCAGTTGGAGAGGGGCTCAGAGTTACTACTGGGTGGATGGAAGTCAGGATTTTGAAGCAGGCTGTGGGTCCTGGGAATAGCTGGGGTGAAACAGGTCATTATTTTATGAGAAACATGGGCAATCTAGTCTCTTGGAAATATTTCTTTATTTTGTTCCTAAGGACTATTTGGGCCATATCTTGGCTTTCATAGATATATATATGAAAAAAGATCTTGAGTATAAATTTTATGCACATACATATATAACTTATTTATTTTGAGATTAATTCTTGCAGTGTTGCTGTATAGTTTTTTTTTTCTTTTGCCCTCAAATACTCGATTAAACTTAAAGGATATCATGGGTTGCAGAATCATTTTTTCCTTCATCTCTTAGCAATTTTTTATAGTGACTTGGCAGTTTAAATTTACATTTATACATATTAGGTTTGATTCTGCCCAGAGGATAGAATCTGAGATCTGCTGCAAGCCTTCTTGCCAGTTGCCCTTGGGAATATCCAACACATATATCAGATGGTTCTGTGTGGTGTCTGTCAGTATGCCCTTGATTTCGTAGTCAGTTTTTTTTTTTTTTAAAGTGGGCTAAAGGACTGTTTTATAAATCAGTTTTTTTTAAAAACATTAGAGCATTATAGTTATACACAGTAGTTGGGTACATTTTGACAGAATTGTACATGCAAAGAATTTGATTTCAGTTCCCATTCCCTTCCTTTCTTATTCTGTTCCCTCTCCCTGTTCTTCTTCCTCTACTCTACTGATTTTCCTTTCACTTGTTTATTTTTCTCTCCTTTTTTTTGTGGTGCTGGGGATCTAAACCCTGGGCCTTGTACATGTGAGGCAAGCACTCTACCAACTGAGCTATATTCCCAGTCCCTCACTAGTTTAGTTTTGATTGGCAGTTTCTACAAATAAATAAATAAATTCCCTGTGGAACATTTATATGCACATATAACAGTTCTGTTAAATTCATTCCTTATTTCCTCCCCTTTCCCATCCTTCCTCCCTCTTGCTCTCTTTCTGTTCCACTTATCTTCCCTATATCTTTATGATATCTGATTTCCCCTGCCTTCTTTCTCCTTTTTTAAAAATTGCTCTAGCTTCCACATAAGACAGAATATTTTATCTGACCCTTGGTTTTCTGAGTTGGCTTATTTCACTTAGCAAATCAGTAAAACCACTTTGGAAAGCAGTGTGGAAATTCCTCAAAAATCTAGGAATGGAACCACCATATGACCCAGCTATTCTACTCCTTAGTACTTATCGAGAATAACTAAAGTCAGCATGCTATAGTTATACAGCCACTTCACTGTTATAGCAATACAATTCACAAGAGCCAAGTTATGGAATCATCCCAGATGCCCGTCAATAGATTAATGGATCAAGAAAATGTGGTACATATACGGAGTTCTACTCAGTCATAAAGAAGAATGAAATAATAGCAGTCTCATGGTCAGTTTTCAGAGAGGAGTTTCATTTCCTGCTGTGGACTGCCTTGTTAGTTTTGGCCCCTAGATTGTTGCAGCCACAAGGCCTCGATGCTCCAGAGGCTCCAGGGCTTTGCTTCTCTCCTGCTTGCTTCGGTGATGCAGGGTTCTGTCCTTTGGGCTTATGCCCAATTTTTATAACTGGAAAGCTGAGAATTTATTTTTATTATTTTAGGAGGTGCTAAAGATTAAACCTGGGGCCTTGTGCATGCTAGGTAGATGCTCTACCATTTAGCTACATTCCCAGCCCTTTTTATTTTTTTATTTTTTCTTGTAGCAGGGATCAAACCCAGGAGTGCTTAACTGATGAGTCACATCCCAGCCTTTTTAAAATTTTTCTTTCTTTCTTTCTTTCTTTCTTTTTTTTTTTTTTTTTGTGATCCTGGGAATTGAACAAGGCAAGGCAAGCACTCTACCAATTGAACCATATCCCCAGACCATCCTTTTTAATTTTTTATTTTGAGAAAGGGTCTTGCTAAGTTTCTTAGGACCTTGCTAAATTGCTGAGGCTGGCTTTGAACTTGTAATCCTCCTGTCTCAATCTTGTAAGCTGCTAGAATTATAGGTGGGTTCCACTGTGCCTGGTTTTAAAATTTTATTTTTGATGTAGGGTCTTACTTAGTTGCCCAAGTTGGCCTGGAACTTGTGATCTTCCTGCCTCTTCCTCTTAAATAGCTGGTATTTTGGGTATGTGCCACCTAGGAATTATTGGATAAGCACATTTTTATAATGTTTCTTAGTTTCTGTCCTAAGTGATTAAATTTCAGTTCCTCTCAAGTATCTAGCCAGTCACATTTGTAGTCTCCACACTTGTGTAGATAAATTTTTTAAAAAATATTTTTTAATTGTAGATGGACATAATACCTTTATTTATTTTTATGTGGTGCTGATGATCAAACGAAGTGCCTCATACATGCTAGGCAAGTGCTCTACCACTGAGCTACAAGTACTCCAGCCCTTTGTGTAGATAATATTTATTGAGTACTACTCTATAGCAGGTTCTCTACTAAGCACTCCACAAATGATAGGCAGTTTAATCCTCAGCCCTGCCAGGTAAGTGGTGGGATGTGAAATGTAGAGGTGGTATTTGGAGCCTCAGGTCAGCTAGCTTTAAATGCTGAGCCCAGCCTGCAAACCATGGCTTATTTAACTTCAAAGTCCACTCCTTCCACGACATGAAGCCTTCATGTGGAAAAATAAAGTTGGCTGGTCTATTTGAAGAATTAGTTCATATCAGAGACACTATATTTACCTTTCTCTGAAATCTAGTCACAAGCATTTTGATGTTTTAATTATGAGAAACTTTGTCTAGCACTGGTTGGTGCTAGAGAGCTAGGGTTTCACCAAAAATACAGTAAGCCAATAGTGAAATTCCATTAGTGTAGTTATGGGGTTAGGCTTATATTAGAATTATTTAGGTATAGTTTGAACATTTTCCAAATCCACAATGAATATTTTAGTGCAGTAGAATATTAGTTTAACAAATATTTCTGTAATGCCTACTCAGATAGTAACCACCTGCTTAGGAGCCAATCTTGGCTTAGTCTCTCAGAAGCTGTGTGACCTTGGTCATTTGTTAAGCCTTCACCTCTTTGAAGGTGAAATCATAGCACTTAACCTGTGAATTCAGCTGTCATGGGCACTAAATGAAGTAGTGCACGAAAAGAAACTTAGCAGTGCTCAACTAATGTAAGCTACTGTTATTGACATATGTGCCTGCCATTAGAGAAACAGTAAAAGACTTATGGTTATTTGACTTAAAGAAATTTGCAGTCTTGCCAAAAGTGATGATGTACCTGTAATCCCAGCTATTCAGGATGCTGAGGCAGGAGGATCACAACTTTAAGGACAGCCTGGGCAACTTTAGAACTGTCTCAAAATAAAAAATAAAAGAAGGGCTGGGGATGTAGCTCAGTGGTAGACTACCCCTGGATTCAATCCCCAGTTCCTCCAAAAAACCCAAAATACAAAAACCCTACAGTCTCATTGGTAGACTGATGTCAAACATTTACAATTATTTGTGAAAAATGACTTACTGGAAGTTTAGGGCTAGTGGGAACATTAGAAACACTAATTAAACATTAGGAACACTTCACAGGAGTGGTGACCCAGAGACGGGTGGCCAGTGGGAGCTTATGGGAGCTTAGTGTGTGATGGGGTATGGAGTTTGAGCTAGAAATTGAATCTGCGAAGGTTTTTACAGTTTGTTAGATGTCACATTCTAGAATAAAGTTTTACATGATTATTTAGGATCTTATTAAAATAAAAATGTGCAGCCATTGGTATTTACATTGTTACTGTTTGATTATTGTGCTCTTTGCAACAGATACTAGCCAGCACCTTTTGGTTTTTCTTTTCTTTTTCTTTTTTTAAAAAAAAAAAAACTTCATTTTATTTATTTATATGTGGAGCTGAGGATTGAACCCACGGCCTTCCAGGTGCCAGGCGAGTGTTCTGCTGAGCCACAACCCCAGCCCCTGGTTTTTCTTTTTAATGGGATATCACAGCTTTTTGTTTCCCCCTTTTAACAAGACTAGACATTTTTAAAGCTGTGTGATGTAGTATTTTATAAAACGATTAAGAGTATATAGACATTATTTTTCAGTTTACTCTCCTTTTCTGTATTATACAGAATTTTGTCCCCTCTATACTGTATTAAAAAATTTAAACCATTGGTATATAATCCATAGGAATTTTACTTACTATCTTGAGGGATTTTCCTGGATGAAACTGAGAGATTTAGTATCATACCTTCTGTCTAAAAGCCCAGTTCCTTTGTACCATTCTGAAAAAATAACTCGTTTCTGTATCATATGCTCATTGGCAGTGTCTTTTCTGTGAGTACCCTTAACCTCAGATAAAACTGTAACATGGAAAATTTACTTATACATATGTAGGGGTTATATTTTTCTTTCTTGGTCTTTCACATAAATGTGGATACTGATGGAGATCTTTTTGCTTTTTTTTTATTGTTTTATTATTAAGGTATTGCCATCAGAGAGTCAGCAAAGGTGGTTGACCAAGCCCAAAGGAGAGTGTTGAGGGGCGTTGATGACCTTGACTTTTTCATAGGAGATGAAGCCATCGATAAGCCTACCTATGCTACAAAGGTAAATTTCTGACAAGAGTGCCAAACCAAGAATAGAATAGTAAATAGAATGCAGAATGGTTGGATGTCTAGAAATTGTGCTTGTGAGCTGTGGAATATAGTGTTATTCTTACATTTGAGTTGGATATGGTTGTTTTGAATAGGTGTATTTTTGAGTGGTGAATCACATGAATTAACAAAGACCTGGCATGCAAAATTGACTCAGGGAACATGGAGTCACACTTGAAAGCAAAGTCTGCTTTCCTGGAAAATTACTGGTTGACTAATGAACCTGTCAGATATGGAAAATTGCAGATTGAGTCATTAACAAGAAACACTAACATTATTTAAGTAGATATTTCTTCTTCTTCTTCTTCTAAAAAAAAAGAGCCGGGCACCAGATCCAGTTGTGGTGGAGCTGCATCTGCCTCCCCTGTGGAGGCGATTCTTTGTACTGAGAAGTGGGTGGTGTGGAGTATGAGCAGCATGTAGGTAGTTTTTTAATAAGGCCTGTTGTTTCTTCTCATGGTTAACACACAGCCTCGGGACTGTTGCTTTGATTGTTTCCAACATTTTGGTTTCTCTTGCTTCAGTGGCCAATTCGACATGGAATCATTGAAGACTGGGATCTTATGGAAAGGTTCATGGAACAAGTGGTTTTCAAATACCTTAGAGCCGAACCTGAGGACCATTATTTTTTAATGGTGAGTAATTGGCAACTAATGGGAATATATTCTTGTAACCTGTAAGTTCCTGATGCTTAGATTTTACACTCAAGATATTCCCAAGGGAGTTTTTAATTCCTTCTAAAGATATTTACATGAATCAGAATTTATGTTTAATTTTTGCAAATAAACTTAATAAAAACACCCATGATCAAAAGGGGCTTACTGTGTTGCTGTACAGGAAGGATAGAATCAGGCTGCTTGCATTACCAGTCAGAGGTGGAATCCTCCTTTAGTTTGACCTCTTCTGTTCCTCTCAGCTGCAGGATTGCTTCCCAAGTTCTTAGTCAACTCTTCAGATATTTTTGCTCAGATGTAGAGGGGAAGTTTTCCTTATACATCACCTTTTAAGAATTCAGAAACCCCCCACAGATCTGCCCTCTCTGCCCAAACCTGGCCTTGTCACCAGCAAGAGGAATGCAATTGCCAGGTCTGTAGCTTAGTTTAGATTCTCTCTCTGGGACTGGGGACAGTGGTGGACCATGGCTGATTGCTTGGACCCTGGGAGAAACTTAGGTACCTAAACAGCAAATACCATAGGAGGAGACCTGGTTTTGGGAAGGAAACCAACTGTGTTCTTCAGTGTCCTTGAGAAATAGTTAAGACACTCTGATTATTACCACTTGTGATAGCAGAGGAGTCTGTTAAGATGTTCTTTTTTCCTGGGTTTAAATGTTGTCATAAAATAAAACTGAGCTGAGTTGTGGGCTCTGACTATGATGCTTAACTAATTGTGTTCAAACGAAACATTACAGAGGGATGAAATATCTTGGTTAGAGATCTGTTCTAATTGTTGTACTCAGTATTACATATTTTCTCCCATGAAATGTTCCATTTAAAATTAATTGCATATGTAAAAGGTTTGCTTTATAGAGAACATTTCATACAACATAAGCTGCATATTAAAAATATATAATTTAACTTTGTTTTTTTTTTCTATGCAAGTATAATGTCATAAGATTCCAGATCTAAGTATGTGATTCCTTTTAATGTTTGAATATATAATGTTCCTTTAGAATGATCTAGTTTAAAACTGTTATCTATAAGGCTAATAGTGAATAGAATGTAAATATTTAACATTTGTTAAAGTAAGTCCTTGAAAGTGCTCTGATTTTTTTTTTTTTTTGTTGGTGATTGAACCTGTGGCCTCACACATGCTAGGCAAGTGCTCTACCACTGAGGTGCTTTGATCTTTTTCCTCAGTTACATCTTCACAGCGGAATTGTCGAGTATGGCTACCATGTTTTATAGACCACTCTTGTTTTTTCTCCTGGACATGTATAGTAGTTTATATAAAATAAATGGAGCCAAGAAACTGACAGTGTATGAGTGACTTTTTCTTTATGACCCAAGTAAATCACAGATTCCTACCTGTCAGACTTGCCGTGTCCCCTTGTTTAGCATATCATCTCCTATCTGTCTGGAGATGATCTTGGAGCCAGGCACCATGTTTAGCTGCTGCTTTCTGTCTGTTCAGCTTGCTGTGCTGGGAGTTTTCCTCCCTCACTAAAGGGACATCGTGTTCAAACAAAACATGACAGAGGGATGGAATACCTTGGTTAGGGATGTGTTCTTTGTCCTGTAGAGCAAATGCAGGCCACCAGGACACAGCCCGCAGGGCACTTTCCCTAAGAGATGTTCTCTCCCTAATTGAGCTGGCATCTATGAGGAAGTGAAAGTGAGGCATCGTCACTTTCCAAGAAGGGACTGGGGGTGTGTGTGAGCTTGGGAAGTCCATTTGCTGAAAAGGGTACCTACAGCAAACATTGAAAAGTGATCGATCATCATCAAAATATAAGAAGGCATTGTGTTGGTGCTTTGAATTCTGTAAGTTAGTTCCTTTGCATGTGACTGAGGAGGTAATATGGACCAAAATTCCACGATTATTTCCTTATGTATTCAGTTGATGGGATGATTCAAGGGAATGAAATGCTGCATTAGACAGGGCTTCTTGGTTGAAGAGTCCAAGTGACTCAAATGATGGGTCCCTCAGAAGCTCACAGGATAAGCTCTTCTGACATGTACCATGCAGATGAGCTCATGACACTGGATGTTGTCATGAGGGTTGAGTAGGTGGCAGATGGGAATCATACTGCTGTCTCTAACAGTGGGATCATTTTAGTGTGGCAATTGAGTTATGACTTCAGAAGAGATTATCTTGTGCTAGGGGTTGAACCAGGGCCTTACTCAAATTAGCAAAGTCTTGACTGTAACTCACACAAGAACAAGCAAGCAATTTGTGCACGTGACCAGCAGTGAGCACACATGCAGACTTAGAGGAAATGATGAAGTTAGTGTGACAGAAGCCCCGTGGGAGACGGGGAGAGGTCAGGAAGAGGATGTGGGGCAGTGTGGCATGGTATGAGGCACTGGAGCCTGGCTGCTGTTTGAGTGAAGAGGGCACATGACCAACACAGGCTTTGTGGTCACTCCTTGAGAGGGAGCACCTGCCTGAGAGAGGGAAGGTGTGCACACAGGGCAGTAACTGCTCTGTAGGGCTCTTAAAATTGATAAGGTGAAGTCATAGTCCAAGTGACCTGTGAGAATCGCTGAGGAAGGGCCCGTGTAAGAGGCTGGGTGGGAGTCCTCAACAGGTGGAACTCACTTTCCTCCAACACAGAGGAACTTTGTATGCATCAGCTGAGGTAGCAGACTTGGATTTAGGGGAACATTATGGGGTTACATGTCTTTTATTAAAGCTACCCTCAGTCTAGTGATAGGCTCTTGCTTTGAGAGTATGCGGAAAAGGAGACCAGCTAAGGAAACCACCCAGAGCAAATCCTTCTTAGGTAGGGTGGCACAGAAGCATATATGTTTTTCACTTAGTTGTTTTCTTGTTCTCTTTTATTTGGCCTCATCATTCTTGTTTATTCTCTCATGAGCTTATCTGTGTGTTTTTTAAAAAAATTTTAATTGTAATTGGACACAATACCTTTATTTCATTTATTCATTTTTGTGTGATGCTGAGGATCAACCCAGCACCCGACATATGCCAGTCGGGTGAGCCTTAGCCCCTCTTGTTTTTTTTTTTAATACGGGGTTGGGATTGGACCTAGGAGCACTCAATACTGAGCTATGCCTCCAGGCCTTTTTATTTTTGCTTTTGAGAAGGGAGGTATCACTGAATTGCCCAGGCTGGTCTTGAACTTAAGACCCTCCTGCCTCAGCCCTGAGTTGCTGGGATTACAGACATGCATCGCCACTGTCATTTTTTGAAGCAGGTGCAGTTGGTAGGATAGATGGTATGTGGCAGAGATCTATAGGAGGAACAATTGGTGTTTTTTTGTGGTTAGAATTAAGCAGCTAAAAGAGGAATGAAGAATGACCCAGTTTCAGAACTTTTAGTTCTCAGGTGGTCTGGGATTGGGTGAAATGGGGACGTCAGAAGAGACTTAAGGGAAGACGAAGGAGTGTTCCGTTTTGAACACACTGAGGCTTAAGGGTCACTGGGCTGCCCAGACCAAAAAGCCTGGAAGGAGCCAGCTTGGAGCTTCGGGTGTTGATGGAATCATGACAGTCACATGTTGGAAATTAAGTCTGATCATCAAAAATAAAATAAGAGGTGAATGTGAGAATTCATGATTATCTTGAAGTCTTGTATGTAAAATTTAGGTTAGAGCTCTGTGGAAGAAGTTTTTTGGTGAATCTAGTGAAATTAAAACTTGGCAGCTTTGTATTAACAGTGCTGCTCATCTGAATCCTGTGTGCCCCAACTCACTGTAGAGGTCCCTTCCTGCATTTTGGAGAATGGTTTAGATCTGCCTTGTCCACTTCAGTAGCCTCCAGCCCCCACAGAGGTCGATTCCCTGGATTTGCTTACTTAGTACTGCCTCTCAAGCCCTTTGGCTTCTGCATGTTATCACCCTCCCTCCTGCTCCCTTTTTTTTGGGGAGGGGGATAATAGAAATTGAACTCAGGGGCACTCAACCACTGAGCCACATCCCCAGCCCCTTTTTGCATTTTATTTAGAGACAGGGTCTCACTGAGTTGCTTAGGGCCTTGCTAAGTTGCTGAACCTGGCTTTGAACTCGTGATCCTCCTGCCTCAGCCACCCAGCTGCTGGGATTACAGGCGTACGCCATTGTGCTCACCCTACTGATTTCTCTTCCTTGAGCATCTGTATTTTTAAAAATGTTTCTTTACTGCAATTATGGAGGGATGAGGGTGGAATAATATTAGTTCATGTGTTCTTTTGAATTTTTTTTTTGTGGCACTCATTAATTACTCATTTTTTAGTCAGTACCAGGTGGTAATATTACTAGTGCAATGAATAAAAATGTTTATGTAGTTTGCATTCATGAGGTGTTCTGATGATTTGCTTCACTATGAAAAAAAAAAAAAACCCAAATGTGATATCCCACTTTGGATTATGTTGTAATGATGGTTTGGGAAAATTTTACTTAACTTTGCATCCTAAAGGAATAATTACTAAGTCATTGTGGTAGATGAGGAAGAAATGTAACATGGAGGGACAGATGGGCTTATGATGTGGCTTTTAACACATGAAGATGTGGCCCTAATAATGCTGGATTTGATTCAAGAACCAAGGGGATGTAATTGTATGGTCAATATTCCCTAAATGGAAGTATATGGATTTTTATTTTTAAAGGTAGTGAATTGTAATTGGTGGCAAATAATAAGAGGTATAAAAATTAGTAGTTTAAACAAGTTGGGGTTTTTATTTTCCCTAAATAAAATTTTTTTTTTTTTTTTTTTTGGATTCCGGGATTGAACACAGGGTCACTCGACCACTGAAAAACATCCCAACCCTACTTTTTGTATTTTATTTAGAGACAGGGTCTCATTGAGTTGTTTAGCACTTTGCTTTTTGCTGAGGCTGGCTTCGAACTCATGATTTTCCTGTCTCAGCTTCCACCTGGGATTACAGGTGTGGCTAAATTTATAGTAGGGAGTCTGCTGATTTGGCAGCTTCCTGATGTCATTAGGAATTTCTCTTCTCTAGTGTCTTTCATCTGTGGCTTCCATGGTGAGGATGCCTCATGTTCACAGGTAGGTTACTGCAGCTTCTGTCATTACCTCCATGTTCTAGGAAGGAAGAATGAGTTAAGAGAAAAGGGAGTCTACTTCTCTTATTTTGGAGGGTACTGGGGATTGAACTCGGACACTTGACCACTGAGCCACATCCCCAGCTCTATTTTGTATTTTATTTAGAGGCAGGGCTCACTGAGTTGCTTAGTGCCTTGCTTTTGCTGAGGCTGGCTTTGAACTAGCGATCCTCCTGGCTCAGCCTCCTGAGCAGCCGGAATTACAGGTGTGCACCACCATACCCATCTTAGTCATCCCTTTTGACAAGGAGCCTGGGAAATGCCTTTGTCTGGGCCCATAGCTGTTCAGTCAGTAAGAAACTCAAAGAGTGTCAGTGTAGCCTGTGGAGAGTTTGCTGTACTGGGGGACTCACAGGTATGAAGGCCAACAGAACAAGAACTCACTGCTTTCACACCTGTGGCTGGATTCTGCCCACCTAGAGAGTGTCCCGAGGCCAGGGAGTCAGCAGGCCCAAGAGCAGCTGTGGCAGATGTGCACCACCTGGTCCTGTTGTGTGGCCGTCTTGCTTCTGCTCAGGCTCCTCTGTGAATGAGCTGTCCGAGAGTTGCATAGGAGTCTGTGTGGTCTGGCCTGCAGGCCACGATGCAGGCCTGCGTAAAGGGCCCTCATGACACTGCAGCTGTACGACACAGTACATTTGGAAGATGTCCTTACAGCCTTTCACGATGCTGTCACATTATTAACGTAGTTATTGTTAACATTTAGGATTTTTCATTTCATCTTTTTATCCATGTTTTTTATATTTATTTTTTAGTTGTAGTTGGACACAGTACCTTTATTTTATTTATTTATTTTTATGTGGTGCTGAGGATGAAATCCAGGGCCTCACACATGCTAGGTAAGTGCTCTACCACTGAGCCCCAGCCCCAGCCCTTTATCCATGTTTTTATATGATTTTATACATAATATTACAGTTCCTATATTTCCTCCATTTTCTTTATTTTTTTTTTCCTCTTTCTTTTTTCTGTGGTTCTGGGTGTTGAACCCAGGGCCTTGCCCTACTGCTGTGCTACATCACTAGCACTTTTTTGGTCTTTAAATTTTGAGACAAGATCTTTCTAAATTTCGGAGGCTGGCCTTGAACAGCATGTCTTCCTGCCTCAGCCTCCTGAATTGCTGGAATTATAGGCACGCGACACTGTACCTGGCTAAGTTGAGTTCCCTTTTTACTTCAGATGAAACGGGCAGCTCCTGACTGACAAACAGGAAGCATTCCCTGGCTGCCACTTTTCATTTCTTTTTCTTTTTTTTTTTTGGTACCCGGGATTGAACCCCCTAGGGGTGCTTAACCGCTGAACCACATCCCCAGCCCTTTTTTATTTTATTTTTAAATTTGAGACAGGGCCTCACTGAGTTCCTTCTGGCCTTGCTAAACTGCTGAGGCTGGCCTCAAGCTTGCCATCCTCCTGTCAGCCTCTGAGTCCCTGGGATTCCAGTGGGCACCACTGGGCCTGGCTACTTCTCATTTCTTTCTGACCCTCCTTCCTGGATGCCGCCCTCTATTCAGTTCAAGGGCTTGGTTTTGAAAGCTGACTTACAACGCTTGGCTTTTAGTCAGGGTAAGAAACAGTGTCACAGGGTCACTTTGGTAATTGTATGTCATTTCTTCTGGTAGGAGATACATTTTTGGCAATTAGTACCTATGTTTATTAAGCACTTCCTACATGCCTATCCCTGTTCTAAGTATTTACAAGTATTGATTCGTTTATTTAACCCCACCCTCTGGGGTAGGTTATATTATTATGTATGTTTTTCAGATTGATAGGCTATACCGTAAGAGATACATGTGAACAAATACTGTTGGAGTCTGCACTTATTGCTCATGTGTGTGAGTGGTTTTTTTTTTTTTTTTTTTTTTTGGTACTAGGACTCAGGAGCACTTGACCACTGATCCACATCCCCGGCCCTATTTTGTATTTTATTTAGAGACAGGGTCTCACTGAGTTGTTTAGTGCCTCACTGTTGCTGAGGCTGGCTTTGAACTTGTGATCCTCCTGCCTCAGCCTCCTGAACTGCTAGGATTACAGGTGTGCGCCACTGAGCCAGGCTCATGTGCTTAAATGAAAGTAATCTAAAATAGTAATCACATTGGTAGTACTAACTATGTTCTGGACACTAACAGGTATTAGGAGAGTTAGTATTTTTTTTTTTTTTTTTGCATTTTTAAATTTGTCCTTTTTAGACACACATGACAGTAGACATACATATCATTCCTGTGGTTGTACATTATGTGGAGTTACACTGGTCATGTATTCATATATGAAATAGGAAAGTTATGTTTGATTGATTCTACTGTCTTTCCTTTTCCCATCCCTCCTCCTTTCCCCTGTTCCCCTTAGTCTATTCCAGTGAACTTCTGTTCTCCCCTTTGCTATCAGAATATTTGACCTTTGGTTTTGGAATTGGGTTATTTCACTTAGCATGATATTTTCTAGTTTCATCCATTTACCAGCAAATGCCATAATTTCATTCTTTATGGCTGAGTAATATTCCATTGTGTATATTACCACATTTTCTTTATTCATTCATCTGTTGAAAGGCACTGAGGTTGGTTCCATAGCTTACTATTGTGGATTAAGCTGCTATAAACATTGATGTGGCTGTATCACTGTAGTATGCTGATTTTAAGTCCTTTGGGTGCATCCCAAGGTGTGGGATAACTGGGTCTTTATACTGTTTTCCATAGTGATTGCACCAATTTGCAGTCCCACCAGCAATGTATGAGTGTGCCTTTTCCCCTGTGGGAAGGCCTGGGATGCAGGGGACTCCCCCCACTCTCCCCCCAGAAGCCTGGCAGCAGGCTGTGTGCTCACTGGGCTGGCCGAGGCCCGTGGTAAGGTCCCCCATCTCCTTGCCAACATTTATTGTTACTTGAATTCTTGATAAATGCCATTCTGATTGGAGTGAAATGGAAGCCCAGGGTAAGGAAATATTATCTTCATTGCACTTGGAGTTGGGCATATTAAAATAAGTACTGTGCTGTTGAATGCCTTTTAGGTCTCCTCCTTGGAGTCTGCTGTGGAGAAGGATTTCATTGTCTTTTCTCCCACCATCTGAGTTTTCTCTCCATCCGTCCCCGTCCATGGGGCGTATTAAATTCCAGTCACAGTGACTGAGACAGCACGTGTGTTGTAGTTTGAGCTTTGTGCCAGCTGCTGCTCCAGAGTCTGAACTGAAGGGCTGCGTGGGCTGGTGGGTGGATTTGTGGGTACGTCTGACGACTGCTATGCACAGTGTGGAGCATACAGGTCCTGGGGCTTCCCAGCACCCCCTCTGCCCCTTCTGCCCTGGCCCCAGGGAAGAGCTTAGTCAGCTGGTTTCATCTTGGGGAGGTGATGATGTGCGCAGACCTGTGGGTTAGACAGACTTTTTTTTAAAACACAAATGGTAATCCAATACATAAAGCATCTTGAGTTTTTTATTTAAAAATCTTTGTTTAAATTGTAAGCAAAGCAGATGTTATAAAATTCACCATCTTAGCTATTATTAAGTGTACAGTTCACTAATGTTAGCTATATTCACATTGCAGTGCAACATCTTGCACAACAAATTCTGTACCCTTTGAATGGTGACTCTCCATTTCTCACCCTGCTTTTTTAAAAAGTAGTTTGCATTACAGATTGTTGATATAAAAGAATATTTAACTGCATATATAACTGAACAGCTTTCTCTGTTCCATTCAGCAATTCATTGTAGAGATGGTTTTTTAATCACACATATAGTGCTCATCTTTTTAAATCACTGCAAAGTATTATTATATTTTATAGGTTTAGCATCATTTATTTAACCATTTTTTTGGTGATGACTGCATAGGTTATTTTTGATCTTTTATTACACAATACTGACTTTTGATCTTTTGAACCCATCTATTTTAGATGGGTCCTGGCCCCAGAATATAATTCTATTTAATTTTTTTTTTAAAGATTGAGAGGAGAGAGAGAGAGAGAGAGAGAGAGAGAGAGAGAGAGAGAGAGAGAATTTTTTAATATTTATTTTTTAGTTATCGGCAGACACAACATCTTTGTTGGTATGTGGTGCTGAGGATCGAACCCGGGCCGCACGCATGCCAGGCGAGCGCGCTACCACTTGAGCCACATCCCCAGCCCCTCTATTTAATTTTTTTAGTCCTAACTGAGGGGGGTTATCAAAGACCGAGTCTCCATTTCTGTAGCTTATTCCTGTGAGGGTGGGTCCTGAGAAAAGAGGCCTGTAGAAAGGTTTTCATCTTAAAGCTCTTACAACCCATAGACAGATTTCTTTAATTAGTTGCTTTAGGTGTACACTGACTGTGAATTTAGGCAGTGGTATAAATATCCTTGCTAACATGTTTTTATACTAGTCTTTTTATAATTCTGATGTAATTGCATGAAATTTAGGTGAACACTAATAATGTTTTCTTACAGACAGAACCTCCACTGAATACACCAGAAAATAGAGAATATCTTGCAGAAATTATGTTTGAATCTTTCAATGTACCAGGACTCTACATTGCAGTTCAGGTAAAAACAGTTATTTTTATGTTTCCCAAATAACCTTGGCTGTCTGGCAGGGGAAGAAATAGTAGTTTTCGCTGTTGTAAGTTATGCTGTGTGTTTTTCCTTTTCCCACTCCTTCAACACACACGTTCGTGCCATTCAGTTTGAACTAAAGCACTGCAGAGACTGTTCCATGACTGATTTGTATATTTATATCGTTGTTACATGTTTGTCTGGCTTTTTCTTTTTCCATGCAAAGTCTAGTGTATTTTTCTCTGGGTGACAAATGGGAGTGTTCTCTCTTTAGCTTCTTTCACTTATTTCTGATCTAAAACAACAACAGGTACTGTAGAATCTGTTGAAAAATAGAGTGAGTACTGTGGGGGGCCAGTGCGTACTTGCTTCTGTTTGTCCCAGGGCACCCTCCTGCTTCTGAGAGACTCCAGGCTCCCAGGACTTTGCAGAACACCTTTAAAATGAATTTTTTTAAATATTTATTTTTTAGGTGTAGATGGACACAACACAATGCCTTTATTTTTATGTGGTGCTGAGGATCGAACCCGGGTCCCGGCCGTGCTAGGTGGGCGCTCTGCCACTGAGTCACAATCCCAGCCCCTGTTTTTTTTTTTTTTTTTTTTTAAAGCTTTTGGTGATTTTATATGTGCTACCTTATACTAAGGAATTGACTGAGATAGTTGGGAATATATAAGGGTGTTTAGCAGCAGCCCTGGCCTGTACTCATAGGCAGACCCCCACCAGCTTCCCTCCTTCCATAGGCGCCACAGTGAAAAATGGCACCAGGTGTCGCCAGTGTTCCCCAGGTGGTGAAGCTGTGCCTGCTTGAGGACTAGGGTTGACAACCATCATCCTCTGTAATTTTAAAACCTCTGAGTCTGTGGTCCCATGTGAGAGTCAGTGGTCTAATTGAAATGTGGGTCTATCATTAAAGTTCTTTTTTACTGGATTTTCTTTGTAGAATTTTACATTTCATTATTGAAAAATGTGACTCCTAGAGTTGAAGTATGTGAAATTTTGCATTTGATGTCTAAGTTGGAATTGAGTTTGTGGAAAAAGGAGACGGAGGATGGGGAAAGGAAAGACATACTCAGACTCCTTCAGAAAGAAAGAGTTCGTTCATTCACCCTCAGGGCAAGCAGTTGGGGGCTTCAGTGAGAGCCCAGGCACTGAGGCCTCTGTGTCTTCTCTGCAGGCAGTGCTGGCGTTAGCAGCCTCTTGGACATCTCGACAGGTTGGCGAGCGGACGCTGACAGGGATTGTCATTGACAGTGGAGATGGAGTCACCCATGTTATCCCAGTGGTAAGTGTACTAACTCAGGTTTCACTCTCTGAGGCCAGATTCCTGATTGGAGATTAGGGAAGCAGTCAGACAAACAAGCCTAACACTTTTGATAGTTAAAACTCCACTTTTTAAGTACTTACAAAAGGTAACAGGAGTTTTAAAAAACCCAGGTCTGTAGGAAAGAGTGTAGAAGATGGCCAGGTTTATGGCTTTGTCAGTTGTAAATGCTTGGTGGCAGATTCTCCAGTCAGAGTGTCAGTGGTTGCTTGAGATCTCCTGAGGTTTTGCTTGATTCTGGGAGGTGTAACATTCAAAGAAACATTTCCTGGCTTACTGCTCTGAGCAGTTGGGAGATGGGCATCAATTTGGATGTCAACTTTGTAGGTGCAGAGCATACCCATTTATTTGAAAGGTTATATCTATGCTGTTCAAAAAGATGTGAATGGCTTAATTGGCTCATGCTTTAGAAAATTTGCTTCTTGCTTTTAAAATTTATTTAAGAACCACAAGGAGAGATGGTACATTTTGACTTGTAGAAGGCTCTGCAATAGCACCCTTTTTGGTTTTGATTTTTTAAAAATACTAGAGAGGTAACTCCTAATTCAGACTTCAAGAAACTGTTATGTTTTTCTTTTGGTCAAGTAGATTATTTAAAATTTGGATTTTTGAAAATCAATTGGTTATCCAGTGGTAAGTCAGGCTTATTCCTGATTGTCCTCCCCTAGGTCTCCTCAATAACCATAGTTACTAGTTATGTATTTTACAAATATTTTTTCTGCATATATGTGGGTGGGTGTGTAATTATACCTCCTTTTAAAAATGCAAATTAGGGTTTCAAAAGAACCATCCATTTACTTTAATTGAAAAAATAGTCACTATTTCATTTCAAGATTATAAAAGAATGATGTCCTAATGTTGTAATTCTTTTAAAACCTTAAAGGTGAAGATACTGGTGATGGAAAGGCTTGGTGGCTGATGTGCCTGCAGTCAGGAAGGGAAAGCCAGTCCCCCCCACCAATGTGTCCTCAGCATGGGGAAGAGGAGTATGAGCTCCACCTGAGCCCTGTGCACTGAGTTCAGAACACCCCATTGTGTGAATCACTGGGAAGTGCTAGTGCCGTGCTATGTAGGAGAGTTGAGCCCTCTGCTTTCTGCTCATAGAACCACCTTGTACTTTTGATCATATAGTCTTCTTTAAGAGACAAACAGGTATACACACATGACACATGCTTCTACACATTTCCAGCAAAATTAGAATATCCTGACTGGTTTTGTATTCTGATTGTATAAATCTTAAAGTTACATTTTGCATGTTAATTTAACCGTATTTTTTCCCTTTATGATCGAATACTCTGAAAAATATCTAGTAACAACACAGTATGGGCATGACATAACTCACTGGGTGATGTTTCTGTGCTGGGCGTGGATGGAGCGTGTCATAGAGTGCTAGTGCTGTGCTGACACTGGCACTTGTCACTGGTTAATTTTAGAAAATGTTGCATTTTATGCATAGAATAAATTGTGAGTAATTTGTGTGCTGGGAAGCTAACATTTTGTGGGTTCAGGTTGATCTTTACTATATTAATAACTTGTACATATCTTTTATCTCCATCTTTAAACATTTTACAAATATGCTGCAAGGCCATATCTTCTTTGCTTCTAGAAATTAGATAATCCAGAAAAAAATTAGGAGGAATTCAGTAAGTTGTCCTTGTGGCTTAGCTGCGTCCAGTGTGTGTGCAGTCAGAGTCAGTGTGTGCTTCAGTGCTCTGCGACTCTACTGGGTGTTGTGGCACAGAAGCTGTGAAGAGCTGCAGCCTGAAGCGGGAGGGCATCTTTTTGTGTGCCAGTGTGGTGGTGTGTTACCCGCTCTGACCATGACCACCTCCCACCACACCCCAGCAGAGCACCTGGATGGCTACCTACACCGGTGGCTTCTGTGGCAGGTTTGTGCCACAGAGGGGCCACAAGGGAGGCTTGCATCCCTCGCTGCTGTGGGCATGTGGCACCAGTTCTTCTAGTGAGGGGTTGCAGAGTCATGCATGCATCTCTTCCTGGTCCTTGATGGGCAAGTCTTCACTGGTTCAAGAAGGCAGTGGAGAGAGAGAGTCCAGCCTGAGCCATGATGGAGGGTTCAGTTAACTAACCAGGATTGTTTCTTGGTATGATAAATGGAACTATTTTGAGTACTTTAGTATGTATCATAAAATAGTACTATGTGTTTGACATACAGATTTTATTTAATCTCTATTGTAAAGTGCACTTGGTATAATTTGCTCCATATTCTAGATACAGATACTGAGGCTGAGGCATGTTTACCTTGTCCAGTTACTCAGCTAACAAATGTGAAACTGGGATTTGAACCTCAGACCTGTCTACCACACTATTGACTTTTAAATATAAGTAGATTTATAGTTGTTTAACGATTAATAAATAAAGTCTTTTCCTTTTTGCTAGAGAGGAAAAGAAACCCCTGTTGGAGTTACTTTTCTCCCAGGCAGCATTACAGTTTAGAAGTGAACTATCCTGTTTGGTTTCCCCACCATGTTCCTAACATCATCATTTGGTTGCTTATGAAGAACCTCAGGCTATTGGAGTAATTTAGAACTTTCAATATTAGTGAAGCACATGGGTCATTTTGAAGGACCTTTGGAACTGATTGTATGGAGGGGCTTGGCAGATGCTGGCTGTGCCAGGTGGGGGCAGGCACGGAGGCTAGGGCTGGAGATCTTTTGAGTGAGTGCATGTGGTTCCTGACTGGGGGTCACTTACGTGGGCTGTTCTGCCTCCTCTTCTTCCCCAGGCAGAAGGGTATGTCATTGGAAGCTGCATCAAACACATCCCGATTGCAGGTAGAGATATTACGTATTTCATTCAACAGCTGCTAAGGGAGCGGGAGGTGGGAATCCCTCCTGAGCAGTCATTGGAGACGGCAAAAGCCATTAAGGTAAAAACAGACGGGAAACCGGCTGGTTTGGGGGTGGTGTCTGGACACTTGCCCTTGATGCCCTCATTCCTCCCTTCTTTCCTTCCTTCCTTCTTTCTTCCCTGTCCTCTCCTCTCCCTTGTGTGTGGACCTTGGTTTGTTTCCCAGTGAGTTAGGTGGGCTGAAGGCTTTAGGCTCAGCCCCCTCTTCTACTACGGACCCTCTGTTGAGGCTCCGACTGTGAGCAGCAGCTTGATAACGGGTGCTGAGCCACCAGCATGTGTGGAGTATAACTGTGTAATGAAGCCAGTGCACAGCCTTCAGTTAGCTGAACATTGCTTCCATGTTTCCCTCCATGCTTTGTTTTAGAATTAGGAGGCGAATCAGCAGCGGCAGTGACCACCAGGAATCCAGTGGAGTCTACCATGTTTGTGAACACTTCAGAACAATGCCATTCTAGGGTCCAGGATCATTAAACAAAGCTCACTGTAGTGGTGGACTCTAGTTCCCATGCTAGAAAGGTTAACAGGCCATTTTAGAATTTAATAAGATTGGGATAAAAATGGCTTATTGGGCCTTATTTGGAATGTCAGCTTGATCCAGTCTATTAGTTTAGCCTTTGTATTATCCTGTATATGACAGTTACAGATCCTTTAGGTGAATTTTTCTTTTCAGGTTGTACAATCAAGACATTTTTAAAAAAGATCAAAAAGCAAAAAAAAAAAAAAAAAAAAAAAAAGAGTAAGAAGTCCCTTGTAAGCCAAAGCTAATTATCACACAGACACGTAGGGAAGGACTTTGTTTTGGAGAAGAATTTAAATGTGGGGATGTGATGGTGGCCTTGAGCATCTCCTTTCTCGTACAGCTCATAGTTACTGAGCTGCAGGGGAATTGGGGGGCTTGTTGAGTCTAATGCTTTTCTCTTATCTGTGCATCTTGTAACTGAGACTGCTTGTATGGAAGAAAGGACCAGAAATGATTCCCAAGTTTTGATTGACACTAGGTAAAAACAGGCATTCCTAGGGTGAGAGCTGGGAAGAGGTATAGGGAGGCTCTTGCAGGTAGGATGCTCCCAGCCTGGCTTCCCTGGGATGGGAGTTTCCAGGGCTGGGGGCTCAGCACTTCAGTGATGGATCCTGGGTAAATGAGAAGAGTTAGTCCCTTCCCTACATGGGGAGAGTTCCAGAAGAGTCTTTTTTTTTTTTTTTTAAACTAAAATATCCGTAAGGTTTTCCCTTCCTCCTTTCTTTGCCTTTCTTTGATGGAAAAAAATTTGGATATTGGATCTACCCTTCCTTGCCTGCTCAGATCTGTTACAGATGTGAATGAGAACTGAACTTCTGCTGCTGATGCCCAGGATCACTCTGGGAGTCTGAGGGTTCCCTTTCTTAGGGTTCCCAAGCAAGCAATACCACTCATGAGGTGCCTTCCTGAACCTCATGCTGGGCATTTACTTTATTCACTGGCTTTGTTTCAGTTCTGACCCTGAAATCCAGGTATCCTGAAGATGGAATTAGGATTTAGGAGTTTTAAGAACTTCATAGTTAATGTCATGGAAGCACCCGTGGAGGTCCTTACAGAAGGGCCATTCCTTCCAAAATGTGTAGTGAGTGTCCCCTGGGTGCTGATGTTCCCTGGTGTGGCTGTCTCCCCCAGGGAGGTTACTTTGAGAAGCTGGTACTCATCTGCTGCTTTGCTGAGGTGAGCTCTATGGACAGGTGATCAGCACAAAGATCCCAAGAACATCAGTGTTACTTGGTCCTCGGGACTTTGCACATTTCAAGCTGGTTGTTGGTGCCAGGCTGGAAACAACTCACAAGGTCTCTTGAGCGGCCACAGATGAGCACCTCCAATCCCCCTGCCTGTTTCTGTTTTTCCCTTGTTCTGTGGCACCTGTCCCCTTTTGCCATCATGCTGTTTACTTATTGTGGCTGCCTGTTGCCTGACTCTTCTCTGGAGTGTCACCTGGCAGGGATATGTGCATTTTATTCACTGTGTATCCCTGGTGCCGAGACACTTAATGAATGTGTGTTGATCAAGTGACTTAGAATACCTGATCAGCAGGGTACCTCTTCAGGCATGCAGCACTCTAGGTGAATGAGCAGCAGGTGGGTTGGTATCACTCCCTACTGTCACATGCAGTCAGGCATTAGGATGTGGACAGATGTCATGTTCAGTAGATTAGCGTGGTCTTCTATCTAGAGGTGGACCACAGAGAGTTGCCTGGCCGGCACCAGGTGGGGCACCTGCGGGAACAAGCACAGACTGGATAGAGACAAGATACTCTAATGGACACCTAGTGTTTCACATCATCAGGCAGCAGAACTTGAGAGAGCAAGGTTGAGTTTCCTAGCCAAGTTTCAGAGAAAGTAGACTGTCCAAGTGTAGTCATGACTCGTGTGAAAGCTGGCAGAGCATGAGGCTGGGTAGCATCTCCACACTGGAGTTAAGTTGTGGGTGGATCTGATTTCATGGGTGTGTTCAATGCATGGGGCTCCTGTGTATTTGTCATAGGGCAGAGGCACTGGATAGGTGTTAATACCTGGTGATGTCTTTGTGTGCATATACAGGAGAAATACTGTTACATTTGCCCTGATATAGTCAAGGAGTTTGCTAAGTATGATGTGGATCCCCGGAAGTGGATCAAACAGTACACGGGTATCAATGCAATCAACCAAAAGAAGTTTGTTATAGATGTTGGGTATGAGAGGTTCCTGGGACCTGAAATATTCTTTCACCCAGAGGTAAGTTGGTTCTCTTGTGAGTTGTTGGAGTGCAGTGTGTGTGGAGCAGTGCTGCCACCTAGTGTGTGCAAAGAACAGTTTTCAATAAGTGGCCCAACAAGCGAGCCGGCAGGCAGTCTTGCTGGTTTGTCTGCTCAATGGATTGACTAACCGCTCCACAAACTAATGTGCTTTAATAATTGAAGCTGGATTGTCTCTTGAGATGTTAAGAAGAAGTTTTAAGAGTACTAAAAGATGAAACAATTGAAATTGATCTCAAAGTTTGGGGTCATGTGTTAATGACAGCTAGTTAATCTCAAGACCTATATGCAGGTTTCCTCTGCATAAAAGTTGGATACCACATAACCCTTTTTATCTTTGTGATTGTCCTTCCTAAGCCCAATTTCAACCCTAGACATTTGGTCCTGCTGTGTCCCCAACTGCAGTTTGGTGAAGTTTCTATCTGAGGGCTGACATTATTACTATTATTTAGATAGTGCACAAATTACAGATGTTATCATTTTAACTAATAGTCAAAAGGAATTATTAAACTTTTACAGAAAGCAGTAATTAAGAGGCAATATTCTAAGGTTTATATACAATGCATTTTATTTATATTTTGGTGCATTTACCTGCCTAATTCAGTTTATATTTAGTAGGTAGGTTGCAAAGTGCTGCCTGTTTTTAGATACATATATATTTTGTACAAGGAAATGGCACAAAATATATGCCTTACTGGTATTCTAATGGATAATAGTATTCACCTAATGAATAATAATCCAGTGAATACCCACTCTTTTGATGATATTGATTTACAATAGACATAAAACTGACAGATATCTACTTGGTGGATGGCTGGATATTGCCGACTTCTCTGAGACTTTCACATTAAAGCTTTGCTTGATTTTTAAAATAGATTTCAAATGTAGTTGAGTTGAATGACATACTTTAGCTTATTTAACTTACAGAATTGAGTCTAAGGATGTGTCCTCAGTAACACTATTGTTATGTGGATTGTTTCATTTTAGAACCTCCACCATCACATAAAGAACATTTCTCCTTTCTAATATTCTGTGTTGTTGACATTGACAAATGACTGTGTGTGCTTGAACACCACGATGCTTGGGCTCAGGCTCTTTCCTTCCTTGTTGGTGTGAGTCCCACACGTGTTGCAGGGTTGGTGCATATTACTGATTTTGGATATTTTTCCTTCACCCACAGTTTTGTCTCTGAGGAGACTCAGAGCATTACTGTACATGTACATGTGTTCAAGTCACTGGAATTCTTTGACACGCCTTCATTCCAGTGTGACATGTTTTCAGTTATAGTAAATTATGTATTTTTTATTTTTTGGAAGGCTTTTTTTTGTTTTGTGCTGTTGATGAAGGTGTAATATTTCTTTTGAATTTACGTACAATTTAGTTTGCCAACCCAGACTTCATGGAGTCCATCTCGGATGTTGTTGATGAAGTAATACAGAACTGTCCCATTGATGTCCGTCGCCCGCTGTATAAGGTATGAGCTGCTTGGGTCAAGTACTTTGATTTTGTTCCCTACAGTTCTGAGAATGGGTCCCTCCTGTCACTGTGCAGACATCCCCATCTCACCTGATGTATTGGATTTGTTGTAAGCAGTGTAATTGTAAAAGACTACTTGGATGGGAAATGACGTAAATGAAATATGACTCTGCCAACTAAGATATAACTAAATATTGTGTTCTTTTTTTCTTCTTATCTGGCAAGCTGTATTTGAAGTTGGAAAATTTAGCCCCCCCCATATATATATATATATATATATATATATAGATAGATAGATAGATAGATAGATAAAGTGATACCCCTCAGTGTTTTCTGTGAGCTGGTCTGATTTCATGCATCTTTAGAGTCCGATGTGATGCAGGTGGAAATTAGGGCCTGAAATGGAACATTCAGATACAACATTCATGTAGTGTTTTTTCCCAAATTCATTGGTTGTCTGGAATTCTGAAATTGGCAAAGATAAAAATCTGGTCTGGTTAATTATTGCTGATAGTCACATACCAAGAACAGAAGGGGATGGTGCGTCAGCCTTCCTGTTCTTCAGGTCACCCCACATGAGTGCGTTTTGCTCTTTACCTTCAGCCTCGTGGCTCCTCGTACCTCACACAGACTCAGGAGGCTGGATTTTAAAGAGGAGAGAATGAGGCTGGGTCAAGAAGACTCAGTAGATTTTGTTTTATCTTTTTTCTGTATATTCTTTAAAAAGAAGTAGGTAATAAACCGTTGTAAATTCAGATGAAAGGATATCTGTAACATATGTTGTAAAGTGAAAAGGCACGTTATAAAATTTACATATAATATTTCATTTTATATAAAATATAGTTTGCATATTTAACTCTTAAAATATCTTTGGGTAAGGTGAGGGATAATTTTTACTTTCTCTTTTTTGTATTTTAAAATAATTTGAGTTTTTTTCAGTGAACATTTTTATAATTGGAAAATCATTTTTCTATATAGGTAACTTTTATGGGTGAAAGCAAATTAATTCTATTTTTGTTTCATATCCTTTTTTTTTTGGTACTGGGGATTGAACCTAGGGCCTCACATGCTATGCAGGTGCTGTACCTCTGAGCTACATCCCCCTCCACCCTCCCTGCCTCTTTTTGAAGCAGGACCCGCTACATATCCTAGGCTAGCCTTGAATTTGGGATCCTCCTGCCTCAGCCTCCTGAGTAGCTGGTGTGCACCACCAGGCCTCGCTTTGTTTCATATCCTTAATTAAACACATCTCTCTTCCAATAAAACATACCAAGAAAGGGAAGCTAACGAGAGACTGGCTGTAAAAGTTAAGAAAAAGAGTGTGTCTTGCCTGTCGCACTTCTTCTGTCCCACTACCATGGGCGGTGTAGTCCTGTCAGTGAAAGCAAGGGCCGTGCACTTTTGGAGTAATGCTGTCACAGAGGGAATGTCCTCTTTTGATGGGTGAGAGTCTTCCCAATTGACGGTTCAGTTCACTAACTACCTTGGGTTTTATAGAGTCAGAAGTAGCGGTGGCCTTGGAGGTCATGTGGATGATGACGCCAAGCCCAGAGATAGGGAGGGCAGCAGGAACTTGAGGCTCCAGGTGAGCTGTGTGATTGTCTCATGGTGGCGGGTTCCTTGACCTCACTGGCAAGACAAGGCTGAGTAAACCAACACAGTGCTGTGTTGCCTGGAAGAGCTGAGACCGTCTGCTTTTCCTGTGTTGCTAGCAAAGCCCACCTGAAACAGTCTTCCGTCTGTCTGGTAACTTCACCATGATGCCATTTTCAGTCTTGGAATGATTAGATCATTAAATAACATGGCTGAGTGTGCTGACCCTGCACTTATGAAAGTGACCCGAAGGACAAACCGTGTGAGTGCTGTAGGACTCTCAGTCACGTGCCTTTCCTTAGGGGTGTGCTACGTTAGACGAGGCCATGCTCGTGTGTCAGGAGGGAAGTCCATTGTTGGAGAAGATGTCTCCCTGGAGAGAAGGAGGATTGGGGTGGGAGGGAAGGAGACTTATGAAGAAGAGGAGGAAACGAGGCTGGGGGAGACAGTCTTTCTCCTTAGAGGACATATGGCAGGATACTCCGTCCTGAGCCACCCTCTGGACATCCCACCCCAACTTTCCATCTGCTTTCCCCACACCACCAGTTGCTGATCCTAGAGCCACCTTAAAAGCAGTGCATAGACCGTCAGCCCTGTTGATTGCTGTGTTCTTAATTGTGTTGCTCTTTCCCCAGTCACCCTAAATAGGGTGCTAGGAGGCACCAAAGACAGCTGCAGAGTGCTCAGATCATGGTGATCCTAATGGGGTCTCTGTGTCATGAGATAGCATGATCCTAGTTGGGTAAGTGTGTTCTTTCAGAACCATTCCTATAGGAAGTACACAGTCGAGAGAGGAAAGAAGATGTCAACCCTGACGATCTCTGTGTTCAGAGCAGTTATCACGGGTGTTGGTGGGTGTGTAAGTAGCTGTTTCCTGTAGATTGTCTGGCTAGAGGAGGTAAGAATAGAATCCACTGTTGATTCAATGGAAGCATGGCCTCCACAGGGGTTCTACTTGGGTGAGATTTGGGAGAGGTAGCTTAGCAAATACAGGGTATTTAACTTAGTTACTTACATTTCCTAATAGATTTTAAAAGTCTCTGTTTGCATTGGCTGTGTGCTCAAGGAGTGAGAGAGCATGCTTCAACTTAAAAGAGCAACGTCAGCAGTAGGTAATTTCAGACTGGCTTTTTGGAGGCTCATTATTCTCCAGGTATCACACTTTTATTCAGAAATGGCCTTGAGCTTCTTCTATCCAAACAGATTTTGCTCGAAATTACATTAGTAATCATAGACTTAAGCCAGTTTGAGTTGCTTTGTAACATAAGTGGATGTCTGTTTCTCTGTTCTGTTCATGTGGTATCTTGTTAAATTAGGGGATTTTAAGTGTGTGTGAGGTATGGTTCTTGTGTTCAAGAGCTTATTTAAAAAGCTGAAAGTACTGAAATAACTCTAATGGGAACCACTGCAAGCTAAATGTCGTTAAAGTGATTCATGCAAATTATGGTAACACAGAGACAGGGCAGATTGTATTTAATTAGAGAGGATCAGGACAGGCTTTGGGAAGGCGTCATCTGAGCCACATTAGGCATGGCCTATGGAGCTGGTGTGGGAAGATCATGAGCAAGGAAGGAGGACGGGCCAAGGGGAAGTGGCTCTCAACGTCCTCTAGCAGGGGATTGGAAGTTGTTAAAAATTCTGCTCATGATGTTTGTCAAGGTGATGTGAACACCTCTTGATACAATTGGCAGATTTTTTGGTAATAAATTGCTTAAATTGGGCATATATTCTGATTATCTTATTGCCTTTTAAATCAGAAAACTATGTTGCAAAGCAAAAGAGTTAAATACATTTTATTTCTTATTTGTGTCAGATAATTTCAAATATCTTTAATATTTAAAAACAAAATTAGGAAATTTATATAAGATACCATTTTTTTTTTCCAGATAGGCAACCAGATGCATTCTGGTTGAAGTCTAATATGTGAGCAGATGAGAAGGTAGCTCCTGTGGTTTGGGCAGAGGTGGTTTCAGAATTCTGCTCTTTTAGTCCTAACACCACATTCCTATTCCCTCGTAGCTTTTTAAAATTTTTTAAAAATATTGTTTAGTTGTCAATGGATCTTTATTTATTTATATGTGGTGCCAAGAATCAAACCTAGTGCCTCACACAGGCTAGGAAAGTGCTCTACTACGGACCCACAACCCCAGCCCCCACCCATAGCTTTTAATTGATACTTCTGGCTAATATATCCCTAAGTGGCAAGATATTTTTGTCTTCCTGGAAGGGAAGCCTGAGGTCAACAGTTGGTCGTGGACTTGCGCAGTTGGAGAACTTCAAGCAGCTTACTGAAGCCAGGAGCTATGGTACACACCCGTGATCTCAGTGACTTGGGAGGCCGAGGCAGGAGGATTACAAATTTGAATCTAGCATGAGCAACTTAGTGAGACTCTGTCAAAAGAAAAAATCAAAAGGGCTGGGATGTAGGGCAATGGTGGAGGGCTTGTGAGGCCCCGGGTTCCAGGCCCAGTACTTAAAATGGCAGCAGCTTGCTGCAGCGAAAGGGTGACAGAGGCACCAGTGCTGATGCTCCGTGGCCTTGGCAGCACGATGAGCGTTAGCACTGCAGAGTGCTGGGCTCACCACAAGCTCGAGGCTGCCGGTGGGCAGCGTGGCCATGGAGAAGCCTGGGGCCCCTGCCCCCGTGTGGTCTCTGCCACGCTGGAGGCCTCTGTCCAGCTGGAGGGAGGGCACTGGGGGTCTAAGGCAGGGATATGGTGGGACTGACATGAAGGGTTTAGAAGAGTGCTCGGGCTGCACAGGGATGTGGGCTGGAGTCGTAAGGGAAGAGAGTCAGAGGCTACTGTAGTGCCAAGGGCAGGGCCGGACTGACTGCTCTCAGTGGGAAGTGCTGGCAGTCGGTGAGTGGAGAGAGGGAGGGGAGGCTCCACAGTCCAGGTGAGATTTTGGTGAGGCAGCAGGCAAAGGGGCAGAGCTGGGAGGTGTACGGGAGCAGGGGAGCCCCCTGGAGGGGTCAGCGGGGAGTTCTCATTGCTGGAGTGTTGGGTTGCATGTGTAGGTTGAAAGCTCGGAGGAAGATGTGGGCTGGTTGGAACCCGTGGAGTGTCATTAGTCAATGCATGAGACGTGCAGGTTTGTGAAAGGATAGTAGCATCAAGGGGGAGGGGAGGGGGGTGGCAGCATGGGGGAGGTGGCATCAAGGTGGGGGAGGGGAGGTGGCAGCATGTGCAGCCCTTGGGATTGGCAGAGAAAGGTGACCCAAGGCGGTACCAATGACTCTTCTCCATAAAATCAGAACTGTAGGCATATCTCTATCTCTGCGTCTGTCTGTGTATCTATAAATTTGTTTTAAGGAATTAGCTCATGATCAAGGGGCTGGTGAGTCCAAAATTTATAGGGCACACAGGTAGGCTCGAAGCCCAGGCAGGAGTTGGCACTGTGGTCTTGTCTTGTCTTTTTTTGTCCTAAATTAGTTATACATGACAGTAGAATGCATTTTTGACATATTGTACAAAAGTGGAGCACAACTTCTCATTCCTCTGGCTGTATGTGGTGCAGTCACTCCAGGAGTGTAATCATACATGTATAAAGGTAATAGTGTCTGTCTCATTCTACCGTCCTTCCCATCCCGACAGCCCCTCCCCTCCCCTCATTCCCCTCTACACAGTCCAAAGTTCCTCATTCTTCCCATGCCCCCCTACCCCACTGTGGATCAGCATCTGCTTATCAGAGAAAACATTGGGCCTTTGTTTTTTTGGGGATTGGCTTATTTCACTTGGCATAATATTCTCTAGTTCTGTCCATTTACCTGAAAATGCCATAATTTCATTCTTCTTTAAGGCTGAGTAATATTCCATTGTATATCTGTACCACATTTTTAAAATCCATCTGTTGAAGGGCATCTAGATTGGTTCTGTATTTTTGCTATTGTGAATTGAACTGCTATAAACATTGACCTGACTATATTACTGTGGTATGTTGATCTGAAGTCCTTTGGGTGTAAACCAAGGAGTGGGATAGCTGGGTCAAATGGAGGCTCCATTTCCAGTTTTCTGAGGAATCTCCATACTGCTTTCCGTAGTGGTTGTACCAATTTGCAGTCCTACCAGCAATGCATGAGTGTACTTTTTTCCCCACATCCTCGACCACCTTTATTGTTGCTTGTATTCTTGATAATTTCTATTCTGACTGGAGTGAGATAAAATCTTAGAGTAGTTTTGATTTGCGTTTTTCTAATTGCTAGAGATGATGAACGTTTTTTTCATATGTTTGTTGATTGATTGTATATCTTCTTCTGTGAGGTATCTGTTTGGTTCCTTAGCCCATTTATAGATTGGATAATTTGTTTTTTTGGTGTTAAGTTTTTTCAGTTCTTTATATATCCTGGAGTTTAATGCTCTATCTGATGTGCGTGTGGTAAATATTTTTTCTCATTCTGTAGGCTCTCCCTTGATGTTACTGATTGTTTCCTTTGCTGAGAAGAAGATTTTTAGTTTGAATCCATCCCATTTATTGATTCTTGATCTTACTTCTTGTTAAGGAAGTCAGGTCCTAAGCCGACATGGTGAAGATTTGGGCCTGCTTTTTTTTTTTTTCTTTTTTTCTATTAGTTGTAGGGTCTCTGTTCTAGTGTCTAAATCTTTGATCCACTTAGAGTTATTTTTTTTGTGCAGGGTGAGAGGTAGGGGTTTAATTTCATTTTGCTGCATGTGGATTTCCAGTCTTCCCAGCACCATTTGTTGAATAGGCTATCTTTTCTCCAATGTATGTTTTTGGCACTTTTGTCTAGTGTGAGATAACCATGTTTATGTGGGTTTGTCTCTGTGTCCTCTATTCTGTACCGTTGGTCTATCAGTCTATTTTGGTATAATACCATGCCATTTTTGTTACTATAGCTCTTAGTATAGTTTAAGGTTTGGTATTGTGATGCCACCTGCTTTACTTTTCTTGCTAAGGATTGCTTTAGCTATTCTGGGTCCAAATGAATTCCATGATTGCATTTTCTAGTTCTGTGAAGAATGTCATTGGAATTTTTATAGGAATCGCATTAAATCTGTATGACAGTTTTTGTAATATGGCCATTTTGAATATATTAATTCTGCCTCTCCAGGAGCATGGGAGATCTTTCCATCTTCTGAGGTCTTCTTCAGTTCCTTTCTTTAGTGTTTTGTAGTTTTCATTGTAGAGGTCTTTCACCTCTTCTGTTAGATTGATTCCCAAGTATTTTTTTTTTTTTTTAGGCTATTACGAATGGGGTGGTTTTCCTAATTTCTCTTGCAGTGGATTCATCGCTTAGGTATAGAAATGCATTTGATTTATGGGTATTGATTTCATATCCTGCTACTTTGCTAAATTCATTAATTAGTTCTAGAAGTTTCCTTGTGTAATTTTTTGGATCTTCTAAACACAGAATCATGTCATCGGCGAATAGTGATAGTTCAAGTTCTTTTCCTATTTGTACTCCTTTAATTTCTTTCGTCTGATTGTTTTGGCTAGAGTTTCAGGGACTACGTTGAATAGAAGTGGTGAAAGAGGGCACCCTTGTTTGTTCCAGTTTTTAGAGGGAATAGTTTCAATTTTTCTCCATTTAGAACGATGTTGGCCTTGGGCTTAGCATAGATAGCTTTTACAATGTTGAGGTATCTTCCTATTATCCTTAGTTTTTCTAGCATTTTGAACATGAAGAGGTGCTGTATTTTGTCAAATGCTTTCTCTGCATCTATTGAGATATGATTCTTGATTTTACGTCAATTGATGTGATGTATTTTGTTTGTTGATTTCTGTGTATTGAACCAACCTTGCATCCCTGGGATGAACCCCACTTGATGATGGTGCACTATCTTTTTAATATGTTTTTGTATGTGATTTGCCAGAATTTTATTGAGAATTTTTGTGTGTATGTTCATCAGGTATATTGATTGAAGTTTTCTTTCCTTGATGTGTTTTTGTCTGGTTTTGGTATCAGGGTGATACTAGCCTCATAGAATGAGTTTGGAAGGGTTCGCTCCTTTTCTATTTCATGGTATTAATTCTCCTTTGAAGGTCTTGCAGAACTTGGCTGAGAATCCATCTGGTTCTGGGATTTTCTCAGTTGGTAGGCTTTTGATGGTGTCTTCTATTTCATTGCTTGAAATTGCTTGAAACATTTCATTGCTTGAAATGTTTAAATTGTGTATGTCCTCCTGATTCAGTTTGGGTAGGTCATATGTCTCTAGAAATTTGTTAATGTCTTGTGAGATTTTATTGGAGTATAAATTTTCAAAATAGTTTCTTATTATCTTCTGTATTTCAGTAGTAGCTGTTGTGATATTTCCTTTTTCATCATGAATTTTGAATTTTCTCTCTTTTTGTTAGTGTAGCTAAGGGTTTATCAATTTTATTTATTTTTTCAAAGAACCAACTTTTCCTTTTGTCAGTTTTTTGAATTGTTTCTTTTGTTTCAATTTCATTGATTTCAGCTCTGATTTTAATATTTCCTGTCTTCTACTGCTTTTGAGGTTGATTGTTCTTCTTTTTCTAGGGCTTTGAGATGTAATGTTAGGTCATTTATTTGTTGACTTTTTATTCTTTTGATGTGTGAACTCAATGCAGTGAACTTTTCTCTTAGCACTGCCTTCATAGTGTCCCAGAGATTTTGATGTGTTGTATTGGTGTTCTCATTTACCTCTAAGTATTTTTTTAATTTCCTCCCTGATTTCTTCTGCAGTTCATTTGTCATTCAATGGCATGCTATTTAGTCTTCAGGTGTTGAAGTAGCTTCTATTTTTTTTTTATTTCATCGTTGATTTCTAGTTTCATTCCATTATGATCTAATAGAATGCAAGGTAGTATTTCTGTTTTTTTTTTTTTATTTACTGAGAGTTGCTTTGTGGCATAACATATGGTCTATTTTAGAGAAAGATCCATGTGCTGCTGAGAAGTGTATTTTTGGTCAATGATCGATGAAATACTCTATGTCTGTTAAGTCTAAGTCTTTGATTGTATTATTTAGTTCTATAGTTTCTTCATTTAGTTTTTGTTTGGAAGATCTATCCAGTGTTAAGAGAAATATGTTAAAGTCACCCAGTATTATTGTGTTGGTCTATTTGATTCTTGAAATTGAGAAGGGTTGGTTTGATTAATGTAGATGCTTCATTGTTTGAGACATAAATATTTATGATTATTATGTCTTATTGATGTATGGTTCCCTTAAGCAGTATGAAGTGTCCTTCTTTGTCCCTTCTGACTAACTTTGGCTTGAAGTCCACTTTTTCTGACTTGAGGACAGAAACCCCTGCTTGTTTTACACAGTCCATGTGGGTGGTATGTTTTTTCCCAACCTTTCACCTTCAGTCTGTGGATGTCTTTTCCTATGAGTCTGTTGAAGACAGCATATTGTTGGGTCTTTCTTTAAAATCCAGTCTGCCAGTCTTTGTCTTTTGATTGATGACTTTAGGCCATTAACATTCAGGGTTATAACTGAGATATGATTTGTATTTTTGGTTTATTTTTTGTTTTTAGCTTGACTTAGTTTCTCCTTTGATTGTCCTTTCCTTTAGTGTAGTTCCTCCCTTTCTTGGTTTTCATTTTTTTCCCATTCTTCCTCATGGAATATGTTGCTGAGGATGTTCGTAGTGCAGGCTTTCTAATTGTGATTCTTTTAACTTTTGTTTATCATGGAATTTTTTTTTTTTTAATTTTTATTATTTATTTTCAGTTCTCGGCGGACACAACATCTTTGTTGGTATGTGGTGCTGAGGATCGAACCCGGGCCGCACGCATGCCAGGCGAGCGCGCTACCGCTTGAGCCACATCCCCAGCTCATGGAAGGTTTTTATTTTACCTTCAAATCTGAAGCTTAATTTTGCTGGATATAAAATTCTCTGTTGGCATTCATTTTCTTTCAGAGCTCGATGTATGTTATTTAGGACCTCCTGGCACTGAGGGCCTGGGTTGAGAAGTCAGCTGAATTGCGAATTGGTTTCCTCCTCTATGTAAGATGATTTTTTCCTTTCTCCAGCCTTTAAAATTCTATCCTTATTCTGTATATTAGTCATTCTCATTATAATGTGCCTTGGTGTGGGTCTGCTGTAATTTTGTACATTTGGGATCCTGTAAGCCTCTTGTAGTTGATTTTCCATTTCATTCTTTAGGTTTGGGACATTTTCTGTTATTATGTCATTGAAAAGATTGTGTGTTCCTTTGGTTTGTATCTCTACATCTGTGTCTATTCCAATAAATCTAAAATTGGTCTTTTCCTGTTATCCTATATTTCTTGGAAGTTCTCTTTATGGTTTCTTATCATCTTCTCTTCGTGGTTGTCTTCTAAGTGGCCTAGTCTGTTGGTGATGCTTTCCATTGAATTTTTAATTTGGTTTATTGTTGCCTTCATTTTGAGGATTTCTTCTTATAATCTCTGCCTCTATTTAAGTGATCTTTCATTTCCTATATTTTCTCTCTGATACCATCCTTTATTTTGAAGATTAGTCTCACTGTGTACCTTCTAGACTCCTTCTCTGACAGTTCTTCCACTGTGTTGTCTGCATTCTATTGTTGGAACACCTTGGTTTGTTTGAGGTACTTTGTTCCTTTGGTTTTTTCATGTCTTTTGTGTGTCTTCCCATTGTGTGGGCCAGCCAATAGCAAGATGTTCTCATATCCTCTTCCAGTAGTTCCACCCCTTGTAGCCAGCCCCTCTGTCCCTGGGCACTTCCAGGCTCCCTGAGCTGAAGAGAGCCCGGTTTCCTCCACTTTCTCCAACCTGACCTCCCCCAGGGAACTGTCCCTAGTCGCTGGCTTTCCACAGGCTTGCCAGACCCAGACTGGCCCACGCAAACCCAGCTGCAGTCTGATGGACCCGGGATTCAGATTCCCGAGGCTCTGCCTTCTGCAGTACCAAGATCTCAGTGCTGTTTCAACTTGCAGAGAGACCAACAGGGATACGCTCACACAAAGGAGCGACCCTGCAAAGAGGCAGTCAGATGTTAGCCACTAGCACACCCGGCAAAAGGACCTCAGGTGTAACCAGACTTGCAGGTACCCTGACAATATATCTTCAGGCCCTGGCCAGTGTCCCCAGACTGAGGCAGCCGTGTCCCAAGATGGCGGCAGTGGCGGAGGCAAACCTATAGGCCCTGGCGGGTGTCCCAAGGTGGCGGGTGTCCCAAGGTGGCGGCTGCCACTTGTAACCAACCCTGTGGGTACTGTGACAACAGACTTCCAGGCAACAGCTGGCAGCGGGGAATCCGCTGGCCCTCTGCGGGTAGTCTGCAGGCTTACAGCAGGCGATTGGCGGGTGGTCGTCAGGTGGTAGGCATTGGGTAGGTGAAAGGCCAGGGATGCGCAGGCAAGAGGCAGGCAAATGGTAGATGATAGGTGGTCTGTGCTCAAAAAGCAGGTGACACGCTGGCAGGAGTTGCGCGATCGTGGTGGATGAATGAGGGGCAAACATGAGGGGGTCGGTGGGCAGCGATGGCTGCTTCTCAGAGAAACAGTATTACCTTTGCTTGGAATGTAGCCTCCCTCTAGTTCGCCATCTTGGAAAAGGGCACTGCAGTCTTGAGACAGAATTCTCTTCTGGGAAACCTCAGCTTTTGCTTTTAAGGCCCTCAGCCTGGTGGATCATTCCCTACCCTGTTGTGTTACTTAACGTTAGCCACAACTACCCCGTACTGTTTCGGCAACACTAGGTTAGGTTTGGTTAAATCAGCATGTTCGGTGGCCTGGCCAAGTAGACACATAGAATTAACCATTGCAGAGGCCAAGAAGGAGCAGTCTCTAGGAGAAGAGAAGGAAACTGGAAGCTAGGGTAGACAGCTGTCATTCGCCCTGTCAGGTTACACAGAGAGGTCCCACAAGTGAGGGCCGAGTGGCACCACCAACAGATAAACAGTCTTGAGAGAGGAGTTGGGCAGAGCCCCAATCACAGAGTTGAAGAAAAAAGAGTCACAAGGAAGAGAGCTTTGGGGATGATTCCTGCCCGGGTTCAATTTGCAGCATTGAAAAAAAAAAACACCAAAAAACTAAAATTAAAAACCTTTTGTTCCTAGAGAAAGATAAACTTTCTAGAACAAGAATGGGGTCCTAATTAGAATAAGACATATTCTGTGCTTGTATAGTTTTATCAAAATGGATTCTACTGTCATGTATAATTAAGAACAACTAATAAAATATTATTATTTAAAGAAGAACACAATGTAGCAATGACAGGCTTCTCACAGAGTTGGTAGTGTAACCTGTAGCATTGGGACATCTAGTGAGAGATGAGAAGGCAATTCATCTGAAGTGTCTTTTTTTTTTTTTTTGAGGGGGTGTGATACTTGGGGTTGAACCCCTAGGGCCCCCTGCACCCTAGGCGAGTGCTCCACCTCTGAGCCATACCCCTAGTCTGCTGAGCAGTTGTGCCCACAGTTACACACAGTGGCTGATAGGTGGCACTGTGTGTCTGCCACACTGGGCCTCTAGCACAGATACGCTTGGCATCACAATATCATATTAAATATTAAAGAAATGAGCTTGGCTCTTCATGTGGGTTTTATTTCAGATCTTTCTGACTCATGTTTCAGGAGGCTGACAGACTATGTGTGGGGTTCATGCTGTGTGCTGGGTGTTCTCTTGCTGCTGTAGGCGGGACCTTCTCGTTTGCAGGGGTGATTTAACTTGGAGGCTTTTATCTGACGTCCTGAGGTAGACATCTACCCAGGAAGGTGAGGTCTGTGGTACTTGTTGCTGGCTCTTGAAAAAGTCCAGTCACTACAGGGAGCTTCAGCAGATGGTGTCTCTGCACCAAGCCAAAGTACACTTGACCAGTCAGGATTCAGAGCCCCTGAACAGAGAGAGGAGGGCCGCTGGAGAAGTGCCTTGTAAACCAGGTTCAGGGTAGGAAATGTAGATTCTTTATATGGCCAAAGATCATTATTTCTAATTTAAAATTCATACTCATTTTAGAAGATTTTAGATGTACAAAATTTTTTTTATTATTTCCTGAATTATTTGATCTTTATTCAGGTGTGGTAAGATTTTAAATATTTCAGTATATTGTTTTTGTTTGAATGAGTTATTTGGTTATATTTCTCTCCCTCTCTTTTGGTACCAGGGATTGAACTCGGGGGCACTCATTCACTGAGCCACATCTCCAGCCCTATTTTGTATTTTATTTAGAGACTGAGTCTCACTGAGTTGCTCAGCACCTTGCTTTTGCTGAGGTTGGCTTTGAACTGGCAATCCTCCGACTTAGCCTCCCCAGCCACTGGTATTATAGGTGGGCACCACTGTGCCCAGCTTTTGGTTATATTTCAAGATCATCCAAGCATACAACAAATGACATGTAGAAATAATTCCATAAATAAATTACTGTATTCCTTTGCTGATCATCTTGGGATATATTACAAAAACTTCGATAAAAGCAGAAGTCACTCTGTAATCACTGTTATCATTATATCTTTTTCTTTTATTGTCCTGTAGTATAAACAGGTACATAGATGTATTGTGTTTTGATAATATTTTCTATCTTATGACATACTCCTTGGCATTATGTCATAAGCACTTTCCTAAGTAATTAAAACTCTTCAAAAACATTATTTTCAGGGAGGTCTGATGTGCCTTCTCAGTACCAGCTCTTTTCCTATATTTGGGTTCTGATATTTTTCTACCAGGACACTTTTTTTTTTTGGTGGGGGACATAATCTGCTATGTGAGAGTCTGTAATTAAGATTTTTTGATTCAGATGGTTCTGATTTGAGAATTTGCTGTCTTGAATGAAGCAAATAACTTTCTGACTACAAAATTTACCTGGCTCACCGGGTCTTTGAATACACTTGGATTTCCCCTCAAAATTTTAAGTGGACCTGTGGGAGGGAAACTGAGTATTGGGAAAGTGCCTTTCCAGAAGATTTCTAATGGGTAGAACCCTAACCCATGAAATTTTCTGATCTAATGATAAGGAATCATTTTGTTTTCTCAATTGAACTGCCTTTAGAGTGAATCACATTGAGATTTGGCTTTTGTTGAAAGCGTCTTGATCAGTCTTAACTGTCATGTCATCGTCTTTTTTTTTTAATATTTATTTTTTAGTTTTCGGCGGACACAACATCTTTGTTTGTATGTGGTGCTGAGGATCAAACCCAGGCCACACGCACGCCAGGCGAGCGCGCTACTGCTTGAGCCACATCCTCAGCCCCATGTCATCGTCTTTTAAGAGTAGAAGCTCCACAGGTGCACAGCCTGCGTTTTCACACTGACCGGAGCCCCTTCCTAGCATCTCAGTGCCAGCCTCTCAGAGGCGCTGCTTCCCCAGCTGCAGGATGGGTGTGATGGGTGTTATTGGAGGGTGTAATTAGGTAGCCCTTGTAAAGGTTGAAAGCATAGCACTTACTATGCAGTAGATGTTGCTGTTCTCTTAATCCTGGGGCCACGAGTGTGGGAGGGCTTGAGTGGCGGGGCTGCAGCTTCCTAGCTTTGTGGCTTTGGGCTAGTTATTCGACCATTAGTGTTTTAATCTGCAAAATGGGGGTACGGAAACCTACTTCAGCATGTTGTTGTGGTATTTACGTGGGATGAGAAACAGCACAGTCACTGACACTATTAGTATTGATCATAAATGAAGAGGCCCTTACAAGTTAAAAGAAGCAAGACACGTAGAGATAAAAATCTAGTGAATAATCTAAGGTAGTATATGAGCAAGTCCATGACATATACTGCAGTCTACAAATTTGAAATGAACACCAGTTTAGACTTAGTTCAGAGAAAATGCTACAGTTTTAGTTTATTCTGATAGAATAGTTTTATAAAACTATGTTCTTATTTGAATTAATTCCATGGAGGAGGAAGGGAGAAATTGTGTTATATTTTTAATAAATTGATTTGACTTTTACAGATGAGTGCTCTTTGAGTTTTTACCTCTTATCATAAGACTCTGACAAAGACTGTACATTGCAGACATGAAAGGAGTGAGAAAGTCCCCTTTGGCTGAAGGTTTTTTGAAGGTCTAGGGTAGAAGTTGAGGCTTTGGCTGAGTGGAGGTGGACCCAGGGAGAGTGATCATGGTGTCTCACAGGCCCTGCAAGGTCCATTTACTCATTTATTCTCTGATCTATGTTTATGGGACCTGCCATCTCCTGATGGTGGTTCTGGACACTGTAGGATTGGCTGCGACCAAAACAGGATCAAAATTCCTGCCATGGTGGAGGTCACGTCTGTGTAGGGCAGCAGACAGTAAAGCAGTGAGAGTAGGTGCTAAGGAGAAAGTGAAACGGGAACCGGAGCAAAGGCGTGCTGGGCTTGGGGCGTGGGCCTCACTGTCCCCAGGCTGCGCGTGTGGCCTCTGCATGCTGGCTGAGGAGTGGGCTCAGGCAGGAGACTGAGTTTCTGCACTCTGTTCCCACTGCTTTGGATGAAGAGCTTTTTATGGCCACACACCATGCTTATTAAGGGATGGCAGATTGTTTTATTTTAATAGACCCCAAGGGCAGGATTCCGTGTCACCAACTTAGAGTTTGTGTTCTGTTCTGCTGAGACTGTGATGTGTGGATGGGGCTGTGTTTTGTTGGGGGAGGGCTCACATTGTAAGAGGCTGGTTGTTCAGTTTTGAAGTATGTCTGAGGAGGGTCATCAGAACAGTGAGAGGTCTTGAAGGAAGTCCTGGGAGAAATGGTGGAGGGAGATAACATTATTGGGCTTGCAATTTGGTCGGGAACCGTCAGCTCTCTTGGAATCCTGACAGGCAGATGGGTGGACAGGTGGGCAGCGGTGCCAAGGGCCAGCCTAGGGCCAGTGGTTGCAGACTTTAGCCTGTGTGCTGAGAGCCACTTCACAGATGGGTCGCCAGCAGGCTGGGGCTGCATGCTGTATACCTGGAAGGGAGGCACTGTGGACTAGTGTGAGTGTGGTGGTGAGCACGGACGTGGATCTCACTGCTCTAGTACCCTTCTTAGAAGAATGGGGCAGTGTTGTGGGAAGATGCAAGAGTCTGGTTTGCAGAAATGCCTGCAGCAGTGCCCATGACCAGTAGAGCTGTTGCAGTGTTCTTTCAAGGGTAGTAGATGCCTCCTGCAGCCAGGGCCAGGCCAGCAGATTCTGGTCTCTGCTCCCTGGCTTTCCCAGTTTGCAAGTTATTTGCCTATATATTTTTGCAGCAAGCACTGCCTTTTGGAATTGTTGTGCATTTAGGACCACTGGCCTTTTATCCAGCTAATGCTTGTGAGATGCCTTAGTCACTGCATCATTTTCTTTTGCTTAAGTAGCACTCCAGCAAATGGCTACAGCACAACTTGTCCATTTTCCTGCTGATAGACATTTGGGTTGTTTCCAGTTTTTGGTTCTTACAAAAAACTTGTTATGAACATTTGGCTCTGTATCCAAAGGTCTGTGGATATGTTCTGTTTCCCTTGGCTGTATACTTAGGAGTGCAGTTGCTTTGTCACATGGTACATGTATAGTTAATTTTATGAAAATACCCAGCTTTTTCCAAAGTGGTTGTACCACCAGCCTCTACCACGCGGCCTGCGCAGCTCAGTCGGTAGAGCATGAGACTCTTAATCTCAGGGTCGTGGTTTCGAGCCCCACGTTGGGCGCCAATTCTACCACGCGGCCTGCGCAGTGGTTTCATTAATGAGGTTCTAGGCATAAAGTTAGTTAGAAGAGATCGAAATAAAACACACAAACCAGTTACCTTATTTATATTGCTAGGTCCGAGATGGCTCACCTCCCTGGTTCCCACCTCTAGCCACCCAGCAGGGCAGTGACGATTACTCTGGGCTAGCAGGAGAGAGAGAGAGTGAACACGCCTGGAGTAGCCTTTTATTTGGGGAACAAGAGATTCAGGGGAGAATTCCATCCAATGAAGGTTGAGGGGGGGCTGCACTCCAAGGTCAGGGTCAGTGATTGGGTCCCCGGGATCAGTGGTCAGGCACACCCCACACGGATGGGCTCTCTCATCAGGAAAGGGTCGGGAAAGCTTCGACACAGCCAAAGCGCCTCAGGCCCTTAACGGGAGTCACCCAATCACGCGTCAGAATGGCCCCCGACACCAGCCTATGAGAGTCCTTTGTTCATATCTTAGCCTAAATTTGATGTGTGGTGCATTTTATTGGTATGATCTTAATTACAATGAGTGGCTTGCCTTTTTGTGTACTTATCGGTCATTTGTATATCTTTTGTGAAATGACTGAATCTTTTGTCCATTTATGTATTTTTTTATTGAAATTTTATTGATTTATCTTATTGAGTTGTAAATGTTCTTCATATATTTTGAATATAAGTCTTTTGTCAGATGTGGGTATTGTTGTTTTTAATTTTTTAATCATAACTTTTGAAGAATGTAAAAAGTCTAGTTTATCAGTGTTTTTCCTTAATTGTTCATGCTTTTTATGTTCTAAATTATTTTTGCCTACGTCAATATGAAAGTTTTAAATATTCTGTTTTAGAAATTCTATAGTTTTAACCTGCATATTTAAATCCATTATCTATTTTTAAATAATGTGTATATGACATGAATTAATGTGTATAGAACAAGTAGATGCTCTGTGGATGTCAGTTATACCAACAGCTTTTCTGAAAAAGACTGTCCTTTCCTCCTAAAGTACCTGGGCAACTTTATCTAAAATCATTTGACCACAACATGCATAATGCTGCTTTTATGATTTTTGTGAATAAATGAAAAATGACTCATACATTATGCCTCTGATGGCAACTCAAGATCTTGCCGTGCTTCTGAACTATCATGATGAACATTTATTTTCATACCCTGGTGAATTATTTTTTAATTAAAAAATCCATTGCAGAGATGAGACAAGTAATTGCAAAACCTGACCTCACACTGGATCCTGGCCTGGAGAGAAAAACATGCTATAAAGAATATTAATAGATCAAATGACAAGAGTTGAATAGGAATAGTAGATTAAAGTTTTATAATAATGTTAGTATATGAAGTGATAATCGTACTGCGGTTACGTAAGAGAAAGGTTCCTATTTTAGTAACACATACTAAAATATTTAGGAGTACACTGCCAGGATGTGTATAATTTACTTTTAAATGATTCTAAAGAAATGTGTGAGGGAGTAAGGAAGCACTGCTGATAAAGCAAATAAAAACACTTTACCCAGTAGTAAGGTTTGTCACTTATGCTAAATGTAATATTATTTCTAAATAAAAATGTTTCAAAATAGTGTTTTAAAATTTATTATATCATCTTGTTGACTTAAAATTTGCTATTTTGTAAAAAAAAAGAATTTAAATGTATTAAAATAGCTCTTAACAGTGATTTTTTTGAAAAATGTGAATAGAAATTTCTTGGGATTCTGGGAGTTGAACCCAGGGCCTTTGCACACCCTAGGCAGGCAGTCTACCACTGAGCTACACCCTAGCCTGTCAGTAGAAATTTGCTTGAAAAATAAATGGCTATTCTAGATGTAATTTACCATTTAAATTTTTTTTTAATTAAAAAAAAATTGGTACTAGGGAATGAACCCAGGGGCCTTAACCACTGAGCAATATCCCAGCCCTTTTTAATATTTTATTTAGAGACAGAGTCTTACTGAGTTGCTTAGGAGCTTGCTGAGTTGCTGAGGCTGGCTTTGAACATGTGATCCTCCTGCCTCAGCCTCCTGAACCACCATACCCAGCCTAGTTTACTATTTTTTAAAATGCAATGTGATGATGTCTTATATTGCAGGTTCTCTGTCTTTAAAATCATGCTCTTAATGTTTTGGGATAAACTGGCCTCTCTGAAGTTTTCTGATGACAAACGTGTTCTCTTCCAGTATCTTTTTGGATACCTGCTTTGACTGATGTGAATGGTTTAAAATGATCACAGAGCTATGTGCACAAGAACACTTTGTCTGTCCTAGGATGGCAGGATTACTGTGAAGTTCTGATATAGCTCCATGGATCTAATGTGAACCTAGTTGTGTTTTTTTTCCTTATTTTTTTTTATATCTTTATTTATTTTTTTATGTGGTGATGAGAGTTAAAACCAGGACCTCACGCGTGCGAGGCAAGTGCTCTACCACTGAGCTACAACCCCAGGCCCCAGTTTTGTATTTGATCCGTGTTCTGTTACAGCAAAGTCCATATACCTACAGAGCTGCCGGACAGAAGATCTGCTTGTAGCCCGGAAGCCTGAGAGGCTTAGGGCATAGCAGACAGCCAGTCAGGCCTCACGGAGCCTGTGAGCTGGTCTGGTCAGGAGACCATCGTGTCCACTTACGGTGATCCCTGAGGGTCGTCTTATCTACTCAGGATGGTCGGGAAGACACTGAGGGTTGTGTTTTCCCCCGGGTGGTCGCCGAGGCTTGTTTTATCCACTTGGGACAGTTGGGGAGACCACGTGTCGGCTTCATCTTGTCCACCTGTCATGGCCAGGTGGGTCCCTTACTGTATTGTCTCACCGCTTGCCACTTTCAGGGTCTTAGCTGACTCAGTTCTGGTGCTTTATTTTCTCCCCTCCTCGTGTGAAGGGCAAGTGTTCGTCACTGCGGTGCGTGTGGTGCAGGCCTGTCTCACTGTGCCTGGCCTCAGAGCCCCTGATCTGGGGTCTCTGTTCCTGCCCTGTGGCTGTGTCTGCTGTTCCACATTCCTAATGTCTGCTGAATACTTTTTCAACTCCTGAGATTACTGTTGGGATTTCCTGACTTCTCTAGAATCCTCTCAGTGGCGAGGGAGGAATCCGTCCTCATGTGGCCAGTGTTCATGCTCATGTTGTCTTCAGGCTTCACTGTGTTGTGTGGTCTCCTGGTTCTGTCTTCAAAGGAGTGACTTCATCACCCTGGACAGCGCAGTGGCCTGTGAGCTCTAGTCCACGCTGAGCCGCACGGATTGAGCTCCTGCTGCATTCTGCAGTGAGGAAGTAATACTGGCGCCGTCCTCCTGAGCTGAATGCCTGCTGCTGAAGTGGCTCTGCTGAGGGTTGCTTGGCGGTGTCTATGTGTGCACGGTCACGGCACTCTTGTGAGAGAGAGCTATGGGCACTCCAGAGGGACAGTGCTGTTGCTGCTCAGGGCTGTGCCTGCCTTCCGGGCTTCATGGAGACTGAGGAGTGCCTTGCATCCACTCAGCCATGGACATTCACAGCTCCTCTCACGCTCTGCAGTGAGAATCAAGGTTCGCTCAAGAATGACTTGCTTTTTTAAAAAAAAATTGTAGGAAGTGAATAGAATTCCTTCTTAAAAGTCTAAAATGTATTAGGAAATTGAAAATACTGTTTTAAAAATGTATCTCCATATGAGAGACACTGTCTTAAAGGTTGATTTTTGCATTTTAAACTTTTTGAGGTCACAAGCCCCTTTAATCTTTTAATTTATTTTTTGCAGTGCCAAGAGATGGAATGCTGGGTCTCTCATATGCTAGGCAGGTGCCCTACCACCTCGCCGTACCCCCCAGCCACGGGCCTCTAGGAATCTCTAGATGTAGGAGGTCAGGTTTGGATTCTGCCCTCCCGGGTCACTTGCATGCCTCATTTCAGCTCAGGGCCTCTCAGCTCAGGGCCTCTGACCCCACAGGAGGTGCTTGTGGGATGGAGTAGGTTGTCCTCCGTGGATCACTGGTGTGTGTAGATTGCCGAGTTTGTTCAGTGAAGAAGGAAGGACTTCCAGTGGAAGACTAAGCGTTCTTTTTATGAACCAGTCTCATTGAACTTGTTAACCCTGTTTTGCCTGAAGATAGTTCCGTTTCAGCATACCCCCCTCCCACCTGCCTGCCTGCCTTCTAGTATGCAGAATCTGAGGCGGTCAGGAGAATGTATCCAGGACCAAAGGAAGGAACAGCTGGAGGCATCTGGGTAGGAGAAAGCCAGGATGGCAGAACAGTGCAGCCGGGAGAACAGGGGCAGAAGGGTGCACGCATCGCGCGGGCCTGTCTAGTCACAGAAGAGAGGCCTCCAGGGTGCTGCGCTCCCCAGCAGCCCAGGGAAAGAGGGACACCTCCTCTGTAATGAGTCACAGGGTCCGAGAGCAATGTGGTCCCAACCAGGGGGCTTTCCTAACAGGCTGCTTTCCTGACACCGAGACTGGAGAGAGTGTTCGGACCTCCCACTAATCCTTCATCCTGAGTCCCGCAGTAGCCAGGGCAGTGAGCTGCTGGTTCCTCTTCCAGTGGCCTGCGGGCCCCTTGTGGAAGCACATGGCGCATGTGCAGTGCTCCAGTGGGGATGGCAGGGTGAAGCCAGAGCCCTGAGGAGAGGTGAACTCCACGCCTTTCATGTCATCCCTCGCAGGAACACAAGCAAGGGATGTTTCAAGTTTAGCCTCAGAAAATTATTGTTGATGTATGGTGTTGGTATCCAGTGCTGGAATTGAGAGCAGACCCATGTCTTCTGTTGTCTGGGGAGGAACAAGCTTCCCACGCATTTCTGTGGTAATCCCGGAGCCTGGCTCTGTGGCTCTCTACACTGAGGGGAGCAAGGGAGCCTCCATACTGGCCTGGCCCCCAGGAGCCACTGCAGGGACCCTGGCACAGGGGCTGTTAGGAGACCAGAGCTGGGACTTCCGTGCCAGAGAAAGGCTGCGGTAATCATAGCCTGCAAACCTTGAATGGAGTGGTGCAGCGCACTCTAGGAAAACCAAAGAGAACAGAACCACGGCTGATGCAGAGTCCTGTCTTGCTTCCTCCCCCACCTCTGTGATTCTTTTTTTTGTGTGTGTGATGCTGGGGATTGAACCCGGGGCTTTGTGCATATGAGGTAAGCACTCTACCAACCGAGCCACATCCCCAGCCCCTCTCGTAATTCTGAATTGAGTGGAACCATTAGAGGTTTATCCTAAGGTAGGACGGTCAAGGTATCAGGAATGCTTTGAAATCATGATTCTTAATAGTAAAGAGGTCCGATGTGTCTCCAGAAGTGTTATAGGCTAAGATGCCTGTCTGAAAGGGAACCTGTTGTACATTATTTAAAATTGTTCCCCTGACTTGCCATTCCGTGTCATCTTGCATGAGTGTGGCCACCAGGGGCTGCCTCTGACTGCAACTGTGGATGACGGTCCCTGGGCTCTGACAGTAGGTCCCTGCTGCACTGAGGGATTTCCCTCTGTGGTGACGGGATGGCAGTGATCATTCATGATGTTGACCTGGAGATAGGATGGGGCTTGGGAAGTCCAGGTTTGCAGTTTTTTAGGACGGAGGCAGGTTCTCTGTGGCCCCTCGTCTGGGTGGAAAGGGGAATCAGAAGGCCTCTCCAAGAAGGGGTTGACTGCAGCGCAGGTTCCCTCCTGTGCCTGGGTCTTCTAACTCCAGGGACCAATCCCCAGTACCCCCCATGGGGCATCTTGGCATCGAAGCCCTGGGGTGCTGGCAGACTGCCTCTTCTATGGCAGGGAGCCTCAGCAGGTGCTTGCCCCAACATCTGTCACTAGGTGGGCTCCCTGACGGAGGTGCCCCAGGGTCTGCCCCACCCCTGCTGGGAGTTGAGAAAAGCACCAAGGGATGGGTCAGGGCTTGGGCTTCCTGAATACTACTCACCTCTGCAGAGAGCCTGGGGGGTTGACTCAGAGCCTGCCTCGCCCTGGCCCTCAGCCAAGCCCTCCCTTAAGAATGCATTAGACTCACTGGTAAAAGACTATTAGCACAGTTGGTGAGACCACCAGTGGCCACTTGGCTTCCCAAGGCCCCTGCCATGGTCTTACGATAGCCTTGGGCCGTCCTCTTCACCCAGCAACTGGAGCGTCGGGCTACAGGTTATCCAGGACTTGTTAGGGGGTTGTTAGAGCTGACGCTTCTCTGCAGGCTCAGCGCGCAGCTGGAAAAGGTCCCCAGGCGGAAGGCCAGATGGCAGGTGGGCTGTCTGCCTGCTGCTCTTCCTTCTCCACCCTCAGCTGTCTAATACTGGGTGCCTGTGGTGCGGTTGGTGTTGCAGGGGTCAGCTTGGGAACCCATCCCTTCTGCCCAGTACTGGCTGTTGTTTCTGGGGGCAGCAGTAAATGGGAGAGCCTGTTCCCAGTTGCATGACTTACAACCTGGGTGCTCTGGTTCCTTGAGACATCTGCTTTCCTGTGAACTTGGTGAGGGGTTTGCTGTTCAGACACAGAGCTGACTGAGTGCTGCTGGGAGAAATGCCCGGCGGCAGTTGGTCCTGCAGTGACTCAAGTCATGTGGGAAGGTTAGGGAGGAATGCGTGTAATTCCACCACCTCAAGGAGGGCCTTTTTGGCTCTTTTTTTTTTTTTTTTTGGTACCAGGATTGAACTCGGGCACTTGACCGCTGAGCTGCATCCCCAGTCCTATTTTGTATTTTATTTAGAGACGGACTCACTTGCTTTTTGCTGAGGCTGGCTTTGAACTCTTGATCCTCCTGTCTCAGACTCCTGAGGCGCTGGGATTATAGGCGTGTGCCATTGCACCCGGCCCTTTTTGGCTCTTTGATGGAAGGATTATTTTGTTTTTCTTATAGTTTCTTCAAATGGCATTTTTTTGTAAGGGAGGTAAATCAGGTTATATTTAATCACTTTCATTGTTCTACACATCATCCTGTAGTCCTAGAGCGACAGCTTTTCTATCCTCAAACTCTGATAGGCAGTTTAATGACATTTGCCCCCACTGCCACACAAGTGCCTGGTGTGGCCACTTGGCAGGCCTCTGCAGGCAGAGGGATGGCTCACTTGACGTGTCTCCAGGTAAGTTGGGTGTGCTTCCTTCCCACTGAGAAAGTTCAGGAGTTAGTTGGAAGTCGCTGAGGCAGAGCAGCTAGAGATCCAGTGTTCGTAAGGTTCATAAGGTGGCCTCAGTCTGTTTGCCAGCTTGTGCAGGCTTTTTTTTTGGGGGCGGGGGTGGTACTGGGGATTGAGCCCAGGGACACTTAACCACTGAGCCACATCCCCAGCCCTTGTCCATATTTTATTTAGAGAGAGAATCTCACTGTTACTGAGGCTGGCTTTGAACTTGGGATTCTCCTACTTCAGACTCCCGAGTTGCTAGGATTACAGGAGTGTGCCACCGCACCCAGAAGCTTGTGCTGTTTGTTTGGGCTTCTTGATCCTCACAGGGGTTCTGCCGGGTCCAGAGGGAGCATGCAACAGAGGTGAAGAAAAGTGCTGGGAGGACAGTTGGTAGCACATGGTTGTCACAGGAAAAAAAATAGATAACATCTTTTGGGTAGCATTGACTTGCTAGTTAGTGTGTTCGTCTAGGATTGCCTGTGTGTTGCATGTGGGAACTCTGCTGTGGGGCAGTTCCTGGAACATGGTGGGCAGGTGATCTCATCCAGGGCAACCTTCTGCTTTGTGTCTTTTAGAATGTCGTTCTTTCAGGAGGCTCGACAATGTTCAGGGATTTTGGACGTCGACTGCAGAGAGATTTAAAAAGAGTGGTGGATGCCAGATTAAAACTTAGTGAAGAGCTCAGCGGCGGCAGAATAAAGGTAGGAGAGGCGAGTGCCTCTTGGTGACTTGCCCTTACACAGAGCTGTAGGAGCGTGTCTGTTTGGAGCTCAGAACGAGCCGGAAGCTCTTTCTCATCACACAGAGGCGCAGCAGGGGCTCTTCCTGAGCTCACTCCAGGCCTGTGGTTACGACTGAGCCCTGCACCAGGGCAGCGGCCGTCTTGGCTCTCAGCAGCCCCCAGTGCCAGTAGTGTTCTTCTGTGTTTTAAGAGTTCCGAGCATGTAGCGTGATGACCAGGACCCTTTCGTTGACAGTGGGGATCTTTGGAAATGTTCTCATTAAACTAAAACAACCAAGATTTCTCCAGCATAATTCCTAACTAGCTGGTGACTTCATTTGGATGTCTGACCAAGATTGGGCTTTGTTAGGGAAGGAGAGCAAGGAGGGAAGCCCACTGACGTGGAGACAGCTGCTGGAAAGGACGGTGTCCTTTGGTGTTGCAGGTGGCTTTCGTCACTAGAATTGCCTCTGCAGGGCTCAGCCATTGGGCTGGCCAGGGTGTTTTCCCATTCAGATGCTTTAGTGTAAGTGGTGACCTCTGCTGGCCCATCTGCTTTGGTCCCTGGACCACCTGCCGCAGGGGGGAGTGCGATGAATGCGAGGGAAGGTTTCCTTACCCTCATGGTGGAGGGAAGGCCCAGAGGGAGCCATCGTCTTACCAGCTGGTAGAATAAGATCTGCTTGCACTGCTTGGACTAAATGTGAGCTGGTTCATTTTGCAGCCCAAGCCCGTGGAGGTGCAGGTGATAACACATCACATGCAGCGCTACGCCGTGTGGTTTGGAGGCTCGATGCTGGCCTCCACGGTGAGTCCCTTCCTGGATGGTTCTGGGTTTTGGTTTTTGTTTTGCATTCTTTGTTGAATTTGGATAAACATTGTCTCTGAGGGTTAAATAGTAAGTATTGTACTTATATGGCTTTAAACAGACACATGTTTAATTTTGTCAGATACAAACATATTTTAATGATCATTTAAATTGAACAGCTAATTACTAAGTATCATTGCTTGGGATGTAGATAACATGAATAAGTAAAATCTGAAAAAAAAAATCTTTCATTAATCACTAATTCCAATGATTTTCCCAAGTGATGATTTCTTTCACCCTCAAATTTGTTAATATAAGGCCAGCACATATTTGGTCCTAAATAAATGGAGGCTGAGTAAAAATTTTTGGTGTGTGGTGCTGGAGGTCAGCGAGGGGTATGTTTCTTTTCCTGAGTCGCTGGGATCAGACCCAGGCCTCACGCACGTGGGGCAAGGGCTCTGCTGCTGTAGCACGCCCCAGTGAACTTGTGAAAGTGATATAGACTGCTGTTTAGTTCAGCATGAGAAAGAGGCAGGACCTGACCACTGTGGCCTGGAGATAGCGTGGAGGTTTGCATCGGGAGGTTCTCTGTGCCCAGCAGTTGCTTTAGCTTATCTCCCTCTGAGCACCTGGGCTGCCTTCTCACTGCTGCCTCTCGCAGCCCGAGTTCTTTCAGGTCTGCCACACCAAGAAGGACTATGAGGAGTACGGCCCCAGCATCTGCCGCCACAACCCCGTCTTCGGAGTCATGTCTTAGTGTCTGCCTTGAAGTCGCATTCGATAGTGTCATGTTGGGAACGAGTGTCCTCAGAGCCCAGAGAAGACTGCAGCTCCTGTACAGGCGACGCATTGTGTGGGGTCCCGCCGCGAGCTGGCAGCGCCCAGTGCATGAGGCACCATGCTGTCTTCACGAAGCCATTCTTGATGTGCTGGCGGCAATCTGCCCTTCTGCCTCCCTCCCTCTCTGCCCTCCCCATCTGAGCTTCTAGTCGACAAATACAATTCTGAAGGAATTCAAATGCAACTTTAAAAATTATTAGAGAAAAAAATGGTGTGAAATAGTCCCCCCCCTGGAAATATCGTGGGGGCGTAAACACTGATCCTCCCAGCTTATTTTTGTAAATAAAACGTTATAAACTTGAAATACAAATCGATGTTTATATTTCCTATCATTTTGTATTTTATGGTATTTGGTACAACTGGCTGGTACTAAGCACGAGTAGATATTGATGTCATGGAGTGCTGTAATAAAGTTTTTAATTGTGAGGCATGTTCCGATATGTTTATAGACAAACAGAATAAAGCGAAGACTTTTTGCCACACGTTTACTAGAAAATGATACACTTTCCTGGGGTGATGTGAAGTCTGAACACTAAACAGTGTTGTGTGAGAGTCATCGTGGGTACTGTGTCTGTTAGGTGTTCTGTTTGAGCTTTCTGGAATTGTTTTATAGAGATGATGGTTCGATGTTGGTGAGTGTTGGATGAAATGCTACCTTGCATCTTGTAATAAAAGCTGTTAGAATCTTTATAAATATTTTCCTGCTGTGGTGTGGTGGTCTTTTGATCCCCTTCCCCCCAAACTTTTAAAGAATATTAAAGTTTGTTTCACATGGGTGGAGAATTTGGTGATTAATGCATTGTTGGTGGAAGGGGGTGTCTAAAATGACTCACACTGCCAGTTCTGCAGCAGCCACCCCATCGCTGGAGTGGACGGCAGCTAACATGTCAGATGTGGTTTGGGCTGGGGTGTGGGATGGTCCTGTGGACCTCCGGTGCCCCTTCTTGGAATATAAGAGTTGTGCTTTTAAGCTTTCAGCAACTACTTGGGCATTTGCTGAGTTGGTTGCTGGCTTGAAAGGTAATTTGCCAGATTAATAGATTTAGATTTATTCTATTCTTCATATGATCCTTATGATTCTTTTAAAGCTGATATTTATGATTTTCCCTTTAAGTTGCCAGATATACTTTATTCTCAGAAGATTTGCCTTTGTAACCATTTTGGTTTTAATATTTAAAATTAGAAACAGGTTGAGGAGTAATAAATCTAGCCCTTATCACGGCTTCATCTTCTAAAGTTTCATTTATCCATAGTCACCTGCAGTCTGAAAATATTTAATGGGAAATTCAGAGAGAGACACATTCATGTAACTTTAACTGGAGTATATGATTATGATTCTTATAATTTATTATTATTTGCTAATCTCTTACTGTGCCTACTTTATAAGTTGAACTTTATTGTAGACTTGGCCATGGCCACGCACCACAGCGAGAGCCGCTTGGCGCTTCACCCAACACTCTCGCTTCTGGTGTTGGTCAGCATTTGTTACTGTAATGATATACCTCAGGCAATCTGCTATGAAGGACATATTTCAAGTTCAAGGGTGTGGCCCCTGCATCAGTTCAGTTCTGGTGGGGCCCTCAGCTGCTCAGTGGGGGTAGGTGGCCATGACAGGTGCCTGTGTAGGAGCAGTGGCCACCACTGAGTGCAGGAAAGCACTGGGTGGGGCTCTCGGCTGGTTGTGGAGTGTGGTCATGGCCAATGGCCACTCTCAGTGCAGGAGCCAGAGGCTGGGTAGGGCTGGCTCAGGCTTTCCCTCCTTAATGCTGATTATGGGCAGTGACCCCAGGGATCCCAGGGCCCCCTTCTGGGCTCTGCTTCTCAATAATTCCACACTACCGCCCAATACCGGTGTCCTGGGAACCAGGCCTCCAACAGGAAACTTGGGGTCAAAACATCCAGACCACAGGGGTAAGCATGTGTGGGTGGGAAAGCAGTATGTACAGGGCCTGTGTCTGTGGTGTCGACGTGGAGCGGGGCTGGGGACATGTCCCCTTTCCTCTGCCCACATGCCAGTTAGGCCTGTGTTCCTCACCAACTGACGTCCTTGAAAGAGGGGCAGCTGGGTTCATGGCAGGTTAACTCCCTCCTCAGCAGAGTCCCCCTGATCGTCCCTGAGCGTCTCTAGGCCGGGGAGCGCTGGTTTTCCTCCCGGGTTTCAATGGTCTCATAAAGTCTGACTCCTAAATTCGGACACTAGCAGGTGTTTAGTGGACACTTTAACCCGGGTGATGCCACAGTGCATCTCTTGTGGGTGGCCTTCTGTCCACTCTTACTCATGGAGTGTGGCCACCGGCATGTGACCTCAGCCTGAGACCAGCGAGGACACTGAGTGGTAAGGGTGTTCTGTGGCAGTGAGTGTGCTCGGCAGCTTCCCCAGCGCCACCCCTGAGCCCCTGTGGGGAGAGGGCGTTCTGTGATTAACACCTTCTTCATGAGCCTTCCATTCCATCTCATTTGTAAAAGTTACGATTGTGCCAAACAAGATTGTGAGGTTAATCAAGTTCACAGCTGGTTTAAGACCACGAGAGAGGCCCATTAAGAATATTTATCTGTTAAATAATTCTTTACTTAATTAAAGAATATTTCATGATGTTTCTTTTAAAAGTAGCTGTCAGGCCTGTTAAATAGAAATATAAATTGATTAGCAAAATAATCGTGTGGAGCTCTAATTGGCGATTACATCAATTTTAGTTGGTCAGGTGGAAATAAATCATTTTAAAGAGAAGACGCTAAGTTGATCTTAGCATTATTATGAAAGGTTTTAAAATATTACCTGACCCTGTGTTGTTTCTCAAGTAAGCGCTGTTTATCCTCTGTAGGTTGACTTCTTAGGGTTTATGTTTTGTTTGGGGATGACATTTTTTTCTGTGGGCTTGTGTCTATAGCATATTCTACTGAGAATTTCAAAATTTTTAATTGATGAGAGGAATATAGGTTTAAATTATTAAAAATTAGTTGCAAACCTGGGGGTTTATGACGTCAAGTAAAATTTTAATGATATGGCATTGGCTGTATTTCTGATATTTAGGAGTCAGTTGTAACTGGTCAGAGCTCCCTTTGACTCACTCTTGCTTCTCTGGCACTTAGTGCACGTAAATCCTCAGGGGTTTCCCTTCAGACGGATTTTGGCCTGAGTAGTCCCTTCTGCCCCTGGACTTGCGTGGAGACAGTGGCAGAGTGGTGCTGCACTGTGTTGTTGCAGTGACGTCATTTGTGTATTCTGGTGCAGCAGAACTTGGGCTGAGCAGTGAGAAGGGCTCCTGTCTGGTTCTGCAAGTGGGACTTAGGCAGGGTACAAGAAGTAGGGACAGGCAGGAAGGAGTACAGGGAGGGAAGGGGCCTGTGGCGTCCATCGGCGAGCTCCTTCCTCCAGCTGGGCCTGTTCTCCTGCAGCTGGACTCCTACAAGGCCCAGGAAGCCCAGTGAGCCAGTGCCTGGGCACCTTGCATGTGGTTTAGACTGATGAGGAAGCTGGGGGAGAGACTGTTGGGGACCAGAGACACACGCACAGTCCAGCGCCCTGTACGAGCTGGGTGACGTCAACCTGGAGGTCTGAGAGGAGCAGAGGCCCAGCCCCCGCTGCTCCACCACCAACGCCAGCGAGCTCATTGGCCTGACACCCCGAGCACGGCTCTCCCTCTTTCTCATGGCCACAGTCCTCTCCCTGTGAGTGTGTGTCCTGCTCACCTTCCTGAGTAGATCTTTGCTTGTCCTTCTCTGTAGGCCAAGAACCTTTTCCCCTCTGGGCACCTCCTGAGACCTGGACCATCATCCTGGCAGCAGGCATCCCCTCCCCTCCCCTCGTCAAACCCAGGCCTCCTCCCGTTGCAGGCCCTGAAACCAGCAGAAGGTGTCAGCTCTGGGTTGCGCATTTACTAGGTGCCTTCATGGGAGGCCTGACAGTCTGAGCATGCTCGTCGATGGACATGGTGGGGGCCGCGAGGAGGGGGTACAGGTGCAGTGAGATGTGATGGACCATGACTGGGTGACTGGGGGGGGTGAGGGAATGGGTGGTGTCAGAGGCCTCTGGGAGGGGTTGCAACTAGGTCACAGGAGAGAATGGAGGCTGGTGGCAGGAGGTGGAGAAGGGGAGCCATCTAAAAGAGAAAAGGGCACACATTAGGTTCTATAAGTCAAAAAAAGCAAAATATCAGTTTCCTAAAACAAATGTCTGGAGCAGAAGCTAGCCCGGCTTTTGGGACATGGAGAGAAACTGGGTGCTGGGATGTTGGAGCTCCGTCCAGAATGGGGCTGGGCTAAGGGGGAGGTCTTCATCTGGAGAGCAAGGTCCTGGACATGGAGAGAATTTAGTGGGTGGTCAGATCAGCACTACAGAAAGCAGACACACCTAGAAGCTTCCCTCTAAGTCATGATCCCACCTGGGAGAGGGAGGAGAAACCTGCCAAGCGCCATGGCTACCCTCGAGACTTCTCTCAGGGCACCAGAGAAGTGCTGTAAATAGGTCCGAGAGCAGGTGATGTGGTACCTGTAGGCAGGAAGGGAGGGAGAAACCCGTGGAGCCATGGGCGAAGCTACTGTGGCTGGGAGGGGGCCTGGCCAGATGCTGTTCTTTGTAGATGAACCTGGCAGATGAACCTTTTGAAGCGTGGTAGAGGAATACACAGCCACTGGATGCAGTTAGTTTTTTTTTTTTTAACGGAAACTACCAATAAGATATTTTTTTCTTATTGAATTTAGAATTAGTCTATGTCTTATTGCATTTTATTTCTTGTAAAAAAGAAAGCTTTTGTGATCTCTCCAGGATCAGTGGAATTTGATAGCTATTAAAGAAGAACTTAGGACAAGCACCTCGACAGGTTAGTAATGATTAGAAGTACGCTAGTGGAGGGACAAGCTGTGAGCTGCAGGTGGAGTGACCAGTTGGTGTTCCACTGACATCTTTCATCTTGATTAGGGCAGGACACCGAGCTTGCTGTTCTGATTATGGAGTCATTTTCTTGAGTGTGTAAACATATTTATTCACTTATTTATTTAATATTACGTCCCTGATAAATTAAACTTTATAGGTAACCAAAGCATCATTGCATGAAATAATCACAGCTCTGAATCATACTGTGTGTGATTCCGATGTCCCCAGTGGCAGGGAGTGATGGCATGACCGCTCCATGGCAACGGGCAGTTTACGCTGGCCTTGATGACGGAGCCCTGGTGCTGAGGCTTCAGGAGCAGTGGGAGCGTTTCCAGGTGGCTGTCCTCTGCCCTGGGTGCTTGTGGCCAAGCTGCTCCTAGCCACTCTGTGTGCCAGTTTTATTGCGTCGGTGCTCCCAGTTGTCAGTTCACGACGTGGTGAGGGCGGAGCTTGATTCCCCCAGGAAGTGGGAGTGGCCTTCATGTGGACGGGCTTAGTGGCCACCCTCCAGGATATCTTTGCAGGTCTCTCTCCTTTTCTTCTTTTCCTTCGCCAGTACATTCACACCAAGGGCACCCCAGGCCAGGCCATCACAGTGGACTGCTCTCACAAGGAAGTGGGCTTGGCATTCCTTCCCAGCATTGAGTTGTGGCCAGCTCGCCTCTTCCTGCTCGCTCCACTCGGGTGACTGGGAAGTGTGACCAGCAGACTGTTGATGCTCGCCTTCCGCAGTGTGCCCCTGGGAGGTGTCCGTCAGTGCCCTGGAGGAGCCAGTGAGAATCCTCTGCTCCTGTTCCCAGGTGAGCTGTGGCGTCTTACCGAGCAGGTGCTCTGGAGCATGCTTGGGATGGCAGATGCACAAAGCAAGTCCCAGTGTCTAGGACACCCTTGGGTTGGCAAGGTTAGACGTGTTGTCACCCAGGGCTTGTGGAGCTCGAGCATGCCGAGATGGGTGGTGTTGAGTGGTGGGGTAAGATCGCAGTCCATGGCCTTTCCGAAATCTTTCCCACCCTGGAACGCACGTCCATCGCCCCCTGGAAACCAGTAGCTCTCCCAGGGTGGCACGGGCAGTTGTGGAGGACCCCGGCAGAGCTCCCCCAGCAGGGGCCTTGGAGACCCCTCCCTCCCGCCCCAGTTGATCCTATGAGTGTCACAGATGCAGAGAGACTCAGGGAGGAATTGTGTTCCTTGATTTCAGAATATTGCTTTTATTTTACTTGGACTGAAGAACATTAATGGTGCTTTGGATGAATAGTGGTGGTAAAACTGAGGGAGATTTAAATTACAGAGGGTCCTTTGCAGAAAGATTGTGGTTCATAACGGGTGCCACTTGGTGCTTCTTGTCTTTTTAAATTTCTTTCTCGTGCTCATATTTGTCTACCAAGATAGTGAAAGTCCAGTCAGCTGTGTGCTTCAGACTGCATTTAACTGCCTTTAAGGAAAGGACTCGAGTTTGACTACTAGAATTTCATTTTTAAAAACAAGCAAAACACTCTGAAGGGGGTGGATTATTGACATTGGTGACTTCAACAGGGTTACGCTGTGGGAAGATGAGTGTGGCTGTGGTGGTCACTGTGACACCAGATCTGTCTCTTTTGGAGAACTCGTAGGTGACTGTGATAAAGGGTGCGGTGCCCAGCGAGGACCTGTGTTCCTTACTTGTGTTTGTTTTGTTTTACTGTTTGCAGTGCTGGGCTTGAGCCAGGGCCTCGTGCGCGCTACCGCGAGCCACACCCCCAGCCTGTGTGTGTGTTTTCACATTCAGAATTACATACGTTGGGAATGTTCTGAAAGAGAACGTCATTTCTGTTCATTTTGGTGATTTCAGTGGCATCATATTTGTGGTTTGGACAAAGAGTTTCTGATGTTGCTGACTTTTAGCTATTGTCTGTCCACAGCCTGAAGACCTAGTCAGTGCCCAGCTGCACGGACTCTGCCCCGGGTGCAGTGGCCTCTGGTGGTCTTGCCCCTTCCTGCCCTGCCATGTTGCATTTTATGGCAGCCTTTCTTTTGGGGAATGCAGAGGAAAAGTCAGGAATTGAAATTGCTTTCCTTTTAGTTTTGGGGAAAACAATCTGTAGCAAGAAGTTGAACCTTATGTGAAAATAAATGAAAATCAAGCAAAAGAGAGCAGACCGTCTGATCACAGAGGGCCTGATCCCCAGGGGAGCTGGCCTCTTGCAGACCCAGGAGGGTGGAAGAGTGGGAGCTGTGTAGAAGAGAGGAGGGTGTTGGGAGCCCAGGGGAGGCTGCTGGACTGGGGAGGCAGCAGGCAGCTTACCGGAGTTGGGTGTCCTTTGTGACTAAAGGGGCATGTGGCTTTTTCCAGTGGGTCCCAGATGGGAAGCTGTGGGTATCGATCAAGACCTGATGGTTTTGGGCCAACTGCTGCAGGAGCAGAGTGATACAACTGAGCTGCAGATTGTGGGTCAAAGTGCTACTTTAGAATACAGTCTGTAAATTTAGTCTCTCGACTGGAAAGATGAAATTTTGATGACTGTGTGGCTGGGCTGTTCTGTTTTTCTACGACTGATCCTGAATCCATGCCCTGAAGCTGCTATTTATCCTAGTTACTTAAATAAAAACCTTCCAAGCGTTTTTATTATATCACATATTTTCCTTTAAAAGACTGTATGTTCCCAGTTACGGCCTCGTGGGATTGTGAGCAGAGCCTCAGATTGAGACTGGAGATCCGAGTTCTAATCCTGATGCAGCTTTTTGTGTGCTGTGTCGGGAGGGCGACATACCCTGCTCCCTGGGCCTGTGCCCTTGCTGCTCCTGGGACGTCCTGGTGACACAGTGAGCACACTGCGGAGGCTTTCAGAGGAGCGTGGCCAAGCACAGAAGCTGGCTGGCTAAACAGCTGTCCAAGATCCAGGTGCCCCGGCTCCATCCCTCTACTCCGGGTCTCTCTCCAGTTTCTGCTGGACCCTCGGTGGTGGCAACATTGCTGCAGCCTGCACAGGGCCTTGTCCCTGTGGGCCGTTGGCCTCTGTGCTCCTTTCATAAGGACATGTCACACAGGGTCAGGACCGCCTTCGTCCTCTTTGACCTTGCCTCCGCTCATGGCGTCTGCACAATCCTGTTTCCAGCATGGTTCCATATTGAGTTTCTGGGATCAAGGACTGGGGCAGATGGAGTTTGGAGGATGTGTTTCCATCCACAGCAAGGCCTTGAACACAGCTGTCGACCCCAAGCACACAAGTCCCCTTGCACTGTAGGGCCCTCCGTGCCCGGGGGGTTCCCAGGCCCCTCTGGCTCTGTTTCCTGTCTGTGAAGTAGGGTTCTGCACACCTCGTGGTGTGGGGATTAAGAGGACGTTCGTGGAAAGGGCTGAGCGCAGGCTACAGGCTGTTGAGAGGAGACCTGTGTCCACCGCCCGCAGGCTGTGTGGAGACTGCACACACTGCTTTACACTGAGGGACTCGGGCATGTTGGCTCAGGGGACAGCGCCTTCCTCCCCCAGTCTCTGGCCTCACTTTTCCCGTGTTCCCCGTCTTGCTGAGACCTGGCAGCATTCTGCAGTCGGGTGGACTCACTCTGGCATTGCTTCTTCCTGTATCTGTCCACCCTACCTGGGGGTTCTCTTCCTCAAGGGCAGGCCCTTGTGAGAGGCTCCTCCACACACCGGGCACCAAGTAGCCTCATGCGCAGGACTCTTGGCCTGTGATGGACAGGCATGGAATGAAACAAGGGGCCACCTGTTAGGAGACTCTTCAGAACTTCATGAGGCAAGAAGTCCATCACCCATGTAGAGTCCTGTGTGACTGCACAGGTTGGCCGTCCACGAAGCTGGCCCTGGCTGGTGTCACCTCAGCCAGTGTCTCCCAGTAACAAATGCTTTCCAAACCACTGCAGACATCCCAGGGTGCAGATGAGCATGCTGAGGGAGAAGACACCAGCTTGGTGGGCCCTGCCTGGCCTCACCCCACAGCTGGCTGCCAGCCGAGAGCGCATCCCTCCCAGAGGGAGGTGACTTTGCAGCAAAGCCTCTAATTCCCTTCAGTGCGTGCTTAATGATACCTATTATTAAAAGTGCCATGTTCCTTCCAGAGGAGCAGGCCGCGAGACAGATGGCTTGCAGATAAATAAGCCACAGGGTGTCTGGGCTGTGGTATTTATTGATTCCTGGGTCTTCTTGTAAAGCAGAGGAGAAAAGAAACAATCATATCCTGAAAAACACATTTTAATTTTTTAAGTGGATCCATTAAACTTCTACGCTTGAATAATGAATCGGAGTGGGGCAGGCTTCCTGGAAGCCTGTTTCTTGCCCACATTGCCCAAGTGCCCTCAAGTTCAGGGGCACAGATCTCTCCTGGCCCCCTCTGAGCCAGCGCATTGTACCATAATTATGTGGTTCTTTTTATATGGTAGAGGATTAATCTTGCCCAAGAGGCCATCAGCAACCCTCCCTAATAGACACCCTCACTGCCTGGGGCTGGGCCACTCCCCACAGGCGGTCTGTGCTGACTAGGGGCCTTGGGGGGGGGCCTTGGGCTGGAGATGGAAGGTCAGACATGAGGGCGAACCTGCCTGGTGCCCAGGAGAGCCTGCACCCGAGCCCTGGGGGAGGGCCGAGGTGGGCAGTGCTCCGTGCTCTCGCACCTCGGGCTCTGAGGGGCTAGCGACAGTGCTGTGGGGTACCCGCCAGTCTCCATTCTGAGAAGCTTCCTGGTGCCGCCCCATGTGGCCCTTCCTGGAGGATTCAAGAGTGGGCCTAGAAGGGCCCCTTAGGCACAGAGGTACATTCCAAGACCCCAGGGGACACCCCAAATCAAGGAGAAAACCCAACCACACCCATGCATACTGTGTTTTCCTGTATTGTCTACCTGTGAGCGATTGAAAAATTTAATTGAAAAATTAGGTACAGTAGGCGATGACCGCTAAATGAATAGAACATTTGTAGTGGCACCCTGAATGACAGCTACGGGAAGCTGGTGTCCGTTTCTAGAAAGATGTAGGCTTGTGACAAAGCAGTAGGCCACTACCTAAGGGTCACTTGAACACAAGCTGATCCATTTGGCCCAGGTCATCCTTCCGGAGCTGACCCCAGAAGTGACTGCCTGGTCAGCCCCTGTCAGGAGTGGCTTCCCCGGCTGCTCAGCTGTGGCAGTGGGTCAGGTTTTCTTGGCCTGGGGTCCCTGGAAGGCGGAGACCCAGCTGCAGTGCAGGGCTTCTGGTGAGTGTGCTTGTGGCCAGCAGAGGGAGGGCTGGGGATGAGGCTGGTGAGGCCGGCAGGGCATGAGGAATCATTGCCCGGTGGCTGGCACAGGGTGCTGGCTACACTACGCTGTGGGACCGTCTGTGTGGCATGTGCTTCAGAATCGCCCTCCGTGGTGGCAGAAGATGAAGCATGTAGCCCTCCTGCTGCCCCTGCCGAGCGCCTGCCCAGAGACGGTTTCATCTCTGTTTCCCTGAGCCGCCAGGCTGCTCCTCTGATGTCCTCTACCATGTGGAAGCAGAGGCCATGGGCAGGGGTGACAGTGTGCACTTGGGCTCATGTGGGCTTGGCTGCCGCTGCAGGAAGCCTCTCCCTGCAGCAGTGGCTGGGGGAAGGGCCAGCTGAGGCCATGCTGTCCACTGGGCCTCATAGGAGGTGCCTCTGGGGGCCTTCTGAGAGGAGGTGGAGGGGAGGCTCGGGAGGGGCAGAAGCAGCATCTGAGTGGCCGTTTCAGAGCAGCCCTGAGAGGGAAGGAGGAGTTGTACAGTAGGAGATGGCCACTAAACAAATGGAGCATCTGTAACGAGAGCACCCCGCACTGACAGTTACGGGAGCCCCAGGTGCTGGCTGTGTGCAAACAGGCTCAGGTTTCCTCACAGTGACGCTGCTGTCCCTGTGATGCTCACTACCAAATGACCAGCCACTCCCACAGCTCCTGGGAACTTGCCAGGCCCCCAGTCCTGCCGAAGCCCACTCCCCATCTGAGCAACCTGGAGAGAGCCACAGTGCCTCGGGCTTGATACCAACGTGCTTTGTCAAGGCCAGCTGGAAGGGCTGCCGGTCACCACTGAGGTGCCCACACTGAGAGTGAGTGGACGAAGGCAGGCCGCCCACCATGGGTCGGGGTAGGGCAGAGCCGCGTGCTGACGTCACTGTGACACCTGCCCTGCTGGGTTCCCATGCAGCCAGGGGAGGAGCCCAAGGACATGTGTGCACAGTGTCCAGGGCAGGACCAGGGAAGTCCAGGAGCTGCCCCAGAGGGTGTTGGCAGCATCTCTTCTCCAACCCACTCACAGCTAACAGTCCTCTCCCAAATTTACGATTCCTTTTAAGTGACTCCATTTTGAATAGATCAGAGTTTTAAATTTTACGGTAAGAAATACCTCGCTTAAAATGCAAATCTAGTTGAGACAAATAGCTCCCTGAGTGGTAAAGTGACAGGTGACAAAAGTCCCTTCTCCAGAAGGATAAGTGACCTTGGAAAGGTGGAGGGAGGAGAAGTCAAGGAAGCCAGAGGCCCGTGCTGGCCAGTGCCCGGCCGGCTACTTCCAGTTCTGGAAGGCCCTGGAAGCCTGGGAGGCTCTACAGACTGGAAGGCTGTATGGACCAGCCCCTCCTCACGCCCACCCACCCGCCCTCACACTCCAGCTCACAGGCGGCCTGGGTCCTCACTGCTTCGTGGAGAAGAGCGCGGGGCTTGGATTCCAAGGTCAGAGAGCCCAGGATGCGCGTCCCAGGCTGGGTAACCAGACGCAGGATCTCGTTTCCCCTGCGATGAAGTGAGAAGCCGCCTTCCTCCCCAACAGGGTTTCAAGAATCAAGATGACAATATGTCACGGTGCTTGGTCAAGTATCTGCTCAGTTACTGCTGTTGGGATGGCCTTGCCTTAGGCAGATGTCCTCAGAGTATTCGTTGGCCAAAATAGTGGGGTCTCGGGTGGCCACTGTTCTCAAAGCGTGTGATTTTGATGCAGACATCAGGAATGACATGCAGGTAACACAAGGCAATATCTAAGTGCCCAGAGATGCTATGCACAGGGATCCTCAGGGTCGCAGCAAGCTGAGCCATAGGTCTCTAGTGGCCAGAGGACAGGCATTTAAGATGCCTTGGGTCAGTTGTAGAGATGAAGCTTAGCAAGCTGCAAACCCCACTGGCTACCTGGCTCCCAGATGGTATGGCCCAGGGTGGGAAGATGGTGGCCGTCCACAGGGAGAACTGATCGTGCAGGTTTGACGGGAGGGTGTGTTGGGGACCACCTGGAGAGGCTGGCTGCCCACGTTTGAGCAAGGTTAGAGAATGACTGAGGAGTGTGTGATTGGTTTTTGCAGTGGTGCTCTTGGACATTTTAATTAGCAGTAGCAATTGGTTTCTGTAATTTTTTCTTTCTGTGCTGTCCCAGCAAAACCGGTGAACTCTTCTTGCATCTGTACATCGTCATGGACGTAGGCCACGAGGAGAGAAAGTATATTTAGTGTGGCTGTTGCCTTCTGGCTTTTAATGGAAAATCAATTTATTTCAGCATATTAAGCCATTAGTGCTGATTGGATATTAACTTCCACTTTTTTCTTTAAATTTATCTCCCACTTGGGCCTCTTCATCCTGGGGAGGAGACTCCCGACTCTATCAGTGGTGGACAGCGTCCTGGGAAGCAGGGAAGGCACCCGTGCTCTCGGGACGCTTCTTCAGCCCTCAAGGAACTTTCTGGTTAATTCATTAAACTCCTCAAGGCTTCTGGCTCTGTGGTTGAGCATCACCTTTATTAATTCCATGCCTGTCAAGAAGAGGCTCAACAAGAGCCTTTTGTGCAAATGACTTATTGCAGAGGGTTGCCCAGAGCCGTGGCCAATGAGAGGAAGCACTTTCTCAAACAGGGAGGGGGCTTCGTGCACCTGGGAGTTAGCATTGTGTCACCTGGCCAGGCATGATGCCCAGTCATTTGGTCGGCCACTGGTCTGCGTGCCACTGTGAGGGTGTTTTGAAGATATGGTTAATTTCTCTACTCAGTGAAGTTCAAGTAGAGGCCGTGATCCTCCATTGTATGGGTGGGTCTTGACCCATCGGCTGAGGGCCCAAGACCAGGAACTGGGGCTTCCTGGGGGAGGAGTTCTACTCCAGACGTGACTTGGAAGCCCCGCCCCAGCTCCCAGCCATGAGTTGGCCCCCCAAGTCTCAACTTGCCGCAGTCCTGGGAGCCAGTTCCTTAACCCCCACCCCCCACCCCCGGCTGGTGTCTCCCCACAGGAGGGTCCACTGGCTGTGTTTCTTGGGACTCCTACAGACATGGGCCAGAACTTGGGTGGGTGCTGCCACTGCTGTTCTTCTGGGCAGATACAGCAGCTGCAGGGTCTTGTAGAAGAGGGAGCAAAGGACCTAGGGCCTGGGGTGCAGAGGGGGTCCTGGGACAGGAACAGAACTTTCATGTCCCTCATCAGTGTCTGCCATTCAGCTCTGGGTGGGTCCCCTGCTAACCATGTCTGCTCTCGGTGCCTGTGAGCTGGGCCTTCTTAGGCTCCACGTGTAAGTGGGGTCATGTGGCACTTGCCTTTCTGCGCCTGACTCTTTCCACTCCAGGTGCATGCACGTTGTCAGGAACGACAAGACTCCTTCTCGTCACGGCTGAGTCGTATCCTCCTGGACACACACCACCTTTCTGTACCTGCCCATCCTCTGGTGGGCATCTAGCCTGCCTCCACGTCTGGCTCTGTGCCTGGTGCTGCAGTGAGCAGGGGGTGCAGGGGTCTGTCCCAGAGGTGGGGTTGCTGGATCATACTGTGGCTCTCTCCTTAACCTCTCGAGGAGTCTCCACACTGTTTTCCATATGGCTGTTCTTGATCTACATCCCATTAACAACACACAAGCTTCCTTTTATGACTGAGCCAGGCCTGTTTTGTCCACTGCACAGCATGCATAAAAGGGGGAGCTCATTTACAAGATGTCTGAGAGTGGAGGGGGACACCCAGGCCTCGGATCTGCCTCCCAAGGGAGGGGTTCAGGGACATTGTGGGGTGAAGCAGGGTGATTTAAGGCCTGGGGAAGGCTGATTGGAGGTGAAGTAATCGATGGTGTGCACGGGTAGTCAGATTCCATGGCTCTTCATAGGACGCGTGTGCAGAATGTGGCAGTGGAGCCACAGTAGGAGAGGAGGAGGTTTTGGCCTTCTGAAGTCAAAAGGTCCCCATTGGACACTGAGTAGATCCAAATAAAGAGTCAGTGCTGACAAGAATGGCCTCAAATCCCTGAAAAGTAACCTAGGCCACCGTTATCATCATGACCCACGGGTCAGAGGTGTCATCTACAGCAGAGCTGGTGGGAGACTAATAATACAGAGCTCAGCCCTGCAGCCTCCAAAGTCAGTGATTTTTAAAACCAACAGCAAATGACTAAGGGGAGCATGCATGCCCAGAGTTAGGGAAGTGGAAAGTATGCAGCCTGGTGAGTGGTGAGTGCTGAGCCTGGGCCAGCTCCGTTTGCTGGCTGGTAACCAGCAGAGTTGGGATTGCGTCCCCGCCCAGAGTCCTACAGATGAGGCCTTCTTCTGATGGTTATCTTCCTGAGCATGGCTCCCAGGCCCTTCAGAGATGCGTCTGGGCTGCAGAAGAGGCATCTGCACAGCTGTGAATGTCCTGCGGAGGGTGTGGCCATGGGGCAGGCGCTGGGCTTTACCTTCTCCACATCCTCACCAGCACTTGGTATCTTCGTCTCTTTGGTGGCGGCCACTCTGACTGGAGCCAGGCCACATCTCCTTGTGGTCTTGATCTGCATTTCCCTGATCAGTGATGTCGAGCCCTTTTTCATACACTCGTTGCTGTTTTTAAGTCGTCTTTGGAGAAACGTCTGTTCAGGTCCTTTGCCCATTTATGAAGTGGGGTCCCACATTTTCGTGCTATTGAAATGCTTGAGATTCTTACGTATTTTGGATATTAGCCTCAGATCAGACGTCTGGTTTGAAAATGTCCCTTTCTGTAGGTGTCTCTTCACCCAGTTGCTTGTTTCCACTGAAGGGCAAGAGCTTTTTGTAATCTCATCTACTTTTGCTTTGTGTTGCCTATGCTGCTTTTGGGGTCACATAGAAAACCCCACCACCCGGACCAGTGTCCTGGGGCTTCTCTTCTTGTAGGCCACAGTTCCCAGGAGGTGTCTTCTGCTCCCCTCAAGGGCCCTTCCTTGGTAGAGCACTGGGAGGGTAGAGTGGGAGGGAGAGCGAGCTTATCTTTCTGTTTTATCAGGACACGAATCCCCTCAGGGGCTCCCACCTGCGTGACCTCACTAACCCTGATCACCTCCAGGGCCCCACCTCCATCACACTGCAGATGAGGGCTTGAAGTTCTGAATTTTGGGGGAGACACACATATTCAATGCACAGCAGGTGGATTCTCGGTGGTTCATGACCCCTGGGGACAGAAGTGTGATTCCTCATGATGGCCGAGAGGACAGACCCTGAACTTCTTGCCTGTTGGCTGCCCGCTAGGCCATGACGGTCACTCCAGGCGGGATTGATTGTGTAACCCTAGGTCCACTGAAGGCTTAGATCTGTGTTGTCTGCCTAGAGATGGGGAAATGGAGATGGCACACTGTCACGTGGCACAAGTGGGGGCAGCAGGGTGACGTGCCAGGCCCCCGTGAGCGCAGTGCCACAGAGTGTGCCTCAGCAGGAGCTGCTGAGGGGGAGCATGGCGGGGCCAGGACAGGAGGCACCAGACCCTGGAGACGGAGGGGCATGCTCCACGAAGACATCGTTAGGGTGAATTGTGGGCTCTGAGAACCCGAATGCCGGGCCCTCACCCAGGACCTCAGAGTGTGGCCGGGTCTGGAGAGAGGGTCTTTAAGGAGCTGTGTTCAGAGGAGGCTGTGTGGGCGGACCCTAATCCAACTTAACAGCGTCCTCATAGGAAGAGGCCAGCAGGAGAGACACCCAGGTGACGGAGCTGAAGACGGCCATCCACAGGCCAGGAGGAGGGCCTGGGGGAAGCCAGCCTGCCCACACCTTCCTGGGCGTCCAGCCTCCAGAGCTGGGAGGAAGTAGGTTTCTGTTGTCTGTGACTCTGGGTTTATGGTGCTTTGTCCATCAGCCCTAGCAAACCAGCACGGTGCTCACATTTGAAATCTTTACAAATGCCGACACCTGTCACACCAGACCAAAGTGGCCTGCTCCCTGACTTCCGCCACCACAGAGCTTCAGCTGTGGAATTCTGAATGGTCGGGCTCTTGGTAGAACCGTCCACAGACTCCAGGTGCCCAGTCTCAGGTGGAGGGTTCTTGCTATTGACATAGAAAAGGACAAGGCGAGAATTTTGCTTCTACTCAGGAAAGGTGCTTCCTCCAGGATGTCACCTTTTAAATGACAACAGCAATGTGGGTGGCCTGAGCCTTCTCCCTGCCAGGCCTGGCTTCAAATGCTCTGCGTGGGTTCACTATGCTGGTTCTTAGTAAAATGTGGATCAGTGTTACCACGCCCACTTTTCCCATGAGGCCGAGACAAGGAGAGTCACTTCCTGACTCATATGCACTTAGTAACCGCTACTAATTTTACTTACTTAGACCTGAGAGACCTGAGTTTTGCTCACGGCTGGATGAAGGAACGGACTTGCTGGAAGCTGTCTGAGCACTAGTATTTGAGTGACCCGTAACTTTGTTTTCCTTGTGATTCTGAATAATGAACACCATGTAAATCCTTAGCCCCTTGATGCCAAGGTAGAATCTCAACAAGTTAACCACCAGCAATTCCAAATAGGGTAAAATGTTTTATTATGTTCAGGCATTTAATGACTGTCTCATTTTGAATGTAAAGAAGTATCAAATGTTTTTTAATAGTAAGTTATTTCTTCTACCCCTGTTAAATGTACACAGGTCAAACATCTGAAGGCCGCTGCTCCAGGGGCACCTGGTGACCAGGCTCTTGGTGCACCGTGGTTCTCTCAGGTGCTTGCAGGTGTCCTTCTCCTCTCTGCTCACCTCCCACATTCCGGTTGCTTCTCTTCTCCACTCCTCACATTCCCAGTATCCTGAGAACTGGAAGATCGTCCCAGCTGGTTTGCAAATAGGGTTGCCAGATAAAATACAGGACAACCAGTTAAAGTTAGGCTTCTGATAAACAGCACGTGATTTTTTTTTTAAGTACAAACGTGTCCCATGCATTATTCACGACACACTCTCGGCATTGCATGAGACATGCTTATGCTCAAAAATTATTCATTGTTTATCTGAAATTCAAATTTACCTAAATGTCTTGAATTTTTATTTGCTAAATGTGACAAACATATTTGTAAGGATTGGCCCTGTTAGTGATTTCTTGGAAGAGAAGACTGTGAGACTGTGTGTATGTGTGTGTGTGTGTGTGTGTGTGTGTGTGTGTGTGTGTGTTGGACTTGTAGGAGTTCCTGGCTGGGCAGGTTCATCTTGTTTATAATTTCACAGTAAACTCACTGATCTTATTAGGAGTAATGAATGTACGAGCGGCAGCTGCCTCACAGAAGGCCTTCCTCACACCCCACCTCAGTTATCCCTTCACAAGGCCCTGAGGCCTCTCTTTGCCACCAGGCCAAGTTCTCGCCCACTGGGCCCTGCCTCTCAACCACTGCTGGTCTTCCCTCCGCTCTTCTCCAGTGACTGGTTCATTGTGGTCAAAAGCCCTGATGTGAAGACCCAGAGCCCAGGGTGCTAACCTGGGCCCATCATGCACGACCTGTGTGAACCTCAGAGTGTTTCTCCACTTCTCTGGCCAACCCCCTCACCCCCCAGCTTCCAGGTTTCCAAAAAGGAGGCTGGGAATGGAGCTGTCAGGAGGGCAGGCGGGGAAGGTGGCAGGAAAGCAATCGTCTGAGCGACAACACCGCCAGGTGCCCCCTCCTCGTCCTCTGACTCCCTCAGGTTTGCAGGAGGGAGAGCCACAGGTCGGTCATGTCCATATGCCCCCCAGTTCCTTGGTCGGCGCCCTTGGATCCTGGGCAGCAGTTTCCAGGCCCGCCTGTCCCAGAGGCAGACACCAGAGGGCGCCCCGCCACTGTCTCCTGCTGGGAGCTCGGGAGGAGGACTGTGTGCAGAGCACTGTGATCTGAGGTGTTGAACCAGTCTGCAGAGGTGGGTTTTGAGTTGAAATCTGGAAGGAGAAGGGGAAGAGGACCTGTGTAACTCTTCTGGGTTATTTAGAAACCTTTGCACTGCATGGCGTCGTGGTGAACAAGTGGCTCCTGGGTGGCAGGACCTGCTTTCTGGTTGACCTGCCCAGGGAAGGTGTCCTAAAACCCTCTGAACTCCTTGAAAACCAAGTGCAGACCTGGGATGGTGGCGCCACGCTTGTGGGCCACACGTCCAGCAGCCTCCTGCTGTTTGGAACTCAGTGGAGGGAGGGTCCCAAGGGGCCTGAGCCACCCAGAAGGCTGAAGTCAGCCACCTGCCAGACCTGTGAGGCCCAGGAGCGGAGCCCAGACCTCTTGCCTCCTGCCTCCTGCCTCCTGCACACCTCTGGCTCTCCAGAACAGCGAGTTAGGCGGGAGCAGGGCTGCGCGGGGCTGCAGAGGGGGAAGGACCCAGGCTCTGCCCACTCAGCCCTGGCGTGTGGCATCCTCGCGGAGTCGGAGTGATTGATGTGGTTAAAGTGAGGAGTGAAGAATGAGCAACTGGAACCAATTTGGCCATCTCGAGATGTGATTTGAGGTGGCGTCTTAGGTATTAGGGTGCCTTGAAAACAGAACCAGCTGCGGTGATTGCAACCACCAGTTCTTATGAAGATTCCTGTGCCGTGTGAGCCTTTGAGGGCTTTAATGGAGGGGAGTGATTTTTTTAAAAAAGCCTCTCCTGCCTTCTGCTTGGGCAGGTTGTTGGGGTGGGGATGGAGAGATGATGTGGCAGTGAGCAGGTGGCAGTCTGGGTCTTTGCAGTCGTTGTCAGGCCCTGACAAATTCGAGGTTCCCCAGCAGGCCACCTGCCTGACGTCAGCCCCCCGCCTGACCTGTGAGGCCCAGCAGCCCCTCTCGGAGCCCTGATCCTGCACACCTCTGGCTCTCCGGAACACATTTAGGAGGGAGGATCCTCGCAGCAGGAGGGAGGACCCCACAGGCTCCCGGATGGACGAGGTCAACAGTTCTGACCACTTGCCCGTGCACTGGGAAGCTCTGCCCCAGGTCGGGTGGGACACAGGAGGACACTGATGGCTGAAGAGGAGGCCAGGGGCGACGGGAGGTGTGGTTTACTGTTGAACACTTCACCCCAGAGTATTGAGCTGTCCTTGGTGCTCCCTCCAGGTGAGCTGGACAGACCTCGGTGGGAAGGAAGTCACACCGCAGGGGTGGGGGGAGGGCGGTGTGCCCCACAGCATGATGGTGTGGAAAAATGACCCGGTCTTCATGCAGCTGAGAGGCAAGCCACTCCTGTGTTTGTCTGTGTCCCTCCTCAGAGCATGGACACATATCAACGGAGGTGCACGTTCCCCTGTGGGACCAGAGCAGAGCTGGGGCTCCGTGGAGCGGCCACTCTCCGGCCTGCAGGGTGCTTGCTGCAATGGTTGCTGCAGGCTGTGTCAGGCCCTGCCTGCCAGACACAGAGCTGGTGGACAGAGCCCAGACTCACACCCATCAGTGTCCCTCCCCAGGGTGGCTTTCCCCAGCCCAGCAGGGGCCCAGGCTTGGCTTGTTTCTCCAGATCGCCAGGGTCAGCGCATTCCCTTCTGTCCATTGGGCGGGGAGGGGGGTTTAGGGCGGTGGTACTGGGCTTCTCTTTTTCCCTTCACCTCCATAGGAGTCTAAAAGCCACCGTGAGATTTAATTGAAGCTATTTTCAAAAGAGCATGTGATCTGCATTGGGATTAAGCACTAAAACTGGAAAGCCAGGGAGACCTTCTCGTGACTCTATAGAGTCAGGCTTTTGAGGTGGGTGGCCGCCTGGCTATGCCCTGGGCTCCGCAGCCTTTTCCTTGGAGAGAGACATTCGAATGTTTTCCTTTACCAGCAGGTGCCTCGGTTGGGGGCTGCAGGCAGCTCCCAGGAGGAGAAATCCTACCTTTCCTTTCCACCTCTGCACTCAGAGCTGATCTGTTGGTCACAGGGGACACCCAAGAGCAGAGGAAAGCCCTGTGTTCCTGAAGACTCTGGGAGAAGAAGAAATCCCAGAATATTTAGTCCAAAGAAACAAAAATTGTTACCTTCCTCTTTCAAAGATATTGTGGCTAGGTAATGGAATTCAAAGGCGAGTTCGTTGGGCTCCACCCTCAGGGGGCCTGAGGGGCTGCGGTGGACCCCCGCCACCAAGGTCCTGCACCCAGCAGACATGCTCAGCTTGTGGCGTCTCCTGCGGTACTTGAGGAATCTTACGGGGTGGACCCTATTTGGGGCTGCGTGTGCTTTCTAGGCCAGGTCAGACTCTGGTTTTTAAAAATTGCAATGAGAGAGACATCGTAGGACACTGAGAGCCGGAAGCATCTGGCCTGTTTGGAATGCTCTACAGGGCAGCTCTCAGGGTCTCTGGCTTGCTCTGCTTCTCAGCCCCGGAGGTGGGCATCCAGGTGCCTGCTCCGAGGATCTGCTCAGGGGTGGCAGAGAGTCAGCACCGAACCCCAGGCAGAGGGAGAGGCTGTGTCAACATCTTTATTACTTTCTAGTAATCATGGATTTGAGGTGAAAGCCAACCACAACTTCCTTTTATGTTTTGGGGAACTTCTTTTGCTCTCTGTGCGTCTCTCCCTAATCTACACCTTCCCCAGGACAGAAGTTTCCTCCTTGGAGGAATCTAAGTTCGGCTTCCTCTTCTCTGGTTTGCATGTGCCGTGGTGGCAGGATTTCACCAAAGGGAGGAAACATGGGAGACGTGGAGACGCCACCCTTGCCTGCAGGTTCACGCAGGGCCTGACTGCCCGAGAGTGCAGGGCCCTCGGGTGGACCTAGCTCACGACAATGTCTACCCGGGTTGTCCTCACTGACCCTGGAGGAGGGGAAAGAGCGACCCAGAAGTGCAGGCTGCACTGATGTATTCATCAGCACAAGTTTGCCGAGGACCTGTCGTGTGCCAGGGGCTCAGGTTCCTGGGGCCGCTGTGACAGGCCGGAGGGCTTGACCAGCAGACATTATTGTCACACAGTCCTGGAAGCCGGAGGCCAGAGTGTGGCTGGGTTGGTTCCTTCCGCAGCCTCTCTCCCTGGCTTGTGGGTGGAGCGCTCTTCTCCATGTGGCCGGACCCCGGTGCTTTTCTGGGTCCAAATTCCTCTTTAATTAATTAGGGCACCATTCAGACTGGATTAGGGCCACCCTAATGACCTCATTTTACCTTAAGGATCCCTTAGGGACCCCATGTGCACATACAGCCATATCCTGAGGTCCTGGAGGTTAGCACAGCTGGTGAGGGCTGATGTTCTTTCCCTTGCCCTCTGTGTGTGCGAGTGCACATGTGCACACCCAAGCACACTGTGGATCGTGTGCTGTCTCCTCCAAAGCTCATGTTGAAATTTAATGGCCATTTTAACAGGTTGAGAGGAGGGTCCTTGAAGAGGTGAAGGGCTCCACCCTCTGGGGCGGACTCAGTCCTCTTTCTCGTTCCTTCCTCCTGTCTTCTGCCAAGTGGCAACACAGCAACAAGACCTGGGCTTGCCGTGTGCTGCACCTTGATGTTGAATTTCTCAGCCTCTAGAACTGTGACCCAAAAAGTTTCTGTTCATTATAAATGACCCAGTTTTAGGCATTCAAAGTAGCGCCCAGTGGACTAAGTGCGTGTGTGTCTCTGTCTCTGTCTCTGTTTCTGTCTCTCTGTCTGTGCCTGTGTTTATATTGCAACGAGTGACCACATACTTCCTGGGACCATGTCACGAGATGTGCACTCCACTCCTAGGACCAGGGCAGTATTATGACACGTGCTGGTGTGGTGCTGTGTGACGTGTGACTCTCCATCCTCTGCTTGTCACCTGCAGAGTGTCCCCCACAGGAATGTCTGTCCCCTGGACCCTGCTTCTCTCAGGAGCTGGAAGTCCGGCCCTGCACAGCTGTGCAGTCCAAGTCCTTGGTCCTGACTCGGGTGCCTCTTTTGTGTTCTTTTCTAACAAAAATCCTCAAACTGGGAGTCAGTAACTTCCTTTTTGGCAAAACATAAAGTCCCTGTGGGACATTTGCAATTCTAAGACAGGTTAAATCTTCTAAATCCTGAGTTCCGGCCCTGGGGCTGGGCTCTGGACAGGTGTCCAGGGAGGACATGGTGCCTTCTGGGCATTTCCCCCGGGAGTGGGGCCTCTTGTGTGAGCAGCAAAGAGGAGATGGCGTGGCTTTAGGAATATGTTTGCAGATTTTCTTCTACAGTTTGGAAACCATCTGGCAGTGTTATTTGGACTGTTTTAAAGAATCCAGTCACCTGTACAAACTCTCCAGCTCAGGGCTGCAGACGGTGTTTTGGTTTCAGGCTGTTTTCCAGGATGATGTGTGTAGAACTGGATCTGTAAGAACTAGCTCAGGTGCACCTGGAGCAGGCAGGGCCATCCCTGTGGGCCAACGCAGCTGTGCTGGCCTGGCTGGCCTCCCTGCACCTCACACTGCCGCCCCGGGCTCTGGGGACCCTTGGCATCTCCAAGATGCTCCTAGGTCTGAGTGTCTGCTGGGCTCTGCGTCTGCTTGGCCAGCTGCCAGTCGAGATGCCACTGCAGCTTCTAGAGTGTTCTGGGAACCTCGGAGGGATTCTAAGAATTAACAGTGCACCATTCGAGGAGTCTCGTCAGCCTGTCATTCCCTTTCTCACCGTGAAGTCTGCCAGGGACGCCACGGGAGAGAACCAGGCATCTGGCTCTATTCACAGGGCTACAGCACTGTTCAGGTAGCATCTCCCGACCACGCTCACAGGTGGGTTCCGAGAGCCCAGATCCACAGGACACCTGTGCTTCTCACCCCCTCTCCTCTACATTTGTTATATTATCTACCTTATTCTTTTACTTATTTCCCCAAAAGTGGCCTCCAGCTTCCTTGAGCTCAGTCATGCTATTGACTTCTGCTCTTGGGCAGGGATGAGGGGCAGATTTAGGGGGTGGGTAGTAGGGGACAACTAGGTTGGACTGATGGGGACAGTAGGTATGAAGAAGCATGTGGCTCACTGTGGGGACAGGAGGAGGGACAGGGTGTTGGTGGCTCACTGAGACTACGGAGCCTGCATGTGTCAGCAGCAGGCGAGGCTCCTGGGCCACCAGAGGGTGTCGGGTGGTTTGGGGCAGTGGTGGGGTTAGGGGTGGTGGTATGGAGGGCTGGGCTCTGGGGTGTGATAGGCTTGTGGTGGGCATGGTTTCCCAGAGGACTGCGCTTGCTGAACCCCCTGGGCAGCCTGTGTGAGGCCAGTGCCGGCCTCTCTGGCAACTCTGAGTGCCGCTGGCGTGCGGCTGCTCCGTGAGTCTCCTGTGGGGCTCAGATGCTGTCTGTCTGAGGAGGTGGCATCAGGTGCGAGGCCTCTGTCCCAAAACCGCAGCCATAGATGCCAGCCGTCACACCCAAGCAAGAGTCCCTGTCCAGTCAAGGACAGCATGGACGTGTCGATGGCCACCGGACCTTCCCACGACAGGGGCCCTGCCTCTCTGCACTGCTCCTCCTCTTGGCCTTTCCTGACACCTGCCTGTCATCCGTCCATCGCACTGGGCAGCTAACCAGCCTGACAGATGGCAGCAGCACTGGCGCGAGGGTGGTACCACGATGGACAGGACAGGTGGCTTGGTGACTCTGTCCTTCCTGGGAGCAGGCCGTGGTGCCTTGTGAGGGCTGTGTGCCGTGTCAGTGCTCACACCGGCTTCCGGCAGCCCCTGTTGTCCACGCCTGGAGCTGCCGCACGGTGTCCCTGGCCGCCCTGGCCTGCTGCCTGCAGTGGGCCCACAGGCAGGGTCCCAGTGGCCACGGGGTCAGAACAGACTTTCCCGTGAGCCATAATGGCAGATGAAGACTTAAGAGCACGTCCCTCTGTTTTCCCACTGTCTGTCAGCATAGTTTTGACGGTTAGATGTGATCCTAGTGCACAGGACGATGAGAGCGTCACCCACAGGGGGGAGAAGAGGCGGTGTCTGGGGAGAGGTGACAGTCCCAGCCCTGCTCCTTGCCACCAGTGCCGTTGGCAGGGCTTGACCTCCCTGCCCCTCCCCCTCTCCCCTTGTCGGATGGAGACAGCAGGAGCGAGCTCACAGGCCGGGGTGAGGATGAAGGGGCTTTCCGTGTTGAGGGCAGCTGGCTCGATGCAAGGCCAGTGCTTTCATTCAGCTGTTTCCTGTGAAAGGGAAGAGGCAGAGAAGCACGCGCAGCTTCCTTCAGGTTGTGGGTCTGAGAAGACCTGGGGAGGATGGGGAGGGCAGTGGGAGGTGGGTGAGGGACAAGGGCAGAGCAAAGGGCGAATACAGGCCCAGAGAGTCCTCAGGGCTTCAGGCCATCTGATGGCACTGTGGTGACATGATCAAACCATCATGATGGCTTTGTGATGGCATCATCAAGGTACTGTGATGACATCATCAGGCCATCAAGATGACATCATGGAACTGTGATGACATCATTAAGCCACCATAAAGCCATTGTCATGTCACCGCAGTGACATCATCAAGACACAATGATGACATCATTAAGACACCATCACGGCACCACAATGACATCATTGATACCACTGTGCCATCACAATGACACCATAATGATGACATCAAGCTGTCATGATGACACCATGATGACATCATCAAGCCATCATGATGTCTCCATGGGAACATCACCAAGACAATGGTGTAGGGAAGGAGATGGAGCTGCTGCTTCTTTGAACTCCAGCCGGATGCCCACAGAGCAGACCCGGGCAGACCTCTTCCTGCCACTCCCAGGCCCTTCCAGGCTAGCAGCGTCCCCCACCCCTCAGCCTTCCTCCTTGTGCTCTTCTCTTTAGAGTACGTAATGACAAAGAGGAGGCCTTTTGTGGCTCCTTGGCACCGAGCACCTTGGAGGAGAGGGTGGTCTTGGCAGGCACGCAGCACACAGGAAGAAGCTGGTTGCACTGCGGGTGCAGAAAATGCAGCAGAGCCAGGGGAGCAGGGGACTTGGTGCTGGGGTGCGCAGGTGAGGAGTTTCTGCTTGTGGCGCCCTTTGCTGTGCCTGGGCGACCATCTGCGTGGCGTCAGAGAAGTCCCAGGCTTGCATGGCAGCCCCAGGCAGCTTGCTCAGAACACCAGGTCAGATGCCTTTACCCGGGGCCTCTGTGTGAGGCGCGTGCCGGGACATGGTGGGCTCCAGTGGTTTTCTGAAATGAGCTCTCGAACCTCCATTTAAACTCACGTGTTTAGTTGGCAGTAGGAAAGATCTAGGCTCTTAATCCAAGATGTTTTATAAGCTAACAAGAGAATTTATTCAATTTTATAAGGGTAATTTTACTCACAAGAGATTGTTAGGTCAAAGTTATTGAGTTAATTATAACACGGTTGGCAGTAAACTCAATTTTCCAGGGCAAACATCATTCATGACTCTAAGAGAACAGACTTGACATTCCAACACAGACAATTTCCTATAACTAACATTTAAGGGAATCTCCAGTTAAAGCAGATTTAAGGTTACAGGTAGGTAATGAGGGCAGATTCTCTGAGGATGGAGGAAGCATGTGCCCAATTGTACTTAGCAGACAGAGCAGTTCAAATTTAATCTTAGGAAGATTTCATCCCTCTTGGCAGAGAGTCTGTTTTGTTCTGCTACAGCACATGTTGTTGTAGTGTGAATGAACCCCATGCAAGTGGCTGGCAAGAGAGCGTTCAGTGTAACAGACGCTACATTTTCATAGGTGATAGTTACCGTTTGGATGTGAGGTGTCCCTCAGAAGCTCATGTGCGAGACAATGCAAGAAGGTTCCGAGGTGAAATGATGGGGTTGTGAGAGCCTTAACCAACTCAGTGCATTAATGTGCTGATAGGGATTAACTGGGTGGTGACTGTAGGCAGGGAGGGTGTGGCTGGAGGAGGTGGGTCCCTAGGGTGTGCCTGTGGGGTTTAGCAGAGAGCTCTCCCTCTCCCTCTCCCTCTTTCTCTCCCTCTCCCTCTCTCTCTCCCTCCCCCTCCCCCTCTTGGTGCCAAGTCCTGAGCACCTTCCCACCACCACACACTTCGGTCATGATTTTTGCCTCAGGCCTTGAGGAATGGAGTCGGCCACCTATGGACTGAGGCTTCTAAAACTGTGAGTCCCCAAATAAACTTTTCCTGTTCTTGTCAGGTGTTTTGGTCACAGCAGCAAAAATGCTGACCAAAACAGTCATTTTTGCTAGCGTGCAAACCATGAGCAAAAGAAGAGCAGGAAAAAGCCAAAATAAACAGAAGAAAAGGGACTAAAGATCAGCAATCAGTGAAATACACCAGCAGGTAAACAAGAGAGAAGATCAACGAAAGGAAACGCAAGGTTGGTTCTTGGAGAAGATCAACAGAATTGGTAAATCTCCATAAGACTGACTGGGGAATAAAGGGATACGGTCACCAATGGCAAGCCTGAGAAGGGAATGTCCCCAGGGTAACAGATTTTACAAGGCTAAAAGATTCATGATTTAGATGAAATGGATGAGTTTCTTCAAAGACACAGACATAGGAACTCGCTTCGGAAGAAACAGAGGTATTGAATATCCCTACATCTATTAAAAAATCAAATTGGTAATTACAAATCTCCACATAAAGAAAATGTAACCTAACCAGTGAATTCTACCAAAATTTAAGGAAGAGTTAATACCAGTTCTTAGGAACCTGCAGAGTCCCTCCCCCAAGGCCAGCAGCACTGGGCCCCAGTCCGGAGAAAGACCTTGCAAGACGTGAAACCCCGCCCCACCTTGGTCCACCGTGGAGTTGGATGCACACGTTCCCAACAGATTTTAGTGACTTGAATCTAAAAATACATGAAAATGTACATCTTGACTGTGGTGGTTAACTTTGGCAATCAGCTTGTCTGGAAGCTGGGTGTCTGTGAGGGTGTTTTTGGAGGAGATGGACGCTTGAGTAAGTGGACTGGGTGAAGAACATCCAGGTGGGCAGGCGTCCCCCAGCACGCCAGGGTGGGGACAGAACATTCACTTTCTCCTCTGAGGCTGGGACACCCATCTTCTAGCTTTGGAGGCCAGAATTCTAGGGTCTCAGGCCCTTGAACTCAGAGTGAATCATACCTCTGACTTCCTTGCTTCCCCCAGCTTGCAGACGCAGAGTGGGACTTCCCAGCCCAGCCCCAGTGTTGTGGGAGGAAACTCATGCCACATCCTTTCTGTCTCCCATCTAGTATCTATCCATCTGTCTATCTATCTATCTATCTATCTATCTATCTATCTATCTATCCATCCTTCTGTCTATTATATCTATCTATTCATCCATCCTATCTATTCTTCCATCATATCGATCTATCTATCATATCTATCTATCATCTATCTATCTATCTATCCATCCATCCATCCATCTGTCATATCTACCTATCCATCCTGTCACCTATTGGTCCTATTTCTCTGGAGAATCCTACCAAAATAACAATCAACAGGGTTTTAATCTTAGGAATGTGAAGTTGGTTTAATATTAAAAAATCGTGCCAGCTGAGCCAGAAGAATTGCAAGTTCGAGGCCAGTCTGGGCAACTTAGTGAGACCCTGTCTAAAAATAAGAAATAGAAAAAGGGCTTTGGATATAACTTAGTAGTAAAGAGCACTCTTGGGTTTAGTTCCAGTACTACAGAAAAACAAATCAGTGTCATTTAGCATATTTGCAAATTAGATAAGCACAAAGCCCATACTGTCACCTCTTTAGAGGCAGAAGGGACACTTGACAAAATCTAACTTGTGTTTCTGATGAAGACTTCCAGTGACTGCTGTATGGCTGTGACCACCCTGCCTGGGTTCTGGTAACAGCTTTCCCCTTGCCCCGGGGGCTGGGGCTGGGATCCTCCCCCAGCACTGGCTCAGGGAGTATGTTCCCTCTGTCCCACCACAGCTTACCAACAGTCCCTTCACTACACTCAGTCAATCCCCTCCAGTGTACTCTGTGTTCATGGGACCTTGATTGATGTGGTCTATCTAGAGACTGTATTACATCCTTGGGAATTGCCTAGTAAATCTATACTTTATAAACAACACAGCAGCACATGTATTTCCAAGTGTATGCACAATCAATACTAGCGATTTGGTATTCAATCAGCGCTTGGTTTAAATACAGATTTGTAGACCCCTTGTTATTATTTCTCAGACACCCAGCCAGTGTGCGGAGCCCTCAGCCTGGGAGCCCATGTTAGAGATCATTGCAGACTGCAGGGCTTGACTATTTCCTTAGAAATTACTTGTGACTTAAGTTGTGGTCCCAACCTGGCGGTCAGTAGAATCCCCAAGTCCTTTAAAAGGCTGGTTCCTAGGTGCCACCCCATACCTTCAGAGTTTTGCCCCCAGTCACCTCTGATGATCAACATATCTGTGACCAATGACGTGAGGATCCAAGAGCTCCCCAGGGACTGGGAAGCTGGACTCGCACGGCCTGGTTTTTGAAAACACAGCTGAGCAGCTAGAATGCACCATTCATGTGGTGAAGCCAGCAAGTCAGGCTCGGGAGACTCACGGTCTGCTGTCCCTTTCCCATCCTGGACACACAGAAGACTTTCCCAGCCCTGTGGAGGCAGTGGGCCCCGGCCACAGGCTGGGGCAGAGGCGAGTGGGTCACCCAGGAGGCGGTGGGTAGAACTGTGTTCGACTCTGTCCCCTCCCTCCTGCAGACATTCAGGAGTCACAGTCCCAGGAGGGGCCACAAAACCCAACAGCTTGCACCTGCACGGGTCCCTTGGGGGCAGCCACCTGGACAGTCTTCAGACACATGGTGGACTTGAGTGAGCACACAGTGAACCTCATGTGACAGTCTAGAGTTGATTCTGACCCCGGCAAAACCCAGCCTGACTTAATGGATGTGCTGATGCTGAGGTGCTGCACAACTACAATAAATCATAATTTAAAATATTATATGTATCTTGGGAAAATGTTTATTATGAGGTTTGTGAAAAAAAATCAAGCTACAAAGTTGCTTGAAGTTGATTTATAGTTGTGTAAAAACATACATGTCCATGGACCCAAGTTCCTTGGGAATACATAGAAATTAAAATACTTGTGTTAAGATGATGGGAATCAGGAGGCATTAAAAAGAAAAAGAGTCTTGCCTTTGAAACCTTTGACATGATTAGTTCTTCCTCCTCTTCCTCCCATGTCTGTCTGTCTGAAGAGCGGGAGGTGGGCATGCGGGGCTGCTCTGTGGGGGGGTGTGGGAGAGGAACTGGGAGTCGGCAGCCTCAGGGCCGGCCCGCAGCTGTCCTGGGCCTGGATGTCATGAACTTGTGTGAGGATTTGGGTGAGATTTCCAGGAGCAAACCTAGACTTCTGGTTGATCATTTCTCTGCTGTTCGTGTTTCCTATAATCATCACTTTGTTCTGCGCCAGGCTCTAGTTAGGGTGCATCAGAGGGTGACCTGCCTCAGGTGGCGGTCCCCAACCAGGGACAGTTTTGCCTTCCAGGCAGCTCTGCCATCGTGGAGATATTTTTGATTGCTGGCATCTGGTGGGTGGTGGCCAGGGCTGCTGATCGTCTGTGATGGACAGGATACTGCGTCTCAAAGTGCCCAGCAGTGCCCTGGATAGGCCCCTGGTGGGCAAGAGGAGGACTTTGTCTTTCCTGCTTCGCAGCTTTATAGGAAGAGCAGGGTGTTGCTACCCTGGTAGCTGACGACCTTGGAAAATCGAAGTCCCAGAACTCCAAGGGAAGATTAAGGTCTGGGCCACCTGCCCGAGAAGCCCTTTGTTAGAGGCCCTGAGCTTGTTCCTCCTGGAGGAAGGGTCTCATCAACATCACGTTTTAACTTGTAGGCAGGCAGGACCAGAGTGGTGCGGGAGGGTGAGTTCTGTGTTCCAAACCTGCCTCCCTGATCTTGCTGCTCGATTGACCTTGCCCTGATCCTCCCCACAGGAGAGCACTGACCTTGACCTTGCCCTGATCCTCCCCACAGGAGAGCACTGACCTTGACCTTGCCCTGACCCTCCCCACAGGAGAGCACTGACCTTGCCCTTGCCCTGATCCTCCCCACAGGAGAGCACTGACCTTGACCTTGTCCTGATCCTCCCCACAGGAGAGCACTGACCTTGACCTTGCCCTGATCCTCCCCACAGGAGAGCACTGACCTTGACCTTGCCCTGATCCTCCCCACAGGAGAGCACTGACCTTGCCCTTGCCCTGATCCTCCCCACAGGAGAGCACTGACCTTGACCTTGCCCTGATCCTCCCCACAGGAGAGCACTGACCTTGACCTTGCCCTGATCCTCCCCACAGGAGAGCACTGACCTTGACCTTGCCCTGATCCTCCCCACAGGAGAGCACTGACCTTGACCTTGCCCTGATCCTCCCCACAGGAGAGCACTGACCTTGACCTTGCCCTGATCCTCCCCACAGGAGAACACTGACCTTGACCTTGCCCTGATCCTCCCCACAGGAGAGCACTGACCTTGACCTTGCCCTGACCCTCCCCACAGGAGAGCACTGACCTTGCCCTTGCCCTGATCCTCCCCACAGGAGAGCACTGACCTTGACCTTGCCCTGATCCTCCCCACAGGAGAGCACTGACCTTGACCTTGCCCTGATCCTCCCCACAGGAGAGCACTGACCTTGCCCTTGCCCTGATCCTCCCCACAGGAGAGCACTGACCTTGACCTTGCCCTGATCCTCCCCACAGGAGAGCACTGACCTTGACCTTGCCCTGATCCTCCCCACAGGAGAGCACTGACCTTGACCTTGCCCTGATCCTCCCCACAGGAGAGCACTGACCTTGACCTTGCCCTGATCCTCCCCACAGGAGAGCACTGACCTTGACCTTGCCCTGATCCTCCCCACAGGAGAACACTGACCTTGACCTTGTCCTAATCCTCCCCACAGGAGAGCACTGACCTTGCCCTTGCCCTGATCCTCCCCACAGGAGAGCACTGACCTTGACCTTGCCCTGATCCTCCCCACAGGAGAGCACTGACCTTGACCTTGCCCTGATCCTCCCCACAGGAGAGCACTGACCTTGACCTTGCCCTGATCCTCCCCACAGGAGAGCACTGACCTTGACCTTGCCCTGATCCTCCCCACAGGAGAGCACTGACCTTGACCTTGCCCTGATCCTCCCCACAGGAGAACACTGACCTTGACCTTGTCCTAATCCTCCCCACAGGAGAGCACTGACCTTGCCCTTGCCCTGATCCTCCCCACAGGAGAGCACTGACCTTGACCTTGCCCTGATCCTCCCCACAGGAGAGCACTGACCTTGACCTTTCCCTGATCCTCCCCACAGGAGAGCACTGACCTTGACCTTGCCCTGATCCTCCCCACAGGAGAGCACTGACCTTGACCTTGCCCTGATCCTCCCCACAGGAGAGCACTGACCTTGACCTTTCCCTGATCCTCCCCACAGGAGAGCACTGACCTTGACCTTGCCCGGATCCTCCCCACAGGAGAGCACTGACCTTGACCTTGCCCTGATCCTCCCCACAGGAGAGCACTGACCTTGACCTTTCCCTGATCCTCCCCACAGGAGAGCACTGACCTTGACCTTGCCCTGATCCTCCCCACAGGAGAGCACTGACCTTGACCTTGCCCTGATCCTCCCCACAGGAGAGCACTGACCTTGACCTTGCCCTGATCCTCCCCACAGGAGAGCACTGACCTTGACCTTGCCGTAATCCTCCCCACAGGAGAGCACTGACCTTGACCTTGCCCTGATCCTCCCCACAGGAGAGCACTGACCTTGACCTTGCCCTAATCCTCCCCACAGGGAGAACATTGACCTTGCCCTGATCCTCCCCACAGGGAGAACATTGACCTTGCCCTGATCCTCCCCACAGGAGAGCACTGACCTTGACCTTGCCCTAATCCTCCCCACAGGGAGAACATTGACCTTGCCCTAATCCTTCCCACAGGGAGAACATTGACCTTGCCCTAATCCTCCCCACAGGGAGAACATTGACCTTGCCCTAATCCTTCCCACAGGGAGAACATTGACCTTGCCCTAATCCTTCCCACAGGGAGAACATTGACCTTGCCCTGATCCTCCCCACAGGAGAACATTGACCTTGCCCTGATCCTCCCCACAGGGAGAACATTGACCTTGCCCTGATCCTCCCCACAGGAGAACATTGACCTTGCCCTGATCCTCCCCACAGGGAGAACATTGACCTTGCCCTGATCCTCCCCACAGGAGAACATTGACCTTGCCCTAATCCTCCCCACAGGGAGAACATTGACCTTGCCCTGATCCTCCCCACAGGAGAACATTGACCTTGCCCTGATCCTCCCCACAGGGAGAACATTGACCTTGCCCTGATCCTCCCCACAGGGAGAACATTGACCTTGCCCTAATCCTCCCCACAGGGAGAACATTGACCTTGCCCTGATCCTTCCCACAGGGAGAACATTGACCTTGCCCTGATCCTCCCCACAGCGAGAACATTGACCTTGCCCTGATCCTCCCCACAGGAGAACATTGACCTTGCCCTGATCCTCCCCACAGGAGAACATTGACCTTGCCCTGATCCTCCCCACAGGGAGAACATTGACCTTGCCCTGATCCTCCCCACAGGAGAACATTGACCTTGCCCTGATCCTCCCCACAGGAGAACATTGACCTTGCCCTAATCCTCCCCACAGGGAGAACATTGACCTTTCCCTGATCCTCCCCACAGGAGAGCACTCACTGTTCTTTTTACACATTGTGAAGGTCAAATGAAGGGGGATAGTTGAACTCCTGGCAAGGGCTGCGTGTATTTTGGGTCGTCTTATGGGGGTGTGAATACGCTCACTAGACCCCTAATGGAGGCCCTGCTGCTTCTGATGTTGGGGCAGTGGGGTGCCAGGAGTTGCCTCAGTGACAGAGGGTCGTCAGTTACAAAGACCCACTCCCTTCCCGGAGTGGGAGTCAGGTCGCATTGGCTGACTGTGATGCGGACACCCCGCATCCTGGCCCCGCTGCCTCACACACCCTGCAGTTCCGTGGGGTGGTGGTGGCTTTGTGAGCTGGTCCTGTGGGGGTCCTCTTCTTCTGCCCTCCCTGTCCACTTAGATCTCCTCAGGAGGGGTCAGGGGTAGAGTACTCCAGATGCTCAGCCCTCTCCACGTCCAGGCCTCTGAGCTGTGTAAAGAAGCCACCAGGGCTGGAACCGCCGAGCCGCTGACCCGGAGCTGCTGGGAAGTGCTGAGCCGGCGTTCGGCGGGCTTCGCTCCAGGGCGATTATTCACTTCGGGCTGTATATTTTCCTGGCCTGCTGCTTCTGACAAGATAAAGTGCTTTCCTGACATGCAGAATTTTCCAATAAAGATTTCATTGTCTTGTTCCCCTGTGAGAAGTGGTGGGTGAACTTGATATTTCTCTCTTCAACCTTCATCAATAAAAAATTTTTCTGGTTGGGTTATTCCTGTCGATTCTTAATGAAGTGGCGTTTTATGAGGTGCCATTCTGTCTTAAACTTCAGAAAGAGCCAGGGATAGATGGCACGTTGAAGTGGGGGCATTAAATGTCGGAATGTGTATTAATGGCCGTGTGCATACATAACACGGGAGTAAATACACAGTTATTGGGGATTTAATGCACCTCGTCCAGAGGAGGATAGATCACACATTAAAGCATAATTACTGGCTGGAAGGAGGAATAGATCACCTGCGCAGCCAGATTCATCAGCCTGACTCCAACACGTCAGCCGCCGAGCCAGGTGGGTGCCCATGGCGTCTGCCATCCGCCACTCAGCCTGACACACAGACTGGCTTAGCTCCAGAGCTAAGCTGGTGACCTCTCCGACTGAAAGGCATTGTCACCTGGTGAAAAACATCTTTGTGATGGAGCACGTGGCTGAAGTGTGGCGTGTGGTGCTCAGGGTGGCCTGGACCAGCAGGTGGCCTGGCCTTGAGGGTGGGGAGGTGGCTCGGGCTGCGGTCAGTCAGCATTGATGGCCACACAGAGCCCAGCTCCCTGCAGACGGGTCTCTCGGGCCATCAGGGCCTGGGGGCGGCAGGCAGTGGCAGAGGGCCCGGGCAGCTTTTCTAACCTAAGTTCAGCCTGGGGCCTCCTTTCATCCCCAGCTGGTTCTGCGTGGGTCCCAGGGGGGAAGAGCCTCCCAGGAAGTGCTTCCCAGGAAGCTCCGAGATTCTCCTCCTCCCAGGCCACCTGTCACCACTCCTCCAAGTGTAACCCCCAGGGGGATGCGTGCATGTGACAGATGGTGGTGTAGCATGTACGTGTGAGCTGTGTGTGTGTGAGGTTAGTGTGTGTGTGGTGTTTGTGTGTATATACGTGAATACGTGGGTGTGAGGTTAGTGTGTTTGGGTTGTATGTGTAGGATGATGGTATGTGTGGGTGTGTGGTATTTGTGTGCATATGTGTGAGTGTATGTGTGTGAGGTTAGTGTGTGTAGGTTGTGTAGGGTGATGTGATAGTACTTTTGTGTGTATGTATGTTAGTGTGTGCATGAGGTTAGAATGTAGTATATATGCATTATATGTGTGTGTAGGGTGATGGTGGGAATGTGTGTGTGTGCATGTGTGAGCTTAGTGTGCATGGGTTATGTGTGTAGGGTGATATGATAGTATGTTTGTGTACAATATGTGTGGGTGCATGTGCAGGTTGGTGTGTGTGCTTTGTGTGTGTGGGGGGGTGATGGTGGTAGTAGTGGGTGTTTTTGTATTTATGCATAAGTGTATGTGTGTGTGAGGTTAGTGTGTGGGAGTTATGTGTGTGGGGGTTATGTGTGGGGGGTGAGGTGATAGTATGTGTGTATATGTGTGGGTGCATGTGCAGATTAGTATGTGTGCTTTGTGTGTGGGGGGCGATGGTGGTTGTGGTGTGTGTGTGTGTGTGTGTGTATGCATGTGTGTGAGGTCAGTGTGTGTGGGTGGTGGTGTGTGTGGACTCCAGGTCTGTATACAGAGGCTGTCAATGGAGTGCACTGAGGGCGTGGAGCTGGGGAGCTGGAGGCCAGGGATGGGAGAGCGTCTTTGTTTTGCAGGAGAGGAGGGGGACTGCTAAAGAGGGGACCGCCTTGACCACGGTCCCACTCACTCCTGGAGAACCAAGCTCTCCTGCTCCTTGGGAGAGGCCACATTGCCCAGAATATCACCTGAGCCTTCAGCATGTATGCAGCAGGTGCTAAATGTGCTGCAAGAGGCCACGGGAGGACAGACAGACTTTCACACCTCTGGAGCCTGAAGCTGCATTTCCTCACAGCCTTGCCAATAGCAGTGAGCACACAGATGAGACCTGACCAAGGAAAGGAGGTCTACGAATGTAGACTCCAAAGTTAATTTTGCCAAAGTTTTTGTACAAAACATCCATTAGCTGGAGATGGGGAGAGGAGCCTGTGGCCTCTGGACCGTTCTGCACCCGCTCCTCCCACCAGGCACCCTGTCTTTGCTTCCAGTGAACTGGCTGGGGGAGAGACGGCATCACGTGTGGCACTCATGGCACACATTCTGTGCTGGGGCTCGAGGAGGCAGCATGAATTGCATCCAGTTCTACACATGTCACACTCTTGTCCCTCACAGATGGAGAGGGGATGAGGTGAGCTGATGACCGTGTGGGGGACATCCCAAGAGGGAGGCTGGTAGAGGACAAAAAGGACCATGAGATGCGCTGGAGGAAACTCAAGACTGGGAGTGGGCAAGTGAGAGACAGTGAGACAGCCCCCAAAGGAGAGAGGGTTTTGTGGGAAGGTATGCACTGGGGGCACAGAGACACCCCCTGGTGATGTCATCGCCATCACCAGCATCAGCAGCATAAACATCATCATCAATATCACCAGCAGCACAGCAGCAGCATCATCTCCACCACCACCATTGTCAGCATCGCCATCATCATCATCATCATGAGCAGCATCCTTACGTTCAACGCCAGCACCATCGTCATCTTCACTTGCACAGAACACTGAAGACTCAAAGTCGTCTCACAGTCAGAACACAGTCATTTGTGTGAACTTCAAGGCATGATGAACTTTCTGTTTATAATATAATACTGAGGCCCAGAGGATCAGAGCCCAGTCATGCCTGGCACAACAGAGTGTCTGCAGAGAGCACAGAGAAACCTGTGAGCCAGGATGGTGGAGAGGACGCGCCTGGCTCTCAGCTGCAGCCTCTCCTGAAGGCCACACTCCACCTGCAGGTGTGGACAGGATCTGGAGCCACTGACATGTTTGAGGCTGGGTAATCCCGACAACCTCTACTTCCAGGTTAGGAACAAGACAAGAAAACAGGAGAGGGGAGCGGCCCCCATGAGGATGACAGAGGCCTGTGCAGACTCCACTGGCTCCTGACGGGCAAGGAGGGGAGGAAAGGAAAGGTCAGGGCTGTGTGAGCCAAGGGCCTCGCCTGGGGTTTTCCAACGCTGGAGGGGGGAAGTGGAGCTGGTACAGAACTGGCCTCATGGTTTGCTGAGATGAGGCAACTCGCATGGAGCACTGAAGCAGGCAGGAGCTCCTGGAAGGGGCTCAGTGTCCCTGGCAGTGTGCTCTCCCTCCCCTCCCTCCCCTCGTCTCCCTTCTCCCACTTCCCCTTCTCCACTCCTCTCCTCTTCCCTCCCTGCTGCTCTGCCTGGGTGGCACTCGGGAGGTAGACTGCAGGAGGCCACCTGTCCTCCCACCGGCAGCCAGGGCACAGTGCTCTCTCACACCCAGGGCTGCAGGCCGCCTTCCAGTGTCCACTGGTCGGAAAGGCAGAGAGGGCTGTCCTCGGGCCCAGGACTCCTCGTGAGGGGGTCCCTCGCCCCCCTCTGCCCTCAGTGGCAGCTGAGCAGTGAAGTGGCATTGGGGGCTTGGTGAATCTGCCACCACCCCACCCTGGACAAATGTGCAAGCATGGCTGGGGGTGTGGGGCATGGTCCTCCCACTTCCTGTGTGTAGGAAGCCACGTGATCACACCTCCTGCCACGTGATCACACCGCCACGTCACTGCCTAGGGCTGCCTCGAAGCCGAGTTGCTTTTCTGGTTTGGTTCAAGTTTGGGCGTTGGGAGCGCACGTGGATTTTGCTGGGGATCCGCTGTGAGCAGTGTGATTCCTCCGGCAGACCTGACGTTAGGGTTCACTCTTGGTGCTGTGCATTCTGGGGCTTGGATAACTGTAAAGACATGTCTATGTCCACCGTGGCACCACGCAGGAAGGTTCCCTGTGCAGCATCGTCAACATCTCTCTCCATCCCGCCTCACTACCCCCTGGTTGATGGCTTTCTCCGGTCTCTGCAGCTTTGCCTTTCCCAGAATGTGGAATGGTGGCCTCAGCGTGCAGCCTTCCATGGGCTTCTCCCCTGGGCAATGGCGTTCAGCTTCTTGTGTCTTCTGTGGCTTCATGGTTCATTCCATTGTCCAGGTGTCCCTGGGCCTTGCTGTCCATTCACCTGCTGAAGACATCTGGAGTGCTTTCCAGTTTTGGAGACTAAGTAAAGCTTCTCTAAATATCTGTGTGCAGATTCTTACGTGGATATAAATTTTCACCCGCTTGGGCCAACACCAGGAATGTGATTGCGGGATCTTGTGGGAAGAGTCTGTTCAGTTTTGGGAAATGCCAACGTCTTCTGCATCCCTGTACTCTTGACTGGCTCCATCTTGCTGTGTCACCTCACACTCTGTGTCCCCATCAGCACCCCAGGACCCCCAGGGAAAGAGGATCCATGGACCCCAGGTGGCTCCCCACCAGGGGGGTTTCATAAGAGGTGACCCAGTCCTACTCTCACCTAAGCCCCTTTCCTCAGTTGTCTGGGCTGTTAGAAAAGAAAGTGCTCAATTTACCCAATTCACAAAGAATTGAGGCCGCTGATAAGCCCTGACTTCCTCTGTGGTTGCATTCTGAAAATACCAGTCTGCTGTCTGTTCAGTCTGAATTTTGATGCTAAAGACTCAAATTAATTAAAACCCAGAATTCCTAGGTCTCTTGATTTGTTTTCTCACCTAGAAAATGATCCTCTTGGATTCTGAGAATGAGTTTCTAATGTCTTTTCTGACCAAATCAAAGACGAGACAGTGGGATGAAGCTAGGAGGACTTTGGCGAGGCCAGGCGGAGAGGCATCTGCAGCAGAGGCAGAAAGCCCTCTCCCTCTCACACCCTCCCGGTCTCTGCTTTTAAAGGTGTGGGGTCTGAAAGCCCCTCGGGCTGTCTTTCCAGGCCTGCGGAGGCTGCCCTGGATCTATGGCTGTGTGTCCCTGGTAAGCAGGGCTTCCGGGCTCCTCGGCTGTTTAGTCCTCCTGTGAGGAGCTCCACTGAGCGGGGGTGCAGAGCAATGCCGGTCTGTCTGCAGCCTGCCCAGGCGTTCCCAGAAGCCAGTGTGCAGGGCAGCCCCAGGGGTGGGGTGGGAGGGCAAGCCTGGACAGACGCCCTCTTACTGGGTTCTGATTCAGTAGGCTTGGGAGGGGGCACTGGAACCTGGACCATTATCAGCAATACAAGTGACTCACTCTGCAAGGTCATCTTATGAGCAAAGAAACCAAGGTTGAATGCTGTGGCTGAGTCGGGCTGTTTATGCTGCAGAATCGATACTTGACCTTGGCCCCTTGGGCTCCAGGGCCAAGTTCCTTCCACTCCACCATCCTGCCTCTCTGTTGGGCCCACATGGGATTCGCCTTCATGATTGGTGATGGAAGGGAGTGAGGGACCCGCAGGTGCCTGAGCCCCGTGGGTGCTCTGCACACATTGCCTCACACCAGCCGCAAGCTGTTCTCCACGGTGCTGTTCTTCACAGTCTCCTGACGCAGCAGGTTGCTCTGCTCCCGTTTCACAGATGAGCATGTGAGGGCCGGAGAGGAGGCTCAAGGTCACAGCCAGACAATGGCAGAGTCAGGAAGACCGGGCCCAAGAGGACCTTCTTTTTATCAGATGGACATTGCAGCCTCCCCAGGTGTCCTCTCAGCCTCTGTTGATTACCCCCTGCCCCGTGGCGTCTCCGGCCAACTCTTTTCTCCCCTGTGCCTGCGATAGGGCCTGTGAATATCTGAGCCTCCCTTTCTGAAGCCCTGAATTTACGGGGCCCCTTTCCTCTGTCGGTTCCTTTCCCTTCTGGTGTCTGAAGGTCAGTGAGTAGCCTTTCCTTGAGCCATGAACCTAGGGATATTTTACAAGGCTGCTTCGTGGACCTTCCTCGGTGCTGGTCAGGTTGTTCTTTCACCCTAGGTGGAGAGCACATTCCGGGAAGGTACATATATTTCTTTCCAATTGATTTCTTGTCAGGTCTAACAAGATCAATCAAATCATATGGCCAATAAAGCTGATTTAGCACTCATAAAGCTCCGGGACATCTCCTGGAGCTGAGGATGAATGACAAAGAGGCGGACCTGTGTGTCCCTTCAGCCCCCTGTCACGGAGAGCTTTGCATCCAAGACCCCCTGCCCATCCACCAGGGGATGCCAGGGAGGACTCTGGTGGGAAGCAAAGCTGGCAAGAGAGGTGACGGGGCAGATGTCACCCTGGCTGCAGGAGCAGCAGCCTCACACGGCAGTGCTGGGGGGGGGCACAGCAGGGAAACAGGCTCTTTCCCTCTGGATCTTGTTTTGGGAAGCTCTGTTCTTCTACGGTCCTTGGTCTAATGTAGCCGCACAGCTGGAACGGGAACCCACCCCTGGCCCTTCTTGGCCACCACTGCTGGGTCCAGGGTGGGCGCTGGATCTGAGATAGGCCCCAAGAATCCTCCCTCTGGAATTTGAAAGTGGGCATAAGAGACTGAGCCAAGAGCAGAGCGGCAGGGAAGAGCTGGTGCTGGGTAGTTCGTCTCGTCGGTGGTGAGCAGCCGGGCCGAAGGTCAGCACATCCTTTAAGTCCTGGAAATGTCCCTGTCCCTGTTTCTTCAGCTCTTTGGTGGTGGTGGGGATCCTCAGCACTTGTAGCCTGCAACAGATCCCTCATTGGTGGAGACAGCCCCGTGGAGTTACTCCACACAACCAGACACATCTGGGAGAAGCAGGTTTCTTTGGGGCATGCTCTGCCCCAGCTAATGCAGGTCTGGAGAAGTCTTATAAAAAGGGGACTTTAGGGACTGTGCAGCCCTGGCACTCCTGGCTCCTGCAGGGGTATTTCTTAGGACATCCTTGTGGAGTACTGAGTCTTGTTAGGTGCTTGGGCAGCCCTCCCGCTAACCGTGACACTCTCTCGTGCCTCACACCCTGCCTGCTCCACACAGGGGACATTCAGCCTGGGCTGCCGCAGTCTGGCTGGGCACAAAATAACCGAGCCACCACAAAAACTTGTAGATTCCAACAGCAACTCTTTATTCCCAAACTCTCACTGGCACTCTACATGCACGTTCTGGGAAAATCCACACCTCCACTGGGCTCTGCATCCCAAATACTCTCTGAATCCCGGGAGAACTCAACGGGAACTCAAGGAGTGGGCGCCTGAGGCAGCAGGATATGCCCTATTCCCAGCAGGATCCACTCTAAACCCCGATCTACCCTAAACCCGGATCCGCCCTAATCCCTGAGCAAGGTCACCTTTCAAATCAAAACTCTCAAACATTCATTCAATGTCACTGCAAATGACCTGGGTCCAAGGCAAGCCCATTTCCACAATGGAGAGTCCTCCCTCTAAGCAACATTGGGTAGGCTGACAAGGAAATTGCCATGCGTCATTTCTACTTGGCTATGGCTCTCAGCACTGGGCTCCTGATGAGCCCAACCCTCCAGCTTTGCAGAAAGGTGCTGTGATGTCCCCAAGGTCACTCAGTTAGGCATTATCATGGTCCAGGGGTTAGAATGAAGAATCCCCGGACTTCCAGGAAAGGTGGCATGAGATGCAGGCCCACGAAGGAATCTGTGCTGAGCATGCTGAGGTCGAGTTCTACTGCACATACTGGTTGGTGCTGGAAATACAGCAGTGAACCAGATGAAGACTTGCTCTGGGGGAGCTCACATTCTAGTGGAGGGAGACGTCGTGTTCCTCCATAGTGTCTACACTACATTGCACTAGGCTGCAGCAGTTGGTGTCATGCAGGAAAACAAGGCCCAGTGTGTATGCATGAGGACGAGTGAGAGGGAGGCCCTGCTCTTCTGCCTCGGGGTCTGAGGAGGCCCTGGCAAAGGTGAGCATGAACAGCTGGATCACAGGGGACCAGATGGGGAGGTCGGCCCAGGGGTTTGAAAGCAGCTGGAGGGCTGGGTTGGCTGGAGCCAGGGGAAGGAGCTGGATGATGGAGGTGAGGCTGGAAAGGGAGGCCCAGAGTGTGCAGGTGTGTGGGGCCAAGGGAGAGCTGGAGCACTATTTCCAAGGGGGTGGAGAAGATGCCGGAGGGAGTTGAACCCAAGTGTGAACTCACCATCCTTGTGACTGAAAAGCACCTGTGGACTGGCCGGGAGGCTGAAGGCATCCTGGGGAGGCTGGGACCTGGGATGCTCTGCGGGTGAGGGAGGCAGTGACAGATGCAGACAGGTGTGGGTGTTGTGGTCCCCGTGATACCTTCTTGGAACCTCACAGCACACAGTGCTCACAGGTCCCAGCAGCAATGACAACCCAAGCCCTCCCCCCTGTGGTCTAACCCTGTGGTCTAACCCCGTGTCTCTGGGTCATGAAGCCCCTTTCTTACATGATTACTGTTGACATCCTGCAAAACTAGTTTCCAGAAAACACCATCTGGAGTCACTCTGTCCCATGCAATTTAAAATAATCAGGTCATGGGGAGAGTGGTGGCTGAAGATAGGCGCAACTCAAGGCATTTGTTATGCATAGCTTGGATGGCCTTGGGGACGTCACCTCGCCTTTCTGCAAAGTTGGAGGGTTGGGCTCAATCAGGAGCCACAGGCTGCATGTCCTCGGGTTTAAAGGGAGAGCCCTTGGAGTGTACTCACCCCGTCCTCTGCAGTCTGGGGAGGCAGAGTTTAAGAGTCCATGGTGGCTCCGCACTCAGTTCTGCTCTGCTGAGAGGTGGAGGGTGGTAGTGCTTTACAAGGATCCCCAGTCCCTGTGGGGTAATTTGGGCCCAGGCTGACCCTTCTCGTTGTCCCGCATGCCCCCGGCTGTTCCTGAGGCTGCAGGTGCACAAAAGCACAGTGGCCCCTGGAAAGGTCTCACAAGGCAAACACCTGCCTACTTCCTTCCCCTCAAATCATTGGCTCGTTAATTACCATCTGGCCAACCCTGAGCTGACCTCCAGTTTTATGGCTGTTTTCCAGCGTCTGTGAAGGTTTCTGACTTGAAGGGTGCACTGGGCAATATCAGAGAGTCTGGCTTTAGAGCTCTGAGGCCCGGAAAGGCTGAGCTGGGCAGCTCTCAGTGGCTCAGGCCGGTGTGGGGGGTAGGAAGACAGCTGCTTCCACACGGGTGAGACGGAGGTCAGTCAGGGCTTTTTTAAAGTTCTTTTTGCTCTAACATGCTGGAGAGAGGTAGTGTGGAATTCCTGTTGGTGGCCCTGCCATTGTGTCACCTGGGGATGTCACCTTGCCTTTCTGCAAATTTGGAGGGTTGGGCTCAGTCAGGAGCCACTCCTGCCTTTGGTGAGTGACTCTGGGTTGCATATTTGTGGACATGGACCACCGGGGTTCCCTGAGGCCTCCTGGAAGTGTTGCCTGGGCCTCCTGCGTCACTGGGCAGGAGTTTCACCAGGGCTGCCTGTGACCTCTGTGCCCAGTGTCCTGTGCTCCGGGTGCAATGCTATCCTATGTACCACCTTATTTTGGGTTTTCACTCATTCCCAGAAGTGGACTTGCTGGGGACAATCATATCCTTTTGTCATCTGGCCATCTCCCCCTTAATCAATGATTGGAAGCTCACAATGGGAGTGGGTGAGCTTGGATCCCTCAGGGCAGCTCATCAATGCATGTGTGTCATTCCTCAGAGCTGCTGGCACTGCCGGCCACTGCAAGCTGCACAGGCGCACACTGGCCAGCCCTGCACACATGTGTGCACGTCTGTCTTTTCATCTCCCCTTTGCCTGAGGCTCAGCCAACAATTCAGAAGCAGTCGGGGGAAAAGCAACTCGCAACTGGAATGACAGAGTCATAAATGTGTGCAAGAGAGAGAAGTCCCCTCCAGCCCCCTGACTCTCTGCATGGTGACGAATAGGACCAGTTCACCAGGGCACATTGTTCTAATTGATAAACAACCTATGAGTTTTTGAAGACTAATAGCAGCAAAACATATATCTCAACAGTTCCTGAGCAGTGCCCTGTAACAAATGGGTGCTGTTGGTGGCATTGATGGAGTGGTGATTCTGTGCCTCAGAGTCAGACTCCTGTGATGTCTGCGGGCCCCTCTGGCAGCAGCTGTTTCCTGTGCAGGATGTAGCATCCTGGGGTGCTGGGCACGTGGGGCTCCAGCCTGAGATGGGGGAGCACATCTGCTCCCTCAAAAGGGCTCTTGCTTCTGCTCCATGACTCGTGCACGTAACCCTGGGAGGGAGAAGTAGAACTTGGGGGAGATGTTGGTGCCCACCGAGGCACACTCCATTAAACAAAACCCAGTGGAAAGTGGCCCCCGTAGAGGGAAGGAGCCACGCCCCCGCTGCGTGCACCTCAGGCTGGCCACTAGCTTTCCAGATTCCAGGTGGGCCACAACACACGCCTGTCAACATTAAGAGTTTCATTCCTCAGATGTTAGGATCAGACTGAATTCCAGGGGAGCATCTCCCCAGAGTGGTTGCCACGCCACCACGGGGCCATTCTGGGCATGCATGCCACCAGCGCCCTTCTCTCCTCACCCTGCGTGTGCGCGGACAGGGGCTGTGTGGGATGGGGGCAGCTTAGTTCCTTCTCAGTCCATCGGCAGGGTCCAGACTCTTCATTCCTGCTCACCCCATGTGGGGTGAGCCCCGCAGGGGAATCTAGGTCCACGCACCCTGGCCCTCAGAAACACTGTCAGCGCTCCGGCCCTTGGGCGCCGCCCTCCTCCGCTCCTCTGTGGGAAGGGGCTGCCGTAGCTTGGGTTGGAGATGATCTCTTGCTGTCGCAGGCGATGCTGTTGGAGGCATTTGGGGTTATGGGCAGTTGGTGGTTTTCCTATAACTTTGGTTTAGGGAACCAACTCTGAGAAGCAGAGTCTCCCCGTTTGTCAAGCCCCCTCCCCAGCCCCCTGCTTTTCTGGGAGAGTCCTCTCTTCCCGCAGGGTGGGGTGCAGCACCTCAGGCTTGCGTACCCTTGGAGAAGGAGGTGAGTAGAGGGGTGGAGAGGAGCAGAGCAGGCCCAGTGGGAGCTGGCAGGCTGTCCTGCTCTGCCTGGATGTGGGGACCCTGGCACCCTGGAAAGAAGAACAGTGCAGTCAGCTTCAGTTCAGTCAGTTCAGTCAGGTTCAGCTGCAGGGGGGCTGGCAGGGGAGACCATGAGGAAGGAGGGTGGGGTGGGTGAGGGGAGGGGCAGGCCAGCACAAGGAAGGGACGCCTGGGCTGGACACGCCGTGGGCAGGTGTCTCTGGCCAGCTCTGACTGCACAGAGTAGAAGCTTCATAAATGTTTCCTGTCTGCCGGCAAAATGTCACTGATTTCCTGTCCCCTTGGAAGCAGGGCTGGTGTTATGAGAGGGGAACAGCAGGATTTCTTTTTTTTTTTTTTTAGAATTTTTAGTATTTATTTTTTTAGCAGACACAACATCTTTGTTTGTATGTGGTGCTGAGGATCGAACCCGGGCCGCATGCATGCCAGTAGAGCGCGCTACCGCTTGAGCCACATCCCCAGCCCCAACAGTAGGATTTCTGAGCGTCAGTGCGGAAGGTGACATTAATCGGGAGAGCGTGTGTGGCTGGAGCTGTGAAGTGTGGGGAGGATAAGAACCTGCTGATAGAGAGGGATAAAATAAAACACGGATGAATGTAATTTCAGCAGAACAGGAAGTCTTAGGAGTTACTGCCCAGAGCCAGGGAATCAGAGGGAGCAGGGAGGATGGCCCCAGTGGACAGGCAGGGAACACTGGGCCACTCTGGGGGACCGGCTTCAGGAGCAGCCTTACCTGCCGAGTGGCTGGAGAGTCCCAGCCAGAGGGGTGCGGCTCCAGGGCAGGGCTGCATCTTCTTAAAGAATTCCTGTGTCCCTAGCCAGCACCCCACTCCCAGCAGCTCTCAGGGTGGGCGACTTTCCCGTGAGAAGTCAGGCTGCTGCACTGGGTAGGTCTCTTTGGCTTCCTCTTCTTCCTGGGCAGTCCCTGAGCAGCCTTGTCCCCCAGCCCTCACCTGTGGGAACAAATGAGAGCTGTGCCCAGGACCCGACCACAGTGACTCTGTGGGAAGAGAGGCCAAGATGTGCAGGCCAAGCAGAGGGGAGGCTGGGGACAGCCTGCTGCTCCCCAGGACGTCCTGCTGGGGGAGGGGACGGCAGGCAGCACCTGCAGGAGGCTCAGCTCTCCAGGTGCCCCTCCTCCCAGCTTACTTCTCTGTAGTTATGTATTTGTGGTGAGTCAGGAAACTCAGTTAAGTTTTGCATTTAATTTTTATGAAATAAAGTCAGCATTATTTTGGGGGGGAGGTTAGGAAAATCTTAACTACTTATTGGGTGGAATTTCTGAACACTCACCAAAGTTACTTGAATAAAGTAGAAAATTCTTGTCCTCTGACTATACGTTTAGCCAATGCAGATATTTTCATGGATAAACTTAAAGAATTTAAGATCAAAACAGATATTACTATGTAATGCTTTGCAAACTGTTTTTTTTCATGAGCCCCTTACATAGTCTGTCACTTAATTAGATAGTTATATCATGAGTTTTATTATTTATGATTACTAATTTTCACTTCTTATCTTACTTTTTGAGACACGATATCTCTGTGTTGCCCAGACTGGTCTCAAATTCCTGGGCTCAACCCATCCTCTTGGGTTCAGCCATCCTGCGTCCCTGGGACCACAGGTGCCTACCACCATACCTGGCTTATGATTTTTATTATTTTCTTTTTTGTATTTTGAAGAAATATCATTTTTTCTTTGTATTTACATTTAAACCTTTTGTAAGGATTAAAAATTTCAGTTAGACAGGAGGAGTGATTCAGGAGATCTATTACACAACATGGTGACTACAGCTAGTAATGATGTACTCTGGGCTTGGAAATTGCCAAGAGAATAGATTCTAAATGTTCTCCTACAAGCGATGGTGAATATGGAGATGATGCGAAGGTCAACAGCATGTTTAGCTGCTCCACAATTTATACGTAGACAAAAACATCACAAATATACGATTTTATTCATTGATTAAAATAGTTTTACCTTTTTATAAAGTTTCATCTTTCTAATGCATTTTGAGAAATCTGAGTTTCTGTGGATGTGTCCCCTCCCACAGATAGTTGGTGCGTACAGTTTGGACATGTGCACACGCTGGTGTTCCCATCACCACCTTCCAAAAGCGTTCCCACGCCTGGGTTCCTGGTGAAGTTGTTTCTTCCTGTTGCTTGGTTCTACCCCTACCTGAGTTTCCTTCAGGGAGTCCATGACTGTCCTAGCAGGCACCCTGAGCTCTCTCTGGGTGAGGCGTAGGGTGTGCTCTGACCCAGCCCACCTGCTCTATCGTGACTCTGTCTTCCCCCGTCTGAAGTGCTCTCTCCATCCTTTTTTCCTCAACTTCTCCATCCTGTGTGGAGGTTGCCCTGTTATGGTGACCCACGTGCCCTGCTTCTGAAAACCCAGGTGCTTCTTTGGGTCCTGCCCGTTTGCCAATAGAAGAGTGTAGCTTTGTGAGAGCTTTGGTGTCATGAGCTAGTGACAGGCTTTGATAGAGTTTCTGCTTTTCCTATGTGTATGTGTGTGCATGTCGGAGTTCAGTTGTAAGTTCCCAGGGGAAGAAGTCACCATCTTCTGTAGCAGGATGATGGCAGCTGGAGTGAACGTAAGTACCGCTGAGACTCGCTGCTCGGACCACTGGTTAGCAGGAGCATCTGTGCCACGTGTGATAGCTCTTAGTGTTCCCACCTTCAAGTTTACACAGGGCTCCAGAGGGCTCTGTGTCATCTTGCAGACTCCAAGGCTGTTTTAATGAGTGAATGGATCTTTAACAAGGACCTGTATTAGGTTTTGGCTTATTTTATGTTAACAGGCTCCTGTACACATTCAAAAAGTTTCCTCTATTAAATTCAGTTAAGAATGCCTCTTGCAATCTTGTTCTATTTCTTAGCAAACTTTCTTCTTTTATATTTATACTATATTTGTAACTTGCAGATAATTCAGAGGAAGTTCTAGATTTGATTTAGAATACATTCCAGGATTTTGGTGGCCGGGACCTTCCCTCAGTGGACAGCCGTTTGGAATGAGTGGGCTCTGGGAAAGGAAAGCTTCATTTGCCAACCCTGGCTCCAGGAGCTGGAGCCCAAGATGAGAAGTCGGAACACTTGGCTCCCAGTGTCCTGCTGTCACAGAGCTGGCTGCTTCCATTTCCACACTGAGCGGGTCCAGTGACCACCAGGCTGTCTTGTGGGTCAGTGAGTTTGCATGGGAATGGGTCCAAAGGACGTTTGGGAGGCAGGAACTCAAACATGGAAGCCCCTGGTTTGAGAGGCCCAGTGTGGGGTGGTCTCCAGACTCCCGGGCCATCCTTGATTTGAGTGTGGGAAACAGCGCTCCAAGCAAGGGCCGCAGGTTGTCTTAGAGAATGTCTTCATCTTGCTCTCCCTGGTCTGCCGCAGCACGAGGACGGGAAACCAGAGTGGCTGCAGCTGGAGTGCAGCTCTAGAGTTTTCGGACACATCACATTCAGGGCCTGGGGACACCCGCAGCAGCAGGGCCAGGGCCACCCACCCAGTGATGTCCCCAGTGGTTTCTGCACATTTGGGGCATGGACACTTCCGCCCAACTCCCCCTGACCGCCTGAAAGTCTCTTGGGTGGTTGAAATAAAACAGAAGCAATTAAACCATCAATACGAATTACTGGCTCTTCGGTAGCTCCAGGGGTATTGATTCCAGCCCTACAAGAATGATTTGTCATCCTCCTTGACTTATCTGGGATTGTGTGTCACCCTGATTGAAGTTCACCTGGGGAGTGGACTCTACATTCAAGGGAGTATGAAGAACTTCTGACTCGGGTGGAGTCGGGGAGCCGGGGTTTGCTGAAGGAGAGCCAGGCCCCGCCGCAGCTGCAGACCTCGGGATCTGGCGCGGCAGATGGTCACCATCGCAGCTTGCTGCTTTGTTTGGAATCCCAGGACATCATCTGATTTAATAAAATGGACACAACGTCCTCATGGCGAAGGGAGTTTTCTTGGCCCACGATTTCCTGAGGTTGACTTCACAGCTGACAGCAAGCCAGCCGCTGGCTACTTTTCATTAATGGTGCTACGATCAAATCTAAATGGAAAATGCAATAAAGTCAGCGATAATTTGTGTTGACCCAGACTGTCTCATTATTTGGAGGATAGATCGTTTCAAAGAGCCGAGCAGAGATACGGTTGCCTTTAGTTTTGCGATATTAGCAATCTCGCCTTGGTGAATTTTAATACCATTTGGTTTAAATGCAAATGTTAAAATAAATAACTGCTTCACTACGGGCTGTGGTTGAGCAGGTGGAGAGGATCTTACAATTAGGCACATGGGTAAGATGAATGTTTTAAAGGAAAGCTTGACATGTTATCAATTATTTCACGTAGTAGAATTAACAGAGAGAAAAGCTCGTTACAGCAACTTCCTGTTTTCCAACCATGCACCAAGCGGCTGCGGTTATCTGGACTTGGGAAGCATCTCACATCCCAGGTGGACGGGGGTTGGGAAGGTGGGGGGTGGGGTGTCGGGTGGGGGCGATGTTCTCGAAGTTATTTACTTTTTATATACAAGATGCTTTATTTACTACTTCTACTTTTAACATGCTTTGTGTACTTCTAAACATCTAGAAAGTCCAGTTGTTTCAAATAAGGACTGAAATTTGCCTACTACATACACAGTAGTGTTGAATAAACGGTGCACACATGGCGGTGTTGTACCTGAAGTGTCTTCTAAGGGGGAATATTTTGACTTCAAATCCTGCATTTGTTCCATTTCCTTCCTCCTGGACACATGGGATATACGCACGTGCATCTCTCAGATGGGATGTGAAAACCTAACTTCCTAAAGTCCTTTTCAGAAGAATGCCTCTCAACAGAAAGTACAAAATGCATTAGTGTACTACCTCCGCTGTTTTAAAATTTGTTGTTCTTAGATGTACGTGACAGAAGAGTGTATTTTGACATATTATACATACATAGAGCACAACCCATTCCAATCAGGATCCCATTCTTAGGATTGTGCATATGTGGAGTTACACTGGTCATGTGTTCATTTATGAGCAAAGTGAAGTGGTGTCTGATTCATTCTACTGTCTTTGCTATTCCCACCCCTCACTTTCCTTCATTCCCTTTTCTGCTCCAGTGAACTTCTACTCTTCCCCTCCTACCCTCCTTTGTTGTGCGCTTGCATCCACATGTCAGAATGTCCCATTTTTGGTTTTGGGTACTGGCTTATTTCACTTAGCTTGATGTTTTCCAGTTTCATCCATTTATCAGCAAACACCATAATTTCATTCTTCTTTATGGCTAATATTCCATTGTGTATGTAAACCACATTTTCTTTATCCATTCATCTGTTGAAGGGCATCTGTTGAATAGCCTTGCTATTATGAATTGAGCTACTATAAACATTGATGTGGCTGTGTCACTGTGGTATGCTAATTTTAAGTCCTTTGGGTATAAAACAAGGAGTGGGATAACTGGGTCAAATGGTGGTTCCATTCCAAGTTTTTAAGGAATCTCTATACTGCTTTCCATAGTGGTTGCAGTTCCACCAGCAATGTGTGAGTGTGCCTTTTCCCCCACACCCTTGCCAACATTTATTGGTACTTGCATTCTTGATAATTGCCATTCTGACTGGATGGACTCACAGTGTGGTTTTAATTCACATTTCTCTAATTGCTAGAGAAGTTGAACATTTTTTTCATGTATTTGTTGACCATTCATAATTTCTTCTGTGAAGTGCCTGTTCAGTTCCTTTGCCTTTTGTTGATTGGGTCATTTGTTTTTATGGTGTTAAGTTTTTTTGAGTTCTTTGTATGTCCTGGAGATTAATGCTCTACCAGAGGTGCAGGTGGCAAAGATTTTCTCCCATTCTGTAGGCTCTCTTCATGTTCTTGATTGTTTGCTTTCCTGTGAAGAAGCTTTTTAGATTGATACCATCCCATTTATTGATTTGTGATTTTACTTCTTGTGCTTTAGGACTCTTGTTTAGGAAGCTGGTTTCTAAGCTGACATGATGGAGAGTTGGGCCTACTTTTTCTTCTAGTAGGTACAGGATCTCTGTTCTAATGCCTAGGTCCTTGATCCACTTTGAGTTAAGTTTTGTGCAGGGTGAGAGAGGGGGTTTCATTTCATTCTGCTACAAATGGATTTCCCGTTTTCCCAGCACCATTTGTTGAAGAGGCTATCTTTTCTCCAATGTAGGTTTATGGTTCTTTTGTCTAGTATGAGCTAACTGTATTTATGTGGTTTGTCTCTGTGTCTTCTATTCTGTACCATTGGTCTTCATGTCTGTTTTGGTGCCAAACAAATGCCATTTTTGTTACTACAGCTCTGTAGTGTAATTTAAAGTCTGGTATTGTGATGCCTCCTGCATCACTTTTCTTGCAGAGGATTGCTTTGTCTATTCTGGGCCTCTTATTTTTCCAAATGAATTTCATGAGTGCTTTTTCTATTTCTATGAAGAATGTCATTAGAATTTTAATAAGAATTCCATTACATCTGTATAGTGCTTTTGGTAGTAGGGCCATTTTGACAATTCTGCCTAAGACTATGGGAGATCTTTCCATTTTCTAAGGTCTTCATCAATTTCTTTCTTTAGTGTTCTGTAGTTTTCATTGTAGAGAAAACTCTATCATCTGTTTTGTTAGGTTAATTCCCAGTATTTTATTTTTTCAAGGCTATTATGAACGGGATCGTTTTCTTGATTTGTCTTTCAGCTGATTCATCACTAATGTATAAGAACGCAATTGATTTATGGGTGTTGATTTTATGTCGTCCTACTTTGTGAATTCATTTATGAGTTCTAGAGGTTTTCTGGTGAGGTTTTTTGGGTCTTCTAAACATAGAATCAGTTGGTAATCAGGCATCGTTTGAGTCTTCTTTTCCTATCTGTATCCCTTTAATCTCTTGCTTTGTCTACTTGCTCTAGCCAGGGTTTCAAGGACTATGTGGAATAGGGGTGGTGAGAGAGAGCACCCCTGTCTTGTTCCAGTTTTCAGAGGGAATGCTTTCAGTTTTTCTCCATTCAGAATGGTGCTGGCCTTGGGTTTAGCATAGATGGCTTTCACAACGTAGAGGTATGTTGCTGCTGTCCCCAGCTGCAGCCCAGCTGGCCTGGCCACTACCTCTGCTTTTGTCACGAGTTGGCAAGCTCTTTAGTGCCTGGAGACTAGGCATAATGACATCAGGACTCCTCTGCAGGCGGGGACCCAACGTACACACACGGCAGGGCACGTGACGCACAGGAGCACGCAGGGCAGGGGTGAGCTCAAGTGCAGCCCTCTTTCAAAACGCCCTCTGCCGCTTCTGCCCCCGTCTTCCCTCAGCCCAGTGAACAAGGGACCTGGGACACTGTTCCGGGGGCTAATGATTCCAACACAGCACTTCCCACCAGTTTTTAAAGGCTATTTACAATGAGTAAATACTATTAAATATGTAAAGAACTTCTAAACATCTAGACGGACTAGATAGTCCACATAGGAACCTGACCGGTGTCCCTGTGTCTTCTTTACTCACCCTCCAGGACTGGTCAGGCCTTTGCTTGTCCTTGTGGGGAGGAGGGGGTCTCGTCCACCTGGCAGGGGTTATGACCCTGGGTCCAGGTCTGTGTGGCGTAGTGTCCAGGTACTGCTGAGCCTCAGGTATCCTTGCTTCCTTGGGCCTTAAGCCCCTGACCCACCTGTGGCCACTAGGCCATTGGGGTGCAGGGAGTCATCCTGCCAGGCCAGTGGGCTCAGGGCATCTGCAGGGCAGAGGCCTGAGCCTGTCCTGTCACCTAGCTCATCTGCCACCTGGGGTGGGACGTTCCAGGGAGCCTCTGGGAGCAGCTGTGGAGCATTTCTCACCACAGCCCTGCGGGAACTCAGAGCTCTCACACTCACGAAATATGTGTGTCACACACTACACCACCTCCTGGGTGAGTTCAGTGTCTATTTTCCTGGTCAACCTTCTCACGGCCTGTGACTCCCACCGTCAGGCTGTGAGGCCCCACATGCCCTTGCCGCTGCGTCCTGGCCAACCCCCTCCTACAGGAGGCCAATGGAGGACGTGGCACTGATGAGACTCAGCCCTGGGCAGGAGTCATGTTTCTCCATGCTAGCCCTTTAGGTCCTTGTGTGTCACCACCCGGTGCGCCCATACCTGTCCTGCCTCCTCTTTGTGGCTTTAGCATCTTGTCTCACCTGGCCCTTTGCATGAAGGACACCAAGGGTCCTCCACAGCCACTGCTCCTCATCTCAGGCCTGCTCCCTGTGTCTGGCCCTGGCTATGGGAAACAGGTGTTCCAGCCCTTCCTGAATGTGCCTCACCTGAAGTCAGCCAAGTCCTAGTCTCCTGCCCTGGAGACCCTTGACATCATGGTGTAGGAAACACTCATACCTGTGTGACCTAAAGAGAGGAACCCATGGCCTATGTCCATAGAACCCATCTGCACCCATGTAAACCCAACTGCACCCATCATGGAAACCCAGCTGTGCCCATGGAACCCATCTGTGCCCATATAAACCCATCTGTGCCCATGGAACCCATCTGTGCCCATATAAACCCATCTGTGCTCATATAAACCCAACTGTACCCATGGAACCCATCTGTGCCCATATAAACCCAACTGCACCCATCATGGAAACCCAACTGTGCCCATGGAACCCATCTGTGCCCATATAAACCCAACTGCACCCATCATGGAAACCCAACTGTGCCCATGGAACCCATCTGTGCCCATATAAACCCAACTGCACCCATGGAACCCATCTGTGCCCATATAAACCCATCTGCACCCATGTAAACCCAACTGCACCCATCATGGAAACCCAGCTGTGCCCATGGAACCCATCTGTGCCCATATAAACCCATCTGTGCTCATATAAACCCAACTGTACCCATGTAAATCCAACTGCAACCATCATGGAAACTCAACTGCACCCATTGAAACCCAACTGCACCTATGGAGACCCAACTGAACCCATGGAAACCCAACTGTGGCCATGGAAAACCAACCATGGCCATAGAAATTCAATTGCACCCATGGGAACCCAACTGCAACCATCATGGAAACCCAGCTGTGCCCATGGAACACAACTGTATCCATGAAAACCCAATCATGGCCATGGACAGTGGGAACCTGTGCAAAAATGCTCCTCTCTTTCCCCTTGGGTGAGTGACACCTTTAGGATGGCTCCCCAGAAGTTTCCAGAAGGAGGGAGCACCCGGCAGTCCACTAACAGGTGTCAGCTTCCCAACAACCCTTCCAGATTCCCCATTCCTGCATCTCGAGATGGCTTCCTAAAGAAACTATATGCATGGTCAGGAGCGGTGACGCACACCTGTGATCCCAGTGGCTCGGGAGGCTGAGGTAGGAGGATCACGAGTTCAAAGCCAGACTCAGGAATGGCAAGGCACTAAGCAACTCAGTGAGACTCTGTATCTAAATAAAATACAAATACACTGGGAATGTGGCTCAGTGGTCAAATACCCCTGAGTTCAATTCCTGATAACAAAGAAAGAAAGAAATTAGGCAACTTTTGCCTGGGGCTCTGCTTTTGGGGGAACAAAGGCTCAGGCACTGGGGAAAAGACTGGGAATATTACAATCGAAAAAAACTTATCATATTGACTAATTTGCTTTTAGTCAAATTGCTTTCAGACAATTGTTCTCTGGCTGAAATAAGGGCCCCTAAATGACTGCTGCTTCTCCCCTTCTGGCCACTACTAGTCACACCTGCACCCATGTCTACCTCTGCTTTCAGCCAAACTCCTTTTATCTTGCTCAAGCACCGGAACTCTGTGAGGCTGTGGCACAAATTTGGACATGATGCGGTTGGCTACCACCCTCACTCTCTGCATGGTCCCCACCTCTCACATGGAGTGGACTGAAGCTTGGGCCATCAAGGAGGGAGGCTGATGCTGAGGGGCCCCGAATGGCCATGGCTGCCTCAGCAGAGCTGGCCTCAGATGGGCTTCCTCTACTCTGGCCCCACCTCCCTTCCTTGGACACTTGTCTTAGGACACTTGGAATTATAAATCCCTTTCTTCCCCTTGGGGTCATAAATATCTCAAAAGCCCTCTTTCCAGAGTCACAACCCAGGAATGTCTTTCTCAAGGACCAGAGAGTCATCTCTTGGAAGTGCACCCACAACAGGTGGTGGCATTCCTGGGAGGTGGAGCCAAACCCCTGCAGGTGCCCTGCTCCATGCTGCGAACTGTCACCTGTCACGTACTCTGGCATCTGCTTTCCCTGTGGGACAAGGAAATCAGCAGACGCAGGTGCCCCTTCTCTTCCCCTCGCCCCGGCCCTTGGCACCCTCTGGGTTTCAGCACAGTCGAGCTCACACTGGGTCCTGGCCCCTCTTGCAATAGTCTTGAATGAAGGCTCCCTTGCCTGTCCAACTTTTTCAGGTGCAATTTTTACTATGACATTGCAGACCAAAGAAAGTGGGTCATGCAAAGTGGATCACTTCACTTTGCAGACGTGGAGAGATGGAGGGCGAGTCCCCGAGTCCTTAATATTTTGTGACTCATTTTCTGTGGATTGGGCAGTTAGAATGGAAGGTCCTGGGTGTCCCAGCCACAGGACCAAAGCATTCCTACTGATACTCAGTCCCAAAGGGGTGTGCCCACTAATTGGCACCAAATCGCAGCTGGGACCGAGACCCCCTGGGATCTTGCCGCTGTGTCTCCCTCAGGGAGGGGAGCTCAGCTGGCCATGCTGACTTTGTCCAGAGCCTTCATCACGTTTTCTGGGGTCCACCTATAACAAGGCACTGAACTTCACCCTTACTGACCTGTCTTCCTTATGAGATGCACAAGGAAAGGAGGCTTTCAGAGCTACGCCTGGGGGAAACTGGTTACTCAAGCTGACTGGCCGAGCACACGGCAGTGCTGTGGGAGATCTCACTCCACACGATGCAGATGACTGTGGCTTTGATCTGAAATAGAAGTCAAAGATTCAACTCAGCATTTAAGTGGCCCTCCAAGAGCTGTACATTTTTTCTGGGTCTTTTGTGGTGTTACATGTACCTCGCCTATTTAAAACGAATCTTTTCCCCTCTGTGTATAAGAGCCTCTTAGCATTCTATTAAGTATATTCCCCTTTTTACTTTAAAAAATATTTTCCACTGGGGCTTGAAATTATCCCAGGATTTTCCCTTTATCCCCCAAGTCTGTCAGGATTGCAGGTTTCACCAGACACCAGTGGACACAGCTCACTAGCAGATGCCCAGGCAGAAATTCCAAAGATCGCCTTCCTCCAAGAACTTGCTTACTATCCTGCTCAGGGTGAGAGCGATTATCCTTCTAGAACTCCGACGTCTGCAGCTGATGACACTGTGTGGGGAATGTTCTCTGGGATCAGTCCTTCCCAGTGTCTACTTTGTGACAGCTCTGGAGAGAAGGCATGGACTGCTGCTTTGGGATTTCAGGATATTTGGGACCTCCTGGGCTTTCTTTTCTGGTTTCGAATTAGAAGCAAAATGGTGGAGTAAGCAAGGGTGTGAAAAAAGAGCATTGCAGGGGCATAAAGGTATTTATAGAACCTGTGATTATCACTGGGACATCACTTGACTCTTACTAACAAAGAGGTGCTTGCTCGAGTGGCCAGTGGTTCAGGGCTTAAAGAAGAGGGAGCCTGGGACAAGGAGGTAAAGGCACATTATCACCCTACGTATTGAAACAATCAAGAACGTGAAAAGAAGAGCCTACAGAATGGAGAAAATCTTTACCACACTCACCTCAGACAGAGCACTAATCTCCACAATATGTAAAGAGCTGAAAAAACTCAAGACCAAAAACAAATAACCCAATCAATAATGGACTAAGGAACTGAACATGCGCTTCACAGAAGAAGAACTACAGTCGATCAACAAATACATGAAAAAATGTTCAACATCTCTAGCAATTAGAGAAATGCAAATTAAAACCACACTGAGATTTCATCTCACTCCAATCAGAATGGCAATTATCAAGAAGAGAAGTAATGATGAATATTGGCATGTGGGGGAAAAGGCACACTCATTCACTGCTAGTGGGACTGCAAATTGGTGCAGCCACTACGGAAATGAACCATTACAGTAGGAAGATTCTCAGAAAACTTGGAATGGAACCGCCATTTGACTCAGCTACCCCACTCCTTGGTTTACACCCAAAGGACTTAACAACAGCATACTACAGTGACGAAGCCACATCAATGTTTATAGCAGCTCAATTCACAGTAGCTAAGCTATGGAACCAACCTAGGTGCCCCTCAACAGATGAATAAAGAAAATGTGGCATATATACACAATGGAATATTACTCAGCTTTAAAGAAGAATTATGGCATTTGCAGGTAAATGGATGGAGCTGGAGAATATCATGCTAAGTGAGATAACCAATCCCCAAAAAAACCAAATGCTGAATATTTTCTCTGATATGAGGATGCTAGTTCACAATAAGGTGGGGGAGCTAGGGAAGAATAGAGGTACTTTGTAAAGGCAGAGGGGAGTGAAAGGAGGTAAGAGGGATGGGGGTACGAAGGAAAGTAGAATGAATCAGACATTATTACCCTATGTACATATTTAATCACATGACTGGCGGGATTCTACATCATGTTCAACCAGAAGAATGAGAAGTTATGCTCCATTTATGTATGATGTGTTCAGGTGCATTCTACTGTCATGGATAAGTGATTAGAACAACAACAACAAAAAGATGCTTGCCCGAAGAGGAGTCTGTTGAGTTAAGTGGACTAATTCTTGGGATGGGTTCTAGCTGGTGGTGTCTGGTGTGTGCAGTATCTAACACACAAGGCAACATTGAAATTTCGGGGGTCGCCATCTGGGATCTGGGTGTCTGGCTTCTCCTGGAAGCAGACCTCTGACCCTGTCGTCTGTCCCTCCAATAGTCACAGCCAGGGCCTCAGCGGGAGGGAGCCGGCCAGGGCTGGGAGTTGGCCAGGGCTGGGAGCTGGCCAGGGCTGGGAGCTCTGCAGTCCCCCTGGAGGGCCCTGGTTCCCTCATTCATCCACAGGCCTTCAGTGAGCACCTGTCATGACGGGCAGAACAGCTCCACAGGATCCTGCAGGAGGCTGCTTGCAGTTGGAGGCTGGGCTTGTGGTTCTGGGAGGCCCAGAGGCCAGGGATTCAGGGCTTAAAGAAGAGGGAGCCTGGGACAAGGAGGCAAGGCACAGTTTCCTGCAGTCCCTGCCCCTTTCTACTTGGTGACTTGGGTGCATTGAATCGTTCTGCATCAGACTCGTCACCTACCGGGGCAGCTGTATTTAAAGATAGTAACCGTGGCAGTAGCCGACATTTGCAGGACGCAGGCCCCGCTCAGCCGCAGCCTAAGCCCTGTGTGGTGTGGACCCCTCTGCCTGTCAGCCCCCTGCAGTTTTAAACTACCTTCCGGGAGCTCAGTTTCCCTGCTTGACTTTCCGCCCTTGTCTCCTTGGCTTGTTGACTGGATCCCTCCCCCACTCCGGGCTTGGGTCATGGGCATACTGACAGGCACAGCTTTTTAGGGTGAGTTTCTGTCCGACTCTGCTGGAGTCTCTGGACGTTGTGCTGGGGCTCCGGCTGACGGTGCTCTCCTCCTCGCTCTTCTCGGCTGTGGGCTCCCCCTGCCCCTGGCCTGAGCTTGCCCTTGGCTCTCCGGGCTGCAGCGTCCCTGCCCGTGAGTTCCGCGGCAGCGATGCCTGGCCTTGCCGTGTGCTTCAGGAACCTCTTTGTGTCCAGCTGCACAGGCCCTGACCTCCCTCACGGTCCCCTGCTCTGACACAGCTGTGTGGCCGAGGAAGGAGGCAGGGAAGCCACCACGCCCACGATGCCATTAGATGTCACAGCAGTAAGATGTCTGAAATCGGTCTCTTGCAGGTTTTTGGTTTGTTTTCAGTTTGAACAGATTGAAAAATAACAGGACAACTAGGGGCACTTTCAAGCCTTCTGCAGTCCCGGGGAGTTAATTTATCCCTTTGTAATTCAAGATTAGATCCAAACATTATTTTTAGCTGTAGGCTTTCTTAAGTCATGTAGAATTATTGGCAATTGCATATTTTAAATGCTTTTTTCCTCTCTTGAATTTCTTTTTACTAATTTCTGACTGGATTGAGGCACAGACAGATGGATTTTTTTTTTTCTAATGGTCTGGTTGATGCTGGGAAATAATATACTTTCCCCCTTCTCCTTAGTAATTAAAATAAAATTGAAATGTCTTCTATGTGTGGGATAATTTAGCAGATCCGTGGGAGTGAGTGACAGAAGTCCCTGGAGAGGTGGCCCCAGGTGAAGGGCCCACAGCCAGACAGCCTGGGCCCGGGTCTCTGCTGCTTGTTAGCCGTGCAAATATGCAATGGAAAAATGACTTAATCTCCCTGTTTTCAGATTTCTTCACCTGTAAAATGAGGATTATGATGAAACATATCTCACGGAATTATTGTAAAAATTCAAAATAATATTTACAGTTCAGAACAATGTCCTGGTACCTTGCAAGTAATTAATAATCATAAAATGGTGGTTATTTTGGGGGTGTGTTTTGTTTCTGGGAAACAGCATAATTGGTGGGAGAGTCTGACCTCCATTGGGAGCACTGTGAGAGGGGGCTGTGGGGAGCGGCTAGCTCTATCAGTAGCTCAGTGCCTATGGTGATGCCTGAGGGCTTCTCCCTCCTCCTCCTCGTGCCCCGCCTGCTCCGTGCCCACCGCAACCAAAGGGTGGGGATACTGAGACCCGAGGGTCATGTGATCTCTCAAGGTCACAACAAGGGGCAGAGCTGGGGTCCTGCCTGGTGTGAATGACGTCAGAATATGTGCTGGTGACAATGGCCTCGTGACAAATGACGGCTTGTGGAGTCAGGAGATGGACTAGAAGCTGCTCCTCCTGAGCCCACGCTCTGCCCTGGCTTGCTCTCCAGGTGACGCCTGTTCTCACTCTAGTCAGGTCTAGAAAGTCTCACTTCCCATCTGAGAATCCTGGGGAGAAAGACGCCATGGAAATCCTGGGGAGAAAGACGCTGGATTGCCTCCTTAGAACGAGGGACGGCTGTGAGAGCGTGGCCGGCACTTGTCCAGCACCTCTGAGCGCCAGCTCTGCCTGGGTCTGTGGCAGTGGGCCCAGAAGGATGGTGATTGTCTGCTCAGCGGTACCTTCCGGTTGGTGGGAAAAGCCACACAAGCAAAAAGACCAGCCAGAGGCCAGAGCCTAAGACACGGGGGACATCAGCCTTTGGGTCGTTTTTTTCTAAAGTGTCACAGCTTGAGCCACATGCTGGTCTGAATGTGGCTAGCAAACCTACTTCCCATGCACCTCTGAGCACAGAATTCCTCTCCCTCTCCAGTCTGGGAAGGTCGCAGAGCATGGGAGGCTGCCAGAAGTTACGTAGGCTTAAATGGTCCTTGCAGGACACGGTTACCCTTGGAGAAGGGCCAATTCCAGACCCCCGAGTCCCCACACTGAGGGCACAGAGAAGGAGCCCCTTGGCTGCAGGTGTGGGCTGTGAGGTACTGGTGCCCTGAAGTTCCCCCCTGGCTCTCCAGCTGGCACCAGCGTGGCTTGTTGGGCCCCTTGAGAGGTGGTGCTGCTGGGGATGCCCGGCTTCACACACCCAGGCCTGCACATGGCCGACTTTCAAAAGGACCCTGCTTAGAGCTTGCCACCCGGGCTGAGCATTTCCTTCAGTGTTAGGAAGAACTGGACCATTGGTGGGCGAAAGTGTGTCATTGAGCCACAGGGAACTTGTCACCTGAAATCCAGGCAGGAAACAGGGAGATGCTGATGACAGGGCACCTTTGCAGGGATCTGCCCACTTTTCAGGCCTAGAAGAGCAAGTTCTGGTGACCTAATGTCCAGCAGGGTGGCTATGGTCGACGATACTGTGTTGCACACTTGGAATTTGCTAAGAAGGTAGATGGCAATGTTCTCACCAAATGCACAAAAGGGCAGCTCCGAGGGGTGACCACTGTCATTGGCTTGATTGTGATGGTCACTTCACAGTGTATCCATTTCTCAAAACATCACCTAGTACATGCTAAATACATGGGGTTTTCATTTGTCAACCACACCTCACTAAAGCTGGGAAAAAAAATTCTTTCAAGTTAATCGACAGAGGAGGTGACCTGGGAGTTCTCGGGTCAAAGAAGTAGACATTTGGCTGTGACAGCAAGTGTACCATGGCCCTGATCCCTGAACTCACTGAGCGCTACTCCCTGGGACTGGCGCCAGCTAAGGCGGAGGTGGGGAGAAGCCACTGCCTCATGCTCTGTGGTCCGTGAGCCCAACTGCGGTTCTGGAAGGCCAGCAGAAGAGAACCCCAAGCCTCTGTCTGGGACCATCCTCATGGGGAGTCTTCCCTCCTTACCTCCTTCCCTTTTAATGCCACCTAAGTGCACTCTTCCTGTCTTTCAGACTCTCATGCGTTCACTCATTTAATAACATGAGGGTAGATGGGTAGATTTTGCTGGTCCCTGTGTCTTCCCATGCAATATCCAGGGATGATCCACCTACCAAGTGTTTCATGTCCTGTGTGTTCTAGAAACTCCAGGTTATCCAGTGGCCAGGTTTCTTTGCTGGAGAACTGCATAGAGCCGTTAGCATGCTGGTAGGTGTAGCCAGACTCTGGGAAGAGGGAAGTGCACGCCATTACCCAAACCTGGGGAATGTTCAGGAATCACGGGCAGCGTGACACGCTCCTCCAGGGACTGGCCCCACAGTCCCAGGGAGGATGCCCCCAGGCTCAGCTCTTCGCCCCTTGTTTCTTAGCTTTTCTTTGGCTTGGTTTTTATTTTGCTCTGTAATATGAATGTGTGAGATAGTTCACTCCCAGAATCCATAGTCAACTTTGCTCTAATTTGACATGGGTTTTCCTAAACATCACCATTTGAAGCAAAATCTTGCAATAAAAGCCACGGGGCTGATGTGAAAAATGGCATAGAGAAGTAACACTCGACATGTTAAACAAACATCAGCACCCCGTAAAGAGAGTAGTGCCATTGTGCAATCGCTGAATGCTTCAGAAACGTCTAAATGCTACAATCACTCTGGCCCTTGACCTTTCTGAATTTTTCTTGCTCCTGGATGACCATGAAGTGGTGCTGGGGGTCACCTGTGGTCAGAGCAGCAGGTGGGGTAGGGGGCTCTGAATACTCAGGCATCAGAACCATCCAGGAGATGCTTGAGGGGAGCAATTGCACCACGTGTTTTATGTGCTCCCTGGGGCTCAGCTGGGCTGGGGGCAGACTTCTGCATTCATTTAGTATTTCTTGTGGACAAAAATTGCAACATAAGCAAATGAAAAATTCTTGTTATGCTGAAAATGTTCCCTAATGTATCAAATACATTGGAACAACTATGTGTTTTTAAGAGAAGCCGTTATGTGGCAGAACTGAGTGGAGTGTTAATATTTCAGATTATTTCCTAGTAGATGTTTTCCTGTGCGCATAACAAATCAACACAAGTAGAATTCTTCTTTTCCTTAAGCAGGTTACTGCACTTCCTGTGTTCCATTTTAATCTTTGTACAGCATGGCTTGTCTCTGCCAGTGTGTATACCCTGTCTTAATCTTTTCCATGTGGGCCAGTTTTCCAGGGTACAAATACACCACATTCATTTAATTCTTTCCCTTCTGATAGTCCCCTAAGTTTTTGCCATATTTTTGTTGATAGGTTGTAATGAAGACTATCTTTCTTGAATATGCACCTTCAATGAAGGCTACTCCAGCTTTTGCTTGGGGCGTAGCAAGATGGAAGGAACATGGCTCCTAGCTTTACAACAGCAGCAATGTTACTCGACGGCCCAGCTCCAACGTTTCTTGAATTCATTAGGAAGCTGAAACCACAGGGCAACCGACTGAGCCGAGGTCTAAGGGAAGCTGGGAATGCTGTAGAGAGGGGTGCCACAGGGCACTTGCTACCTTGGGCAGAGGCTACCAGGCGCCGGAGGAGGAAGTCCGAAGAGATCAGCTTAAATTTCTAAGGAGCTATTAAAGCCTGGTGTGGGACCTGTGCCCCCTCATGGACCCTCCACAGACCCCGTGGGGTGCTCTCAAGGAAGAGCTACTCCTTGGGAATGGCACCGGCCAAGGCAGGGGCTGGGGAGCTGCCATTGTCTCATGCTCTGTGGTCCAGTGAGCCCAGCTGCGTTCTGGGGGGCCGGCAGAAGAGAACCCCAAGCCTCTGTCTGGGACCACCCTCAGCTTCAGCCCTTCTCTTTGTGTGGCACTTCAGAGAGGGTTTCCTCCACCCTTTCCCATCCCAGTTTTGCTGGTTATCTAAAGATTGCCCTAGGTGTTATCCTCTTCTGGGTTTCCGCCCTCCTGGGGTGTGCACGGCACCTTTCTAACGTGGAGTGAGGGGCTGATGACTTCCATAGGCTTTGGTTAGATGACGGTCCTCTTTGGTGCTTTCCTGTGGAGTCTAAGCCTATTTGAAAAATCCTTTCTTTCTTTATGATTTGTAGGAGTTGTACAAGTCTGTACAAGCCCTCTGTCAACACACATGTCTCAGCCTGTGGCTCAACTTTCCAACCTCTTCATGGTGCCTTTTGCTGGATAAAAGTTCTTAATTTCACTGCAGGCCAATGTACCTTGTAGGTTGTAGTTTTGATGTTCTCTGTAAGAATTATTTTTCTCCTGGGAGAATAGTCTCTGTTTTCTCCTGGAAGCTATTGTCTCATTTTTCAGGAGGTCTCGGGTGCATTTTGAGCTAATTTTTGTACACAGTACAAGTTAGGACTGGAGGCCAGGCGTTGGCCATGCAGATGTGCGGCTGACGGGCCTGGCCTTCCAGTGGACGCTTTGTTCTAATTAGCGCCTCAGGAAGCCAGAATACGTGGCCTTTCTCTAGACTTGTCCACTGCTGCATTTGTCTGCTCTTTCATCAGGAAGGACTGACCCTCAATGCAGTTGGTCAAACCTGCGATGGTTTCCCCGACAGCTGGAGGACTAGAGGATTCTGGAACTCATGATCTTTTTGGGTCCCATGATTTATCAGAGTCAGTGCTGCCCTGCCCGCTGGGTCCTCTCTGGCTCTGGCTTTCTCTGTCTGGTCCCTGGGTTCCGCCCATTTGCTTCTCTTGGCGCCGTCTTGGTCTCTGCCTGCAGACCACACTGACTCCACCAGAAGAACACATTACCCCAGACTCTGGCCTTCAAAGCTGGCCATCCCTATGCTCACGAACCTGCAATTTGTGCAGGAGTTGGTGGGCACACGAGTGTGTGCTCCCTGCAGCATCTGCTAGGGAGGGTGGGCGGCTGGACGGGACTCTGCTGAAGGCTCTCGTGGTCACTCTAGAGTTGATGCCAGCTGAAACCTCACCTGGGTCTCTTGGATGGCACATTCCATGTGGCTGGGCTTTAAACCATGTGGTGGCTGGTTTCTAGGGCGTGTCCTTCACGACACAGCCCTTGCTATGCTGTGTGATTTGTGTGGTGTGATTTTGGTGGCCCTGAAGTCTCCTGTGTCTGAAGCTTGGTCCCCAGAGTGGTGGAGGGGGTGGTGTGCAATGTTTGAAAGGCGGGCTAGTGGGGGGTCCTTAGGTAGCTGCCCTCAGAAGACCCAAGGTATCTCCCATGGGGCCCTGAACTCCCAAGTTGTTACAGAAACCTAAGCTTGACCCCTGAGTCTCTTTCTTCCTGCCTGATGATATGATCGCTCCCTCTCTCACATACTCCTTCCTTTGTAATTACAACGTGGTCCTTGCCAGAGCTGAGCTGATGCCACCATCAAGCTCTTGAATCTCCAGAACTGTGAGGCAAATAAGCCTTTTTTTCTTTAAAAGTATCTGCCTCAGGTATTTTGTTACAGTAATGACAAACAGACTAATATAGCCCTGGAAGTCGCACACACCACTTCTTCTGGATTATATTCATGGAGGCAGTCACAAAGCCTTCCCAGCTTTAAGGTAAAGGGAAGGATTCACAAGAGCATGTGGGACTGGAAATGTTGCTGTGGGCAATTTTGAAAAATGTGTTCTGCTCACAGTATTTATGGTCTGGATAATCCTCAAACCTGTTCCCAACCCTCTCCTTGCCTCTCCTGGCTCTGGCTGCCCTCTCTCCCTCATGGGCTGACTGTGGCTCGGATGTACAAGGTTAGCAGGGCACAAGCCATAGTGTTTTGCATTCTTGTGTCTGAACAAAGTGATCAAAGGTGACAGCGTCACCTCCACAGGCCCTGGTGGGGAATGCCAAAGCCGAGAAAAACGTCTGTGAAGCTGGGCCTTCCAACATTTCCTCTCTTGTCAGCAAAAACAGTGAGATTTAGGGACTTGTGGTTAGCAGTGAGATTTAAGATGTTTAGTCCCACAAATCAAACCCCACAGGTCCTCTGGGGTTAACCAGGACAAATTTATGAGAGAGAAATTATGTTTTTTAAGAGATTCTGAGAGATGAGCTAAGGTTTCTCTGCCTGCAGGGCAATATTTCCTTTTGAAGTTTTCCGTCCCTTGTCAAGGTGGAAGGTGCTGCTGGTGACCTTGTTTATGACTGAGAGAGTAATATATTTGCAAAGCAGAGTTCTGCCCAGGAACTTAGTCTGTCCCTGACTTTTGTCGCGAAGCTGCTTTGATTTATCCACAAGCCAAACTTTCCCGACAGAGGGATGATTAAACCCGAGAGCGGCTGAAATATGACACAGAGTCCACCTGACTGGGGAAGCCACATGCCTGGGACACACTCCCCACCTGGTGACCCTGGGACAGGTGTTCTGAGAAAATTTACAGGATGAATGGAAAAACAGAGATGGATGGAAATGAAAAAAATAAATCCCATCCCGAAGCCACTGAAGGAGAGTTTGAAGGAAACTCAGTTAAAAACGGACGCCTTGCCATTTTCAAACAGAGCCCGTGCAAAACGTGGTGTAAAACCAACACTGCATTTTGCTTGAAGAACAGTGAGACTCTGGCCATGGAAATTCAAAAGTAATGACGGTGATGAGAAGAAATATGGATAGATAAGTAAATCTGCTCAGCAAGCTTTGTTGAGCACTGTGAGCTTTACCAGGCATTGGGCAAACCTTGGCAAATACAGGTAGAAAGGCTGTTCTTGGCCCTGGTGAATCACAGGCTCCTGGGGGAGAGTGGTTGAACAAATGCCCTCTGCCACCACGATGTCCAGGCCGTCACTGCTGGACCTGGGAAGGTGACATATCCCAGCAGGCATTTTGCAGAAGTGATGAAGTCTTGATTGGGGAGATTAGGCTGATTTACGGGTGGGCCATAAATGCAGTCACACGTCTCCTTAGAAGAGAGAGAGAGGAAAGCTAGCTACAGGAGAGGAAGGCCGGGGGCAAGTGAACCAAGGTCGTATGCTGTGGCTTTGAAGACGGAGGAAGAGACCAGGAGAGGAAGAATGCAAGGAGGCAGCTCTGGAGGTCGGAAAGAATGTGTGGCCTCCGTGACAGGTTCAGCCACCTGCAGCCTGTTAGCCTCCTGACCTCCAGGACTATGAGAGAAGAGACCTGGGTTGTTCTCAGCCACCATGTTTGGGGTAACTTGTTATAGCAGCCACGGGAAGCCAATGCAGGATTCAGACTTAGTAGACCTCTTGGAGATACAATTTGAAGAAATGTTCCTCGGCCTTTCAGGAAGTGGTCATTACCTTACTCAGGACAAATAAAACATTTCCCCTGTTTATTTCTTTAACTTTAGGATTTGTTCAATAGTCACAATTAAATGCCTTTGGGGTAAAGCAATTTCAGTCTCTTCATTGCTCTTGCTAGGAGATTTCAATCATGGTCTGAGAGAAGGAGAGAGTTTGAGGAGATTCATTTTCCATTTTGGGATGTACACAAGGTCACGAGAGGTAAACACCAGATCGATTGGAATTTATATATCCAGACCATTTTTGTCTCCATCTAATATCCCTTTTAGGTGTCGTGAAATAACCATGGCTTTGCCATTGCTTAGAAGTAGGTTAGATTCCTTTCCCCTTAAAGCTTTTGAATTGCCTCATTGGTGAAACTCTCTCATCCAAAGGAGAATCTGATTTTTATGAAAACCCAATTGTCTCTAAAGTCCAGGGATTAGGTGGGGTATGGGGCTGTCTTAATATTGTGCTTCTTTTTTTAAAAACATTTTTAAAACATTTTTAAATTTTCACCTTAGATTTTTAAAAAATGCATAGGGGCATTTTATAAAAAATACATAGAGGCACTGGCAGATTCAGTGCATGTTTGAAAAAGAAAATCCAAGCAGCCATGGTCGGGATAGTCCGGTTCTCTGTGCACAAAAGCCTTCCTCCCCCTCCTCCCGGGTCCCTGCAGGCTCTGCCCATGGTGCCGTGCCGGGGTCGGTGTGCTTCCTCCGAGGATGTCGGTCGTCTTGGTCCTGCTGTTCTGGTAAATGCTTCTCTCTGGGCCTGAGAGCATTCTGTTTAATCCTGAGTCGTGTCATTATTTAAAATGGTTTTTCTTTTTCTTTTTTCTTTCTTGCACTTCTGGGACTGAGCCCAGGCCCTCCTGTGTGCTAGGCAAGGGCTCCACCATTGAGCTGCACTTCAGCCCTATCTTCTTTTTTAATGTAGTAACTTTTTAGTGGATAGATTTTATTTTTCTGCGGAGTTTAGGTTTACGGAACAATTGAGCAGAAAGTACAGACAGATCCCATGCACCCTGTCTCCTGGCACCGGTTATGTCTCTGAAGTCATTTAAAATGGCAATCACACCCAACGTGGGAGGAGGGGACAGTGTGCAGGCCCAGTGAGGTGAGGACAGGGGCGGTTGACGCAAGGTGGACGCGCACACAGACCCGCTGGCAGCTCGGTTGTGACCGTTGTCTGAGCCCACACGGCTGCTGTAAGAACATCCCTCAGCCTCGGTGATTCAAAGGGAGTGGAGATGGATCCCTCCCAGCTCCGGAGGCTGGAGGTCCAACATGGAGGCACCGGCAGATTCAGTGTCTGGAGAGGGCCCTTCTCTGCCCCACAGAGTGCTCTTGCTGAGTCCTACAAGGAGGAAGGCGAGAAAGGGGCGAACGCTGTGTCCTCATGTGGATGAGGCAGGCCAGGGGGCTCCCTCCCGCTTCCTTCTCAAGGGCACCCACCCCATCCATGAAGGCGAAGCCCCTGCGGCCTCCTCGCCCCCAGGGCCTCCCCCTTAGTGCTGTGGACTTGGAGTTAAGCTCCCGTGTGCAGGCTTTGCAGGTGCACACAGCACTTCACCATCCCTTGGCTGACGGGGCTTAGAGGAGCATAAGGAACCCTGACCTTGGAGATGTTACGATGGGGAAAGGTACAGCTCACAGATGCCCTTGGGAATCCCTGAACTTGGTTAAGGCAGCACAAATGTCTCCATTTGTTTTGGTACTGAGATTGAGCCCAGGGCCTCAGGCCTAGTGCTATGCCCGGGCTACACCTCTGAACTCTACCCCCGGAGGGTGCAGTTTTAAATCTTATTCTCAGATCTTTGTGAGCTACCTGTCACAGGCATGTCATCCATGATCACAGCCCCGGAAGAGCAGGGACCTGTTTAGGTTCAGCACACCTTCAGGGGCAGTTGGCCCCTGGCCCAGAGTCAGTAGGGAAGCCACTATATTTTCATTTTTTGTGGCAGTGGAACACTGCACCCCACTCTTCATAGTGGTTTCTGAGAAACAAAGACATGTGCGTACATATTTAGGAAGTTGGATATTCTTGCTTTTAAAGTAGATTCCTGCATGGTTGGTGACTATCAAGAAAGCGTTTATGCGCGCTCAGTGGGCTAGAAAAGAGTCTTTACGCATTCAGTTTGGCATTTTCAAATGGTAATTGACTTTTTAGACAACTGAAGATTTTTCTTTCTTTCTTTTCCTCTTTCCTTCTTGCTAATCTATCCTCAAATGTTATCCCCCAGAGGAATGAATCCCAGTTTTTTTTAAAGGTCTTTAAAACACTTTCATTTAAAAACCTAATTTGCAGGGACTGTTGATTTAATTAGCCCGAGGTCATTGGTTGGATTACTAATGCCCCAGTGTTCTCTTTGGAAGCAGAGGAGTGGGAATTATGGGGGAAGGATGGCACGTAGCTCAGCTCTGAGAGCCGTCCAGTCGGGGTCTCTGCCTCGCTGAACTGCCACGGCCTCTATTTGCCTGACTCCTGCAGAAGCCACGTAAGTGATCGGAAAGCACTGAGACCCACGAGGGCTGGAAGAGGGGTCCTTGAGCCGGGACTCTGGGAGTGAAGGGAGAAAAGCGAGTGTGGAAGGAATGCCCAGGAGCTGCTGATGTGCCGAAGGCTCTGGGGGGGCTGCGACTCCTGAGCACCACAGCCGTGGCCTCCTCGGCAAAGGCAAGGCCGGGCCGTGTGCAAACTCCGGGAAAAGGGGTGAGATTGTGACTCCACTCTGGCTCCGTCTCCAGTCCAGCCCTTCGTGCTGGCCCTCGGTGAATATACACCCCCACCAGAGGGTTGCTGCCTCTCCCTCTGGATGGCTCATGTTCTCCCTGGATATGAACCTACTCCCCTGGATAGACCTCTGCCTAGACCTCTGCCTGGCAGGAGTGGAAATCCTTTTCCAGGACGTCATGTATGTCAAGAGCCACCCCCGCCCCGTCCTGAGCCGAGTTCCCCCTCTCTCTGGGAGCTCTTGGGACCTAGTTTGGAGGCACCTCTTTTCCTGGGACAGCACCCCAGGGTTCTGTTTGGCCAGCGAGTTGATCATTTTGACTTCTACTGCTCAAATGGGGAGTCACAAAGATGCAAGGGACTCGGGATGTTTGTTCTCTTATTTCTGGTGAAGGATGCACACGTCTGACTGGTGGTGGGGACTGGGGGAGGGACACAGAGGAAGGAGACAGGATTCCTGCTCGGGGGCCTCACCCAGAAGGTCAGAGGCAGATGGAGTATGGATGCTTGACTGCTGTGGTTATTTGACAGTGGGTTATGGAGGGTGGAGTGGGCACCATGGGAGGGCGTACCCCAGTATGGGCAGATAACTGGGGGATTCTCTTGGTGTCAGGTGACTGGGACAGGCTTCTAAAGGGCAGAACTTTTGGAGATTGAAAATGGAACTTTCCTGAAGCCCCAAGCAGAGCATCTCCATCGTGAACTCATCCTTGATACGAGGGTCCTTCTCTTGTCCCACCTCTTAATCTTAAGATTTGGGTCACATGTTTTTCTTTGTTACAAGAAATTTTCTTCCTCTTCATTTTCCTAACTTCCACGTGGACTTACTAAAGATGCTGAAGCAGAGATACTTCCTCCCTGTGAAGCCTCCTGAGGACCCTCGGAGTGAAGGCAGCTTTTGGAGACAGCGAGTTCCTTGGGCTCGTGGGCATGCCCCGCCTCCAGGTGGGCAGACGCTCCTCCAGTTCCATCTGAGCCCCCCCTCCCCACTTCTGTTTTTAGATTGGGTTGACAGGAAGCCAGTTCCTAGCTGTCTTCTAGAAAGGCAGGCCTCAGTGACGTGGCCGTAAGCCTGCCCTTGGGGAGAGTCCACCTGTCAGACGCTCACAATGGCGATGGGACTTGCCCTGGCGCTGCATTCATTTAGCCAAACATTCATGAAGCACTTGCTAAGATCCTGATCGAAGTCTACTTCTCATCACCTCACTCTCCAAGTGAGAGACCGTGTGACCTGTGACCTGCTTCAGGTTTATCCGTTTATGACTTGACTCTATTTTGGACCTTGTGGCTGGACCCACCCTCCCTTGCTGCCTCTCTCTCAGATGACTTCTTCTCTCTTCCCTTGAGGCAGACGCCGCTGGTTCTTTTCTTAATCATCCTCTTTCTCTGCGTGATTATTTTCTTTTTCATGAGTTTTCTTAAGACGAGTATCCTTATGTTGATGATACGAGGAGAGAGAGATGGGTTGACTCCCAGTCTCCGTCTGTTTCCTCATCTCTACATCTGCATACACAACCTCCGTGGCCTTTCTTGATGATCCCAGGAACTCAGCATGTCCAGAACCAAGCTGCCTTCTACAGAGTGTTGGCTTAATTACGGTGGGCTGTTGCGGGGGGGGGGGGTCCACATATGCCAGAAGGGGGCGGTGCCGACATGGATGGATGTCTCTAGACTCGTTCTGTGGGGGCCCTCCTTCATCCAGTCTATTTTTGGTAACTTGGTACAGCCATTGGTGATGGGCTGATGAAACATTTTAGGTGATATAGAATTTCTTGGAGAAGATATGAATTTGGTGTCAACATACCTTATATACAAACAGAGATATGATAAATGGTGGTATAAAAGGTGTATTAAGAATCGTATGCAAAAATAAATAAGAGAGCTCATATATAATGGCATAATTTGTGTGAACATACTTTATATACAGAGTTACAAAAATTGTGCTGTGAGTGGATAATTATGAATGTAATGCACTCCACCATTGTCATGTATGTAAGAAATAAATAAAAAAGAAAGAAAGAAAGAAAAAGAAAGAATTTCTTGGAGATAGCTAATATGGTAGGTAATTGTCCAATTCTAACAAGATCAAGTTTAATGGGAACAAATATGAAGTTTGCTTTCTGTGTCCCCAAAGCCAATCATACAAGTAGAGAATAGGAGAAATCTAGCAGAACCAATATCAGACGTGAGGCGTGGGTAGGGTCTGCCTTTGGTTGACTGGAAGTTTGATTGAGTCGCCCAGCGAGGCGTCTGTCTCTGGAGCTCGTCCATCCTGGGCTTGCACTCTGTCTATCCAAGTTCAAGGGAAGCCGACTCCAGGTGAAGGGATTCACAGCATTTCCTGTGACATCCAGGTGAACAAAGAAACAGGAATATTTAGGCTCTCAGAGAAACTTTTTGAGCCAAGATGAGTAGCAGGAGTCATGTCTTGTCACTGAGAGTGACCGCTCCTAGCCTACTGGATAAAGTTGACAAAGCATTAGGAGATGTGTCTGGGAACAGGATGGGTAAACGTGGACCAGGGGGCCGGGAGATGGGAGGGCTAGTCCTGAGCCCCATCACTGGTCTGCAGTGACTCCCGCCAACTCTGACCCCCTCCACCATCACCTCTTAACACCACAATGGTTAAAATATAATTGGCACTTTAGGTCCCCAAAGGCTGGAAACACTAAAGTGGGGACGTTGGCAGAGGAGAGAGGGGGAGGAACTGCAGTGGAATCCGATCACACGTCTGGGTGGAAACCTCATGAGTTTCTTTGTTGGGAGCTGATCGTGAGGGACCTGGCTCCACCCGTGTCTGTGCTGCTTTTGCCTTGAGCACATTCCTGAGTAAAGGGGTGCAAGGTGGACACCATGGATACAATGAAGGGACAGCCACCTGACCTTCCTAGCAAGAAAGGGCCAGTGGTGGTTCTACGGTTTAGATGGGGAACTCAGGAGAGAGGGAGCTAACAACTGTGCCCAAGGTTACTGGAAGGCGATAAGTGCGCGTCCTCAGACTCTCAGCTCCCAGAGTCTAGACGGTTGGGCCGGTCAAGAGGAGGATCAGGAGGGGCTGGGGCAGGTTGAGCAAAACGCCATCAACTGGCCTCTGTACACTGAGCTCTGAGCCTGTGGGTTACTGCTCTTAAGGCAGAAGGCAACTTCCCGGTAGGCAGGCATCTTCTGGCTGTGCCCGGCAGGACTGTGTGACCCGGGATGGCTTTCTATAGCTTCTAGGGCTTGGACAGCTGGACAGCTGGGACTGCCGCTGCTTCCTGCTCATGGAGGTGACCTTGGAGCCAGCAGCTTGCATCGGCTGCGGCCAAAACAGCTCAAGGAGACTGGCTTCTCTCAGGCCCCAGGTGGGGAGTGCGTGGGATCCCAGGAGCAGCTAGTCCTCTCACAGTCCTGGAGACTTAAAGTCCAAGATCAAGGTGCCTGGAGGGTCCCACAGCCTCTGGAGGCTCCAGAGGAAGGTCCTTCCTTGCCTGTGGAGGCTTCGGGTGGGTGCACCAGTCCCTGGCATCTCTTGGCTTGTAGAAGTGTTGCACCAGCTTCTACTTCTGCTGTCACATGTCTCCCAACCCCCGAGCCTCTGTCTCTGAGCTTCTTGGTCTTTACTTTCCTTGTAAGGACACCAGTCACTGGATTTAGGGTCAACAAGGTCCTGAATTTAATTTGTGAGATCAGGCAATGGGGCGGCCACCAAAGGAGGCAGATTTAAAAAGACCGCCGAAGGAGGCTTTATTGAGGCTCACGGAACTCCATCAGACAGAGGACAGGAGGAGGGTCTGAGGAGAAACCACGTGGGAGCTCGACTGGACTGGACTTTTATGGGGCTTTGGCAGGAAGGGAAGGGCTTGGGCAGGAAAAGGTGTTTTTAGAGTTCCTTGTCCTGCTGGAGTAGGTGGGGGAACTGGCTGAGATCCAGGGTTGGCCAGAAGGCCCTGTTGATTGACAGGTGTTAGCCAGGAGATCCTGCTGATTGACAGGCGTTGCCGTCTGCGCCTGATTGATGTTTCTTTTCTTTTCTTTTTAAACAATTTTTATTTATTTTTTATTTGTTTTACTTAGTTACACATGACAGTACAGTGATTTTGACATATCATATGTTTGAATCAGATGGGATATAATTTCTAATTTTTCTGATTATACAGGTTGCAGGATCACATTGGTCATGCATTCACACATGTACACACAGTAATAATAATGTCTGTGTCATTCTACTATCCTTCCTATCCCCCCAACCCCTCCCCTCCCCTCCCATCACTTCTCTCTACCTAATCTAGGGTAATGCTATTCTTTTTTTTTCTCTCTCACATCTTCATACATGTATTTTGTATCACAATGAGGGTCTCCTTCCACCATCCATGCAATTTCCTTTCTCCCTTCCTTTCCCTCCCACGCCTCTTCCCTATGTAGAGGTAATCTTCTTCCCATGCTCTTCCTCTTTCCCATTTTGAGTCACCTCCCTTATATCAGAGAAGACATTAGGGATTTGTCTTTTGGGGATTAGCTAACTTCACTTAGCATAAGCTGCTCTAATGCCACCCATTTCCCTGCAAATGCCATGATCTTATTATTTTTTTTAGTGCTGAGTATTATTCCATTGTGTATAAATGCCACTTTTTTTTTTATCCATTCATCCATTGAAGGGCATCTCGGTTGGCTCCACAGTCTAGCTATTGTGAATTGTGCTGCTATAAACATGGATGTGGCTGTGTCCCTGTAGTATGCTGTTTTTAGGTCCTTTGGATATAGTCCGAGAAGAGGAATAGCTGGGTCAAATGGTGGTTCCATTCCCAGCTTTCCAAGGAATCTTTATACTGCTTTCCATATTGGCTGCACTAATTTGCAGTCCCACCAGCAGTTTATGAATGTGCCTTTTCCCCCGAATCCTCGACAACACTTGTTGTTTGTCTTCATCATGGCTGCCACTCTTACTGGAGTGAGATGGTATCTTAGAGAAGTTTTAATTTGCATTTCTCTGATTGCTAGAGATGATGAGCATTTTTTTTTGTATATTTGTTGATCGATTGTAAATCCTCTTCTGAGAAGTGTCTTGGCCCATTTGTTGATTGGGTTATTTGTTTTTTTGGTGTATAGCTTTTTGAGTTCTTTGTATACCCTAGAGATTAGAGCTCTATCTGATGTGAGGGGTAAAAATTTGTTCGCAGAAATTGAAACAAAAGAAACAATTGAAAAAATAGACAAAACTAAAAATTGGTTCTTTGAAAAAATAAATAAGATCGACAGACCCTTAGCCATGCTAACAAAGAGAAGAAGAGAGAGAACCCAAATTACTAGCATACGGCATGAAAAAGGCAAAATCACAACAGACACTACAGAAATACAGAAGATAATTAGAAATTATTTTGAAACCTTATACTCCAATAAAATAAAAGATAGTGAAGGCATCGATAAATTCCTTAAGTCATATAATCTGCCCAGATTGAGTCAGGAAGATACACATAACTTAAACAGACCAATATCAAGTGAGGAAATAGAAGACGCCATCAAAAGATTACCAACCAAGAAAAATCCAGGACCAGACGGATATAGAGCCGAGTTCTATAAGACCTTTAAAGAAGAACTAATACCAATACTCTCCAATCTATTTCAGGAAATAGAAAAAGAGGGAGTACTTCCAAGTTCATTCTACAAGGCCAACATCGCCCTGATTGATGTTTCTTTCCTGTGCGGGCTGCTTTGTCCTAAGTTAGCACCACCGACCTGACATAATCATCTTCGCCTGATGACATCTACAAGGACCTATTTCCAAATAAGGTCACACTTTTACACACGGGGCAGAGTGGGTGTTGGGACTTCAACATGTCCTTTTGGAGAACAGAATTCAACTCCTAATAGTGAAGAAAAAAGGGAACTTTCTGTATATTCATGTCAGCCAACTTACTGTGTTCACACTCCCAGTCTTGAGAGTTTTTGCAGGAAAAAACCTCTTTTCTGAATCCCAAAACAAAGTTTTTTGCATCTCATTCAAAACCTGGGTTAAAGTCTCTGTGCTCACCCTGCCCTGTCCCTCCTCAGTTCTATCTGGAGAACCTCACTTAATCACGTCTGCAAGGTCCTCTTTGTCTCCTAAGGTGACCTATTCACAGGCCAGGGAGTGGGCATGGGGCTGCGGGGGTGGTGTTTCTGTCCATCCGTACAGGGCATCTGAGTGGAGCCGCATTGGAGGGCAGCGGGCAGTGCCCAGCAGGAGGCCCTCCCATGGTGGACTACGCATACCTAAACCTGGGTTTCTGTAAGTCGACTGCTCTCCAGGCCCCTAGCAGGGGGATGTTAGTAGGAACACGGTGAGCTTCCTGTCTGGGAGCCAGGCCCTGGCTGTGACTCTGGAGCCAGGGCCCAGCGTGGGGCAGAGCGCTGTACAGGGGAAAGCAGCCACGGCAGAGCCCAGCTCCCCAGTGCAGCAGCGAGGGAGGAGGAAGCCCAAGGGCAGTGTGAGCAAAGGGAGAGGAGCCAGGGCAGCGAGGCTGAGCGTGGGGACCGAGGGGCGGGTCTGGAGAGGCCGATGAGTGTAGTGGGAGCTTGCCCGACCCGGACCATCAGTGGTCTGGCCCTGTGGCAACTGCTGTGCTTTACTGTATCTGTGTCACACAATCACTTCATAATGTAGGTGTTGTGAACATCCTCATTCCACAGATGGAGAAACTGAGGCAGAGAGCTAAGAACAAACGTGCAAAGATCGAGAGCCAGCAGGTGGCAGGGTCAGGGTTTAACTGGGGGCAGTTCAGCCGCAGAGGGTGTGCGACAGACCCCTTAGCATGCCTCAGGCATGCTTCTGATGCCCTGGATGTCTATGCAGTGCCTGCGGCTTTGCCCATGGACTGGGGGACTGACCCAAGCTGCTGGCTAGCACTAAATCCTAGACTGCTGACCTGACCAGACTCAGGTCCCTGAGAATAATTTGGTTTGTATCGTGACGGTTCTTTTGCCCTTGTTATTTTCCACTGGCAATATGTCTCCCACAGTGTAATTCGCAGCTCTGATAAATCGATGGCTTCTAAATGAAGCACGGTCCAGGCTGGCTTTATGAATTCTGCAGAGCAGCCCACTGCATTTTGGCAAGAGCACCCAACTGGGGTGAGCCCTGTATTAGCATTTTAATTGCAGGCTGATTGCTTTCCTGTTGCAAGACTCAGCCCACGAAGGTACAGCAAGCAAGTTTCAATTAGTTCTTATCCTGTGATTTACGGGGCCTATAAAAACCGTCTCCCTGTAGCACTTGGGAAGTAATACCCTTAATGTACTAAAAGCAATATAGCACATTAAAGGAAAATAATGGACTTTGCTAAGACGTGGGCATCCAGGGTCCCAGGAAAAATTCCTGTTTGAATGATAGTAAATTATCCTGGGCAGGTTCTCATGGAAACAGAATAGAACAGACAGAAAACCAGGGGTCCTCTAAATGCCATGCTGGGCTTTCCCTTCTTAGTGTGGGATATCGCTGTGGGCTCTTTCCCTGGCCTTCCTTTACTTGGTGGTGGGCGCCAGCTCATAGAACTGACATGTCGTGGAGTTGTGTGAGCTCCATGGATATTTTGGCTATTAATCCCTTATCAGATCTGTGGCTTACAAACATTTTCTCCCACTCCATAGGTCACCTTTCTATTCTGTTGATTGTTTCTTTCACTGTGCAGAAGCTTCTAAATCTGATATAGTCCTGCTCGTTTATTTTTTCTTTTTCTGATATGATACCTTATGCTTTTGGTATCATATCAGAAGGATCAAATAAGTCAATTAAGAAAGGGCCTCAATATACATTTTCCCAAAGGAGATAAATGAATGGCCAGGGTTGCCAAGGCACACGAAAACCCACTCAACATTGCTGTTGACAGGGGCAACGCACAGTGAGATCTCAACTGGCACCTGTTCAGATGACTTCCACCAGAGACAAAAGGTAACGATGTCAGCTGGCATGTGCAGAGAGAGTCCCTGTGCACCGTCACGCGCACGTGAGTCAGTACAGCCATCATGGAAAGCAGCAGGAGATGCCCCAAGAAACGAAAACGTAGGGTCATCATCTTGTTACAGGGCTGGGCCTTCCGGGAAACTGAGGCTTCACAAAGGCCCCCCTTCAAACCCCGATACTTGAGATTAAATCAGAAAGATTTCAGCTGGACTTTAGAAGGGATGGGGAGGGCCAAAGAGGACACTCTCAAGGGAGGGAGTGGGTCGTCTCCGAGAGGAGAGGGAGAGTGTCCCTCTTCCGCCCTCTTTTATTAGAGTCCCAGAAAGTTCTCCGAGGATCTGGCCTAGGCCCACCGCTTGACTTCTGACTGACGGCAAGAGGACATCAGACTTTCAAGTCCCCACTGCTGTGACAACCCTAGGTCTCTTTGGCCCATGCTGAGCAGTTCTAACTGAAAACCGTTCTTACAGATTGTGTGGTTGGAGGTCATCCTTGTCTCCCTGAGTTCTGGGATCTGGTCTGTGGGATGGTCACCAAAGTCCCCCATCCAGGGGACTTGTGCTCTTCTGATCAACATTTTATGTTGCATGTGTCCTGTAGATGGCAGGTAGTTTGTTGGGGACTGTCATATACCCTGTGGACTCGAGCCAGGCCGGGCTGCAGGTAAAGGGCTTTCTAAAAGAGGAAGCATGGGGGATGGTCAGCCCAGTCGGCCCAGTTCATAGAATATTCCTCACCTCGTGTTCCCACACTCACGTCTGACTGTCCCCAGTCAGAATCATTCAATTTCTTTTGTAGTTACATTTAAAAACTACATATTTTGTCAATGGTTTTCAAAACAAATTTTACCAAAATTTTACTTATTAAAATAGTTTTTTGCTATCAGCAAACTACTTTTGTTTGTAGGCAACACTTTAAGTAGCAACTTTTTCATAGTTGGAGGCAGCAGAAGTGGACAGAAACGCAGCACTTATGATCTAACAGCATGCGTCCTGCCTTCTGTCCTCAGGTCTTGAGTGGAATTGTTCTGGCCAAAGACATTCTGCCGCAGGGGAGGGGGCTGGGCAAGGGCCACACAGTCCTCCCTGGCTCAGCTCGGAGACACTGGGCCTCCCCAGGCCACTTGGAGTTACCGAGGCCTCTCTCTGGCTGGAGGCTTTCTGCACCGTCTGATTCCGTGGGTCCCAGACTTCTTACTTTTTCTGGAGGGAGTGTAACCACAGCAACTATCCGAGCAACGGCAATGCCTCTTTTCTTTATTTTTAAGGCTACAAAGAGGACCAGATTTCCAGGTTCTCTTTCCTGCAGACTTTTGACTTCTTCAAATTCTGAGGCTTCCTGGCACAACTGGAAGAATATCTTGGTCTGCCTGGGAGCCGGCACTTGCCAGGGCTTTGTCCTAATGTAAACCTTTATTGCCACTCCCAAAGTACCTGTTGATCCCTAAAGACCCATCTGCAGGTCTAGTTCATGACTTGGTACTCATGCTAAACCGAAATGAGGAGTGAGGAGAGGATTCTGCACATTTTGTGTCAGAAGTGTGTACCACACGTACCCACATGTGGACATGCATGTGGATATTATCTTTAAAAGTCCTCTATTTCTGTTTGAAAACACTAAGATGAGGTTGAGGAGTTGACCAAAAGAGGAGATAGTAATTGTATATAAATCAATCTTCTAAATTTGGAATTTCTCTCAAATCACAAGCAACACTTCTATAATAATATACTGTTGGTACTTGTTGTTGGGGCTCAGAAAATAACACCCCGAGGTGAAGCCTCAGAGCCAGCCTCAGAAGCAAAGTCTCCTTGGACCTTCTCTTGCGTCCCTGTCTCTCACCTCTCCACCTCCCCAGAAGCAGGTCACAGTAACTACAAGTCTCTTCTTCTGGGCTGATCAAATAAATCACTCCCTTCCCCTAAAGCCAATCATAAAACCTCAAAAGATGACTCTAACTCCCACCTTTCTGTGTAAGGTACAGGTGAGTTAGCCTCAGGGAAATCCTTTGATCTACATTGTTTGATTGTAGGTCATTAAACCCCTTTCCAGAAAGTTCCTGCCCCATGCCCAGAAGGAAGCCAGCCCACATGGACAGGCCAAGAAGGGTCCGAGCAGGCAGGCTCGCTGGGTCTCCTCTCCTGTTTCTCCTCCTGGGTATTCCTGTTGCCTCTGGCTGTCCATCGTGTCCACGAGCCTGACTGTAAAACTGAGAGCTCACGGGGTCTGGGGGTCTTCATTGTGAAGGCCCCCATGATTGTAAAGCGACGATCAAATGAGTTTGTTTGCTTTTCTCTTGCCGCTCTGTCTCTTGTTTGAGAGGTTCAACCTTGACCCCGGGTGATGGGCAGGAAGGAACCACTTCCTTTCCCATCCCTTCCCTATGGGTGTTAAATCCTCAACCCAGCCCCATGCTCATGCTCTTGTTATCCATCTTTGGTGGCTTAATTGGAGCTATCCTATTTCCTAAGATCTTTTCTTCAAAGACACTAAAACCTTTCCATGGCTCCTGGCTAAAGGGATTAAGGAGTGAGATTTGGGAGTAGTTTAGTGATAAAAGAAAAGTAGAAACTTACCCTGTTTATTATCTTTTTGGGTGGGAGACACACCCGAAGGGGAAGAAAACCGTGTATTTAGCAGAACTTGTTGAAGATTTGTGCACTGGTAGCTGTAGTCCTTGGGCTTCTGTGATGAGAACAGTGTAATATATAAGTAAATCACTTATAAATATTTTTTTCTATAGATCTCTAGATGTGTATATATGAATGGCAGAAGATAACCCAAATGGTTGAATGACACCTAGTCCAAAGAGCCAAAAACTATTGTTTTAGTCAGCTCTTTCACTGTTGTGACCGAAAGACCCAACAAGAGCAACTTTAGAGGAGGAAGAATTTCATGCTCACAGTTTCAGAGGTCTCAGTGTGTAAGTGGCTGACTCCATTGCTCTGGGCCCCGGGTGAGGCAGGGCATATGGCAGAGGGTGTGGTGGAGGGCAACAGCAGATACAGTGCTCCCGTCTCCAGGGGTGAAATATAGACCTCAAAGTCTCACTCCCAATCACACACAGTCACACAGTTCCTGACCACATTAACACCCAGTTAATTCCTATCAGTGGATTAATTCACTGATTAGGTTAAGGCTCTTATAATCCAATCATTTCACCTCTGAACCTGAAGTGGCCCCCCTCTCTCCACAGAAAAAGTCTTACCTGGGCTTCTCCAGAAATCCTCACTGATTTTGGGACCGTTAGCCAAAGAGTCTCTGCAAAAGAGTCCGTTGTAGATAAACTTCCTATTTTCCTGTTGCCCTGTTTACTTGGCCACTGGCCGAGAAGATACCAGCACTCTAGGTGCTGGACACCCCCTTACTAGTTTTTCGCAAATGTATTCACTATAGTAGTTTGTAGAAATGTGTAAACAGGCCTCTGGCCTTGAGCTGGGCTTCGCAGAGATGTCTACATTTTAAGGTAAGTTACCAACTTGGCTCCATGGTAACAGCTGCAGGGGGAGGAAAGAAAGGGGAGAAGAAGCTCTCCCCTTCTCAGGTGCTGTCCTTGAAGGGTTAACTTGCCCAGAACAGTGAGAGAAAAAGCTGCTTTTATGTGAACTTCTGCAGACTGGGAACTTCTGAGCCCCTCCCCTTACAGGCTGGGTATAAAACTCTGAAACTCCCTGAACTCGGGGTTCAGGGGATTGATGGATTACAGCAAAAGCTGTGCCCTCTGAACCTGGCTGCAGCCTAATAAAACTGTTTCCTGCTGTCTTCGGTGCCATGTCTCGACTGTCCCCGTAACATACCTTTTTGCATTATCTCGCACATGAGCTTTTGAGGGACACTTCATATCTAAACCATAACATTCTGCCCTTGGACCCCCAAATGTGTGTGCCCCTCTCACAATGAAAGATACAATGCAAGACCAAAGTGTCCACTGAGACTCAGGGGAAACTCTTGGGGAGTCCCTGTAAAGGTCCAAAGCAAGTTACATGTATCCGATGAAGCATTCCATTCCCCTAGGGAGAAACAGAGGCCCAGAGAGGAGGGACGGGTCAAAGCAACACTGAAATCCAGCAGGGCGAACAAGTTCTGTAGCTCCACGTCCAGCATTTAGAGCCACTAGAGGGCAGGTGTGACACAGCCCGTGGCCTCTCTTGGCTTTCTCTTGGCTTTCCTCTGCTGGATTCCGCAGTGTCCTCAGCAGACATTCCAGGTACTGGCACCTCCTCTTCCGGGGGTCTTCACAGCAGCTCTGGCTTCCTCCTCCCACCTCCACACAGCCCACTCTCAGGAGCGGCCTGCAGGGTGCCACCCTGCTGCACTTCACACGGCTTTTTAGGCTGTCCTTTGAAATCTGGGGGGAAGCCTCCATGATCCCCAAACTCGGGCGTCCTGCAATCTTGCAGAACCAGCACCACATGGTTGATGCCAAGGTCTGCCACCATCTCGACCGATAACCAAACCTCCTGGGGTCATAGATGCTGAGGGCTCTGAGTACCTTGGTGGCCCCCTGGAAGTTGTAAGCAGGGTGTTCCACGGGTCTCTGATGAAGGAGTTTTACTTTAACACCCTTAAGCTTGAGATGGGTGTGGACTTGCCAATTCCCCAGATGCCCTTAACCATCTTCCTATAGGCTCTGGGTAAAGTCTTTAGCATCTCTTTGTGGCGATAACGTCTTTAACAAACACACCTTGCTTAGCTCCAGTTTTCATCGCAGCTGTGTGGCCAAAATGCATTTTTCAAATCTTTCTGCTTTGGTCTCCTCTTCATTATCAGAGGAAACTTGGATACAAGATGCCAGCAATCATCCATGCTAACTGCCTGAATGTTACGCTGCCTAGAAATTTCTTTTGCCAGATTAAGAAGTCCATTACATTTAAATTCATTCTCACAGAAACTCGCAGAACATGGGGAAAATGTAGATGACTTCTTAGCCAGAAGATAACACAAACGACCACTAGTCCAGTTAACGACAGAGTCCTCCATTTCCTCTGAATCTCCGTGAGCCCAGTTTTATGGTCCATAGTCCTGCTGACATCTGGTCTTCTGGGCTCCCACCAGAATTGCCAGTTAAGCTCCACTTACAGCACTGTAAGGGCCTTGAAGGCCACAGTAAGAGCCCAGTGGTGACATGGCAAAAGTCAGTCACAGGCTTAGAAAGTTATATTGGGAAGATGAATCAGAAGGAAGGTCTAGGGGAGCGGAGAGTTGGAGACTGAGAAGAGGACAAGCAGGTCTCAGTGACTCTGTCCCATCTGCGGGACTTGGAGCCTAGATTGGGTTATTCCCCGTCACAGTCGGGGAGGGGTGGTGACTTGAACGACACAGTGTCATCCCAGCAGCAATGGCCAGGACAGTTGTCAACCCCATTCTTCAACGTCTGTGGACTTACTGCCAGTCTGACAGGGTCCTGGACAAGGTCACGAGAAAACAGCATCTGCCCGATGAGCTGCCGAGGCGCAGTATCTATTATTGTGGTTGACAAAATAAATCTGCCTTTATGGCCTCTTTGCTTTCGAAGGTGGAAGCTCTTGGAGATTACATTTGGCTCCATTTTTCTGTCAACCTTTAAACAGTGACACATGAGTGCTCCTGGGATTGGTACTTTCCATATCAGGCCTCTGGTTCTGGTGAGTCCATCCATCCATCAGCCGTCTGTCATGCCCAGCACGGCAGGATGGCGCTGTCCTTTGGGGACAGCATGGGAAGAAGGGCAGAAGGTCTGCGTTTCCCGGTGGAAGCTTGCACATCCTCGCCTCTTGACCACAATGGCTGCAGAAGTTGATGCCAGGAGACCTGGATCTGTTCTCGGCAGGTGTCCCCTGCACCGGGGTGTGCTCCAGATTGTCAGCAGGCAGTCTGCATTGCAGACGATGGCTTTAGTTTTTAAAATACAGCTGATCAACACACCCCCACCCCGCCGCAGGTCTCAGAGGGTTTTGCCCGTGGCTCGAGGCCACAGCTGTCTTACTCGAGACTCTTTCATGACCTTTTATTTGACTATTAAAACGTGCTGTGGTGCTGGCTTTGGAGGTGGCGAGCCTCCTCTCCTGTTGGCAAAGCCCCTTTGGCCTCACGCACCTTGCCCACGAGGAAGGGTGCGGCTGTTTCTTCCTTGTTTTCTAAGATTCAAGTTGAGTCAGAGAAGCACTTCCCTGAAGTCACAGAGCAGTAGAATTCACAGAACCCAGGGCTGCGGGGATGAACGCTCCAGGTTGTTTTCTTAGAATGTTGTAACTTCAAAATGTCATCGTTGAAGACATTTGCTGATCGCTAACCAGCGTGGTGTGGCCAGGCCGGTGGGTAATGGGGTCTGCTCTGGTCAGGGGCTTGCCTGTTCTTCAGGTCCTCTAGCCAGGGTACGTGTTGTGTTCCATCTCCAGCGCTGTGATGACATACCTGGGCTCATAAAGTTTCAGGCAGAGGTACCTATTTTGCTCATGGCTTGAGAGGGTCTATGGTCCCGTGGCCTGTTACTCTGGGCCTGTGGTGGGCAGAGCCAGGGCTGGCATGCACAGTCACCCACGACCTGCTTCCTCCCATGGGCCCCACTCCTACACGTCCCACTCCTCCCGGTAGTGCCACAAGCTGGGGACCATGCTCCAATGCTTGAACCTTTGGGGACATGTATGTCTGTAAAGACTCAGGTCCAAGCCGGGTGCGGTGGCTCATGCCTATCACCCCAGCAGCTGGGGAGGCTGAGGCAGGAGGATCGTGAGTTCAAAGCCAGCCTGAGAAACTCAGCAAAGCCCTAAGCACTTCAGTGAGACCCTGTCTCTAAATAAAATATGAAACAGGGCTGGGGATGCGGCTCCGTGGTTGAGTGCCCCTGAGTTCAATTCCTGGTACAAAAAAAAAAAAAAAAAAGCTCACATCTCCTTCCCTCCCCTCTTTCTGTCCCTCCCTCCCCCATCTCCTCCCTCTGCAAACTCTCCTTGAGTTTCTCCTGGTTTCCCAAGAACAAGGCAGGGCCTGGCCTCTCCAAGCCCGTTCAGCCAGCCGGGGGAGCTGTGGCGCAGAGCCCACCGGACCTGCCAGCTGTGGCTTGTAGCTTTAGACTTTGTTTCCCTCCAGACCGTAGGAATTCAGTCTCACTACTGTGGGACGTTTCAGCTTTCCACGGTCACTTCCTGCTTCTCCTTGGAGGTTCCTGGGGGTCATCCTAACTGCTAGGTGGCCAGCGGCCCAGTTTCCCTCTCGTTCTGAGATCCACTGGCCCCTGGGTGAGCACAGCCATGCACCAGGCGTCGGCTGGGAGTCGAACATGCTGCGAAAATTCCCGTGGGCCTGCTGCTCACCCTCCGAGGGAGGGACGATGCCGGCTAGGAAGTGAGTTATCTGGCCTAAGTAACGGGGTTCCCACGGTGAGAGAAGCCGTGCGGAAACGGGAGGCAGGGGCAGGGCGAGTTTCAGTGGCTGCGGCTGAGAAGGGATTTCAGGTGTGCCCAGCGGGGCCCGGGAACAGGCATTGCTCCCCTAAGTCCTCCTTAGCTCCCGTGTCCCTTTTCCTAGGAGGCGGGAGCCAGTTCCCGCTGTCGGGCAGCCCCTGCCACCTCAGGGTATTTTGAGGGCCACGTGCAGGAGGGTGAAGAAGAACCAGCTAGGCCAAGGCCACTGGTCACTGTCCTGCAGGACCTTGGGACAGTGTGCACCTGCCTGGACCTCATGTGTGGGCTGGGCCTCCTCTTCCTCGAAGTCACCTGGACCTGGTGGCCTCTCCTGCTCTCCATTCTCCCTCCTCTGAGATCAACCAGAGCCATGCTTAGACAGTGTGTGCACCGCCACCCTGTGCTGTGTGCCTCTGCTCCCTGGTGGCAGGGCTCTTTCTGATGTCTCTTTTCTGTCCCTCAGTGCCGCGTCCGGCGAATGGGACCGAGTCCGGCGGGAGACGTCGGGATTAAAAAAGACACAGGAGTCCGAGGTCCTTCATCCAGGGAGAGTCTGACTTTATTATCTCAGCTCATACTTATATATTTCTTTCAGATAGAATGGAAAGTTACTCGTAGGCGGGAGCAAGGAGGAGGGGAAAACAGGTGGTTCACGTCGACTCATAATGAGCCTTCAACCAGGAGCCTTATCAGACCCAAGCAGGTCAGGACGTCCCCACATGACCATTATAGGCTGAATAATATGAAAACAGACACCACAAACCCTTCAAGGCCTTGTGAGCTCCTTCAAGGCCTTGTGAGCTGGCCTCTTTGACGTGCACAACAAGAAACCAGGGCTGGATCCAAGCCCTGGGGGCCGGGGGGAGTCCGTGCCAGCAGTTCCCCCTCTTTTGTTTGTTGCACGTCAAAGGGAATCAAGTAGCCCCTGTCTTAGGTCGTTCACTGTCCTTATACTGCTTACCCGTCTTTGGGGAGGCCCCATTCCCCTGTCTTAGGTTGCAGTGTAAGCGTGAAAGTTGCCCGTCTCTGGGTACTACAAGATCAGCTTGTTGTTGTCAAGGCGTTCAGTGGTATCTATTCAGCCAGTCATTATTGGGTTTTTAATTGGTTCCGGTTCAACAAGGCATAGAGTCAGAGGAGAGGAATAACAAAAATAAAGAAGGAAAAGGGGGTAAAAGGAGGAAGGCATGAAGCAGGGATCATTGTAGAAAAATCATCTTCGAATCGGTCGGAGACAAACTTCAGCAAAATCGTCCTTGGTTTGTAGGCGTTGATAATGAACCTGTATTGGCTTAGAAGTCAAAATGTTAATTTGATCTTTAATAAATTGTGTTATTCTATTGACAAGGCAGGGGCCTATAGCAACTATAAGGAGGAGACCGAAAAGCGGTCCCATATTGTGAGTGGCGGCATCTGCTTTAGCATTGCCTTCCGCCAGAGGCCCAGGAAGCTCCGAATGTCCAATGAATAAAGGATCTCGTCTAGCCCAAACAAGGAGCTGAACCGTTTGTAATTGTTCCATGATGGTAGATTGTCTGCCAATATAGGGGGCTGTTTCAATAACTAAGGCTAAATTGGCAACATAGAGACTATCAGTATACATATTAAGTGGGGTGGAATTGTAAAGTTTAAGGGCCATAATTAGAGCCTCAACTTCTGATCTTTGGGCAGACAGTTTAGGAACTGGGTGTCGAGTTACTTGAGATCCATCAAAAACAACAGCAAACCCCCCTTTTGCTCCGTCTGTATAAACAGTCTGAGCCCCCGGGATAGGTTCCCCTTTAATAATTTTAGGAAAAATAATAGAACATTTTTTAAGGCCTTCTAGAAGTTTATGTCGGGGGAAGTGATTATCAATTTGACCTTTGAAATTACAGAGAAAAAGACACCAAAGATCATGTTCTTGTTGTAATTTTAAAGTCATATCCTGGGTATAAGGCTGAATGAGAATGTCAAAAGTTTTTCCAAACAGTGCATCACCCAAATATTTGGCTTTCCAGATCAGATTTATCACTAGTTCATAAAAGGGAGTTATCACCCGAGAGTTAGAAGCGGGTAGATGGACCCAATAGATGGGACCTGTTTGCCAAAACACTCCAGTAGGAGTTAATTTTGATGGCAGGATTATAAATGATAGGGGTATAGAATAATCTATCTGGGTAACCTGTATCTTTTGTGGGGCTGTTTTTATTAACTTGAGTGCCTTCAAGGCTTTTGGAGTAGGTTTTCACATGGAGGTGGGTGAGGGGTCTCCTCTCAAAAGGTCATACAGGGGTTTAAGTTAGTAGTTCAATATACTTAATGTTTAATCAACAATGTGAATTTATTTACCAAAATTAATCTTTATCTTAAACAGTAAGAATTATTAGGCAATAAGGATCTTTCTTTAAAGAAATAAACTTACATTTTAATAGGTGTTTATCATATCAGAATATGGACAAAATTTTTGCTCACATTAGTATAGTTAAATTAGGAAAATAACCTGAAATACCCTTAAATTAATTATAGTCAGTTTAGTATATATAAATCTCTTTTTTAATTGTTCTAACTTTTTACATCATCTGTTTAGATAACAATATAAACCCCCCCCTTTTTTTTTTTGAAAATGAATATAAAGACCTTGTTTTACCCAGAGATGATTTCTTTCTTCCTTTTAGGATCCGTGTGTGCTTTTTCTTTGTTGAAGCATCTTTTTCTTAAAAAAAATATACTTTGGAACAATTTCTGAAAACCTTAGGATCTATAAACAAATTATTATACTTTAATAAGAAATATCAATGAAAATATAGTTAAAACCCTTAGATATTCTGTAGAAATAATTATAACAATTTATCATCTTATGAGTTTAAACAGTAACTTTGAGAATTAGAAACTACTTGATTGTATTTTCACTTAAAAGCAAATTTATAGTAAACACACTTATCTCAAATATCTGTAACTGAAAAGGCAGAGTATCTGATAAATGTAGATATAAAACATAAATTATGGGTTTCCTGTTGAAGGAAAACAATTAGGCAAATATATATTAACTAATCAATTAGGCATGTGCTAATTAATTTATGGATTAACAAATATAGGTTATTTAAATATCTAAAAAATATATATTAAGAATAAGAACTTAACTTATAATTGTATTAACTTTATGTAACCACGTGGTCTTAAAATATTTGGATCCATTTTAGTTTATTTTTAACTAGGAGTGCACTCTTTTATGTGACGTCACTTGATGTACTGAAATAAGATCCTTGAGTATACATTTTTATTTTTATAGTTAGCAATGAGAATAAGGATTTTTTGGTCATCACAGGAACTTTGCCGGCTTGTTCCTGTGGTGAGCAAATGTATCTTCATAACCTCCAAAATTAAAAGTAAAATATAAAGAAGCATATTTGATATCTCTCATCAATAGAACATTATTTAGTAACACAACTATAAAGAAAAAGGTTATTTAACTTAGAACTAGCTTAAATTTAGGACTGTAACATAGAAACTTGTAGAATTAAATTTTGTCTGAAAAAGATATCTTTCGTTAGCATTTACAGGTAGGCATCTTTTAAAAATACAGGCTTTGAGCAGCTCCGGTAGAAATCTGAAACACAGCAGTACAGGTTAGTGGCTGGAAGGCGGGACTAGAAGTCCTGTCTGAGTGACTGTGGAAGAACCAATCAGTAGCCCCAAAAGTGTGGAAAGTGGGACCAGGAAGCCGCTCTTCTGGCCAGGCAGCCCATGGTTACCATGGTGATGCAAACAACATGGAGTCTGTTGCCCATTTTGGGGGCAAAAGTTCCCCAAGTTTTCCTAACCGATTGCATTTTGTTTGATTTTGTCTGCATTTTTCCCCGCCTGGCCAAGATCTTACTGCGGTAGCAGCTTGTTCTGTCTCTGGACCACCCTGTACACTCTGCCTTATGGGGTTGTCCTCATCCCAATCGGGGTTATAAGGAGGGAGCACAACAGCGATTGGGGCCATAGGTGCTTTAAATCTTGACTTCTTCATTTGACCCTCCAGTTCCTCCTCCTGCCAGCTGTTACCATGGAGCCCAGTTAGTAACTCCCTTATCTTAGAAATGTACTCAGCACTGTGAAGCCCAGCTCAAGGCTAGAGGCCTTGTTTACATATTTTTGTGAAAAACTAGTAAGGGAGTGTCTAGCGCCTGGAGTGCAAATCTTTTCAGACAGTAGCCAAATAAAACAGGGCAACATGAAAATAGGAAATTTATCTACATTGAACCTTTTTGTAGAGATTCTTTTGCTGAAAATCCTAAAATAAGCCATGGTGAATATTCTGGAGAAGGTCAGTTAAGACTTTTCTGTGGGCCTATTAGGGAGGGGGAAGATGAGAAGGCGGGGTTGAGAGCAGCTAGGGTGGATCTAAGAATGAAGAAGGAGATATGAAAGAATAATGGGAAAGGGATAAGGACTCTGCCATTTGCTCTTCCTGGACCTGATTAAGGGCCTGTTCGCATTCAGCAAGCTGCTCCTTAATCTTCACTTTATCAGTTAAAAAGGCATCCTTAACCAGTCTCCATAAAGAGAAAGTGGCGATTGGGATACTTTCCGGACCTTGATCCCTTAACAATCTTTGTAAATCACATCTGACCTGATCCCAATCATTGTTATTAAGAAATCCCCCTGTCAGAAACCAAGGACATGCCTGGGCAATAACTTCAACGAATTCTGTTGCAATTTTTGTTTTTATTCCTGTTCCTTGTGTGTTCAACAGCTCTCTGAGTTCGTTGGCCAGACGAACTTTAGCTGCTGAATTACCCATGGTGCGCACTTCTTTTCCCCTTCTCTTATGGAAGGTCTCTTTTCCCCTTCTCTTATGGAAGGTCTCCAATTCTCCCCCTTCTCTTATGGAAGGTGAGTCCCGTAGTCCCGTCCGCTTACCTCCGCTTTCCGATCTCGGTGGGGACCTCCAATTGCCGCGTCCGGCGAATGGGACCGAGTCCGGCGGGAGACGTCGGGATTAAAAAAGACACAGGAGTCCGAGGTCCTTCATCCAGGGGGAATCTGACTTTATTATCTCAGCTCATACTTATATATTTCTTTCAGATAGAATGGAAAGTCACTAGTAGGCGGGAGTAAGGAGGAGGGGAGAACAGGTGGTTCATGTCGACTCATAATGAGTCTTCAACCAGGAGCCTTATCAGACCCAAGCAGGTCAGGACGTCCCCACATGACCATTATAGGCTGAATAATATGAAAACAGACACCACAAATCCTTCAAGGCCTTGGGAGCTCCTTCAAGGCCTTGTGAGCTGGCCTCTTTGACGTGCACAACAAGAAACCAGGGCTGGATCCAAGCCCTGGGGGCCGGGGGGAGTCCGTGCCAGCACCTCAGCTGCTGCACAGTGGGCCTGCTCAGGGACATCATATCCAGCAAGGGCTGGAGGAGTCAAGGATCTTGAGGGAAAAAGAAGGGACCAGTTCTGCGTTAGGATACAGACGTTGCATTTTAAAGGGGCGTTGGGAAAGGCTGCGGTGGGCGGTGTCAGGTCGGGCTCATCCTGGGTGTCAGTCCTCAAAATGCAAATGTCACTCAGGAGCCTCCTCAGAGCCTGTGACGTCTGAGAGAGGAAGTGGGGTGGAGAAGGGGTGGTGGTCTGGAAAGCGAAGCGTCTCACTGGGGTGGGAGGATGCTACTCAGACCCACCAGAGTCCCTGGGCTTCTGCCTTGACCCAGAGCCTGGCCTGAGTGTCTTCACAACATCTGGTTTAATTCACACGACAGCCCATGAGACGCGTGGTCCAGGCTTGGAGATGAGGACTGACGTCACCACGTTCAGTGACTTGTCCACTGGCTAACTAGGGGCAGAGCCTGGACAGCACCCCGGCACCCTGCACTCCACACTGCCTTCCCTCCTACTGTGTCCCCTGGGCGTCAGCCCATGCACTCGGCTCTCAGTCATGAGCTATATTATATTTTATTTTTTGTACCAGGGACTGAACCCAGGGGTGCTTAACCACTGAGCCACATCCCCAGACCCTTTTATTTTTTGAGACAGGGTCTCATGAGTTGCTTGGGGCCTCACTAAGTTGCTGAGGCTGGCTTTGAACTCGCGATCCTCCTGCCTCAGCCTCCTGAGTTGCTGGGATGACAGGCGTGCACCACCAGGCTTCGTTCATTTCTTTTATTTAACTGAGTTTTTACTGATGTGCTCTACAACCACGGGTGAGCTGGCAAACCCGTGCCAGGCTGTGTACCTTGGCACAGTGTTGCCTGGGGGGAGTGGCTAGCCTTGAATGGACAGATGCTCGAATGATTAATTGCAGACAGAAATTTGGCTTGAGTGTTCCAATCCCTCCCGGTGGGTCATGACGAACACAAGGAAGCAGACCTCCTCTTATGTTCTGTCCTCTTCTCTGAAAACTCCCCGTCTTCCCTGGAACATTTTACACCAGAACGGAGGTGAACGCCTCGTGTTGGGATGGGAGGTACTGCCAGTGGCCTTTGCCGCTACCCTCTGCAGCTGCAGCGTAGAATGGCAAGCACTTCCCTCAGCAGAGACGAGGTCTGCGGTGCTGTTTCACACATGATTGGAAAGATGCTCCTCATGTGATGCAGGCTGCACCAAACTGAAGGTCTGGTCCTTGTCATGATGCACCCGCTCTCTCTCCACTAGCTCCCCTGAGCAATCCCGACCCCACAAGAGGACTGCTGTTCTTCTCTTTCACCTTGGATGGATCATAGCTGCAGCAGGGAGTCATCCAAGTGGAGTGGTGGCTCCTGGGTGCCTGGCCCTGCTCAGTGACGTCTGGGAGGTCCCCTTGCTGCACAGGCCTGCTCTGACTCATGGCGACCACGTGTGTCCACTGTATGAAGGCCAGTGTCCACGCGTCTTCCTGTTGATGCTCGTTTGACTTACTTATCTGTGTCTTTTACTGTGTCCTCTGTGTCCTGCTTCCTGCTCTGTGGAGTCCTCCCCACAGGATGAGTTCCACCTGTTCAGGTGACTTCATGCTGCGCGTTTGGTCTGGTAGGACCTTGTTTCTTGGAAAGCCGCACGGAAGGACCGTATTTCCTTTTCCAGCTCTCTGCTCACCACAGAACAGAATTTACAGTTTCTGTGCTTATCTTTGTCCCTCCCTGACTTGGCCTGGTAGCTTTGGCCGACATTTTTTGAATCACAGCTGTGATAACCGAGGCTCTTTCCCTGTCTCCTACCTCCTCCCCTCCCGCTCCCCTTTCTCCTGTGTGTCGCCAAATCACACAACATTTGCGTTGGGCTCTGTCCCTGACCCTTGTCTGCTTTGGACTTTTTTCTGCTGTTAAGTGTAGCCAAGCCCTTCCTTAGTCCGTTTGGTTGAGTTTTCCTACCGTCTGAGGGTGAGCTGAATTTCAAATTCCAGTAGTTGCTCCAAGAAAGATTCATAAAAGCAATTTTATTTGAATTCTTTCCAGTTAAGAACCTTTTCTGTAGCCTTTGTAAATGTAGGGCCACTTGGCTGGATATAGAATATTTCCTAAATCCCTCATAAGGACTTTCCGTATCCCGTGATAGTCTCCTGGCTTTGAACCTTGCTGAGGCAAGCCTGTCTCTCCCGGTCACATGTGCGTCATTTTTCTTTTTTGGACTGACTTCACAAAGACTCCTCGATCCTCTTTGTGTCTATGGAGTTCAGTAATTCTAATACCATACATCACAGGGTCAAAAATTACAGGCTAACTTTCTCTGGGACAGTGGATTTCTTCATTTCAAGAAGAGTTTTCAATTATACATTTGTTTTGTTCCATGGTTTCTGAGGCTCACATATCGGTTCACTTCAGCTGTTTTCTGCACAGGCCGCGTCCTCTCTGGCCTTCTTACATCCAGGCTGTGTGTGTTGTCCCCCTGTGTAACCTCTGTCCCCGGCCACTCAGTGGTTATGACCTGTCCATGCCCGGGGTCTGCCCGGGGCCTGGCCGCGGGCATCTGGTTTCTGCGATGCTCTCAGGAACAGCCCGCCACAGCAGATTTCCCTGGGTGTCACGTCCTCCTTTCTCCTCACTCACTCTTCCCTGAGTCGCTCTGCGTCTGCGGAGACTTCTGCTTTGCAGAGGGAATCTGTAAGGTGAAAGTCCACCTGGAACCCGAGCTCCCGTTTCCAAGTTTCATGGCAACGTGTCCCTGTGAGTGGGTTTTTCTGTTAGTACATTCGGTTGCTCTTTTCTTGTCTGTTTCTTACACTTTTCTTGTTTGAATAGTTGTGTATTAGTTGTCATTAAACAGTGAGACTTTCCTAGGAGCATGTGGTTTCTTCTAGACTCTTCTGTGGCCACAGAGGCAACGGGTCTGCTAAGAAGCTTTGACCTTAGTAGGAGCTAATCAATCTGAGCTGTGGGTGGAGTAAGTTCTGGCGAAGCACCTGATACAAGCGCGGTGCTCAGGAGGAGGCAGCTGGCCCTGGTTTTCAGCAGCTGGACTGGAGCCTCTTTCTGGGTGGGTGATTTACCCTCAGGAATAAATAATCCAATAACAACATTGCTTACAATGTAGATGGGAGTATTTTACACACCAAAACCCCCTTTAAAGTGTTTTAGTAAGAGATGGCTCTAAAACACTTTCCTTCCCTGTTTTCCACCCTAATTATTAAAAATATAAAAGTGGTTAAAATCCGCCTCCTATCTGTGGGGTGTCCATGGAGAGACCCAGAGGGGAGGAGCCAGAGGGAAAGTGGAGAGGAAGAGAGGGGGAGGCCCGGTGGCCTGGGCGAGCGTGCACGGGGCGGGAGGGTGGAGTGGCTGGAGGTGGCCATGGCCCTCCACGTCCTCTGGTGGAGGTCCTCTGAGAGCAGGAATGTCTGGAGGAGGACTCTGCAGAACTGCGGTGGCGTGCTGTTCCCTGAGAGCCTCTGAGGCTCCCGGCGACGTGTGCCCATGATTTAGAGAATGGGGAACCCGGGGCCAGGGTGAAGGTGGGGCTCCCCTGCAGTCATGGGAATGCGGTATGTGGCCTGCCGGGGGAGCCCCAAAACTGGATGGGTTTCTGCAGCAAAAGCAGGTGACCTCTGCAGGTCACCTGTGCTGGGCCTCCCCCTCACCTGTGTGACAGGTGGGGGCGGGGACTCCTGGCGTGATTTACCCTCTTATTTCCACCCAGTTCTAACAATTTTATTTCTCACAAGTCATTCTTGCGAGGAGGACGGATTCTGTCTCCTGGCAGCTGGTCGGTACCCACTGTTACCACCGTTTCAGAGGTGGCTGTCCTGTGGGATGTCAGCTCTGCACAGCCACGAGTCACATCTGGGAGGGCAGTGACATCATGGCAGGTGACAGGGGGACAGTCCCTGGTCTGCTGGTCCGGTTCCGAGGGAGTCTGGTGAGTGACGACCTGTTCTTTCCCTAACCCTAACCCTAACCCTAACCCTAACCCTAACCCTAACCCTAATCCTGTTCTTTCCACCCGCCAGCTCCTTTGGTGGGTCTTCTGGCTCTGGTGCTTTGGAGACTTTGGTTTGGTTATAAGAAAGAGAGACTCAATAATCGAAAAGCTGAAAATTCCAGTCTCCATCCTACATGTTGCCCTAAATTCTCTCTGTAAACAATTCTCGTTACCCCAGAGTCCACAGACTAGAGTGTCTCTGGGCATGAAGTCTGTATTTTGGGGGCCTGTAACGAAAACCCCTGTGAACAATTGACCTTCAGGTTCTCGTGGAGTGGGACCTCAAGGGAATGGGAAGAGCCGAGAGTTGAGACCTTGAGTGTCTCCAGCCTCCTCAATGGGCCTCCAGCTATGGGCTGGTGCAGGGAAGGGTCAGGGTGGGCGCTACCAAGTCAATGAACTGCAGACCCAGGGTTCCTTCTGGGCTAAGATAAAAGAAGTGGAGTGTTTTCAACCCTGGGAATTCCTGTGATGGAAGTATGGGCTCAGACTCCCCGGGGGCCCTTGTGCCCACTTCCTGGTATCACACCCACGTCCCCTGCACCCCACAGGATGATAGCACATCACCCTCGCTCCATGAGGCTGTGACTCCTGTCTTGCTGGCCAACTCTTGACTCAGTCGCTTCCTTGTTGGCTTTGAGGGAGCAGGGGCCACCTGGGGAGACCTGCACCCAGGGAATTGGGGGTCCAGCAAGGAGCGAGCTCCAGCCCTCACCTAAGGAGCTGGATCCGGTCACCAGCCATGTGAGCTCAGAAGCAGCCCTCGGATGAGACACCAGGCCTGGGTGACACAGTGATTGCCACCTTTTGAAGCAGAAAACCAGCTAAGTTGTGCTGGGTTCCTGATGATCTGTTTGGTGGAAACTGAGATAATAAATGCATATAATTTAAGCTACTAAATTTGTGATAACTTGACATGTATCACAGGATAATTAAGAGAGAAGGCACCAGAGTTAGCCATCTCCATGGTAAAGGCACCATGTTCACAATTGCCACGGCTGCCCGAGGTGCTGAAGTCAGTTTGAGTTTGGGGGCTCCCAGAGTCACCCTCACTTCAGATCAGCTGGCTACAAATTTGAAGTCCCCACAATTACTTTTTTTTTTAAAGAGAGAGAGAGAGAGAGAGAGAGAGAGAGAGAGAGAGAGAGAGAGAACTTTAATATTTATTTTTCAGTATTTGGCGAACACAGCATCTTTGTCTGTATGTGGTGCTGAGGATCGAACCCGGGCCGCACGCATGCCAGGCGAGCGCGCTACCACTTGAGCCACATCCCCAGCCCCCCCACAATTACTTTTGAGTTCAATATTTCACTAGAAGGACTCCCAGAATCCAGGAAAGCCCTCCACTTACAATCAGTTTTATTATAGCAAAGGGTTCAAGTTATAGCCACAGAAGAGATGGGCAGGGAAGCCCAGGGACGTTCCGTCTCCCTCCCGCACTGTGAGCTCTAGTGCCTGGACTTGCTGGGGCTTCTTCACCTTGGCGTTGAGGCGCTGCTGGTTCATGGGTTACGTGGTTTAGTTGACCTCTGGTGCCCCTTCCCTCCTGGAGACTGATGACGTCTCGTGGCTCAAAGCGCCAACCCTCTAATTAGGCTGGTCTCTCTGGTGCACCCAGCCCCCTCCCTGTGGCCACTGGTGTCACTGTGTTACTGTCCTCTGCTGAATGCCTGGGTAGCGTCAGTCCTCAGGGGTGGTTCCCGAGGCTTCCTGGGACCCACGTCACGAGGGAGATTCTCAGGGCTTGGAGACCTGCTCCCAGGAGTGGACAAAAGCCAGCTCTTTCTCTGGGTAAAAGGGACGGACAAGGGGGGACAGAAAGGGTGTGGACTGGTCAGGACCGAGGGGTGGGTCCTGCTGTGAGGGCGGGGCTGGGAGACCTCAGGAGGCTGAAGCGTCTGTGGTATTGGACTCGGGAAGGAAGGCACAACATTTCAGCCAGGAGGATTTTCAGGAAAAGTAGCCTAAAACCTGAAAATAGGCAAAAACCTGGTTTCCTGCCCTTGGCCTGTCATGCCCAAGCATTTTCAAACGAGCCCACCGGAGGGTCATCTGACTCTCTTGGGTGACGTCGTGTTGGACTGACTGATTAACACCCAGAAGTTTTACAACCCTGTGAAGTGAAAGCTTAACTCGGGCAAACTGAAGAAGTGCTCTGATTTTTGTCTTTTCTGACTAGAAGCAAAGACCCCTCAGAAGCTCTGGTCTGGCTGACTTGATGACCTGCCAAGTCTTCTAACACCCGCCTCGGCTCTGTCCCCTGCTTCCTGTTTCCTCTTTCCTCCCTTCTCCTGGCCCTCCCTGGCTCCTCACTACCATCTCCCCGTCTTGCAGGCAGTTCCCTCGGGTGACCCTCAGGGTGTCCAGAATGGGAGGCCGTGTGTGCCCAGCCCCAGAGCACAGCAGGTGAATCTGATTTGCACCAGCAGAGCCCAAGGTAAGGCCCAGCTGGGCAGCTGGTCCAGGAGCCCCTGTGTCTTACTCCCTGTAGTGGGCAGTCTGTCTACAAGCCTGAACTGTCCCTGCAGATCAGGGCAAATAGAAGTACAGGAGGGAGGAATAAATGGCGGGGAGAAGGAAACCCACACAGGACCTCTGCAATCGCATCTGGATCAGGTGCTGGGTTCCAGTCAATATAATGTATGTTTTATTATTAAATAGCCCATTATAATATAATAGGGCAATAAATACTGATGAAAATGTTCCCCGTGAGTAATTTCTTTTGGAATAATTACTATTTGATTAGGGAATGATTTGGCTTTTAATTTACACCGGCACTTAATGTGTTCCCGTTAACTGAACATTCTCCCTGTGGTAAGTGCAGGCCAATCCAGACAGTGATGAAGGCCAACACGGAGGGAGCTTCACTTCAGCGCAGCTCCTACGTGGGGCCACTCAGTTCTGTGGCCGGCAGATGCCACCTCAGTCCAGGGCAAGCCTCGCTGCTGCTGGGTGCTGCCTGGTCTGGCTGGGCCCAGGGTGGAGAGAAGAGGTCCAGGTGGGTGACCCTAGGTGGCTCTGTCCGCCTCTTGCCTTTCTTGGTGCGTGGACTCTCGGGGCATGTCAGCTCCTGGGGCACGGAGTCATCTGAAGTGCTTCTTTAAGAGCCGACTGACTATGTGCCAGGCACTGTTCAAGGACAGTGTTAAAAGAAAAAAAAAATCCCACAAACCCAGAATCTCCAAGGCGTGAGAGTCGTGGGAAAGCACAGGCACTCCGTCTACGATCTGTTTACTATGTGGTCACCATTGCAGGGGAGGAGGTGCTGCAGGGTGGGGCCTCAACTGATGAGTGCAGAGGAGACAGGTCTTTTAAGGGAGAGGGAGCAGAGCTGGGGGGTTCCCTGGCGCTCCTCTGAGGAGATGGACATCTCACATCAGCCATGGGAGTTAAAGAGGTCTGCCCTCCAGGCCGGGGGGAAAGTGGATTATCCCCCTGAATGTCTGCAGCGCAGAGAGCCCCCAGGTCCTGGGAAGACCTTCTGGGTGGGGAGGGTCTGCCTCACAAAGCAGCTGAGGAAGGGCTGACCAGACGCTTCCTGACTCCGCTGCTCTGCAGAAGCAGGGCTCAGGGACATTTCTGTCTGTCCCCAGGTAAATGCTGCTACCAGACAATTCATCTGGCAGCTTAGAGACGTCTTAGGCAGGCACCCTAGGTGCAGTAGGGTCATGTTAGGGATGCCTTGAGTTGTTGGGTACTGCTAGAGGAGTGGGGTGTGGTGAAATCATTTGTGCCCAGTCCGTGGCTTTTATCTGCCAAAGCTGAGGCCTAGGTGTGTGTATGGGGGTGGGGGGGGGGCTCGGAGGCCCCTGACTATAGAGTTTGACCAAGGGAGTGTTTGTCATTCTCATTAACATGAGGGGACCTGCTTGTCTATACTGTCAGACGGCTTTGCATTACTGTGAAAATCCCCAGGGGAATCCACTCATACAGAGGAAGGTTCATTCTGGTTCTTTTGGGAGGTTCCAGACCAAGATGGTTGGCCCAGTGCTGTGGGGCCTGTGGTGAAGCAGGACGTCATGGTGGGGGCACATGGCAGAGGAAAATGCTCATCTCTTGGTGACAAAGAGAGAGAAAGGGCACACCACCAATGACCTGCCTGCCTCCCTTGAGACCCCACCTCTAAGGGTCCCACCACCTCCCAGCAGCACCACGGGCTGCAGCAAGCCCCAACACAGGCCCTTAGGGGACACTTATCTAAACCGCAGCATGAACACATCCCTCCTCTTCCTCCACCCAGCTGCCACCCGGAAACTCTCCAGTCACAGGGTGGAGCAGGGCACAGACTTCCGAAGCCACGGTTCCAAGTACTGGACAGATTTGTCCAACAGGGCTTCACGGTGGGGCTAATACTGACCAGGATGTTGGGGAAACTCATGGGACGTTCCTGGATGTCACCGGAGGGGTCACCATGGGCATTAGGAGGATGAAATCCAGGAATGTCTCTCATTGCAAGGGCAGAATTGACTAAGAAATTGTCATTCTTGCTCAATTTGCCTTTAATATTTCACTAATAATGGTGGAAATGTTGCTGGTCATTTGCATATAAACACAGTACTTCGGCACGGTTTTAAAAACATTCTTATTAGTGCATTATCTGCACACTAATAGTGGAGTTCACTCCATTTCAGGCCCCATGACTTCCTCCTTTTGTCCCTTCCCCTCCACACCCCTCCTCTACCATCCCCCATCTATTTATTGTTTTTATAAGTTGGCACTTTGTGGGGGCACATCAAGTACCCTACAAGGGGATTCACCGTGGAGTTAGTGACTCATCCCACTCGTCTCCCCTTCCCTCAGCCCCTCCTCTGTTCCACTGATGTCCCCTCCCTTGTTTTGCTCTAGCTTCACATAGGACAGAAATGTTTGGCCCTTGACTTTCTGCGTCTGGCTTATTTCACTTAGCACAATGATCTCCAGCTCCATCCTTTCACTGAATAATGATTCCTTTCTTTTTCATGGCCGGGAACTCCATTGTGTATATATGCCACAGTTTCCCTAAACATTTGTCATGTAACAGACATCTGAGTGGTTCTATAACTTGGCTATGGCAAAGTGAGCTGCTGTCAACACTGATGCGCTGGTATCACTAGACTATGTTGATTTTAGCTCTTTTGGATTAATGTCAAGGAGTGGGGTGTTAGGGTCATGTGGGGTTCCATTCCTAGTCTTTTGAAGAATCTCCATACTGCTTTCCAAAGTGGAAGGTTCATTTTGGTTCATATTGGAGGTTCCACACCCTGATCGGTTGGCCCAAAGTGGCTGTACTAATTTGCAGTCCCACCAACAGTGTATGAGCTCCCTTTACTCCCACATCCTCACCAGCATGTATTACTATTTGTACTCGCTGCCATTCTAATAGGAGCTGGATGAAATCTCATTGTAGGGCTGGGGTTGGGGCTCAGTGGTAGAGCACTTGCCTTGTATGTGTGAGGCACTGGTTGGATCCTCAGCACCACACAAAAGTAAATAAATAAAAAAACAACCAAACAAATAAATAAAGGTATTGTGTCTCTCTTCAACTAATAAATAAATAAAAAAGAAAGGACAATCATATTAAAAAGAAAAAGAAATCTCAATGTAGTATTTTTCTGGGGGGTGGGGTACCAGGAATTGAACTCAGTGACTAACACCATAATTTCTTTCTTTTTCATGGCTGGGAACTCCATTGTGTATATATGCCACATTTTCCTTAGACATCTGAGCTGGTTTTATTCAACCACTGAGCCTTGTCCCCAGCCCTATTTTGTATTTTATTTAGAGACAGGGTATTACTAGTTTGCTTTGTGCCTCATTTTTGCTGAGGCTGGCTTTGAACTCACGATCCTCCTGTCTTAGCCTCTGGAACCCCTGGGATTACAAGCATGAGCCACCGTGCCTGGCTCAATGTAGTTTTGATTTGCATTTCTCTGATTGCCAGGGATGTTGAACATATTTCTACATATTTGTTGGACATTTGTATGTTAATCCTTTTGTCCATTTATTGATTGGGTTATTTGTTTTTTGAGTTCTTTATATATTCTGGATGTTAATCCCCTATTGAAATAGTAGCTGGCATAGATTATCTCCCATTCTGTCAACTCTCTTTTTATGCTCTTGTTTTCCTTGTGGCAGAAGATTTTTAATTTGATGCCATACCACTTATTGATTCTTGGTTTTAGTTCTTGGCATTGGGGTCTTGTTTAGGAAGTCAGTGCCTGTGCCAACAGGTTGGATTTTTTTTTTTTTAGTTTAAAAAGAACAAAAAGATTTATTGCTTTTCTCATGGGGGTCCATTCTTGCTCTCTTGGGAAGTCCTATGGAACAGGTCATCAGATCATGACGATGCTTCACGGGCTTGGTTTCTTTTTTTTTCTTTAATTTTTATTGTTGGTTGTTCAAAACATTACATAGTTCTTGACATATCATATTTTTTTTTAAAGAGAGAGTGAGAGAGAGAGAGAGGGAGAGAGAGAGATAGAATATTTTTTAATATTTTATTTTTTAGCTTTTGGCTGACACAACATCTTTGATTTTATGTGGTGCTGAGGATCGAACCTGGGCCGCACGCATGCCAGGCGAGCGTGCTACCGCTTGAGCCACATCTCCAGCCCTTGACATATCATATTTCACACTTTGATTCAAGTGGGTTATGAACTCCCATTTTTATCCTGTATACAGAATGCAGCATCACATTGGTTACACATCCACTGTTTTACATATTGCTATACTAGTGTCGGTTGTATTCTGCTGCCTTTCCTATCCTCTACTATCCCCCCTCCCCTCCCCTCACCTCCCCTCCCCTCCCCTCTTCTCTCTCTACCCCATCTACTGTAATTCATTTCTCCCCCTTGTTTTTTTCCTTTCCCCTCACTTCCTCTTGTATGTAATTTTGTATAACCCTTAGGGTCTCCTTCCATTTCCATGTTGATCCTGTGTCTTCTTCTAGCAGTGGCAGTGTCTGGTAATTCCTAGGTCTTTGATCCATGTGAGTTGACTTTTGAGCAAGGTGAGAGGTAAGGATTTAGTTTCATTTTTCTACATAGGGATATCTAGTTTTCCCAGCACCACTTGTTAAAAAGACTATGTTTTCTCCAATGTGTGTTTCTGGCACCTTTATTGAGTATCAGGTGCTGAATCTCTGTGGGTTTGTCTCTGTGTCTTCTATTGGGTTCCATTGTTCTTCAGATCTATTTTGGTACCATACTGGGCTGTTTTGGTTACTATAACTCCATGGTGTACTCTGAGATCAGGTTTGTGATGCCCTCAGTATCACTCTTCTTACTCAGGATCTTCTGGCTGGGGCTATTCTGGGTCTATTCTTCCAAATAAATTTTAGGTCTGCTTTTTTCTGTGAAAAACATCATTGGTATTTTGATGGGGATTTCATTGAATCTGTAGGGTGCTTTTTTGGGGGAGGGGGTACAGGGGATTTAATCTAGGGGCAATTACCACAGAGCTACATTTCTAGCCCTTTTTATTTTTATTTATTTTTGGGTACCTGGGATTGAACTCAGGGGCACCTGACCACTGAGCCACATCTCTAACCCTATTTCGTATTTTATTTAGAGCCAAGTTGCTTACTAAGTTGCTTACCGCCTCCTACTCACTAAATTGCTGAGGCTGACTTTGAACTCAATCCTCCTACCTCTGCTGGGATTGCAGGCCTGAGCCACCATGCCCTCATTAAGTTGTTTAGGGCCTTGCTAAGTTGCCAAGTCTGGCCTTGAACTTGTGATCCTCCCGTCTCAGCCTTCTGAGCCTCTTATAGGCCTCAAAAACCTGCCTAGCAGATATGGTCATTCTGACAGTATCTGGGAGGGCTTTCCATCTTCTGAGATCTTCCTCAATATCTTCAGTGTTTCACAGTTTTCATCATAGAGCTCTTTTACCTCCTTTTAGATTTATTCCCAAGTTTTTTTTTTTAAGGCTAATGCAAACAGAATAGCTTCCCTGATTTCTTTCTCAGCAGGTTCATTATTGGAATATGGGATAGCTATTGATTTATGAGTAAGGAGCTTGTATCCTGCTGTGTTGCTGAATTTGTTTATTAGTTCTAGAAGTCTTCTGGGTTTTTTTTTGGGGGGGGGGAAGGGTCTTCTAGATATAGGATCATGTCATCAGCAAACAGAGATAATCTGAATTCTTCTTTTCCTATTCGTGTCCCTTAATTTCCGATCTCTTGTCTGGCTATATATAAAACTCTTGAATGAGAGTGATGAGAGTGGAATCCTTATCTTGTTCCAGATTTTAGAGGGCATGCTTTCAGTTTTTCTTCAGTCATGCTATGGACTTTGGCTCTATCCTATGTAGCCTTTAGAATGTTGAGGCAAGTTCCTTCGGTGCTACTTTCTATGGTGTATTTGATATGAATGGATGCGAGATTCTGTCAAAGGCTTTTTCTGAAACGATTGAAATGACCATGTGATTCTTGTCCTCCATTCTGTTTATGTGGTGAATTGTATTTATTGATTTGAATTTGTTGAGCCAACCTTGCATCTCTGGAGTGAAACTCACTTGATCATGGTGTACTATCGTCTTAATGTGTTTTTTGAATGTAATTTGCTAATATTTTTTTGAGGATTTTTGCATCTATGTTCATCAGGGACATGGGTCTAAGGTTTTCTTTCCTTGGTGAGCCTGGTTTTGGTATTAGGGTGACACTGGCTTCATAGACTGAGGGTGTTCCCCTCTTGTTAGGCTGGTCTGCTTTCACTTGTGTGATATAAATTAAAGCAGCACAGATAGGGTCACATTAAACCATGTGGCTCTGGAGGGCTGGGCAGCACTCACCATCCAAGGCTCCTTAAGAGCAGGGAAGCAGGTTCCCCAGAGGCCCTCCTGGGCTGGGGCTGGACCATTTAGTTGTCGGGTGGCAGGGGAGGCAGAGAGCGTCACGGGCCAGGGGTTGACTGGGAGCGAAGATCCCTGGGAGCGTGGGCCGTGGCTGTCTATCATCTCCATCTTTCACCAGCAGGAGAGGCTGTACAGGTCCTCCTGGGCTGCAGATGATTCTAAGGCCAGGCTGAGCCTGCAGCCTGGCGCTGCGTGCTCCAGGGAAGCCAGGTTGAGGGTCGGGCCGTGCCGCTGTGAATTCCAGGCACGAATTCTTGCAGGACCTCATTGGCTAAACCCCTATCTATGCCCAGGTGTCCCTGGTGGCTCCAACATGCTGACTGGCTTGCCCCTGCCCCTGGGCCACTGCCTGTGACTTCGGGAGACTTAGCTTGCTGTCAGGTATTGATTTATGATTTTATTAAAATGTGACCAAGGGGTGTACTGGGACAATTAATTGCTCTCACTACTGGCCACCTAAACCTGCCCAGGATCTGCCAACTGTATGGAAAATACAGATAAATCAGCACTGAGCAGCACTGGACCCCTGGGCCTCAGGTGGTGATCATGCGCCTCTCATGGGGGATGATCATAGGTAGTCTGGCTCTGCCAGTGCCTGGCGTTGCTCAGCTCAGCCTGAACTAGAGGTTTCCACCTCCCCAATTGAGCTTCTGTGTAGACATCCATCCAAGACACAACACTGACTATTCACTACGCAGGACAGCAAATGGTAGACTCTTAAAAGAAATCTTTCTTTAGCTAAAATTTCAAAGATATTTATTTTTTTGCCTGTTTGGCTAGATTTAATTTGCTTTACCAGCTGGCTCTGACTCTAGCCTTGTGGTCTGCAGTGTGCCTCTGCTTACCTGACCACTATTACCCAAGGGGAGACTGGTGGAGGAACAGGCTGGAGAAAACCCACAGCCCACCCAGGATGTAAATGGCCGTGCCACCTCTCCACTATACCCAAGTGTCTCAGTGGACAACTGGAAATGGTTTTGCCTCTAGTTGGCCTCATTCCCCCGTGTTTTCAAACTCCCTCTAGATTTTTTTTTTTTTTTACTGTGATAGAATACAGGTAGTATAATAGCTAGAATTAACAAAAATTTACCATGTCACCCATTTTTAGGTGCCAAGGTCAGCTCTGTTACCCACATCTGGTGTTGTGCAGCAGCTTTAGCACTCATCTCCAGGATCTTGTCATCCGGAAACTGAAACCCTGGTCTGTTAGACAGGAACTCCCACCCTCTCCTTCCCTGTCCTGGCATTACGAGTTGGACCTCAGGTTAGAGGAACCATACAGTAACTGTCCTTCTGTGTCTGGCTCATTTCATGTAGCATGATGTCCTCCGGGCCACTCATGCTGCATGTAGCATGTGTCAGAATTTCCTTCCTTTTTAAGGCTGAATAATATTCCACTGTATGGGTGGAATATCAAACATTTTGTTTATTTGCTCACCTGCTGGTGGGTACTTGCATTGCTCCCACTCTTTGGCTGGGACTGATGCTATTTCATCTAGTTTTGGTTGTTGAAGGGCACAACCTGCCGTTTCAAAGCCTTTTAAAATACACTGACTTTGCCCCATGGATTCAATGTTATCTACGGTTCCTTAAATGCACACCTTCTGCCCACGTGCCCTGGATGTATTCAGCCTTCACGGCCTCACCTTCAAGCTGCTCCTGTCCCACCTCTGGGGTGGAGGATTCCATCCTGCTGTGCCCACACCGTGGTCCCCTCTCTGCTGGTGTGCACTTGGCTTTTGTCTCATCTCCAGAACTGCACCCAAGCCCTCAGGTCTATCAGCCGAGATCAGCTGGCTTCTGATTCCTGCCGGTTCCCCTGGATGAGCTTCTGAAGAGTTCCAGCCCCTGTCCTCCCAGGAAGCCAGCACTGCAGACAGCCAATGCTGAGCTCACAGAACTGTTCAGTATTGATATTAAATAAAACTTACAAGAAAGCTAATCAAACACATAATTAATTACATGCACCACGGTTATTATGCTGCTTGGTAATTAGGCATGACTGATAAGCAGCTGCTAAGTGACTGTAATTAGTTTTACTTTGATGCAGGCTACCCGGGCATCTCTGGAGTCAGTGGGAGGCACTCGCCTGTGCATGTGGACCTATGTGCATATGTGTGTTGGCGGGAGAGAGGACAGGAAGGGCATCCGGAGGGTCATGAGAGGAGGCATAAATGGGGGGGGCAGTTGCGCCCACTGCCTTCAACTCTGACAGTGGATGGGAAGCGTCCTCCTGAGACCAGCTTCAACGGGGTCCCTTCACCCCGCCTGCCTCCTCCCTGCTTGTGCATTTCTAGAGAATCTTCTGGTCTTCCTGTGTTTATTTTTCCTTCCCTCCCTTGACGTGGAGAGAGTTGGGTGGGGGCCGTAGAGGCGGACGGTATCTGCTGAATGTTATGACAGAAGGAAGATGGATTAAAATTGGCTCTGGGCAGCTGCCTGAAATCCTAGCCTCCGACATAGCTGGTCAGCTCCTCTGACGGGCTTGTCAGGTAAAGCACTGAGACCTTAAGTCTGTTACAGTAACTGAGGTTCTTGTTCTCTCTTCTAATAAACGACTAAGCGTTTGGTGTGTTCAGTGCTGAGGGATCCTGCCCTCTGTTGGGAATAGTGGTGCTGAGCATTAGCCAGAGTGACATCAGGTCAACACAGCAGACTGAGTGACTCATGGGGTACCCCGTCCACTCCACACATGGAGACAGCAGGTGAATCAAACAGCAATAACTACCACAATAACCACCAGGCTTCATAGAGAGCTGCGCTCAACACCAAGAATGAGAAACCCCTGGATTCCAGACAAAAAGAGGAGACAGCATTGGAATGTTGCTTGGGAGGGGGATGGAAGTGGGAGTGAGGGTGTGTGTGGGGGAGGGCCAGGGTCAGTGTGCAGGGTAGAGGAAGGCAGACAGCTGCATAGAGGGGCGTCCCTGAGCTGCCCAAGGTGAAGTCACAGGGCTTCTGTCTACTCATGTGGGAAAGCTGTGGGCGAGCGTGACATTGGGTGGGATCAGGGTAGAAAAGACACTGTCCTTCACTGTACTCGACAGCTGTGGGGCGCTGGACTCGCTAGCACACTGAGAAAATAATAAAAACTGGTCCTGGTTGGTGAAACCCAGACACACACTAGGACAAGAGGCCTCTGTCCCCTGTACAGACCCCCCCCCACACACAGAACAGTCAGATGCCAAATATGGTTGTGAATAAACTGTTAAAAACAAGTTGGGAAAGAACCACTTTTTAGGAAGAGGCAGGTACAGTGAAGATTTGTCCCCTAGGAACTGGGGCTGAGAGAAACTTTATAATACACACTTAGAATGTCAAAATAAATCAATAAAAATTCCAAGTGGAACATGAAGTCGTAAAACAGGATAGGTTTATTTTAAAAAAACCAAAGGAATTCTAGAAACAAACAAATCTTTATGTTCCATATGTTCAGTAGAATAGGAGACAGTGAAAACAAACGATGAATAAGAAAGAACTGAGGAGGAAATGCATAAATAAGCAGAGAGATCTGAGGAGACATCTATAACGGAGCACAGATAAATAAACCGCAGCGAACCTGAAAAGTGGAGGATACAATTAAAAAAATGCAATGTATGTCTCATAGAAGGTCATAGAGAACAAATATTTGAAAAGATAATTGCTGACCATTTTCCAGAATTAAAGAAAATTTGTTTCAATACCTCTAAGTGATGGGTGAAGCATACAGAGTTCATAATGGAATACAGAAAGAACAATCCACATCTAAGTGTATTGCAGTAAAATTATAGACCATCAAAGAAAAAAGTCGACAGGGATTCTGTGGAGGAAAAATAATTAGACTATAAGAAGATTTTGTATCAGCAACAATAGGTGCAAGAATAGAGTGCTTTGTACGGCTGAATGATAGCATCTTTCAGTTAGAATTTTATACTCAGCTAAACCATCATTCAAGAGTGGATCAAATGAACACCTTCCCAGGTGTGTAAACAACAGTTTGCTTTTCATAAATTCTTGTGGAAAAATATAGAATGTTGTACTTCAACCAGACACAACGATCCCTGAGGAAGAAAACGGGGTGCCCCAAAATAACCTGAGTAAAAAAAATGCTGAATATAGAGAAAATCATTAAGTATTTATTTCTTAAGAAAAAAATAATTTGGGACTAAAAAGTTTAGAATTAAAATGTTTTTAAAGATTGTGGTAGGTAAGATGCAGAAGATTAAAAATGAGTTTTAAGGGGCTTGGGCTATGGCTCAGTGGTAGAGCACTTGCCTAGCATGGGTGAGGCACTGGGTCTGATTCTCAGCACCACATAAAAAATAAATAAATAACATGAAGTTATAAAAAATATGTTTAAAAATGGGTTCTAAGGCATTTATATTTGGGGGGAAGCTACGTGTATTGTTCAGATTTAGACTCTTAAGTATGCATACTCATTGGGTAAAGAAAACAATAACAGGATAAAAATAAAATGTATTTTTTCTTAACTTCTAAACTAGAAAAGAACAAAAACAAAAGGATAACTCGGGGCAAGAAGAGAGGGAAGAAAGGAGGTGTAGTACTAACATGTCCAATATCAATATGTACAGCAGAACAAAAAGACGCTTTTCACTTATAAAAAAACATTAATATGGTGTATTAGGAGATAGCAACTGACAGGTGTGACCTATCAAGGTGTAAAATTTTAAAGCATACGCACAGTTGATGCAATTTCTGTAACTTCAAATATCACATGAAATATCACATGCGATAAAAACATGAGAAACAGACTAGGAGACACACAGACCCAGCTCAGTAATTGCTGCCGGGGAGGGTGCAAGAATAACGAGATGGGAGAGAGGAGGAGACGGTTTTAAATATATGCATAGTGTTCTTCACACAAAATAGTCTGAAGCAAACAATCAAAAAGCTAATTAGCTTAATTAATCCTTGCTTTTTTTGCTATTTGCCAGTGTGTTCTTCTGGGGCTATTTTTTCATTCAGCGAAATGACGCATCTCCAAAGCCGCCTGGTGGGTGAGTTTAATGGTGGGACCTGGTGGTGGGCTGGAGACAGGGGGACTTTTGGCAGGAAGTCCTTCTGTGGCATGGTGGGGAGTGAGGGGGGGAGTGAGGGAGCTGGGGGCAAAGGCACAGGAGCAGCGCGCGGAGGCCTTGGCATGGACGCGGCTGTGGTCCCCTTAGATGCTGCAGCAGGTGGTGAGGGTGGCTTCTCTCGACCTCATGGTTTCTTGGGATGTAGCCCTTAATGTCCTTGCCACACAGGCCCAGTGAGCAGCTAGCATGATGGACATGCCGGTCAGCAGGGTCAGCCCTCTCACAGCACGGACCTGTGTCGTCTTGGACACCGCAGATGCCTACGGGTCCATTTGTCAATTTTACCTTGGTAAAGCCTGCGGAGGGGAAAAGAGAAACAGGATGGATCAGGAGCGTTCAGACCTGTCCGGAGCCAGCTCTTGCTTCTAACTTGACATCAACCATTGAGAAATGTCCTACGTGGCCATTATCTCTGCCCAAATCCTGCTGGTTTAAAGAAACAATATAATCAACAAACAAATTGATTTAGGACTTAAAGGTGAATATTACTGGACAGATCAGACACAGGACAAACCCCACATCCAAGGACAGGGCTGGTGTAATGGTGGCCAGGAGGCAAAGCTCCCCTAGGTCTCGCACCTCTGGGTCAGGAGTCAGCCTACTGAGCAGTGCTGTGTGACGCAGGGCCCTGCAGCTCCAGGGATAGGGAGGAGGAGATTCAGAGAAGGCACAGGGAGGAAGAGGAAGCGGGGTCGGCCTCCGAGTCTCCTGCTCTTGGCCGGGAAGGGCCCTGGATGACTTGCACCTGGATGTCTCCAGGATGGACTCTCGGCTTCATTTGTCCTGTCTGAGCCTCTGAGGAAACTCGCCGGGAGCCAAACCCCAGGCAGCCTCTGTTGCTTCCTTTTGGGGGAAGATTTTCCTTCTGAAGAGAGGGAAGAAGAGGCCAGGTGAATGGCAGCCTCCCTCTGCAGCCACAGCTGCTGTTTTCCACACTATTAAAACCCCATCCTCGGCTGGGAAGCTGTGGGTGGAAGGAGGGGTGGGCAGACCAGCGACTTTGTGTGCCTGGCTGGAGGCCCCACCCCTTGAGCTGCTTGACCTTGAGCTGCTTGACCTTGTGCTGCTTGACCTTGAGCTGCTGTTCTTTGGTTGTAAAGGAGGGAACTCCTCCCTGCTGTGCCTGTGGACAGAGTTAAATGCAGTGCCTCCTGGAGCAAGGTCTGGGCCCAGAGAGGATCCGCACACTTTTTCCTCTTCCAGTTTGTTGTGTTTTCCTACTTCTTTCACCTTGCTGACCCGCCCCGGTCTCTGTCTCTCTTCCTGTGCTCTTAGTTGTGGCCTGCTCCTTGCACCGGGACCCTTCATGCGTCAAAAGCTCAGAAGCTTCCTCCCAGCCCTGTCCTCTGAACGTCCTTCCTCCAGCCAGGCAACCTCATCCTTCTCTGCCTTTCTTGGGGGAGCCCCTACACTTCCCTGGTCTCTGAGCCCTGGGGCTCCCTGAGTCCCCCTGCCCCCCTGCAGGGTGCTGGCCCACCCCACCCTCCGCCTTGCTTTGGTGCTTTGATTCAGGCTGTTTCCCACCTTGACCTCTTCACGTCTAAGCTTTGTTGCAAATTGGAATCAACCCCTTCCGAGCAGCTTTCTAGGACTGAGATCACCAGCAGCTCAGCTGTCAGGAGATGCTTTCGCCAACTAAGGGGACCAACATCTAAGGCTGGGGTAGGAGAGGACGATGGAGCAGGCCAAGCAGCCCGCAAGGCAGGGAGCTTGCTCTGAGCCACTGGGCCCCAGGGGCTGAACTTCCATCTTTGAAGCTGGGACATGGCAGGACAGGGAGCAGAGAAAATGGGCTAAAACGAAAGCTGGGGTCCAGATGGACACCCCTAACAGAGTTACCAGAAGGCAGAGGAGGACCAGCTGAAACTGGACACGAGGCTGGCCCGGCTTTCCCAGAGTCTGGGAGTGGCTCTGTTCTGTGCTGCTGCACCTACTCACCATGAACTTGGCAGCTTAGGACAGCACAGGTTTATTTTCTGGATTTCTGTGGAGCAGAGGTTCGACCTGTGTCTCACCAGGCTGAGATCCAGGCAGGGAAAGGCTGTGCTCTTTCTGGAGACCCCAGGGAGGAGCCCGTTTCCAAGCTCATTCAGGTCACTGCCTTGTGGTTGCAGGACTCATGTCCCCATTTCCCTGCTGACCACCAACTAGGGCCACACTCAACTCCTGGACACCTCTCTCTGGCTCCCTCTTAAGGCCAGCTGTGGTCTTCAGTCCTGCAGGCTGCAGACTCCCTGACTCGAGCAGCTGACGTTTTCTCATGTGATTAAAGTGGGCGTCTCGAGGTGATCAGAAAAATGTCCTGTCTTAAGGTCCAAAACCTAGTCACATCTGTAAAGTCCCTTTATTACACATGCTCAGGTTGTGGTGTAAACTAATCAATAAAATCACTAAGAGTGTAAGTTATAGGTTATAGATTAGTAAAAAATATAGGTTATAGATATAAGATTTTGGTAAGTGAGATAGGCAATTATAAAGCAAGAACTGACGTAGGTAGGCCTAAGACTCCATTTTGCTGCCTTCTATAAATAAAACTGTTGTTTCATTTATGAGAAACAGAAATGAAAGCTGTCTTCTTGTTTTTCTGTACTTTGACCCCACAGAATGTACCCAACTCAGGACATGGTGGTGGCCCTGGTGAGCTACACCCTGGATTTGAGTACATGTAGGGGTCTACATGACTTTGAAATAGACTGTCGCCCCTGCTCAGCTGAAACTCAGGATAAGGTTGTCTAACGCTTGTTTGGACCGGGATACAGGTAAGCTAACTCCTTTTTTTAGCTTCTGTAACTTGCTTGCTTGTTACACTGAGAACAGCCCCTGAGCTCTGGTTTTCATCCTTAAATTCCCAAGACACAGGCCAGGAAATTGTGGTTGTCCCACAGAGCATCAGTCTCTACGGGTGGGAGACAGTCCCTGGCCAGGTAAATAAAGCTCTCTTTTGTTTGAATTTGGACTTAGAGTGTTTTCTGAGGCGGCTCCCATGACAGTCCAGAGATTGCAGTGAGAGCATCTTGGTCAGGCCTCTGGCCAGTGCAGGGGCCACGTGGCCCATGATGAGCATTAAGCAGGTCCAGCTGTGCTTGTCAGGAGGCCACGGGGCAGGAAGCCCTGGAGACCATCACAGCCAGTTTTACCACCTGCTGGTTTCTTATCTACCCCACACTGCCCTGTCAAGCAGGATTTTTTTGAGTTAGATCACGTTTGTCTCTCAGGGTGTTATTGCTCTCTGTTTGGTTACACTATGTATGCTTGATTTGGAGGTCGTGTCTAGAAAATGTCACACATACAGAAGAGGAACCGCCATCATAGGACGAATTGGAGGGGCCCTGACAGGTTCCGCTCTTTTGATCCAGGGCTCCTTAAATTCCATTATTAACAACAATGAGGCATTATGGCTTCAGGAGGTGTCTCTGGACATGCAAATTCTTCTTGGCAGGTTAGGGGATGTGTTGAGTCCATTGACAAATCTCTGGTTGAGATTGCCTGGCTAAGGTGTCAGTGAAGGGGTATGAAAGGATAAGGCTCAGGACAGGTCACTTATGAAAAGAAGGCCAGAAGGGAAGTTCAGGACCCTGGAGAGCTGCCCAGCAAAGCCGGTCTGAGTAGGGCGTCAGGGTGGGCCGTGATCACATGGGGATATTCCCAAGGGGAGCAAAAGAGTGCAGAGGAGGGGGGAGGGAGGTCCAGGGGTCAGAGCCAGAGCCAGGCCACGGGAGTCCATGGTCAGCTCAGCCACTCAGAATCTCTAGTCTTGGACACCTTCTTAAGCCGTGTGTGTGTGTATGTGTGTGTGTGTGTGTGTGTGTGTGTGTGTGTGAGAGAGAGAGAATCGGTGACGTGAAGATGATGGCATCTCTCAGTGGTTGTTGTCAACATAACCTACACCCCAACGCACTGTTCTTCTACCCCTTTGACACTCCACTTGTGAAAGTGATGGAGCACTCAAACCTGGGAGGGTGGGGAGGGCCTCCGAGGGAAGAGAGGGAGGGAGACTCTATCACCCCAGGCCAGGATGATGGGCAGGTCTGCAGGCCCCCTCCGGGGGGCGCACAGTACCCATGTGTCCACCCGGTCATCCTTGTTACCGTGGGCTGCATTCCCTCTGTGAACAACTGGGGATGCATGGGAACCTGGACACTTTGCCGGGGAGGACGTGCCTAAGTTGGGAGATGGAGTTGCAGCCAAGTCCTTCCTGGCTGGGTTTTCAACACTACCTTCCTGCAGGTGTAGATCAAGGCTGCTCCCAAGCCTTCTCATGGGCCACTTTCTGATGGTGTGTGGGTGTGAGCAGGTGTGTGTGAGATCTTGGGGCTGAACCCAGGACCTGCTGCAGGCTGGGCAAGTGCTCTAGTCACTGAGTCAAGCTTGAAGGTATTGTAGGTGTTAATCTGCTGACTGTAGGGAAAGGAGATTGTGCTCTATGAAATGCAGGCCTCACCCAATCCAATGAAGGCCTTGAGAACGTGTCCTGAGCAAAAGGGCATCGTGGGGGGTGGTTAAACAATAGAAATTTATTCTCATGGCTCTGGGGCTGGAAGTCCAAGATCAAGGTGATCTGACAGGTCCTGGTGAGGACTCTCCTGCTGGCTTGCAGATGACTGTCTTCTCACTGTGTCCTCCCGTGGCAGAGAGAGCGAGCTCCCTGGGTTTTTTCCTGAAGGGTGCTAATCCCATCCCCAGGGCCGCATTCTCGCGTGTGCATCTAACCACCACTACTGCCCCAGGGCCCTGCCTCCACTACTGAACATCGACGTTAGGGCTTCAGCAGATGCGTTTCTTGGGGAGAGGGGTACAGACACTCGGCCCATAACAGAAAAGACAGGTGTCCCTGCACAGAAAGAACCCTGCCTCGGGACAGCAGTTCAAGTCCTGTCTATCTCCCAGCCCACGGTTCCAGGCTCCCCAGCCCTTGCAGCCTTGTGACCCGACTCCTTACAGCTAGCTCACAGATAGTCTCCTAATACTTTTTTTGGGGGGAGACTCCCTACGCTTACAGACAGATTTTGAGTTAATGATTCTCTGTGCTTCATATTCAGCCAGGTCTGGTTTTAATCAGCCAAACTCAAGAAATTTGAACTATGACATATCCCTAGAAACAGTCACCCTACTGTGAAAGTTCATCTTCCTACTATGGGATCCAGGGCTGAACTCCGCCAATCACCCCTGGTGCCTGGGGCTGGGCTTGCCAATCGGGTTTTCACTGAGAAGTGCTTAAGTGGATCTAAGCATTCCTAGTTGTCTCTTTATTCATCGACCGATTTCCATATCCAACCATGGTCCCATTTTAGAGATTTAAAAAACTCAATTTAGACAGGAGGGGGAGGGGTGAAAGGCAGGCAGAGTGACGGCAGGAGTGCTGCGTTCTTTCCCTTTATCCAGCGCAAACCTGCTCCTTCAGAATAGTGATGAGAACCACGCTCGCTCGGCCAGCTTCTCAAGGTCAGGGTGGATGTCCCATCGAGGTTTCATCTTCCGCCGTGTGTTTAGATTCCATTTTTGAAGAAAAGAAAAATTAATTATTGCTAATAACATTAATGATGCACTGCAGCTTTGTACCTCAGAAAGCTATTTACATATCTGATTTCAGGTCATGCTTTAAACAGTCATGTACCGTGGGGAGGCCTTTGTAGAATCAATCCTTGACGTGTGGGAGTGGCTTTCCAAAAGCTCTCTCAAGCCCTTGGATTCAAGGTGTGTCAAACAATGGAATGAAATGCAGTAGAAATACTTAGAGCGTAACTCTGGACACGATGAGCAGAGGACAGTGATGCTGAAAGGAGCCGCACTGCCCACGACCTTGGATGTCTTCTCGCTGCCCACCGTCAGTGGCCCTCGCTCAGCTCCTCGGCTCATTGCAGCCACGTCTCTCCCTGGCCAGGTCTGGGATCGACTGGTGCTAGCTGAAATTGGAGAAGCAGAGCTTTCCAGGGTCCACTGCAGGGGTGGTAAATTGTCATGGTTCCTTGTCAACATTTCCCACTTCCCCAACTCTCAGAATCCTTCTGTGGCAGAGTTCTAAGTGGCCACTGCTAAGGGACTGGACTTGGCATTTGATCCAGCCCTCTTTGCCATACTAGTGTCCTCAGAAGGATTCTGTGTCCCCCTCCCCTGCTTTTTTTGTGCTAGGGATTGGACACAGAGCCTTGCACAGGCCAGTCAAGTGCCCCTGAGCGGCAGCCCCAGGACATGAAGCATTCTGTGTTTCTCACCGGGCCTCCGAGAATTGTATCAGAATGGAAAGGGTGCCCGGAGCCTGAGAGCAACTTCCACAGAAGGGAAATGGACCACCCAAGGGAATCGGTGGACTCAGGTCCAGACCCGGGTTTTCCCCTCCAGCAACCTGTTATCATTGTTGATCTGTCTCTCCCATGGAGGAGAAGAGAATCCCTTCCTGTTCATAGTTGTTGATGCGTTTAGAACATCTGAATCAGAAGGAGCCTCAATGCCTACCCGTTCCCACATCCAACCCATCGTGGCCATGTTGGAAGACTTCCAGGGTCAGCTCTTTCTATTTTGGATTCCTGGGTTGGATTTCTGTCTTCTTCCCTGGAGTATTCAACACTTGGCCCTGGTCCTCCCCGTCACATGAGCCCTGAAACCGGTAAACATATCTTCTTCGCTGCGAGGGTGGACGTCTAATCCGTTTAGATGCACCTCTCTCCAGGCGGCTCCCAGACAGTAGGTCTGAGGGACCCTTCTGTTCATGGCCTTGGGTGGTTCCTCTCTGGCAGATGGACGCTCTGTGGGGAGCATTTTCGTGTCTCTGTGACAACTGCGTTCTCTTCTAGCAGGGCCGGGTGATTCTCTGCAGGAGCACAGGCAGTGAGGGGAGTCTCAGGTGGCCCTTGACACATGGGTGGCTCTGGAGGCTCTCTCCACCACCTACCTGGGTCACCTTCCAGTGCTGTGAGGTGAAGATGGCTTCCTCTGGGTCCCTGAGCTCTCTCCACGCGCCATTTTGATTGATGGCAGTTTTTTCCACCATGTAAGCTGTTTTGACGTGAAGAGTGTGCTTTTCCAAGGCACTTCTGAACCGATCGTTTGCCATCAGCCTTTGACAAAGCTGCATATTATCGGAAATGCCAAAGGAGCCGCTCTGCTCCTGCTATAACTCACCAAGCATATTAGGCGCTGAAATTCTAATACCTCATTTTCATGACAAACGATGCCACAAGAGCCCAAAATGGCGGCCATGAATCTCCCTTGCAGCCTGTGATTGCGGTGGGAGAAGGGGAGCAGGGACACTTAACCTCCTGGCCCTGCGCAGGGTGGCCTGGGGCTGGGGAAGCCGACCACGGTGAAGGCTGCCTTCCTGTGGCTCTGGTGCCCTGGTGACTCTGAGAGGACTGAGCTCTACAGCAGGGGGACATGTCAGGAAGCCAGGACTGCAGCAGTCACACTGGATACCGCCCGGAACACCAGGCCTCAGCTGGGGTGGCCTGACAGCCACAGGAGGGGTGGTGTCTCCTGGGGACAGCACAGTGCTCTCAGGTGAAGATGGCGCTCTAGGGGCTCTGTAAGAGCGTCAGAGGTCTCCAAACAGTTTGTAAGCCTCCATTTTACCAGCTTGATATGCAAACGGTGACATGACTCCCTGTGTCAACCCTTGGGACCTCCAAGTATGCTGTGCATGTATGATGGCCTGCTGATCTCAGGATGGCTGGGCTCCTTCTTTAGGAGACGCTCCTTAGAGGAAGGGCCACCAGTGTCCTGGCTGGATGCCCCTCGGTGTGAGCTTCTTGGACCAGGCTTCGTCTTGCAGTGAAGCAAGGGGGTGGCTCAGCCCTTGCCATGTGCCACGTTCTTGAGCTCTGTGACGTGCATGGCCTGCTTCAGTCCTCACAATGGCCTGAGGAGGCACACAGCATTGTAGGTCCATCTTACAAGTGACAGAGACAAGGCCCACACGTGAATGATGCCAAAGTTAGGTGTCTCAGGCTGGACTTGCTTTTCCTCACGGAAGCTCTCCTGTATGCCTGGCGTGCCGATAGGTGGTGTGAGCCGGGGTGGTGGGGTAAGGCTCCTGCTGAGTGCTTAAAGAGCTCACCCTCGAGAGGAGCACGGCAGCAGACCCTTGTGCCCGCGTTCTCTCCTCATGAGCCCCCTTGACTGCCAGGACCTCGGGGAGGCGGCACCTCAGGCTCAACACTCTACAGTCCATAAGTGCTTGCCAGATCAGCGAGCCGTTCTCCAGGAGCTGGGCCAGGCTGGACATCTCCGGGGGAGAAGGAAGAGTGTCCAGGATGGAGAAACAGGCCGGAGGCTGAGGCCACCCCTGACCCCAGTGGTCTGACCACTCAGATCATGGCAGCAGCCCCATCATTCCCCTGCTGCGGTGCTGACCCGTCTGCATTCTGGAGATACAGCCATCAATCCGGCACAGAGTCGGGTAGACCAAGTACCTCAGCACTTACAGGGCAGCGTGGCCACGGCCACAGTAGAACAGTGGGCAGACCAGAGCCTTAAGAGAGGCTTCCAGCGCAGCCCGGTGGAATGCTTTCTAGCCCAGGACATATGCTGGCTAGATCAAGCCCCCAAAGAAGAGTTCTCTCAATGTCCCCACCTCGTACGGACTCCATTTGCCAGAGCAATGAGGATGTGTGGGAAGAGGTATCCCACCCCCAAGTCCCTCATCCTGATTTATTTGCAGTTTCTGAACACCCACCCTTGGTCACTTTGGGCCCCTGCAAATTTACTACCTTTGCAGTCTGACTCTGCAGGGCAGGGCTCTTGGTCAGAGAGGATCCAGTCTCAATGGGACAGTGGGGTCCTGAAGGGTTAGAGGTGGGTGGTGAGGCTGGACATCTGGGGCAAGGGGAGGATGTTACTGTAGCAAGCAGTGGGGCTGGAGTGAGGCCAGCAGGGCCTGACCCCCAAGAGCAGAGCCTGGGCTCTCCCCGAGCAAGGAGCTCGTAGCACCGAGGGACGCCCCACGCCCACACACCAGAGGGAGCCATGGAGGGATGGTCAGGAGCAGGGGCCAGTCTTGGGACCCGAACCACTGACCAAAGGAGCGGCCAGAGCAGGAAGGAGTCCTGCAACGTGGCAGATGGGTACAGCACTGATGTCCTGCCCTTCTCCAGAGGGGCCTGTGGCATCTACTCAGGTAGCCAGATGCTTGGGAAGGGAAAGATCTAAGCATTTTGAGGATCTTTGGACATCAGTGGAGTGGATCTTCAGTATCCTATTGTCCTGCATGTCCCAGACCCTGTCCCCTTAGAGCAGGGGAACCTGGGGACCCACTAAACAGTGGAGTCTTGTTGGCTCAGGTTGGCCAACCCGGGATCCACTGAGTTTTTGGATCCAACTGGTGGTCGTTTCCCGTCTTTGAAGTCACCATTAGACTAGACACAAAGGGCGCTGGCAGGAGCTCCACACTGTGTCACCTGTGGGTGAGAGCCATCGTTGTGCAGAAAGCCCTGTCACAGCCCTGAGCTGCCTGCCCATGACCAAGATAAAAACACCCAAAACAGTGTGGTACCTGGGTAGAGATCCGTGCAAACTCTGGAGGCCTCGCAGTGATGTTCCTGGTGTACTTCCTGTCGTTCACCAGCCTGCAGATGAAAGGGACCACCGCCAACTGCCCACGCGGTGGCCCCGTGTGCATGGCTGTCACCTCACTGCGGGAGCAGAGGGGCAGGCGCTCAGGTATGTTTTGGGGTGCAGTTGCTGATCTGCTAGGTCTTCATCAGAAGGGACTGCCGGGCCCTCCTTGCATGTCCCCGAGAGCCAGCAGCACCTGTTTGTCATCTTGTCACAGGGCTGCATAACTTCTCATTTTCCCAAAGATAAATCGGGGTGGCCTGCAGAATCCCACGACGGCTCACTCTGTACATGATGCCATGGTGAACAAGATTGTGGGGGTCTCTGCGAGACTCAGGTGTACAAAGGGGCAGACACAGCGATGGTCAGGGGGAGGCCCTGCAGGGGTGCGTGGTGGCCCGGTGGTCTGGGCCTGGGGGACTTCCCTGCAGCACGAGGATAATGATTCCATCTTGCATCTCCCTCCTCTGAGAAGAGGGCACAACCCCATGTGGCCTCTCTAGGCCTCGCACACGGTGCCCTTCACCTCTGGAGTCACTCTGGCCTGGGGTGCATGGCCAGAAGGCTGCCAGCTTCGTCCTGGTTCCAGGGCAGTAACAGCTGGCAGCAGAGAAAGCGGGCCATGCAGGCAGTCCTGCTTGGGGCATGTGGCACAGCGAACATGGGGACATGTCACGTAGAATCAATGGCAACATTGCCGGGGGTTGTGACATGGGTTCCCCCAGTTTCTTTCTCTTTTTAAAATATTAATTAATCAATTTTAATTAGGTACATATGACAGCAGAATGCTGTCACTTTGATTCATTGTGCATGACTGCAGCACAGCTTTACATTTCCATGGTTGAGCACCACATAGCATCCCACCAGACGTGCAGTCATACATGTACCCAGGGCAATGATGTCCATCTCATCCCACCACCGTTCCTGCCCCCCGCACCCTCCCCACTCTCCCTCCCCTTGGCCCAATCAAAGTTCCTCCATTTTCCCATGCCTCTGCCCTCCCTGTTCAGCCTTTGATTTTGGGGGATTGGCTAACTTCACTTGGCATGATATTCTCCAACTCCATCCATTTACCTGCAAATGCCATGATTTTATTCTCTCTTAATGCTGAATAATATTCCATTGTGTATATATGCCACAGTTTCTTTACCCATTCATCTATTGAAGGGCATCTAGGTTGCTTCCACAGTTTAGCTATTGTGAGTTGAGATGCTATGAACATTGATTACTGATTATAAGTCCTTTGGTTATAGACCGAGGAGTGGGATAGCTGGGTCAAATGGTGGTTCCTTTCCAAGTTTTCTGAGGAATCTCCATACTGCTTTCCAGAGTGGTTGCACCAGTTTGCAGTCCCACCAGCAATGTATGAGTGTGCCTTTCCCCCCACATCCTTGCCAACACTTATTTTGTCTGTATTCTTGATAGCTGCCATTCTGACTGCATGAGATGAAATCTTAGTTTTGATTTGCATTTCTCTAATTGCTGGAGAAGTTGAACATTTTTTTCATCTCTTTGTTGATCAGGTGTAGAACTTCTTCTGAGAAGTATCTGTTCAGCTCCATAGCCCATTTATTGATTGGATTGTTTATTTTTTTGGTGTTAAGTTTTTTGAGTTCTTTATATATTCTGGAGATTGATGCTCAATCTGATGTGTGTGTGGCAAAAATTTGCTCCCCAAACATAGGCTCTCTCTTTACCTCATTGATTTTTCTTTTGCTGAGAAGAAACTTTTTAGTTTGAGTCCATCCCATTTATTGATTCTTGATTTTATTTCTTGTGCTTTAGGAGTCTTGTTAAGGAAGTCAGGGCCTTCACAATAGCCTCAAAAATTAAAATAAAATAAAATACTTGGGAATCAGCAAAAGAGGTGAAAGACCTTCACAATGAAAACTACAGAACACTCAAGAAAAAAATTGAAGAATACATTAGAAGATGGAAAGATCTCCCATGCTCTTGGATAGGCAAAATTAATATTGTCAAAACTACCCAAAGTGCTCTACAGATTCAAAGCAGTCCCAATTAAAATCCCAACATCATTCCTTATAGAAATAGAAAAATCAACCATGAAATTCATTTGGTGAAATAAGAGACCCAGAATTGCCACAGAAATCCTTAGCAAGAAGAGTGAATCAGGAGGCATCACAGTACCAGACCTTAAACTATACCACCACAAAGCTATAGTAACAAAATCAACATGATATTGGCACCAAAATACACAGGTAGACCAATGGTACAGAATAGAGGACACAGAGACAAACCCACATAAATACAGTTATACTAGACAAAGGTGCCAAACATATAAAATCCACATGCATCAAAATGAAATTAAACCCCTGTCTCTCACCATGCACAAAACTCAACTCAAAGTGGATCAAGCTCCCAGGAATGAGTCCAGCGACCCTGTGCCCAGTAGAGTTTCCCTTAGTTTCTAAAGTAAGGCAGGATCACTCGCCGTGGAGAGTATTAGCTTTCTGAAAATCAGCCCTTGTAGTGACAGGAGTCCTGGCAGAGAGGGAGTTTGGGCCTGGGGCATAGTGACCATTCAGCCAGGTGGAATTGGTGGGCCAGCAGCAATCCACAGTGAGAGGACAGTGGGACTCTGATGAGCAGGGCCAGAAGACACCAGGCAGTGTACAGCAGGGGAACACACCAGGCCTCCCCATGGCTGGCCCAGGGCACTGTCCCAGACCTTGGGTGTGCGGGTACCTGTGAGGACCAAACTGCTGGAAGAGGAAGAAGCTCAGCTTCCTTCACCACTCATTCAGGTCCACATGCACAGGTACACTCTGAATGAACTTCAGTTCCACTTGGGGTGGCCCCAAAGGCACTTAGCAGGGAATCCTCCCAGTGCACAGAGCTCTGGGGCTCTCCCTTTTTCTCCCTCTGGGTGGGCAGAGAAGCTCTCTGAGCGGGGAATGCACATGGGCCCAGGGACGGTGGCAAATGGCTTGAGTAGTTTACTCAGAGCCCCGGAAGATCTAAAGGGGGGCTGGTGACAAGCAGCTCCGGGAAGAGGTGTGGGTTGGATGGGTGGCAGGGTATGGAGTGTAAAGATCCCTCCTCACAGAGAGAAGCCACTAAGCCACCAAGGATGCAGACTGACTACGTTGTTTGACATCAGCCAGCCTTGTCACTGGCTGTCCCAGGCTGGCACCGTGAGCACGTGTGTGAATTGGCATGGTGGCTGGCATGGGGACCGCACAGGGGCCCAGGAGCATCGACTCTCACTCACTGAGGCTGATCTACCCACGGTCACTGCCGATGTCCACCCTGCCAGCAATAGAGGCAAATGCTAAGCCTAGGGTGCGTCCCTTGCTGGAGGAAACAGGAAAGATCCCTGTTGAGGTGATGATGCTGGACCCCTTCCACCCTGGGGCAGGCGTGATGGATCCTACTGGAATTGATGCACCTCCTGGATGTTTTCTTGATTGCATGGTCTCAGCTAGCCAGCCCCAGTGACCAGGCTTACAGAGAATTTGGTCCCCTGGTAAGAGTCACACATGGCACTGTTGATTACCTGCAAAGGAGATGCCCTGTGCATTAGTGACGGTGGGTTCCAAGGATCCTATTGTACCTGCCATTCAGAAGCAGCATGTCCCATGGGACAGAGGAGGTGAGAATGGTGACCAGCTTCCATGTGTGCCCTAACCTGCTGAGTGACCATCATGTGGCCATCATGGGGGCTGTTGTCCCCTAATGATTGGCAGAGAAAAAGGGTATCGCAGCCTGTTGGTGAAAGTGGAGTGACCCCTTTTCCATGCCTGCGGGTGGCCCCCTGGGGATTTGGCTTCCTGACCCCAGGTCTGGGCTATGAAGGGGGGAGAGCTGGTTCCCAGGTCAGGACTATGGCCACCAGCGGACACAGCTTCCTTAAGCCTGAAGTTCTGACTGCTGCCTGGTCCCTTCCAGGTTCCCGCGCCAAGAGACCACCCAGCAAAGACCCAGGTCATGGTCCTGACAGAGGTCATCAACCCTGATTATCTGGGAAATGTCGCACGTTCCAGGCCAAGGAGGCTCCTCGTGAAGGCACCAAGTTTGCGAGCCCAGGGACACGGTGAGGTGGTCCTGGGAGCTGAGCCCGGCAGCACTGTCTCCCATTCCTTGCTCGGGGACATGTAGGTCCCAGGCTGACAGTTGGCAGCTCTGTGATCTGTGCAGATTCCCAAATCCCACGTAGGGGCAGGTCCCGCAGTCCTACCCGGTCATGTGGGGGAGGTTTCTGTGGCGGTTCCTCCTGGCAGGAGTACTGTCGCTGCCTGTGAGCAGCCCTCGCCGCTTCTCCTGCGTCCTTCTTAGAAACCAAGGTCCTCTGCTTTCTGCAAAGATTCTGCCCAATAGCCCATCCCACCAAACCCGCAGTGAGGTTTCTGGAACATTCTTTTTTTGGGGTGGGTACTGGGGATTGAACTCAGGGGCACTCGACCACCGAGCCACATCCCCAGCCCTGTTTTGTATTTTATTTAGAGACAGGGTCTTGCTGAGTTGCAGAGTGCCTTGCTTTTGCTGAGGCTAGCTTTGAACTCGAGATCCTCCTGCCTCAGCTCCCTGAGCTGCTGGGATGACAGGCGTGTGCCATTGTACCCAGTGAGGTTTCTAGAACATTCTGATCTGCAGTGTGTGAGTTGTGTCCATGGCATGTTTCATGTAGCACTTGTGTTTTAGAAAGATCGTCTGCTACAGGTGGGGAGAACTGGGAGGGGTGGACCAGAGGTGAAAGGGCCTTATGAAGGAGCCCCCTGGTGAGGACACAGCGGAAGGTGCCATCTACCAGCAGGAAGCAGCCCTCATAGCTCCGCTGCCCTGAGATGGCCCTCCAGCTCTCAACTGTGAGAGATCAAGGCCCAAATCAAATCAGTGGTTGTCTCAGCCACTGAGTTTGGGGATTTTGTTATAGCAGCTCAAATGGGCTAAGATGGAATTCACAGAGAGTGAGCCAGTTTTCCTCCGATGATCTTCTGGAGCTGACATGGACCCCAGGTCCACGGAGCCTCTGGCTGTAAGTGCTCCCTCGAGTGGGCAGAGAGCGCCCACAGAGGCTGCGAGGGGTCATGACTGAGGCTGCCTGCCTCACAAGGGATGGGCAGTGAGGCTGGCCTGCACAAGGACTGGCTCTCTCTCTCTCTTGCTCCAGGCGGCCACCAGCTCCTGTCCAGGTCTGTGTGCTGGGCTAAGTGAACTGGGGGCTTGCAGCAGGTGCGTCCTTGTGCACCACATGGCACAGGTGCCCCACAAGCTGTGGCCTCTGCTTTCCAGAGTGCCCTCCCTGTCCTCTCCAGTGCTGACCAGCTGCCGGTGCAGGGTGGCCACCCAAGCGAGGCTCGGCTTCCAGTATCTTCTGAGCAAATGCTCCCAGGCAGGCAGGATGGCAGAACACCCACCTACCAGTGAGCAGGTGGTGGCCTGTTTCTTACTCCTTTGGGACCAATATCTGATCGTCCTCAGGTGATGGATGGCCGGCCACAGTACAAGCAGACAATCTGAAATCACCCTGAAAAGTCATCTACGAAACCCCAAAATGTTGCTGCCAATGGAAACATCCTGCTTCTGTGTCTGTTTCCACTCGGACTGCTTGGTCCCACCTGTCTCAGCTGGGCCTGATTTGTCAGGTGTCCATTAGGACCACCCCGAGTGGTCTGCAGGAGAGAATCTGACCTGCAGCCACTGAAGTGCTTGCTGCCTTCTGCAGCCAGTCCCCCATGTGGCTACTCACATGCCCAGCATCGCAACATGCACTGGGCATAAGCTACACGAGATTCTTTGGCTTAGTAATAATATAACATTTAACTCAACCTCATTTAAATAATTTGGTTTATTGAGCTGTGTGATTAGGAAAAAATCCGGCACAGACTAGATTTAGGGCATGGTTTGATGTGATTTCTGGATCTTTCTCTGGGATCATCTTCCCTTTGTCCCCTTTAAGTTATATTTGGTCCTCAGATTGGCTTGCCTCAGGGGTACAAAATGGCTGCTAGTAACATGCTTTCCTGAGGATATTCAGGAGGAGAGAGTGTAGCTTCCCAAGGTGTCAAACTGAGCTCCTGACCTACATTCTAATGGGATCACATGGGAAACAAGGCCTGTGGTGGGGAAATGCCAGGTGCAGATAGTGGAGGCCCAAGTTAGGTGCCCAGTTCTCTCGTGATTCCCAAACTGCATGGCGGTGAAGCAAGGGAGCGCCGAGATGTGTGTGGAGGCGCCCTGTCCTGGGTGAGGATTGGGACTTGAACTGGACCTTAAGTCAGGGGTGGCAAGTTTCACAGTTGCCCATCTGCCTCGTCTAGCCAGGACAGAGGCTGGTTCCTACCAGGTTCCTCCCTCTCAGTGTCGCTCAGCGCGTCCAGCGGGGAGAACAGGGGTTGGTGAGCAGGCGGACGTGGCCCCGGGAGGGGAGAGTGCAAACCCTGGAGGACTCTTCAGCTGATGAGCAGAACATGGCTTTGATTGGCTAGTTGCATGCTGTAAGATCAGACTGAATTCCTCGGAGAAGCACTCGGACGGGAATAATTGTAGGTAGAGTCGTTTCACGAGTGTTTCTAAAGACTGCGGATGAAGAATAATGATAGTAAATCATTAATAGGTATTTTCAGCTGCTTTAAAAATTAAATCTGCTCCACGGCGTGTTTCACAGCTTCTCGGCCACTGTGCAGGGCCTGGGGACATTCCCTAAGAGGCATTCCGGACACGTGCTCCTCTGCCGTAGCTTACAGCAGTGCTCGGCATCCGGAAGGCTCCAAGCTCCAGCTCCTTAGGAGGCGGCGTGAAGGAGGGTGAGGCCGGTTCTGCGGCAGAGAGCCACCTGCTGCCGCTCTGGCACGACAGGAAAGGGGCCATCTGCTGCACTCGCCCTCCAGGCTTCTGGGAAACCTTTCCTTCTCAGTTGGCTGACATCCACAGTCGGCCCCTCTGCCTCCCTGCAGAAGGCGGTCCCAAGGCACCAGGCTGTGAGCGGGGCCCAGGAGGAGGAAGGAACAGGTCCTGCGCTCTGTCCCACAGCCTGTCTTGCCACATCGTCACAGATCACAGCACACGCCGTCTCCATGGTGACTGTGCAGCTCCACAAACCTCTGTAGGCACCGAACTTACACCGTGCCTAGAAGGGAAGTGTCCATCTCAGCAGCCTAAGCACCGCGGTACGTTTGGGCTGGGAAATCCTCGGGGCCAGCTTTAATGGGCTTGAGGTCAGTGGCCTCATGCATTCCCCCAGCAGAACCTCGACACGGAGCGCCGAGGCTTGGGGGGAAGTGGTTTACGTTTGGAGCTGATTCATAGTCAGTTCCGGGGCTAGAGCTGCTGCTGCTGCAGGACCTCGGACTCTTCTCAGAGGCCCCAGCAGCAGCCCTTTGCCTGAAACAGAGGCGTGCCTTCCCAGGAGGGAGGTTCTTGTCGGCTGTCTCCAATGGGCAATGGGACTGAGACCCGGGCCGTGCAATGGGAGGCAGTGGCAACAGCTGGGGGCCTTGTCTCACATGGCAGGCAGTGTCCAGGAGCTGGCCTGGGCAGTGTGGCCAACACTGTTGCTTGTCAATATCCAACTGTCACCTTCCTGGGCTCTTACAGACGGTTCTTCCCACACCCCTGATAGTTAGGCAGGGCCATACGGCTTGTTCTGGCCTGTGACCTGTGAGCACAGCGACGTGAGTCACCCAGGTGACACAATGACCCTGGAGGTTTCTGGTCACCCCTTGATCCAGATATGAGGTCTTGACTGTGTGGGCGGAGCAGCGAGACCAGAGCACAGAGATGACATTCCTTCAGCGGGAAGCTGGCTCACCGCCTGCCCACAGAGGATTTTACGGGAGACTGAGTGCAGTGTGGTGGCTTTAAGTCATGAGTCTTGTGGGAGTCCCCGCTCGAGGAGACAGGGAAATAGTAACCCATCCCCAGCCCCTGGGTGGACTGGATGATGTCTGCCCACATGGAGGAGGGCGGGTCCTTATGCCATCTACTGATTCCAGTGCCAATGTGGTCCAGAAACACCCACAGACACATCCAGAATCAGGTGTGCCAGCTCTCTGGGCAGCCCGTGGACCAGTCCAGTGGACACATAAAGCCAACCAGCTCATGTTCCTGGTCTTGTGCAGCTTCCTCCATCAACCGTGCCAGGCCCATAAAGATGTGCACCTGGGCACCTGAAAGGAGAAGGGGCCCCGTCCAGCACAAGGCGCCCTGCAGCCATTAAACTAAAGGCAGAGGGAAGCAACCAGATGAGGTCTTAAAAAGGATCAGAAAGAGGCAGGGGAGGAGGCGGGTGAGCAGGAGGGTGAGTAGGGAGGGAGGGGAAGAGGAGGGTGAGAGGGGGGAGGGGAAAAGGAGGGTGAGAGAGGGGCAGGGGACAAGGAGGGTGAGAGAGGGGCAGGGGAGAAGGAGTGTGAGAGGGGACAGGGGAGGAGGAGGGTGAGAGGGGGGCAGGGGAGAAGGAGTGTGAGAGGGGACAGGGGAGGAGGAGGGTGAGAGGGGGGCAGGGGAGACAGAGGGTGGGAGGGGGGCAGGGAGGAGGAGGGTGAGAGGGGGGCAGGGGAGGAGGAGGGTGAGAGGGGGCAGGGGAGACAGAGGGTGGGAGGGGGGCAGGGGAGGAGGAGGGTGAGAGGGGGGCAGGGGAGGAGGAGGGTGAGAGGGGGCAGGGGAGAAGGAGGGTGAGAGGGGGGCAGGGGAGAAGGAGGGTGAGAGGGGGCAGGGGAGGAGGAGGGTGAGAGGGGGCAGGGGAGGAGGAGGGTGAGAGGGGGCAGGGGAGGAGGAGGGTGAGAGGGGACAGGGGAGGAGGAGGGTGAGAGGGGGCAGGGGAGGAGGAGGGTGAGAGGGGGCAGGGGAGGAGGAGGGTGAGAGGGGGGCAGGGGAGGAGGAGGGTGAGAGGGGGGCAGGGGAGGAGGAGGGTGAGAGGGGGCAGGGGAGAAGGAGGGTGAGAGGGGGCAGGGGAGAGGAGGGTGAGAGGGACGCAGGGGAGAGGAGGGTGAGAGGGGGCAGGGGAGGAGGAGGGTGAGAGGGGGCAGGGGAGGAGGAGGGTGACAGGGGCACAGGGGAGAGGAGGGTGACAGGGGCAGGGGAGGAGGAGGGTGAGAGGGGGCAGGGGAGAAGGAGGGTGAGAGGGGGGCAGGGGAGGAGGAGGGTGAGACGGGGGCAGGGGAGGAGGAGGGTGAGAGGGGGGCAGGGGAGGAGGAGGGTGAGAGGGGGCAGGGGAGAAGGAGGGTGAGAGGGGGGCAGGGGAGGAAGAGGGTGAGAGGGGGCAGGGGAGGAGGAGGGTGAGAGGGGTAGGGGAGAAGGAGGGTGAGAGGGGGCAGGGGAGAAGGAGGGTGAGAGGGGGCAGGGGAGAAGGAGGGTGAGAGGGGCAGGGGAGAAGGAGGGTGAGAGGGGGCAAGGGAGAAGGAGGGTGAGAGGGGTGTAGAGGAGGAGGAGGGTGAGAGGGGCAGGGGAGGAGGAGGGTGAGAGGGGGCAGGGGAGGAGGAGGGTGAGAGGGGCAGGGGAGGAGGAGGGTGAGAGGGGGCAGGGGAGGAGGAGGGTGAGAGGGGGGCAGAGGAGGAGGAGGGTGAGGGGGGCAGGGGAGGAGGAGGGTGAGAGGGGGCAGGGGAGAAGGAGGGTGAGAGGGGGGCAGGGGAGGAGGAGGGTGAGAGGGGGCAGGGGAGAAGGAGGGTGAGAGGGGGGCAGGGGAGGAGGAGGGTGAGAGGGGGGCAGGGGAGAAGGAGGGTGAGAGGGGGGCAGGGGAGAAGGAGGGTGAGAGGGGGCAGGGGAGAAGGAGGGTGAGAGGGGACAGGGGAGAAGGAGGGTGAGAGGGGGGCAGGGGAGAAGGAGGGTGAGAGGGGGGCAGGGGAGAAGGAGGGTGAGAGGGGGGCAGGGGAGAAGGAGGGTGAGAGGGGCAGGGGAGGAGGAGGGTGAGAAGAGGGGGCAGGGGAGGAGGAGAGTGAGAGGGGGCAGGTGAGAAGGAGGGTGAGAGGGGTGTAGAGGAGGAGGAGGGTGAGAGGGGCAGGGGAGGAGGAGGGTGAGAGGGGGGCAGGGGAGGAGGAGGGTGAGAGGGGGCAGGGGAGGAGGAGGGTGAGAGGGGGGCAGAGGAGAAGGAGGGTGAGAGGGGGGCAGGGGAGAAGGAGGGTGAGGGGGGCAGGGGAGAAGGAGGGTGAGAGGGGGGCAGGGGAGAAGGAGGGTGAGAGGGGGGCAGGGGAGAAGGAGGGTGAGAGGGGGCAGGGGAGAAGGAGGGTGAGAGGGGGGCAGGGGAGAAGGAGGGTGAGAGGGGGGCAGGGGAGAAGGAGGGTGAGAGGGGACAGGGGAGAAGGAGGGTGAGAGGGGGGCAGGGGAGAAGGAGTGTGAGAGGGGACAGGGGAGGAGGAGGGTGAGAGGGGGGCAGGGGAGGAGGAGGGTGAGAGGGGCAGGGGAGGAGGAGGGTGAGAAGAAGGGGCAGGGGAGGAGGAGAGTGAGAGGGGGCAGGGGAGAAGGAGGGTGAGAGGGGTGTAGAGGAGGAGGAGGGTGAGAGGGGCAGGGGAGGAGGAGGGTGAGAGGGGGGCAGGGGAGGAGGAGGGTGAGAGGGGGCAGGGGAGGAGGAGGGTGAGAGGGGGCAGGGGAGGAGGAGGGTGAGAGGGGGCAGGGGAGGAGGAGGGTGAGAGGGGACAGGTGAGAAGGAGGGTGAGAGGGGGGCAGGGGAGGAGGAGGGTGAGAGGGGGCAGGGGAAGAGGAGGGTGAGAGGGGGACAGGGGAGAAGGAGGGTGAGAGGGGGCAGGGGAGGAGGAGGGTGAGAGGGGGGCAGGGGAGGAGGAGGGTGAGAGGGGGGCATGGGAGGAGGAGGGTGAGGGGGGTAGGGGAGGAGGAGGGTGAGAGGGGCGCAGGGGAGGAGGAGGGTGAGAGGGGTGCAGGGGAGAAGGAGGGTGAGAGGGGGGCAGGGGAGGAGGAGGGTGAGAGGGGGCAGGGGAGGAGGAGGGTGAGAGGGGGCAGGGGAGGAGGAGGGTGAGAGGGGGCAGGGGAGGAGGAGGGTGAGAGGGGGCAGGGGAGAAGGAGGGTGAGAGGGGGGCAGGGGAGAAGGAGGGTGAGAGGGGGCAGGGGAGAAGGAGGGTGAGAGGGGGCAGGGGAGAAGGAGGGTGAGAGGGGGGCAGGGGAGAAGGAGGGTGAGAGGGGGCAGGGGAGAAGGAGGGTGAGAGGGGGGCAGGGGAGAAGGAGGGTGAGAGGGGGGCAGGGGAGGAGGAGGGTGAGAGGGGGACAGGGGAGAAGGAGGGTGAGAGGGGGGCAGGGGAGGAGGAGGGTGAGAGGGGACAGGTGAGAAGGAGGGTGAGAGGGGGGCAGGGGAGGAGGAGGGTGAGAGGGGGCAGGGGAGAAGGAGGGTGAGAGGGGGGCAGGGGAGGAGGAGGGTGAGAGGGGGCAGGGGAGAAGGAGGGTGAGAGGGGGCAGGGGAGAAGGAGGGTGAGAGGGGGGCAGGGGAGAAGGAGGGTGAGAGGGGGCAGGGGAGAAGGAGGGTGAGAGGGGGGCAGGGGAGAAGGAGGGTGAGAGGGGGGCAGGGGAGAAGGAGGGTGAGAGGGGACAGGGGAGAAGGAGGGTGAGAGGGGGGCAGGGGAGAAGGAGTGTGAGAGGGGACAGGGGAGGAGGAGGGTGAGAGGGGGGCAGGGGAGGAGGAGGGTGAGAGGGGCAGGGGAGGAGGAGGGTGAGAAGAAGGGGCAGGGGAGGAGGAGAGTGAGAGGGGGCAGGGGAGAAGGAGGGTGAGAGGGGTGTAGAGGAGGAGGAGGGTGAGAGGGGCAGGGGAGGAGGAGGGTGAGAGGGGGCAGGGGAGGAGGAGGGTGAGAGGGGACAGGTGAGAAGGAGGGTGAGAGGGGGGCAGGGGAGGAGGAGGGTGAGAGGGGGCAGGGGAGAAGGAGGGTGAGAGGGGGCAGGGGAGAAGGAGGGTGAGAGGGGGCAGGGGAGGAGGAGGGTGAGAGGGGGACAGGGGAGAAGGAGGGTGAGAGGGGGCAGGGGAGGAGGAGGGTGAGAGGGGGGCAGGGGAGGAGGAGGGTGAGAGGGGGGCATGGGAGGAGGAGGGTGAGGGGGGTAGGGGAGGAGGAGGGTGAGAGGGGCGCAGGGGAGGAGGAGGGTGAGAGGGGTGCAGGGGAGAAGGAGGGTGAGAGGGGGGCAGGGGAGGAGGAGGGTGAGAGGGGGCAGGGGAGGAGGAGGGTGAGAGGGGGCAGGGGAGGAGGAGGGTGAGAGGGGGCAGGGGAGGAGGAGGGTGAGAGGGGACAGGTGAGAAGGAGGGTGAGAGGGGGGCAGGGGAGGAGGAGGGTTTGAGGGGGCAGGGGAGAAGGAGGGTGAGAGGGGGGCAGGGGAGAAGGAGGGTGAGAGGGGGCAGGGGAGAAGGAGGTGAGAGTGGGGCAGGGGAGAAGGAGGGTGAGAGTGGGCAGGGGAGAAGGCGGGTGAGAGGGGGGCAGGGGAGTATGAGGGTGAGAGGGGGGCAGGGGAGAAGGAGGGTGAGGGGGGTAGGGGAGAAGGAGGGTGAGAGGGGCACAGGGGTGAAGGAGGGTGACAGGGGCAGGGGAGGAGGAGGGTGAGAGGGGACAGGGGAGAAGGAGGGTGAGAAGAGGGGGCAGGGGAGGAGGAGGGTGAGAGGGGGTAAGGGAGAAGGAGGGTGAGAGGGGGACAGGGGAGGAGGAGGGTGAGAGGGGGCAGGGGAGAAGGAGGGTGAGGGGGGTAGGGGAGGAGGAGGGTGAGAGGGGCGCAGGGGAGAAGGAGGGTGAGAGGGGGACAGGGGAGGAGGAGGGTGAGAGGGGGGCATGGGAGGAGGAGGGTGAGGGGGGTAGGGGAGGAGGAGGGTGAGAGGGGCGCAGGGGAGAAGGAGGGTGAGAGGGGCGCAGGGGAGAAGGAGGGTGAGAGGGGGGCAGGGGAGGAGGAGGGTGAGAGGGGGCAGGGGAGGAGGAGGGTGAGAGGGGACAGGTGAGAAGGAGGGTGAGAGGGGGCAGGGGAGGAGGAGGGTGAGAGGGGGGCAGGGGAGGAGGAGGGTGAGAGGGGGGCAGGGGAGGAGGAGGGTGAGAGGGGGCAGGGGAGGAGGAGGGTGAGAGGGGGACAGGGGAGAAGGAGGGTGAGAGGGGGCAGGGGAGGAGGAGGGTGAGAGGGGGGCAGGGGAGGAGGAGGGTGAGAGGGGGCAGGGGAGGAGGAGGGTGAGAGGGGGCAGGGGAGGAGGAGGGTGAGAGGGGGACAGGGGAGAAGGAGGGTGAGAGGGGGCAGGGGAGGAGGAGGGTGAGAGGGGGGCAGGGGAGGAGGAGGGTGAGAGGGGGGCATGGGAGGAGGAGCGTGAGGGGGGTAGGGGAGGAGGAGGGTGAGAGGGGCGCAGGGGAGAAGGAGGGTGAGAGGGGCGCAGGGGAGAAGGAGGGTGAGAGGGGGGCAGGGGAGGAGGAGGGTGAGAGGGGGCAGGGGAGAAGGAGGTGAGAGGGGGGCAGGGGAGGAGGAGGGTGAGAGGGGGCAGGGGATAAGGAGGGTGAGAGGGGGGCAGGGGAGAAGGAGGGTGAGAGGGGGCAGGGGAGAAGGAGGGTGAGAGGGGGGCAGGGGAGAAGGAGTGTGAGAGGGGACAGGGGAGGAGGAGGGTGAGAGGGGGGCAGGGGAGGAGGAGGGTGAGAGGGGCAGGGGAGGAGGAGGGTGAGAAGAAGGGGCAGGGGAGGAGGAGAGTGAGAGGGGGCAGGGGAGAAGGAGGGTGAGAGGGGTGTAGAGGAGGAGGAGGGTGAGAGGGGCAGGGGAGGAGGAGGGTGAGAGGGGGCAGGGGAGGAGGAGGGTGAGAGGGGACAGGTGAGAAGGAGGGTGAGAGGGGGGCAGGGGAGGAGGAGGGTGAGAGGGGGCAGGGGAGAAGGAGGGTGAGAGGGGGCAGGGGAGAAGGAGGGTGAGAGGGGGCAGGGGAGGAGGAGGGTGAGAGGGGGACAGGGGAGAAGGAGGGTGAGAGGGGGCAGGGGAGGAGGAGGGTGAGAGGGGGGCAGGGGAGGAGGAGGGTGAGAGGGGGGCATGGGAGGAGGAGGGTGAGGGGGGTAGGGGAGGAGGAGGGTGAGAGGGGCGCAGGGGAGGAGGAGGGTGAGAGGGGTGCAGGGGAGAAGGAGGGTGAGAGGGGGGCAGGGGAGGAGGAGGGTGAGAGGGGGCAGGGGAGGAGGAGGGTGAGAGGGGGCAGGGGAGGAGGAGGGTGAGAGGGGGCAGGGGAGGAGGAGGGTGAGAGGGGACAGGTGAGAAGGAGGGTGAGAGGGGGGCAGGGGAGGAGGAGGGTTTGAGGGGGCAGGGGAGAAGGAGGGTGAGAGGGGGGCAGGGGAGAAGGAGGGTGAGAGGGGGCAGGGGAGAAGGAGGTGAGAGTGGGGCAGGGGAGAAGGAGGGTGAGAGTGGGCAGGGGAGAAGGCGGGTGAGAGGGGGGCAGGGGAGTATGAGGGTGAGAGGGGGGCAGGGGAGAAGGAGGGTGAGGGGGGTAGGGGAGAAGGAGGGTGAGAGGGGCACAGGGGTGAAGGAGGGTGACAGGGGCAGGGGAGGAGGAGGGTGAGAGGGGACAGGGGAGAAGGAGGGTGAGAAGAGGGGGCAGGGGAGGAGGAGGGTGAGAGGGGGTAAGGGAGAAGGAGGGTGAGAGGGGGACAGGGGAGGAGGAGGGTGAGAGGGGGCAGGGGAGAAGGAGGGTGAGGGGGGTAGGGGAGGAGGAGGGTGAGAGGGGCGCAGGGGAGAAGGAGGGTGAGAGGGGGACAGGGGAGGAGGAGGGTGAGAGGGGGGCATGGGAGGAGGAGGGTGAGGGGGGTAGGGGAGGAGGAGGGTGAGAGGGGCGCAGGGGAGAAGGAGGGTGAGAGGGGCGCAGGGGAGAAGGAGGGTGAGAGGGGGGCAGGGGAGGAGGAGGGTGAGAGGGGGCAGGGGAGGAGGAGGGTGAGAGGGGACAGGTGAGAAGGAGGGTGAGAGGGGGCAGGGGAGGAGGAGGGTGAGAGGGGGGCAGGGGAGGAGGAGGGTGAGAGGGGGGCAGGGGAGGAGGAGGGTGAGAGGGGGCAGGGGAGGAGGAGGGTGAGAGGGGGACAGGGGAGAAGGAGGGTGAGAGGGGGCAGGGGAGGAGGAGGGTGAGAGGGGGGCAGGGGAGGAGGAGGGTGAGAGGGGGCAGGGGAGGAGGAGGGTGAGAGGGGGCAGGGGAGGAGGAGGGTGAGAGGGGGACAGGGGAGAAGGAGGGTGAGAGGGGGCAGGGGAGGAGGAGGGTGAGAGGGGGGCAGGGGAGGAGGAGGGTGAGAGGGGGGCATGGGAGGAGGAGCGTGAGGGGGGTAGGGGAGGAGGAGGGTGAGAGGGGCGCAGGGGAGAAGGAGGGTGAGAGGGGCGCAGGGGAGAAGGAGGGTGAGAGGGGGGCAGGGGAGGAGGAGGGTGAGAGGGGGCAGGGGAGAAGGAGGTGAGAGGGGGGCAGGGGAGGAGGAGGGTGAGAGGGGGCAGGGGATAAGGAGGGTGAGAGGGGGGCAGGGGAGAAGGAGGGTGAGAGGGGGCAGGGGAGAAGGAGGTGAGAGTGGGGCAGGGGAGAAGGAGGGTGAGAGTGGGCAGGGGAGAAGGCGGGTGAGAGGGGGGCAGGGGAGGAGGAGGGTGAGAGGGGGGCAGGGGAGAAGGAGGGTGACAGGGGCAGGGGAGGAGGAGGGTGAGAGGGGACAGGGGAGAAGGAGGGTGAGAAGAGGGGGCAGGGGAGGAGGAGGGTGAGAGGGGGTAAGGGAGAAGGAGGGTGAGAGGGGGACAGGGGAGGAGGAGGGTGAGAGGGGGCAGGGGAGAAGGAGGGTGAGAGGGGGGCAGGGGAGAAGGAGGGTGAGAGGGGGGCAGGGGAGAAGGAGGGTGAGAGGGGGGCAGGGGAGAAGGAGGGTGAGGGGGGTAGGGGAGAAGGAGGGTGAGATGGGGACAGGGGAGAAGGAGGGTGAGAGGGGGCAGGGGAGGAGGAGGGTGAGGGGGGTAGGGGAGAAGGAGGGTGAGAGGGGGACAGGGGAGAAGGAGGGTGAGAGGGGGGCAGGGGAGAAGGAGGGTGAGAGGGGGGCAGGGGAGAAGGAGGGTGAGGGGGGTAGGGGAGAAGGAGGGTGAGAGGGGGGCAGGGGAGGAGGAGGGTGAGAGGGGGTAAGGGAGAAGGAGGGTGAGAGGGGGACAGGGGAGGAGGAGGGTGAGAGGGGGCAGGGGAGAAGGAGGGTGAGAGGGGGGCAGGGGAGAAGGAGGGTGAGAGGGGGGCAGGGGAGAAGGAGGGTGAGAGGGGGGCAGGGGAGAAGGAGGGTGAGGGGGGTAGGGGAGAAGGAGGGTGAGATGGGGACAGGGGAGAAGGAGGGTGAGAGGGGGCAGGGGAGGAGGAGGGTGAGGGGGGTAGGGGAGAAGGAGGGTGAGAGGGGGACAGGGGAGAAGGAGGGTGAGAGGGGGAAGGGGAGGAGGAGGGTGAGAGGGGACAGGGGAGGAGGAGTGTGAGAGGGGGGCAGGGGAGGAGGAGGGTGAGAGGGGATCAGTGGAGAACCAGGGTGAGAGGAGGTGCAGGGGGGAGAAGGTCCTGCTGTGGGGGGTTAGCACTGCGTTTCTTGAGCCTCTGCTCCCTGGTGAGTCACATGGAGGTATTGTAATGGCCTCTCTTTTTTGTGGTGGTCAAGTGGGACCACTTGTGAGAGGGTTCTGGAAGTCTGGAGCTCTCCTCCAGGAGGTGTGCCTGTTAGCAGAAGCCTGGTGTATCTGTGGTCCAGGGCTTTGGAAGCGGGTGGTGTGCTGGACAGGGTGCATGTGGAGATGTGTGGGAGTGTTCACTCTCCAATGTGACCAAAGTCCTGCTCCCTAAGACCCACCTGGGCAGGAGCCGTGGTGTGGCTCTGGTTCCATAGAGGCATGTCTGTCCTGCAGCCCACCAGTGGACGCCCACGTGATCTGCTGTTGTCTCTCTGGAGAGCCGTACTCTCCCTCCTAGTCAGAGTTTTAATCAGTGATGGTGTAGATTAGAGCTGTTTAGAATATGACAATGTGTCAGGGGCGGAGAATGAGTGATGGTCTCTGGACTCCTGGAGACAGAGGAGCACCTCTCTTGGTGCCAATGTCTGGCTGGGCACAGAATCACGAGCCACTCAAGCAGGAACAAAACTTTATTTTTGAAAAAGCCGCCAATACTCCGTACGCACTGGCAAGCCAAAAAACAGGTCCACCCACGCGCGCGTCTACCGGAACTGGGGGTCCCGGACCTCCCCCGGAATTCCCTCCTACTATCCTTCCCCAACCAATGGGAACTCTCCAGGAGTCCCGTAACATGAGTCCCGTAGCAGGCCAAGGTGAACAGCAGGAGTCCAATTTCCATATGAATGTAAATCTTAACATAATCATATCATCTCAGTGGCTAGCTGGCGTCACCTTACAACCGAAAGTGCCATGCATCATATTATTTGCTTGTGGCTCCTAGCATCTGCCCCCTTCTGTTTAATTAAGCAACAGGCAATGTGGCTAGGGACTGTGCTTGGTAGGTTGTCCAATTCAACATATGGTTCTTACCCGTCATGGGAGAACTGACCTTTAGGCGTCAGCTTCCTGTCTTAGGTTGAATCCACTGCAATCAGATCAACCCGTCACTGACTACCGGTCCAGCATTCAGCCATGCTTGTGGGTAGGCCTATGCACCAGTGGGGGGGTGAGGTTCTTGCCTCACCACTGTTGGCCCCCAAATTTAGCCTTGGTGCCAGTGGGGGGGTGAGGTTCTTTGCCTCACCTCTGTTGGCCCCCAAATTTTAGACCATCACTAGTAGAAGGGAGGAGGATACAGAAATGCCACGACACCAAGCCAATTGATGGTGCCTTTGGAAAAATTGTGTCACTGGTGACACCATCAGCAAAGATATGCCAGCAGTACCACAATTCGCTGCACCAGACGATATTTCACAATGCATGCAACTGATATATAGTACAGGCAAGTTCTGCAGGCAGTTCAAATCGGAGGAGTCTATCAATATGTCCATTTCCTCCCAAAGTAAATCAAGTCCTTAATTGAGCATTACTTGTTGAGTTATATTCATTGATGCATCAGTTTATACAATTTGTTGTGATAATTATTGAAGTTGTAGTTTGGTTTCATCTTTGTCTTCACCGGCACTGGGATGAAAATAGGGATTGACAATGATGTTAAGAAAAGAGAAGAAAAAAAATGTAACATTTCAACAGGTATTAAGAAAACAATTTTTAGAACAATTTACATTATCCTGAACAGAATTATTAAATATAATGAAAAGGAAAGGTGAAAGTAAACAAACAGATCTGTTAACCTGCTTATTTGTACACATATTAAAACAGTCTTCAACAGCTATTTACCCAAATTAAATTAAACCATTAAAATCACGTGAATAATAAAAAAAATTTGGGATCCATATTTTTATGAGCGCTCCTCATATATGATATATGGACATACGCACATACAGACACAACACAAAACAGAAATGTGCACACGTAACATACAACATATAAGACAATAGTAAAGGCCTTGTAGATTACCTAGGTGAAATCTCCATTGCAATGTTTAAAAACTCCATAGTCAAAAAATAAAACTGATCAGAAAAACATTAATTTATGTCTGTATGAGCTCAAAATTAAAATGGAACTTTATGATGTGGGAAAAGCAATAATAAAATAGATATTGAAAAAAGCATCCTGGTTGATCACTGTCGAAGATGTAAGAATAGCCAAGCTGGAGTTCTGGATATCAGCTGTTATGGATTTGAGTCAAATCATCTTCTTTTTCTGTAGAAATTGTTTTTGTTAATCTCTCTGGGATCCAAATCGGCTGCTGTTCCTCCTGTGGAAAAACACAGACAGAGCCCCAACTCCAGACTATCACTGGATCTGGACCTTTCCATTGTCCTGTTAGAATATCTTTCCAAAGTACCTAATTGTAGATTTATCTGCTAGTTCATTGCCCATACTAAGGGCTCCAGGCAATCCTGTATGTGCCCTGATATGTCCTATAAAGAATGGATCTTTTCTGTCCCAGATTAGACTTTGTATAGCGGAAAACAAAGAGAAAACAGTAGAAGAAGGTGAAATCCTACCAGCATCTTCAAGGGATACTATAGCATTAACTACATACGGACTATCAGAAAATAAATTAAATACAGAATCTTTAAACATCATAAAAGCTTGTAATACTGCATTAAGCTCTACCTTTTGAGCTGATTGTTTGGGTACTAAAAATGTAAAAGTTTGATTAGGAGTAACTACTGCTGCTGTACCATTGTTTGACCCATCAGTGAATATATTTGGAGCATTCATGATAGGTGTTTTTCTTGTCATTTTTGGAAAAACTACAGGATGCTTAGACCAAAAAGACAACAAAGGATTAGATGGTAAGTGATTATCAAATGAAACACTAGTTTTACACATGATTATTGCCCAAGTATTTAACTCATTAGCTAACTCATCAATTTGATTCATAGTATATGGAGTAATAATTTTATTGGGAGAAATTCCAAACACTCCCTTTGCTGCTTTTATTCCTTTGAGTATTAATTGTCCTACAGCCTCAGGATATCTAGTAAGAATAGTGTTAGGAGAATAAGATAAATGTATCCACAATAATGGACCTTCTTGCCAAAATACTCCTGTAAGAATATTTTTTGTTGGTAGTACAATAAATAATAAAGGCAAACTTATATCAATTCTATCCAAATGCATATTTTCCATATATGTTTCAATGATTTTTAATGCTTTTCTTGCTTCAGGCGTTAACATGCAGGGTGAATTTGGATCTGATGGACCTTTTAGAATATCAAATAAAGGTCCCAACTCTCCTGTTGGTATGCCTAGATAAGGCCTTATCCAATTTATGTCTCCCAATAACTTCTGAAAGTCATTAAGTGATTTGAGTTGATCTACTCGTATTTGAATTTTTGGTGGATGGACCATGGTTGAGGATAATAGAACTCCTAAATAATTAATTGGAAGATTTAATTGTACTTTATCTATTGCTATCTCTAGATTATAATTTTTCAATAAGTTTGTAAGTGTGGCATAACATTCTAGCAATGTGTTTTTATCTTTATGTGCCAATAACACATCATCCATATAGTGAAATATTTGTAGTTCAGGATTTTGATTTCTAAGTGGCTGGATTGCTTTATTAACATAAATTTGACACATAGTTGGGCTGTTAGCCATCCCTTGAGGGAGTACTTTCCATTCATATCTCTGATCAGGACCTTCATGATTCAGTGCAGGGATAGTAAATGCAAAATGTGGACTATCCTCGGGATGAATTGGAATTGAAAAGAAACAATCTTTAATATCTATAGCTAAAACATGCCAGGTTTTTGGTAAAGCAGACAATTGGGGAATCCCTGATTGAGCAGGTCCCATAATAACCATCTCATTATTAATGGCTCTTAAATCTTGTAATAATCTCCATTTACCAGATTTCTTTTTAATGACAAAAATGGGAGTATTATGGGGGGATACGGAAGGTTGTATATGTCCTTCCGCTAATTGTTGTCTGACCAAGTCATGGGCTACTTGTATCTTTTCTTTAGTCAGGGGCCACTGAGGAACCCACACTGGTCTTTCTGATTTCCAAGTAATTTTGATTGTCTCAGTGGCCCTTTCTGAAAACCCAATCCATGTCTATTTATTTCTTGATCTATTTGAATAGGTGCTGTCATACCTTGTTCTTGTTCTCTTAATCTTTTTTCTTTTCTAAAGCCTTGTTTAGCCCTAGTAGTGGGTGCGTTAGGATTGATGTTCTTTGTTAATGTCAATCCTAATTGATCTAGGACATCTCGTCCCCATAAATTTACGGGAAGATGATCCAATACATAGGGCTGTATAGTTCCTTCACATCCTTCAGGATCCCTCCAATCTAATACCATAGCACTTCTATGGGGATTTGTTGCCACTCCTAGGCCTCGAAGCGTTTGAGTGGCTTGTTGTAATGGCCAATGTTTTGGCCATTCTTGACGAGATATGATGCTGAGGTCAGCACCTGTGTCCAGCAGCCCATTAAAGTCATGTCCTTGAATATTTAATTTTAGCATGGGGCGAGAATCTAAATTTAAAGACAGCATAGCCCAATCTACACCTGTGGAGCCTAATCCCTTGGAACCTCTTTCTACATTACAACTGGAAAATTTATCATGTAGGCTGGTATTATTAATAACTGTGCTATTCTATCTCCTGGTGAAATTACTGATATACCTCTTGGAGAACTAGCTATAATTTTTATTTCACCCTCATAATCGGGATCAATTACCCCAGGACTTATCATAAGTCCTTTTAGTGTAGAAGAACTGCGTCCCAATAATAAGCCTACTGTTCCCTGGGGAAGAGGTCCTTTTACTCCTGTGGGAATGATTTGAACTCCCATCTCTGGAGTTAGTACTGCTCTGGCAGAGGCGCAGATGTCCAACCCTGCGCTCCCTCTAGTTTTTCTGATGAGGGATTTAATGGATAATGCGTCCTGGGCACTACCTTGATGGTGCTCCTGGGTTCCTCCATTGCCCCGTATATTTGTGGTTTTGGGCCCCGGGGCATTGGGCCCTCTAGTCTGTTTTTTGGCAATGGAGCCTGATACCTTTCTCCACAATATCGTGGGTAAACACTTGGTCCTTGTCCGTTTTTTGATAATGGAGTACCCTCTATGGTGGTTTGAGAACGGCATTCATTAGCCCAATGTTTCCCTCTATGGCATCGTGGGCAAATACCTGGTATTCTATTCCTTTGATACCTAGTTTTGTTAAACCCTCCTCTTATGGGGCAACTCCTTTTAAAATGTCCTGTTTGATTACAATTATAGCATGTTTTTGGCCTGGCATCTAAAGCCTGTTGTACTGCTGCTAAGAGTTGCCCTTGTTCATTAATGTCTCTACATATTTTTTTTTTAAAAGAGAGAGTGAGAGAGGGGAGAGAGAGAGAGAGAGAGAGAGAGAGAGAGAGAGAGAGAGAGAATTTTTTAATATTTATTTTTTAGTTTTCGGTGGACACAACATCTTTGTTGGTATGTGGTGCTGAGGATCAAACCCGGGCCGCACGCATGCCAGGCGAGCGCGCTACCACTTGAGCCACATCCCCAGCCCCTCTACATAATTTAATATATGTGTTTAAATCTTCATGTCTCCATGGTCTAATGACCTCTCTGCAGCAACGATTTGCTTGGTCATAAGCCAGTTGTTTTATAAATGGCATTGCTTGTTCTGTATTTCCAAATATTCTAGAGGCTGTCTGAATAATCCTATCTACAAATTCAGCGTAAGGTTCATTAGTTCCTTGTATTACCTTAGATAATTGACCTTGTAAATCTCCATGCCCCTGTAAAGTTTTCCATGCCCTAACTGCATCTACAGCAATTTGTGCGTATACGCCAGGGTCATATTCAATTTGTTGTCTTTGACCCTCATAAGGTCGCTTTCCTAATAACATATCTATATTTCTTTGAAGGTAACTGGTTTTTGCATTTCGCCTAGCTGTCTCCATGCAAAATTCCTCATTGGCAACCTTCCATAACAAATATTGTCCTCCATTTAGCACAGATCGACACATGTTAGCCCAATCTGCTGGTGTCATGTCCAAGTTGGTAACAGATTCGACCATGCTTACCGTGAAGGGAGCTTGCGGCCTATATGTTGTTACAGCCTCCTTTAATTGCTTTACTGTTTTGAAATCTAAAGCACGGTGAATTCGTTGCCCTCCTGCCTGCTCAAGTACAGGGCATGCTAATCTTTGGGGTCCTGCCTCAGAATTCCGTCCATCAACTACGGGAGTTGAGGGCCCGCTCAGCTGTAGATGGAGCTGTTGGTTGAATTACGCCCTCTAGTGATAGAACGGAGTTAGTAGCATCCTCCTGTTGTAATTCTCCACCTGATGGCTGTTTTTCCTCTAAGCTTTCTTTCTTTAAATTTTCCTCTGTCTGACTAGCTTGAGAGACCTTCTCTTTTGCTTGACCTAGCGTTTTTTCTACCATAGTTTGGACCTCTAACAATTTACTTAACAGTTTTTCAGTTTGTTTTTTATTAGATTCTAATCTACTATAAAGGTAACGTAACCCAATAAGATAGGATAAAACAAAGCCGAAGCAGAATGAAACAAAAACGGAGCAGAGAATGGTTATATCAATTTTCTCTTTCTCAGGGCCGAATAACTTCAAACCTTGAGCCAACCATTTTTCCCAGTTCGCCTGAGAAAATTCTAGGGCTAGGGAGCTTGAAATAAAAACAAAATAAATCAAAACAAGAACACATTGTTTTTTGAAATGGTCACCCATTCTATCGCCTTCCCTCAGGGGCGAGCAATTTTACTCACCTCTAAGTTTCAGGTGTTCCCCGTCCGGGCCACCAATTGCCAATGTCTGGCTGGGCACAGAATCACGAGCCACTCAAGCAGGAACAAAACTTTATTTTTGAAAAAGCCGCCAATACTCCGTACGCACTGGCAAACTAAAAAACCGGTCCACCCACGCCCTCTCTACCGGAACCGGGGGGCCCGGACCTCCCCCGGAATTCCCTCCTACTATCCTTCCCCAACCAATGGGAACTCTCCAGGAGTCCCATAACATGAGTCCCGAAGCAGGCCAAGGTGAACAGCAGGAGTCCAATTTCCATATGAATGTAAATCTTAACATAATCATATCATCTCAATGGCTAGCTGGCGTCACCTTACAACCGAAAGTGCCATGCATCATATTATTTGCTTGTGGCTCCTAGCATCTTGGGAACTTCTCAGTGCAAAGGTGCTGATGAGATCGCCCAGTGTCTATGGCGATGCCCTGTTAAAGGGGGACTTCTGTGTCAGCCACAGAACTTAGTATCTGTTTGTTCCCTTAGGTTCAAACCTCTGCTGCCCAGGAGTGGAGAGTTATGGGTGCAAGCTGATCCATTTTAACTGGGCTCTTGTACCCTTAACTTTGGTTTTGTTGATCTTGAAGACTCTCTCTCCCAATAAATCCTTTCGATGCTTAAACCTATACAGTGAACGTGCTGAGCTTGTGTGAGGCCACTCTTCCTCCATCCGAGGCTGGCTTGACTTTTCCTCTGTTTTGTGTCTGTCTTTTCTTCATCCCCTCATCCGGTCACCCCCAAACATTGTTCTGCAGGTTGTGACGATAATGGATGGACAGGGGACAAAATGGTCCCCCGAAAGGAGGACTGTCACCTCAGTGTCCCCCCGACAGGGTTGCACAGGATGAGTGCCCGTGCTCCTTACCTTGGAGGTGTCCCAGCCACCTCTACTCTTGGCTCTTGCTGCCCACCACTATCTGTGACAACCAGAGAATTGTCACGCATCCCTGTGGCCCCGAGGTGGTTTTGTGAGGCTGTGCTGAGCATCATTGCTTTGCTGATCTATCTGTTCCCTGGCCACTCTCCTGGGCCAGTGACAGGCTTTGTCTACAGGGGAAAATCACGTAGAACACTTAAGACAGCACAGTGACCGATTTCTCATATTCTGGGCTCATTTCAAAAACCATAAGAATCGAGCTTTTCTGCAGGGCCTGAGTGATGCAAGCTGCTAGACCCTGGAAGTCAAAGGTTCACTGGGGTGCGCCGCTCACCTGAGGTCTCAGGAGGGGTGTCACAGCGGGGGACTTGCCTCACACACCTACTCTTCATCTCTGTTTTGCCGGCTTTGGGTGAAATGGGGTTTTGTAGGGCCCCCTGCTCCCCTAAAGCCTCTGTTTCCACCCCTGTCCTTCTTCAGCCCGGCAGGGGTCCTGCACTCCCCGGTTTCTGCCCATTCCCTCGGGTCCCCCTCCCTCAGCTCTTGGGCCTCCACCTGCCTCTCCAGGGCCTTCCAGGTGATGACGATCCTTTTTGCTGCTGCAGGGACCTTGGGGCCATGTCCACCATGACACATCTCAGGTGTTGCTGTGATTGACATCAGTGTGACTCTCTTCTCCAAGCTCAGGGTGCCTCTTGAGTGAAGTGACTTCTGGGTTTGTTTTGATCCCCAGGGGCTATCCAGTGCCTGGCACAGTGTTGTGCTTCCTGGGTGTCGGGGTGCTCCCCACCAGCCTGTGTCCTCAGCGGTGAGCTGTGGGACAGATGGTCATAGCTTTGTGGTGTTGAATTGCGTGTGATCATAGGCACCCTGGTCAGCTCCTGGCAGGACACAAACAGCACCCTCAACTGGGAAAAGGCAGAGGACTTGACAAAGGGGCTGTTTGCAGGAGAGGTGGGTGAGGTTTGTGAAGGAGGATGCACAGCGAGACCCAGAACTGGCCATGGTGGGCTCATTACTCCTGCTGGACCTTTGAGGGCAGTGGGAGAGAGGGGAACAGAACAGTTCCCCTGGAGCAAAACCTAGGTCCCTTTTGGTAATCAGGAGGCTCACCCCTCAGTTCTGTGATCTCTTTCTCTTCTTGTTCTTCAACAGCGTAGAGACGGCAAGGCCCGGGGTTGCCTCAAATTTCAGCTCACTCTTGTCCTTGACTGTGTTTCCCTCTAGAGTGTCCGTCTCATGAGCACCCAGTGCCCTGAGTACTAACACCCCTCTGGGCCCGGATGCCTGCCCCTTAGACTACCTGGTGTTACATGGAAGGCCTCCTGCTGTGCTCCTCTGCTCACGAGCTCTTGCTTTCTCCATAGGGAAGAAGAGGCTTCGTGTCCTGGTTGCTGGCAGCCCATGCGCTCAGCAGGAGGTGGCCACCTTGCAGACGTGGCTTCTAGCTGGTGTGTAGCTGCCCCTTCAGTGGACCTTCCTCACCACAGCTGCTGCTGGGTGCCCACGCCGTCAGAGGGTGAGTCATCTTCACGGGCATGGTGCTCCTGTGCCTTTGTTGTCATGTCACCTGTGGGGTGCCATGGTGACGGGCATGGTGCCACCATGCATGAGTGCAATGCATCAGGAAGTGCCTCGTTCACAACTGGCAGTTTGAATCTGATGTCCCCGGTCATGTGTTCAGACTGAAGCAGATGGGGCACCTCTCAAGTGGAGAATCGAGGAACTAGAGGAAGCAACCTGAGCTAAAGCCCCAGGGTTCTGCTCCTGGGCTTTCCCAGTGGTCCGTTGTCATCTCCTTGTGCTGCAGACATCCCAGTGTCCTTGGGTCTGCCAGGTCGTAAGGCTCCACTGTGGGCAAGGTGGACTGCAGCCTGAGTCGGCAGCAGTGGCTTCTGTGGCTCTGGGCCCACTCAAACCTGGCAGCCTTGTTACCTTTCATCCCTTAAGTGGGTGGGAGTAGGACGTTCCTGTCCAAAGTGAATACCTTGCTGCCCAACAGCAACAGGCCCACCAAGCATCCTGTGTTTTATGTGGGCAGTGCAAGGGGTGCAAATCTCTTCCTCCTGAGAAGGGATATTCAGACGTGCCCCAGGTTCCTGGTGCTCCACAGTTGCCCGTATATACTCCTTAGGAACATGGATTCTCCTGCAGGCTCCCTGGCACCCCACTGTGCACAAACCATCTACTAACAGCCTCCAGGGGAGGAAAGGGTGCTGGGGTTTACGTGCCTTCCTCTGGGTCCTGTTAGCTGCCCTGCCCCAGGACTGAAGGGAATTCTTGATGAAACTGGGGTTCAGAGATTGTCTTCAGTTTAGAGGAGTTCAGTGTTGTGAGGTGGCCCAGGGGACACTGGTCAGGCTGATTGTCCTATGGAACTGGTCTGGTTAGTTATCATGATCACTGTATTCATACCCCTTTCCTATTCTGTCTAGCTTCTGCTTGGGCTCTGGTCCTGGAATTCATTTTTCAGTTCCCCCAGAGATGCTCTTTGTGCTCCTGGGGAGTGACCCTCACCCACATTGTATCCATGGAGGTGCTAACTGGGCTAGCAGCTAGCCCCACGCTGGGCACACCCATCTGCCTCTACTCACACGTGGCTCATACTGTCTCCCTCGGATGGTCTTCAAGGCTGGTGGTGGCTGGATTCCCATTTTCCTAGTTAGTAAGGAGGCAGAGACTGAGCTGTTTGCCACTCCCAGTTCTGCAGCAGGTGGAGTTAAGTCAGGAGGGAAGTCAGGAAGTTCCTTGCAGCACTTGGTCAGGACCCTAGGGGTCTGTGGTGGCTGTGGCAGCAGGCTGAGAAAACTCCTGCTGGGAAGAGGTAAGTGGGCGAGTAGAGCCCTAACCCCCCTCTGGCTGCCCCTCCACGTGTCTGTCTCCCATGGGCTCAGGTCTCTAGAAACCATTGCCAGGAAATTATGCAGTGGTTCATGGTCATACCCCAGCTGCTGTGACTCTTAGTTCTTCGTATGTATCATGTGGAGGGTGTTTGTGTTAGTCGGGGTTCTCTAGGGAAACAGGATCAAGGAATAGGAAGTGTGATTATCAAAAGGGAACTTATTAGGTTGGCCTTCGCGACCAGAAGCTGGAGAGTCCACAATGGCCATCCAGTCTGCAGGCTGGGGAGCTGGAGGAACCAGTGACTCTGCAGTCCAAGAAGCTGGAGCCTCAGAACAAGAGGTTGCAGAAGGCTTCAGGAAACTCCCCGGAGAATCGCTGGCAGAGTCCACTTTGGAAGAGTGAGAGAGAGAGCGTCTGATATCCTTGGGTGATGGCAGCCACAATCAAGATCCTGTTCAAGGAGAATCGAACTTGCATCTGCTGCTGCTTCCTTGTTCTTCCAACTTTTATTCCAGCCAAGCCTCCAGCCTATTGGACGGTGCTGTCCATGCTTAGGGAGGGTCTCCACTTCAGTTGGCTATCTCACATGTCAGTCATTCCTAGACACACCCTCACTGACACACCCTCCCATCTGAAAGCCCTTCGACCTGCTGGAGACACCAGGAGTAATGGGGTGGCAGTCGGCTCAGAGCTGGCAGTCGGCTCAGTGTCCGCCACTGTCATTGCAGGCAGTCCAGGTGGTGGCTGAGAACACTGACTGCGGAGCCAGAACCCTGGGCTTTCATCTCAGCTTGGCCACTTGCCTGTCATGTCACCTTGTGCAAGTTATTCAACTGCCTGTCTTCCACTTCTGTCTGTAAGTGGGGATGGTGATGACAGCCATTGGTGAGTTCATAATGGTCTAGAATGGTCTAGAATGCTATACCTGCTGACTGTGTTATGACGAGGCCTGGGGTCCCTCGTGCAGTAGACCCAGCTTGGGGTTTTGAATGAGGTGGAACCGGTTCTGAAACCTGGCTTCCCTATTTACCAGCCTTGAATTCTTGAACAAATTAGGGTACTTCCACTTTTTGAGTCTTAACTTCTTCAACTGGGGATAATGTCCGTTCACAGCTCAAAGGATGTTCCAGACAGCAGGATCAAGAGAAAAGGGCATAGATTCTAAAGCACAAAGCCAGGCTCTGGGGCTGGGGTCTCACTTCTGTGATCTCAATCAAGACACGTGGACAGATCTTCCTATTTATCCCTGTAAAAGGGGGACAATAATTAGGTATCTCACAGGGCTCCTAGCGGAAATGTCCAGGCCCTGGCTCCTGGGGCAGCCGGGCAGCACGGAGGTGGTGAGGCTCTGTCCTTGCACTGGAGGAGCACCCTCTGGTCCAGAGAGGAGACACAGAGGGCAGGACAGCTGTGCCAGGGCTGCAGAGGGAGACAGGCCCGAAGAGGCCCCCGCCCCAGGCTGCTCTGATTCCCCTTGTATTTCTAAACCCTCAAAGCATCACTGTCTTTGTCTCTTTGTCATGCTGTGTTGTATGGTGGCTCTCTGTATCCTAGTGACCTCCGGCATGACCTTGCCTCTGTGCCTCTGTGAGTCATAGACTTGTGGGGACCAAGGAATGATGGGGTTAGAACACTCAGATTAGCTCTTTGCAAGGGGTGGCCATCACCATGACGCCTGCAGGGCGGTCACTCCTCACTTGAGCAAGGAGCTGTGGTGCTCTGGAGGCAGGGCTTAGTGGGGGAGCTGGAATGGCAGGAGGAGGAGCTCCACTGGCTTCAAGGCTTGCCCATCTGCAGCCTCCTGGGTCTGCAAATGTCTTGTTTGAAAGCCAAGGCTTGTCGTTGGAGATTAAAATGCACACACACAGATAGCAGTGACAAAGATGAAGCGCTTTACTGCAAGCTGGTGCTAGCTTATATAGAAAGTGAGAGTCAGTTATCTTAAACCAGGAAGCTCCCGGGGCCAATCATAGTAAAGGTCAGGTCATCACCTACGGTGCTCGCACGTCCGCCCTGCATAAGATTCATGGGGGTCACGAACTGTCCACGAGTACGGAAGACGGGAGGGCCAATTAGAAGGTTTTCAAAACAGCTTGTTATCCGCCCACTGGCAACTTGCCCACCGCCATGTTGCATTAGGGGCTCCTTATCTGAAAGGCCCAGGGAGTTCTAACCGCCCACTGGCAATTTGCCCACCCGCCATGTTTGAAAGGCCCGGGGAGTTCTCAGGGAGACTCCCAACATTCCCCCTTTTTTGTTATTATATGGAAAGGGACGTCGATTCGTTCTGGCTGCTTCCTGCTGAGTGGGGGCATCACCGGGAAGGGGTCTGAAGGAGGGAAGTTAGGAGTCCCCACAAGAGAGCTGCAAAGATTGGTATAAGGTCAGATGTGACATCACAAAATGTTCCCTGTAGCCAAAGGTCCATCATCACTTCAATCCAGGTGGTATAAGTCTCTACGGCAGGTAGAAGCCAGGCCTCATCAGATATGGCTCTCAAGAAGGTATCCCAGGAACCTTTGAAGGGCTTTTAGCATTGAGGGATGTTCTCTGGAGAAGGCGGTTGATTCATCTGGCCAGAAGCTGATAATTTCTAAGTAGAAGCTGGTTAAAAGTTTGGTGAGAGATTTTACCTACTTGAGTTTGAATAAACTTTATAATACATGGTAAAAATAGACACATTAAAAAGATTACACACAGGGGTCCAAGGATCAGCCATACCCATGCCAGAAGGGGAGTGGACATTAAGGAAGAGTAAAGGTTTTGACTTGTTGGGGTCCTTCAGGTGGCTGCCAGGTCAGTGAGCTTAACAACATTGTCTTCTATAAGACCCGATTCGTTGATATAATAACAGCATTCTTCCCTGAGGAAAAGACAGGTTCCGCCCTTTTCGGCAGTGAGTAAATCTAGGGCCCTGCGATTCTGAAGGGTGACCTGTGCCAATGAGGTGACCTATTTGTGTAAGGATGTTAGAGATTCTGCTGTGGAAGCAAGTGCTCCTTCAAGTTTTGAATTAATGTCCTTGACAGCCCATAGGGAATGACCTAAGGCCCCCCCCCCATTAACCCTGCGCTTGCCGCTGAGGCCGTTAATGAAATGCCTATCACTAACGGAAGGAATGCAGCCCGTTTTCCACATTTTAGAGGGTTAAGGATGGATTTTACTTCAGAGTTGCTATAGAGAGTGAGTTGTGGAACTATGGTGACTATCAAACATGGGTTAGACATGTTGGAGAGTATAATGGCGGTGAGAGTGCCATTGCACAGAAGAAGAGACTGGTGGGGAATAAGTGGTGTGGTTGATGGTTAGGTTACGGTGGCAAAAACCTGCCAGAAGGGAATTGGGAGTCGCAGATCCTAGAAGGCAAACCCGAGGAATTATGGTGTGGTTATTTTCCTCAGGTTCCCATAAAGGAACATTCTGCAGGGGTTTAATAGGATCCTTTTTGTAGGATGAGTTGGGCAAGCTGGAGACATCCGCACTGGAAACTTTTATTGGAACTGCGGCAAGTAAGGGCTGTGCTAGGGAAGCACACAGAAAGCAATTTGCTGGACTTGCAGCGGGGAAAGTTTGGTTTAGGTAGGACAATGTGTCAGTGATGATCTGTAACCAGGTGTAGATCAGTGAAGCCTGAGAGTCAGAAGTGCGTTGGCTTTCCAGGGATGCAAGCAGCTGTTGTTCTGAGTGTTTTGTGTTGGTTGAGACAAGAGAGACTGGGGACTCTATGGAAACGTATTCCTGGGTAATGGATAAGGAACCACAGGGAGTGGAGGCATACCCACCGCAATAAAAGGAAACTTTTACTCCTGCTGCCCAGTGTGGGTTCCCAGGGTCTGGGATGGTCAGCTTGTATTGGTGGGAGGCAGACTCAAATTTAAATCTTCCTACATTTAATTGCCCTGAATATGCATTATGAATTCTGCATGAACAATAGGGGCAGCCTCCGTAGGTTTCTGGCCACCGTTGCAGTAATCCTTATTTTGGTCATATAAAAAACATAAGTAAGAGAGACTGGCTTGCTTAATGAGCTCAGAGGAAGAGGAAGAGAGTACAATATAGATGGCTGAGGAGCACCCCGTTAGGGGACAACCAGAAGTGGTGGTCTGGGTGTTTTTTGTGTGTATGTTTCTCTCACCTTGAATCTCCAGACATATGATGGTGAAGGCGTTATCCTTGGGGTGAGGATGAGGATGAGGATCAGAAAGTTAAGGTACATTTTTCAGATATGTTCTCAGCTATGGGTGTAAGGGCAGAAACACGAGAGAGATGGATTTTTAAAGGATCAGTAGGGTGGCGAGAGCAAGAGTATGTAGGTGTGGATTCTTGTGAATCCTCTGGTCCAATGTCGTCAGAATCTGTTTCCAGGATACATGGTTTGAGCCTGGAAATGTGAATTCATGGAGTTAATTGATTATTTGTGAGTCTGAGTTTTGCTGCCAAGGGAGTACATGATAACCGAGGCAGGGCCCTCCCATTGGGGTGCAATTGGAGTCTTTCACCTAGGGAGGCAGTAATATACCTGTTGGCCGGGTGTTAGGGTGAGGGGGTTTTGAGTAATGGTTGGGTCAGGTAAAAGCCAGTCCTGGTATTTCCAAAGTTCAGAGTGTAGATGGAAAAGGAGAGGTAGAGCGTAGGAATCAGGTATAGGTAACTGTTCAGTCTGTATTCCGGTTGTAAGAATGAACGGCTGTACATAACCTCAAATGGAGAAGGGTTGGATGGCTTCTTTGGTAAAGCCCTGAGACACAACAGGGCCAAGGGGAGGACCTTAGTCCAGTCTAAGCTTAATTCCATGGTGAATTTGGTGAGAGTTTCTTTGAGAGACCGGTTAGTGCTTTCAACTTTCCCTGAAGCTTAATTTTGCTGGATACAGAATTCTTGGTTGGCATCCATTGTCTTTCAGTGTTTGAAATACGTTGTTCCAGGATCTTCTTGCTTTCAGCGTCTGTGATGAAAAATCCGTTGTCAACCTTATTGGTTTACCCCTAAATGTAATCTGCCTCTTTTCTCTTGTAGCTTTTAATATTATCTCTTTGTTCTGTATATTGGATAGCTTCATAACAATGTGTCTTGGCGTTGGTCTACTGTGATTTTGTGTGCTCGGTGTCCTGTATGCATCTACAATTTGTATATCTGTTTCCTTTTTTATTTCTGGGAAGTTTTCTGTAATAATTTCCTTTAGCACGTTACTCATTCCCTTGGCATGAATCTCTGTGCCTTCCTCTATCCCGATGACTTGTAAGTTTGATTTTTTTAAATTATCCCAAATCTCTTGGATGTTTTTCTCGTGATTTTTTACCAGTCTATCTGAGTTGGCTAGACTCTTTTCAAGATGATATATTTTGTCTTCATTATCTGATGTTCTGGCTTCTACTTGCTCCACTCTGTTAGTGATACTCTCGATTGAGTTTTTAATTTGGTTTATCGTTTCCTTCATTTCTAGAATTATTGTTTGATTTTTTTTATAATCTCTATCTCCTGATAAAGATGCTTAACTTCTTCTTTTATCTGTTTATGTAATTCCTTTTCAATGTGCTCTTTAAGGTTCCTTTCCATCTGTCTAAGGTGTTCCTTGAGTTCTTTATATGGCCATTTTTCTGATGACTCCAGGTCCTCCTGAATATTTAGGCTGTCTTTCATTGTTTGTACTCCTTTTCTTCCTTGCTTTTTTATGCTCATGATACTTCTTGTTCTGTTTGACTGCTGAGTTACTGTTTACTCTTATAAATTTATTTGATGCTTGGGAGGAGAGGTATTAGAAGGGAAGGGAAGAAGTGACTAAATAGAGTGAGTGTAGGCAGGTGGAATTCAAGAGAGGGGGAATAAGAAAATTGAAAAGAAATGAAAAGACAAAAGAAAAGAAAGTGAAAAGAAAGAAAGAAAAAACGAAAAAATAAAAATTTTAAAACAAACAAAAAAAATTATAATGATAATAGAAAAATGGAAATTGGAGTTTAAAAAATAATAATAATAATAGAATAAAAAGAATTAAAAAAATTGAAACCATTAATAAGAAAGTTAAAGAACAACAACAACTTCAACTACAAAAAGTGAGAATTAAAAAAAAATACTAATAATAATCGTTAAAAACAAATAGTAATAATAATAAATACAGTCATAGAGCTCGATTAACTTCTCTTCCAGTAGGTGGAGCTATGCCCACTGGGCCAGGCTTCTCCTCGTGATAGGTGGGAACCAATCACTGTGCCTCAGCTCTTCTTCCCAGACTGTGCGAGTCTCCAGTCCTGTGTGTCCAGGTCCTTCTCTTGTGGTTCCTCAATCCAGGCCCCACTCACCTGTGACGCTTACCACATTACTGGCTACACGCCGGGTCTGCTGCTCCTGGGAGCCCTGTTTTCACGGATGCCTGGGCACACCCTTTCCGTTTGCCTCCCTCGGACCCTAAGTTTGTAGGGCTTGGGGCTGAGGACCCCCAGCAAATTTGTTTGCCCTTAGGTAGCAACTCCCCTGGTAGCTGGTGCAAGGGACCTCTGTTGTCAGCCCTGGTGGGAGCGATAGCCGTGGTTCTGCTCCGCTAATCCCACGTCACTCCTGATTCCCTGGGTCTGGCTATGGTGCTCAGTTGGCTTTTACCTCTGTGAGATCAGGTGGGCTGACTAGTTATTTCAGCAGGATCGTTAGTGCTGAGTCACGTGAAGCAGGCGATCCGGGGCTTAAATGCAGCAAATTCGTGCTCAGTGTGTGTTTTCTGAGGGGCCCAAAGTGTACGCCCTAGCTCCACGTCAGCTCAGCATTGCCTAGTAATCCTGAGCAAATAGGCTTTAGATAATTTACAGCTCCCTATGCCCTCGCAGTTGAAGAGGTCAGAGACTTGATCCCTCCGCGTCTGCCGTCATTTTACACCTCCTCAATGATATTCATGTTACCCTTACAGTTTCCTGGCATAAGCAAGATCTTGGGGTTATACAAACTGCTGCTACTGTTTCCAGTCCAGTTTTCTAGAACTGAAATCCTGCTGCCTTCGCCTCCACCTCTGGTCCGCGCTCTTTGGCGCCGCGCTTGTCTGCGACCTTAGCAGCGCCGCCGCGGAGGGCCCAAGCGGCTGCCGCCGCGCCTAACCCCTCGCAGAGGGATGCCGAATGACCCCAGAGCAGGCTATGCCCCAAGGTGCAGCAGGGAACAGGCGACTGAGGCATTTGAGGCCGTGGACCTGCCTTCGGAGGACAGGGTTCGGCACGCAGCCCAGTTCCAGTCTCTAGCTGCAGTAGCTGGACCGTGTAGACAGGGCCATCAAGACAGCATGCAGAAAGCAAATGGCGGCTCCCGCGGAGTGGATTTTTGGCCCCGAAACTACAGCCCCGCCAACGATTCCAATCCACTAACTCTCCCTGTATAGACAATATTCAAAAAAAAAAAAAAAAAAGGGCGGGGTGTACTGAGCTTTCTTTGCCTCAGGTACTTACAATCCACTGCTGATTGCCCATTTAGCTTCTCTGCTGGGAGCGAAGTGAAAGAGGAAGCAGATGGGCGCAAAGCGCCCGCGGTTTTGAGCAGGAAAGTGTCCGGGAGCCAAGCGTCTCTTTTTCAATCTCTTTGTTTTTTCTGCTGCTTGGCCGGGTGGTCCACTACAGATTAATGGTGAAAGGAGCTCTAACAAGCTGGGCGAAGTCTCTATTAAAGCCGCTGTTCTGAGCACCAGGCTCAGCACTTCAGCTACCCCCTTACGCAGCGGCCATCTTCCCAAGGAGCAGGATTTGGAAGAAGGAACTGCAGCAGAGGCTTCGGATGGACCCTTAAGAACCATCCAGGTGAGGCACAAAGGACTGGTAGTGACCCCTGCACCCAACCGCCGTTGGATGGGTCTGTCCACGGGGAGAGTGCGGCCAGGTGCATCCTCCCTCCCGGTCTGGAGTGATTCCTGGGTTCCTGGAGCTGCTCTCAGCTGTGAGCTGAGCCACGCTTCGTGCACCTGGAGGACTGAGCGTGTCGTGTGCAGAGGGGGCCAGGGCTGCACACAGCACCCACCCAATTGTGTATAAAGGGGGATGCACTAAGATGCACTTAGGATGTTGCTGACTTACCTAAACCCCTCGTCTGGGACAGTTTATAAACTGGGACCCAACAGTGAGCCACTCTGCATCCAGATGGACCAGCTGTGTCCATCATACAGAAAACTCTCTTGCGTTCATTTCCTTGTTTGTGAAGTGAGCCTCTCTTGGACTTCCAGAGTCTGGAAGATAAAACTTGACTCTCTGCTTTCCTAATGGACCATTTCTTTTTCTTTTTCTTCCCTCAAGGGTGGGGAGGTTGATTTATCTTGGTGGAGCCTGTCAGATTGTGTCTGACTACATATATTTGCTCTTCCCAAATGTCCAATCTCTGTCAGTTGAGAAATATTTGAAGTGCTGACAAGGCTCTTGTGGACAACTCACCTATCGTGGCAGAGTCGGTAGGATTAATTCTTCTTAATTATGTTAGTGCTGGGCCATCATTCACGTTTATTGATGCTGTCTGGTCATGTCTTGAAGATTTATAGGTATCTATATTCATCCCACACAGAAGAGAACGCAAATAACTTTGCTATCTTTTGAGTGTCTTTCTGCATGAGACAGATGTTATGCGATTATTACTGAAAGCTTTTTAATAAATAAAGCATTTGCTTCTCTAAGTTTCATCCCTAGGGCCCTGGAAGGAGGAGAGCTTGGGAATTTGAAATCGTCTCTGCAATTTTTATATCTTTCCCCTTTTTAAGCTGAGTTAAAAACCCATTCTTGAGTCCAAGTATTTCATTTCCAGTCGAGGAAATGTTCCTGAGAATATATACAAGTTCACCAGGTAGCATTTAATCATTTTTGTGCATGTGGCCTTTGACTTGAACATTATTGAGTGTGAAGTGGCTGGATTTCAGACAACCAGAAGGAAATAGAGTGAATCCAAAATTGCAGATTCTCAAGAGGTTGGAATCAAAATGAACCTCAAGCAGCCTGGCATCTCGTTCTTGGTGGCGTATCCCTTCTCAGAGACGGACGCTGCCCATCTGGAGTGCTGTTCCGGAATCTGCACATCTTTGAAGCTCTACAGGGACTTATTATTTTCTTCTTGGTTTAAAAACCATGGATGTAACCCTCTCTTAATCTAGAGGAGGAGGAACCAGGGCATGAAGACCCAAGAGTGCCCATCCTGAGTGTTTGGGTCCCAGGTTTTCCTCAGTGGACTGTAACCCCACCATGGGTAAGGAACATGCAACTAGAGGGGATGGGGCTGGTAGTAAGCTTAGGATGGAAACTGCCAAGGCCTGGGTTAAGCTCTTGAATGCATCATCTTTTAAAGTTGTCAGTATAATCCTGTAAAGTAGGATTCACTTTAATATGCCCTGGAGGTAATACCTTGACCAAGATGGTGTAAATAGTGAGCAGGGGTCAGAGGTTGATCCAGGCCTTCTAAGGGAAGACCTTTGCTCTTAACCTGTCTGCTGGAGGAAGACCAGTCGTGAGACTTGCGGGGCCACCTGTGACTTGCTTTGAAGGCATGTGACATGATGCATGTGGGGAGTATCCATAAAAGCCTAGGTATGGTGGTTTGGTGGCTTAAATATAATTCTAATCGTGCAAGAAGAGGTGGCAAATAATAAAGTCTGGAGGAAAAAGGGAAAGAAAAGTGGGAGCCCGGGATGGATGGCCAGTGATGGGAGAAGAGAAGGAGCAACGGTGACCTCCCTGCTGTTAGGACAGGACAAAACGTCCAAGTCCCCAGACACTGGGACCAGAGTAGACTGGCGCCTCATGAATATGAGGGCTGCAGGATCAATGGTAGCTGTCTCCTGTGTCCCTGTGAGGGTACAGATGGGTCTCCCTGAATCACTCCCCCCCAGCACTGATGCTCTGTCCCTCCCTCCCCATGTTCAATTTTTGTGGTGGTTATTGAAGAATCTATTCTAGCTCAATAATTGGTATGATGTTTTGCCTTTTAGCCCAGTGATCCCTGGCTGTTATCTTGTCTAGATGTTCTTAATCTCCTCATTTATATTAGATTACTAGGTACATGTTTAGCATCCCTAATATGGAAATCTGAAATCTGAAATGCTTCAAAATTCAACAGTTTTGAGCATCACAATGCCACATGTATAAAATTCCACACCTGACTTCACTAATGGGTCACAGTCCAAATGCAGGTATTCTCAAAATATTGTATAAAATTATCCACAGGATATAAGTGTAAGGTGTTTATGAAACATAAGTAATTTTGTTCCCATCCCCGAAATATGTCATTATATATGCAAATATTCTAAACTCTGAGAAAATTTGAAAGAAAAATTGGTCCTACATATTTTGCAGATAAGGGCTACTCAACCCATGTTATGATTTAAGAGGTAGGTGTCTCCCCAGAACTCGTGTTCACAATGTAGGTGAAATGATTAGACTATGAGAGCTGTAACCGAGTCAGTGGATTAATCCATCAGGTGGATTAACAATTTGAATGATTTGTTGGCACGTGGGGCATGGCTGGGAGAAGTAGGCCACTGGGGTTGTGCCTTGGAAATGTTTTTTACCCTTACTCCTCGCTCTCTCTCAGCTTCCCGGCTTTCCCCCACCATGCCCATCTGCCATGATGTTCTTACCCTCCTCATTCCAGAGCCATGGAGCTGGCTGACCATGGACTGGAATCTCTGAAAATATGACCCTTAATCAAACTTCTACTCCTCTAAGTTGTCCTTATAGGGTATTTTGGTCATAGTGATGAAAAACTCATTAGCAGAAACTGGTACCCAAAGTGGGGCATTTGGCCCGGGGTTGTGGCTCAGCAGGACAGCGCTTGCCTCACACCTGTGAGGCACTGGGTTCCATCCTCAGCACCACATAAAAATAAATAAACAAAACAAAGGTTAAAAGAAATAATATACTTTAAAAAGCGTGGGGGGGGTCTTTGCTGTGACTAATCTGACCGTGTAGTTCAGAAGCCTTTGGAATTGGATTGCAGTAGTAGTTCAAAAATGTTTGAGATGCCCACCAGAGAGACCTCAGAACGTTGTAAGGAGAGACTGATGGGCAATTCTGGTGGGAGTTCAGAGGACCAGAATTCTGAGAGGAATGTGGACAGTAAAGACTGTGCTCATGAGGTTTCAAAGGGGAACAAGGACTCAGTTGGCATTTGGACTTGTGGTCACATGTTACATTCTGGCAAAGAATTTGTCTACATTTTGCCTATGACTTGAGACTTTGAGGCTGAATTTAAAGGTGATGGATTAATTAATCTGGCAGAAGAAATTTCAAGAAAGCATAACAGCCAGGCAGTGGCATGGATATTTTTGGCAACTTTACTGTGATCATTAGAAACAGGAAACAGAGAGGAAAAATTTTAAAACTTGCAGTTTGGCCAGAAAAACATATGTAAAATTGGAACCAAGGAAGCTATAAGAGGTTTCACAATTAAAGAGAAGCTAATTACTTTGCACAGAGACAATTAAAAAGGTGGTTTGAGGTTATCACACCCATTTTAGGGGTAAGGGTATAGGTCATTTATATCTTAGTAAAGCTGGGGGGTTGTTATGGTTTGAATCTAGGAGTGTTCCTCCAAAAGATCAAGGGTTAGGCAGTGTTCAGAGCTGAAATGAGTGGATTATAAGACCTGCAACCTCATCAGTGGATTAGCCATTTGCTGTATTAATAATTTGAATGGATTACTAGGTGGTAACTGTGGGCAGGTGGGCTGGCTGGAGGAAGATGGGCACTGGGCATGCCCTTGGGGATTACATTTTCTCCCTTGCTTCTTAGTCTTTCTCTGCTCCCTGACTGTCGTAAGCTGAGCAGATTTACGCACCTTCTGCCACCATGTTCTGATTCGCCTCTTGGCCCAGAGCAATGGAGTTGGCTGACCATGAACTGAAACTTTGGAAAGTGTGAGCCCCAAATTAAAGATCTCCTCCTCTAAGTTGTTCTTGCTGAGTATTTTGGTCACAGTATGAACAGCTGACTAATCGGACCTGTGTAGATACACTGACACCAGGCTTATAGCAAAGACTGAACATGCACACTTAACCTCTAATGCAGAATGGACAAGTTCTCATAAATGAAACATGTTAATAAGCAAAACCATATTGGACTTTAACCAGTCTTGACGACTGAGGGTCTCCTATAGAGCATTAAGACGGTTAAACACCTAGTGTTCTCTGCAGCGAGGGGAACATGTGGATAGAGCCTGCTGTTCTCAATGACCCAGGTCACTGACCCTTTCTGATTCCGTCTGCTTTTGTTATTTCCATCTCTTTTCTAACAGCTCAACATTTGCACATCATACTCCCAAGGGTGGATCTGTTTTTCCTATGTTCTCGCTCTGTAATCCTTTCTTAGATAATAAAGATTATAATATTAATTATATTTTATGCACCATTTTAAGGTAATAGACTCCATCAGGCCTGCGGGTTATTCTCTTCTTCCCCAGCAAAGTCTGATTTCTGATGGTCATTACCAGATGTATCTTAAATAAAATGAAAGACACAGCTAGAAATTTAAATAGCTTTTCATTGGAACCCATTGCCTCCAAAGGGGGAACCAATGTAGTTATCCCATTATGATTACACAGATAATTATCCACCGACTTGTTTGCCTCCCATGCTAGATTATAACTCTGTAAGAGAAGAGTCCATGTGTTTTCTTTTCTCAACACTTAATTCTTTTTTTAAAAAATATTTTTAGTTGTAGATGGACACATGCCTTTATTTTGTTTATTTAGCTTTTTTATGTGGTGCTGGGGAACGAACTTGCCTCGTACATGCAAGGCAAGTGCTCAACCACTGAGTCCCTGCCCCGGCCCCAACACTTAATTGTTACTCCTGCTTTAACAAGCTTATTCGCAGCCCCTCTGTGTCAGGTTGTCTTTCTGTAGGGTGGGAAGCAAGCCCTGACTCTAGTAGATTTCACCTTTTCTGGTCAGAGTGGAGGTAATAAACAGATGCACGGTGATCCAGCGTCTGGGCACACAGGGAGACTGGTGGCCCTGGGTTGTTCTGCCAAGGTGGCGCCTACAACTATACAAATGGCCTCCCTGCTGGGCCTCTGCCCGCTCGCTGCTCACACAGGGTGTATAAGTAAACAGTGGGGGTAAATCAATATCTCTTTGCCTCAAACCCAAGAGCAAGTTTATTCTTACCTAGGACATGTCCCCATAGGTGGGATTAGAGAGAGTGAGGGGCAGAGGCTTAGGAGGCTGTACACCGAGGAGTCGGCTCTGAGGTGCACCGGTGTCCCCAGCAGCCAGGACAGGTGGGCAGACCTGGGTGTCCTCTACGTGTCCCGCACTTGCCTGTAAGTAGCTCATGGCTGTGAGCACTTTGGAAGACAGCCCTTGATGAGGGCTGCTAGGTCCCAGAGAGCCAGAGGCGTCGGGGGTTCACGTCCCCTCCGTGACTCACAGGGACACGGTACAGAAGCCCAGCACCCTTGGTCCAGATGCAGTGGACCCTGAGGATGTGCATCCAGGGTGGGACCGAGCCTCTGGGAAGAGGCCCCCACTTCCTCCCCTCCTTTCCTCCCTGGCTGCTCTCCGGGGAGCACCTCTTTGTCAATCCTGGTGCTGCGTCCTCAGCCCGGAGCTCCTGGGAGATCCTGAACTGGAACGGCAGGAGCCAGCCAGGGCTCCGAGCCTGGGACCAGGCGGCTCTGCTCTTACTGGGTAGCCCTAGCCTCGGACTGATGTTCCTGATCATCTTGCAATGCCCCAGTGAGCTCCGTGGGTTAGATGGCCTCCTCTTCCTACTGTAGGAGGCAGGGATTCCTGCCCTGGAAGCCGGGACGGCCAAAGCCTGGCACCCAGCACCAGGCTGATGAGACCCCAGGAGGATTGCCTTCACGTGGACCCACAGCCCAGGCAGGGGGGAGCCACACACCACGCGGGGCCACACTGCAGCTGCACTTGGGAACAGGACACAGTGGCCAGCAGTGCCGTGGCGGGAAGTCTCTCAGGACAGAGGGAGAGGAGTCCCTGCGCCTGCAGGAGCACCCGACTGGCTTGTCTGAGGGATTCCCCAGGCAGGGGGTAGCAGAGACCTGCGGCGGGTGGGCAGGCAGGACTGTACCCAGGCCTGTGATGGGAGGGCTGATGGGCCAGGGGGTCTCTTGGTGGGAGAATGAGGAGGAGGGGAGGCAGAGCTGGGCCACTTGAAATCTCCCCAGATGGCACCTCAGCACCGGACACTGAGCCTGAATTTCAGGCTTGAATCACTGAGATCAGCCTCAGAGGCTGGTAATGATAAAGACGCCAAACCAAGTCCACACAGCTCTTCACCCACAGCCTTGAAAGGAGAACTGCATAGCTATTCAAGTTTTAGTTTTGCTTCATAATTATGCACTGATTTTTCAAGTCTTCTACTGCATGAGCTGAAACAGGACCGTCCAGGTGTTTATGGCCCAACTGAAATTCAGTGTGTCCTTCTCTCTGCAGTGGGCCAAGTGAAAGAGAATTTCATATTTAGATCATTTTCTTTTTTTCTCTCAAAGCAAAACAAAGCAAAACCAAATGAAACCAAATCAAAGCAAAGCAAAACAAAACTGGGGGTGGGGAGGGGAAGTCACATTAGTACCAGATGTATGAAATAAGGGCCCAGTACAAGTTGAGACTTAATTAAAAGGTCCCTTTTATATCCCACTTTTATGTTTCCCTTATTTAAACACTTTCAGTATAAACTAGAGTGCAATTCTACTCTAGAAACATGCCGGTCCCCAGGGTGCTCAGGGGGACAGCACCCAGCAGTTCCCGGGCCACTTGTTGAGAGGGACGGCAGAATGTCCATGTGCTGAGGGCAGCGAGTGGAGACTGCAAGCTCTCAAGCCTCTCATGCAGGTGGAAGGAGACCTGGCTCAGAGCTTCTAGAGGATTCCCTGCCCTTGAGTTACACAGGAAGATTGGAGGAAGCAGCAGCAGTCGCGCTTTATGGATTCATAGATGAGAGGTAAAGCAGAATGAGTCCATAGTCACAAGGACCAGATGTGAGTCCTGAGTCTGTTGGTGGCTAACTGTGCAAAATTGAGCAACTAATTGGTTCTCCTTGAAGTCTAATTTTCTTATTTATGAAATGAACATGTTGCTACCTAATAGGTAATCCTTTTCATCTCACTGGATTGGAAGGATAAAATGGTACAAGATAAGAAAGCATGTTGCTTTAAGAATTGTACAGGCATTCTCTATTTTTTATTTTATGATGCTCAGTAGCAATCCTTTAAGCTTCGGAGATAGGAGCTCCATTCATGTGAGAATCCGGGAAAGGACACGAGACATCCATTTTAGACTTCCCGCCCGACATCAGGCACCGACCACCCACGTATCATATTCCTAAGGAGGTGAGGGTCAACTTAGAGAAGTCAGATAGAGGCTCAGTCACCTCCCTGCGTGGTGGAGCTTGAAGTGACTCTGGTGGCTTATGGGGCTGTGTTAACTGGTACACGGCTGAACCAAGGTCAGCCAGAGAGAAGGTGAGCTGCCCCTCCTTGCCCCTGGACATGCCTGACCCTGACCCTGACCCTGACCCTCACCCTGACCCTCACCCTCACCCTCACCCTCACCCTCACCCTCACCCTCACCCTCACCCTCACCCTGACAGTCCCAATGGGAGCCTGCCTTCGGGCTCTCTCTCCTTACAGGGCATGCCAGGCCGCCTCACCCTGGAAGAGCAGGAAGACTGCCTGGGGTCTGGTCAGGCATGATTAAATGATGGGGTTATAGGAGGATCCGAGAAACGGCTGTCCAAGCCCCCTCCGCCAGGCGGGAGCTTCTGGTCCCCTGGGGAAGTGAGGGCTCAGCCATGCCTCCGGGGAAAAGGCAACCCTGAATCAGCTCCAGGTCCTGGCCGTCCACTCTTGCACCAAGATGAATGGCACTGCGTGTCCACCATTGCCTGTGTGTGCAGGTGTGGACTGGCACCAAGGTGCCCCGGTTAAGGAGGGAATCTGCTGCAGAGCCCCTCTGAGCTCTTGGTGAAGCCTTGTCCCTGAAGTACACCGGCACAGAGAATTTAGCAGCCACAGTGGAGACCCATCTGAAAAATAGTGATTACTGCCCTAGTTCTTGAAGTAGGACATTACTGCCACCTCCAAGGTGAACTCTGAAGCAGTCTCATGCTGAGAATCCTCAGTGTCAACCCACCTGCTCAGGACCAGGTGGCCCCAGGCAGGGCCCCAACCCCTTCGGCAGCCTGTGGTCCTCACCCACTGGACTTGGGCGTCCTGGGCAGCTGTTGAGGCCAAGGGCAGTGAGGAGGGTCCAGGCTGAACCTCCTCTCTGAGACGGCAGACTTTACAGGCGGTAGGGAGCTGGCCGGGGAGCTGCCTTGTGGGCTTCTCTCTTGTTTTATTTTTAATTTTGATTGACAGATAATAACTGTACACATTGAAAGGGTACAATGTGCTGTTTTGATTCATGTGTACACTGTGCAAATACTGAATCAGGGTAATTAGCATGTCCATCACTTTAGACATTGATCATTTCTTTGTGGGGAAAACATTCAAAGTCCTCCTGTCTAGTTATTTTGAGATGAACAGTGTGTTATTCTGAACAATATTGTCCCTACTGTGCCACGGATCCCCTTCCTTTCTAACTGGAAAAATGTACCTGTTCACCTACCTTCCCCTCCTACCTCCCCTCCTACCTTCCCCTCCTACCTTCCCCTCCTACCTTCCCCTCCTACCCCCCCTCCTACCCCCCCTCCTACCTTCCCCTCCTACCTTCCCCTCCTACCTTCCCCTCCCACCTTCCCCTCCCACCTCCCCTCCCACCTCCCCTCCTACCTCCCCCTCCTACCTCCCCCTCCTACCTCCCCTCCTACCTCCCCTCCTACCTCCCCTCCTACCTCCCCTCCTACCTCCCCTCCTACCTCCCCTCCTACCTTCCCCTCCTACCTCCCCTCCCACCTCCCCTCCCACCTCCCCTCCCACCTCCCCCTCCCACCTTCCCCTCCCACCTTCCCCTCCCACCTCCCCTCCCACCTTCCCTCCCACCTCCCCTCCTACCTTCCCCTCCTACCTCCCCTCCTACCTCCCCCTCCCACCTCCCCTCCTACCTTCCCCTCCTACCTCCCCTCCTACCTCCCCTCCTACCTTCCCCTCCTACCTTCCCCTCCTACCTCCCCTCCTACCTTCCCCTCCTACCTTCCCCTCCTACCTCCCCCTCCTACCCTCCCCTCCTACCTTCCCCTCCTACCTTCCCCTCCTACCTTCCCCTCCTACCTTCCCCTCCTACCTTCCCCTCCTACCTTCCCCTCCTACCTTCCCCTCCTACCTCCCCTCCTACCTCCCCTCCTACCTCCCCTCCTACCTTCCCTCCTACCTTCCCTCCTACCTTCCCTCCTACCTTCCCCTCCTACCTTCCCCTCCTACCTTCCCCTCCTACCTTCCCTCCTACCTTCCCCTCCTACCTTCCCTCCTACCTTCCCTCCTACCTTCCCCTCCTACCTCCCCTCCTACCTTCCCCTCCTACCTTCCCTCCTACCTTCCCTCCTACCTTCCCCTCCTACCTCCCCTCCTACCTCCCCTCCTACCTTCCCCTCCTACCTTCCCCTCCTACCTTCCCCTCCTACCTTCCCCTCCTACCTTCCCCTCCTACCTCCCCTCCTACCTCCCCTCCTACCTTCCCCTCCTACCTTCCCCTCCTACCTCCCCTCCTACCTTCCCCTCCTACCTCCCCTCCTACCTCCCCTCCTACCTTCCCTCCTACCTCCCCTCCTACCTTCCCCTCCCACCTCCCCTCCCACCTCCCCTCCCACCTCCCCCTCCCACCTCCCCTCCCACCTCCCCTCCTACCTTCCCCTCCTACCTCCCCTCCTACCTTCCCCTCCTACCTTCCCCTCCTACCTTCCCTCCTACCTCCCCTCCTACCTTCCCCTCCTACCTCCCCTCCTACCTCCCCTCCTACCTCCCCCTCCCACCTCCCCCTCCTACCTCCCCTCCTACCTTCCCCTCCTACCTTCCCCTCCTACCTCCCCTCCTACCTTCCCCTCCTACCTTCCCCTCCTACCTCCCCTCCTACCTTCCCCTCCTACCTCCCCCTCCTACCTCCCCCTCCTACCTCCCCCTCCTACCCTCCCCTCCTACCTTCCCCTCCTACCTTCCCCTCCTACCTTCCCCTCCCAGGCTCTGGTAGCTGCTCTTCTTATTTTTTTTTTCCCTTCGGCACCAGGGATTGAACCCAGGGGCTCTCAACCACTGAGCCCCATCCCGAGCCCTATTTTGTATTTTCTTTAGAGACAGGGTCTCACTGAGTTGCTTAGTGCCTCGCTGTTCCTGAGGCTGACTTTGAACTTGCAATCCTCCTGCCTCAGCTTCCCGAGCCCCTGGGATTACAGGTGTGTGCCACTAGGCCAGCTCTGGTGGCTCGCTTCTCTGGTGGATTATGACACTAAGCTGCACCAGTTCTGCCACATTGGGAGTTTACTGTAACTCCTGCAGCTCCAAAGTCCACCTGGACCCTGCCCAGGGAGGAGGCACGGCCCCACCAGACATTCCTACCTTGCAGCAGGTGGCACATCCTTTCGTAGGCACTTAACCTTGGCCCCTCATGCAACTCCATCCAACTGCTGAATGCAAATAGAATTCAGAATAAGCCTGGCGGGCTCTGACAGCTCTTCCCCAAGGAGCTCAGCACACACATGCGCCCCACTGCCACCTTAACCGTACAGTGAGCCCAGCTTTTAGTTTCAGCCGAACACCCCACGCACCATGAGGCTGACATTTTTATTCATATACCTTTCTTCGTCTATTTAAACTAACTTCACTGAGGTATGATTGACATGTAGAAGGCTGTAAATATTAATGTATGTGACCCACGGAGTCTGGGGATAAATGTGCACCCACAAAGCCGTCACCACCATCAAGGCCATAAGCACAGCCACCACCTACAGAAGCTTCCTGCTGCTCCCTTTATTGTCATCGTCACCACTTTCACGGTTAATTTTTCTGCTGGCATCAGACTGAACCACCCTGGGATCTGGAGGACCTCACAGGCAGGCACCCGGGACATCCCACTGACAGCAGCAGAACATCCCACTGGACACAGACCCCTATCCAGGACCGATCCCATGGTAGGCCACACATCAAGTCCTGACAAATTTAAGAAGAATGAAATCACATCACGAGCCTTTTCCAACCACATGGTATGACACTAGCAGTCAGTGGCAGGAGAAAATTCACAAGTAGGTGGAAATCAAACAATACATCTATAAAAACAAAGAAGAAACCAAAAGGGAATAGAAATCATTGAGGCAAATGAAGACGTCAGGAGCTTTCTCAGGGGACTTCGAGGTGGCACGCGGGCTGCCAGGGACTCGGGGAGAGAGGCACACATTGAGCTCACCACGGAAGATGGGTGGGCAGAGAGCGGAGACCAGCCATGCTGTCCAGTCCTCTAGACCAGCCAGCTCCCCCGCGGCCACCACTCACAGGGAGAGGATGGGGAAGGGAAGGAGCTCCTGAGCCAGTCTGGGGACCAGGCTGAACCCAACATGGAGACCTTGCGTCAGGGTGGCTGGCTTGCATGCTGGGACACTGGGTCTCGACTCTCCTGGCCAGAGCTGCTGGCAGAGTTACGTCAACCTGAGGCCCCAGTTTTATTATATGGACAGCATGGAGCAGTGGGTCGAATGTGGGATTCGGTGATAGAAGATTTGGATTTGCGTGGCTCCTAGTTAGCATGTAGTGGTGCATGATGGCTGAGAGAGTGTGAGCTCTCTGGGAGCAGGAACTAATGTGGGACACAAAAATCATGACGGCAAACCACGCAGGACCTGCTGTTCATGAATTCACTCATTCGAGTGTTTGCACACCTGCTGCAGGTACCATTCGGGTCCCGTGATCACAGTCAGGTGCAAAGCAGACAAACACTCCTCTGTGTGCAGATGATGGGAAATAAAGAAGCAGACACCATGCTTTTCAGTTAGTGACAACCTGATTCAGGAAGGAGACATAGGGAGTGTGGCAGAGATGGGACAGGTGACATTCTAATAAGTTGGTTCAGAGAGGTGGAGAAGCTATCCCAGTGTGTCTGACCTGTCACTGAGCCAGGAGGAGTTGAGGACAATGTGACGTGTGACCTTGAGCTGTCCCAGCTGGTGCCCTGGCCACTTCACTGATATACACTGGCTGATGTTCGTGAAGCTCCTCCATCCCGCTCGGCCCCACTCTTCATCCCTGCAGCAGGAACCGTCCTCCTCCCCCCCAGTCCTGAGGGTGGGACACAACCAGGCTCTGGTGGCTGAGCGTGGTATTTGAATGTCAGTTATCAGGAGAGAGCGACTTTGACATTTTATGGTGATGAATGAAAACGTTCAAAGGCAGCGGCAGACCCCAGCAGCTTTCCTGGATATTTTAACTATGAATAAAGTAATAAAGCCCCGAAGACAGTTCGAATGAGTCATCAGAAGAGCAGAGTCAGTAGCTCGTGATCCCAGATTCAATGTCTGCTTGAAGGAGCCTCCCTCCGTGGCCAGGCCCAGAAGCAGTGGAGCTTCAGAGCTGGATTCTGTAAGAAGGCCAAAAGGAATCAGCACAGCAAGAACCAGCGAGAGGCCACCTGCCCTGTGCCGTGGAGGACCTAAAGGACATGTGCTTTATTTCATCTATTAATTTATGTATGTATGGATGGATTTTTGGTTCTAAGGATTGAACCCAGGGGCCCTTTACCACTGAGCCTCACCCTCAGCCCTTGTTATGTTCTATTTTGAGACAGGGTCTGGCTAAGTTGCTGAGGCTGACTCTAATTTTAGAGCTTCCATCCTCGGCTCCGAGCAGGTGGGATTAACAAACATGCACTTCCACACCTGGTGGCTGGACACCTTGAGAAAAAAAGAAGAATTTAAGACATTTGCCTCATTTCTATCCAAATGCTCAACTCTGGGATTGGGGCCTGGGCAGTAATTCTTAAATACAGGAGTCCTTGATGGTTCAGTGTCCACATGTAATCTGCAGCCACCTTGAGTGGGTTTTGATCTTTCTGTCCATATGGGTGTGGATTAAATAGAGATAAGGCTTGTCCAGCTCTTGCAACTGTATTAAAGGGTTTAGTTCCAGAAGATAAATATAATCTGGGGCCAGGGCACCAGGCAATGAAACAATTCAAAATGTTGTCAAGAATATCATATTACACCAGACTTTATTTTAGTTGCATAATTTTTAGAAAAAAAATTATTGAAATTCAATTTTGATCTCTGCCTGCCCATTGGGCCACTCCCAAGGCAAGTTCATGGGGTTTACATTCTCTAGGAATGTGGTGTGCACAAGACCACAAAAATGGAGTGAAAGGGCAGGCCTGGGGAGCCCCCGGGAGGCTGGACATTGAGGGGCAGTGTGATTCGGGTGAAAGGCAAGGAGAGGTGTGGGTCGGGGGCATGGCCAGTCTGGCACCCATGCTGCACCCTGATTCATCCCTTCCTGATCTCCAGGGCCCACTGCGCATGGACTCTGGGTTCCCTGCTCGTGCTGTGACCTCTCTGGTTTGATAAAGGATCACTGGTCCCAAGAGCTGCTGCCTCTGCTCTGTAGCCACCGAGGTACAGAACAGTTGAGAAGTGTCCTGGAGACAGAGGAAGGGAGAGGCAGGCACCTGGGGCCAACCCCATTCAGCAGCATGAGACGCCTGCAGTTTGCGCAGACACAGCCTCTCGTGGGCCTCAAACCCATCCTGCCAGAGGGGAGAGTGGATTCTCCATTTTATAGACTGGAAAGAGGAGGCCGGGGCACATAGGCAGCCCCCCGGTGATAAAGGGGTTCTGCTGTGCGTCAGGCCCTCTGCGTGGAGGAGGAGGACCTATCTTGCAGAAGCTGCCCGACCAGGGGCAGCCACCAATGCAAAGTCACAGATGCTGCCCCTCCTGCGCCTGCGATGGGTGCCACTGGCAGGAGGCTACGGGAAAGCGCCTCGGAGGGTGGCTCCAGCCAAGTGGGCAGCACCTGGCAAAGGGTGGGGCACCCGAGGGCACCCTGGATGGAACAGGGCCGGGAGGCCACAGCAGGCCCATCTCCCTCCAAAACAAGCCTTGGGGGCTGGTGGCTGGTTCTGTAAGACCCTTGTCCAGGAAGTAAGGAATTTGGTTTCTGCTGCGGGTGAAGGCACTAGAGTGAGCCAGTAGTGGGAGGGAAGCAGCTCTTTAGGCCCCCTCCCAACCCCACCGGTTGAAGGACATTTTGAACAAAGGAGAAGATGTGGGCAGGACAGCCAGAAGGCTTCTGCCACAGCCCTGGCCACAGCCGTGGAAGCCCTAGGAAGGGGACTGTGGAAAGACTTGGCCATCGCAGCCCAACGTGGAGGGTCGGGGGAGAGCAGAGGGACCTCGGGGGGGGGGGGGTCAGCTGGAAACAGGCGAAGTGTGTCTTATTACTGACAGACGTCACCAGTGCCCATCGTGACTTGCCACTCGTGTTTCAGCACAGAGACAGCCGGGGGCACCGCTGTGTCCCACTCTCATTCCAAACGCCAGTTCTGCAACACCTGCTCCTTCTTCTGGAGAGGTCAGAAAATCGCCTCTTTCTCAGGAGACCCCGCCGACCAAGCCTTGTGACGGGCCGGAATGGAGTTCTGTGTAACTGGATCAAGTGAGAATGCCTTAGAGCGTGGCACCCCGGGGTCACAGGCCCTGCCGGCTCCTGGCGAAGGGACATGGGCCTGCTCGTTCCCCACCCCGGCCCTGGCCACCGAAGCGCTTGCCTCTGCAGTGCCCTTGTCCCCTGGAGCCCGTCTTAACCAGGCCATGTCCCGGTGCCTGTGGCACTTTGCTGGCTGCTCTGCACTCCCCAGGCCCAGGAGGGGCTCAGGCTGCCTCCAGGTGGCTTATCCCTTCCCCTCACAGTCCAGGGGCCCTGGGAAAGGTGGACCCGCTGGGACTGGGCCCTGGGCAGCCTGAGCGTGATCAGTCAAGGATAGGACATGCGCCCTGAGGCTGGCCAGTGGCGCCCGAGGAGGGGACATGCAGAGACTCCTGGAGAGGGAGGCTCCTCAGGGTCTGGGAGCCTCTCTTCCTCATGTTCTGAGGAGCCTTAGCACACGTGTGGGGGGCCAGCCTCCCCCTGAAACCTGGGAGTCACCCTGTCGTGGTGCGCCTTCCCGGAGCCGTGGACTTACCAACTTCAAGGTCCACCCTACCCGTTGGCTCCCAAGACTACAGCCGAGTCACTTCCTCATGGTTCCCAGAGGGTCATTCAGTTTGGGTCACGACTGAAGGAGCCCAGTGCCCATCACCTCTGTTCAGTGGGTTGGAGGCTTTCATGCTCCACACGTAAAACTGTCCACAGCACGTCTGCTCCGAGTCACAGTAAAGCTCAGAAGAGTGAGGTCAGTTACAGCCTCGCACTTTGCCTCCAAGAACCTCGTAGACTTGGACATGATATGAAGGGCCAGCCACAGCGAAGCACAAGGACCCCCCCCCCCCAATTACAATATGTCCTCCCCAGGAACCACAGGAAAAGAAACTGAAAACCTCTCAGGATTTGGGGGAAAAAGAGGAATAATTGTATTAAAATGGTGTTACTGAATGTCTCACAAATACTAGATCAAAATATTGAGAATACTGACTTTTACATTTCCATGAGTGATTTCTGAAGCCACGTTAGTTATATGCTTGTATAGATAGACAGGGGATAAACATGTAGAGACAGAGAGAGAGACAGATTTATGTGTCATCTCCAAAAATTAATTGCAATTAGGTTATTTGCAAACCCTAAGAGGCTGGGAACATTTAATAAGTTGCCTGGGTTATTCATAACACCCTTTACCTTTGTGTGGACCTCCCAGTTGAACATACTAGTTTATAGACTAAAAAGCAGATCTGGAAGCTCTCAAAGGTGCACATGGCCATTATTTCCATTATAGTGCAAAGACTATTTCGCCAGGAGATAATTCAGGTCACAGTGGCAGTAGGTATGTTTTTGTAAAGATAAAATTAGATTTTCTTATTATTTCCATGAAAATAGAGAGATCACATTGTACTTCATTTTTTTCCATTGCAGAGTCCAGAAGTAGATACCAGCATTAGTGATCCTGAAAAATACCAACAACTGCAGTGTGTGTGCACATGTGTGTGTGCGTGTGCATGTGTGTGTGTGCAAGTGTGTGTGTGCGTGTGTGTGTGTGTGTGTGTGTGTGTGTGTGCATGCTTCTGAAGCAGCAGGTGAGGCTGGCCGAGAGCTGGTGCCCAGCAGGAAGGATGGAGCCTTGCGGGTGCTGCCTCTCTGCCAGCCTGGGCACAAGGGTGAGATGGGTCAGTCTCAGTGGTGATCTCAGCCACAGAGCTTGGTGTGCAGGTGACAGAACTGCACAGTAGACAGGTCCTCTGTGAATACAGAACAAAACCGGGAACAGCCTGACTCCCAGGCAAGGCAACGTCTGGAAGCTAGCACGGCCCTGGGGGACTGTGGCCACAGGGTCACCATTAGTGCAAACCAGTCCCACCAGATGCCTCACATCCAGAGAAGCAGAGCCCTCCTGGCCAGGGAAAGTTGAACTGAAAGCCACAGCTCTGTGTTCAGTGCCTGTGCCCAGTGAGCTGCTGTCCCCTCACCCACTCTTCCCCAGGCTGACAGCAAAGCCCATACTGGAATTTGTTAAAGGATGCTGACCTCTGTCAAAAGCATATTTAAAAGGAGCTTGCCACGAGGGTTTTTGTTTTGTTGTTTTATTTCTCATCACACAGAGTACAAAGCACAGCTGTGTTCAATTCCGATAGAGTGCATTTCCAGTTTCACACCAGGAACCCTTTAAATTTGGAAGGACTGCTTAATCGTAAATCCCCGAAGTCGGCTTTAATCCAAAATTCAATCAGAATGAGAAGACTCCCTGTGCGTGTGGCCTTTCCGTCAGTCCCTCCTGTATCCCTCACTCAGGAAGTTCTCACTCGAGCTCTATCACACAGGGCACCAGGATGCAGGCGACCTGGATGGTGCAGGGTGGAGGCCCTTCCTCGCTCAGGTACAGAAATGGATCTTACATTAAGAGCAGAAGGGCTGCGGGGGCTGGTGGGTGGTAATTGCATCTCGGCTTCGGCTGAGAACAGGTTTTCATGCTTTGCCTTCTACTGTCACCCCGAGAGGTGGAAACCTGTATTTAGCTTTTCATAGTGAACACAGATGATTTGGCTTTGTAGTACGTGAGTCTCAAGGCACCCAGGGCCAGAGGAAATGATGGGGTCAAGATTTGTTGGGCATAAGAGGCCCACCCAGGCTCCCAGGTCCTGTACGTGGCACACACAGCTCTCCTCACCCTCTCAGCCCCTTCTGTTAACAGGTCTCTCGATGGCCTGGCCTCCAGGAGCACGCCCTCTGCCTCCCGCATGCCTCCTCCTCTTTCCAGATCCCAGGAGGGAAACCCAGGTGGGTCCTTGGTCCCCGTGGTCCCCTCCGGAGCTCTCTCGGGGCCTGGCAGTGCTAATGCTCCTGACCAGTGGCTTGCGGCCCTCCCCCGTGATCCACGCCTGTGGGCAGATGCCTTCGTCCTACAGTGCCCCTGGGTTGCAGCGCGGAGCGGGCACAGGGGTTCCTCCCTGGGCCCAGGGTCTGAGTGCTTCTTCTTGGTTGATTTTTCTTGGAGTAAATGGGGAACAGAATCACGTGCCCCAACCCTCTGTGTCCTACGGAACCCTTGGATAATGGGGAGCAGGCTCTCCTTTTGGGTCCAAATGTCCCTAAACCACCTCCTCGTGGTTGCTCATGAATTAACATGACTTAGTCAGAGGTACTCACGTAGCAGTGGAAAAAAAACAAACCCTAGAAATGGCTTTTCCCCTTCTGTTTTTTCTTTACAACCCACCTTTAAAACCATGGGTGAGGGGAGCGGGGGCACCTGGGCTGGTGGTGAGGGGGGCACAGCAGCCTGCATCTGCCACCAGTGTCCCCAGGGTGGGGACGGCCTGTGGGGAGCACGGCCTGGCAGGGGCGCTGGGGGCTGAGGGGGAGGAGGGGCTGGTCAGTGAGGAAGACCCCTGGGGAGAAGAGGGGCAGGGGTGTATTGGAGGGGGGTTTCCAGCATGGAGCTCCAGATAAGGGAAAATTGGAACGAATCCTATGCCGTTAGATCGAAATTGGGCTATTTATAAAAACCAAATCGTTGTGTACGTATTAAATGATTGTATCCATATGAAAACTTTACGACAGATCCATAAGACACACAGGTCTATGAAAGACATGGGCATACGTGTAGTTAAAGAAATAAGCCCAGCGGTCAACCCAGGGTCCTGTCGCGTAACACAGACTCGTTCCCTAGCTCAGCCGGCCGGGCGGACCTGCCAGCAGCGGGGTTCCCCACGAGCACCCTGAGCGCCCAGGTCTGTGCCGGGGTTCGAGGGAACGTCTCCAGCCACGCAGGAAGTCCCAGCCACATGGCACCCCTGCGGTCCCTTCTGTGAGATTGCTGCCAAAGGTGTGGAACAGGATGCCATCCCAAGGAAGCACAGCACGTTCAGACTGAAGGACACTCTGAAACACCTCGCCTGCAGTTTTCCAAAGGGCCACGGCCATGAAGTCAAGGAAAGACGCAGAACTGCTTCATCAAAGACACGTGAAGGTTGATGACAGCTGAACCCAATGTGGAATTTTAAACAGATTTTTTTTTTCCTTTAAAAACTATTGACGGCACTAGCAAAACTTAGTCAAAGAATTAAATGTTGGTAATGTGCCCTTGTTGACTTCCTGGTTCCGGTGGGTGTGTACTGGTTCTGTAGGAGACCACTCTTGCTGTAGGAAGTACCATCAAAGCATCAGAGTGAGTTGCTCTCAAATGGCTCAGGACAAACTTTTTGTCCTCTAAGTTTTGGATTGTAAAAAAATAAAAAAATAAATAAATAAATAAATTAGCTGGGCATGGTGTAATCCCAGAGCTTTGGGAGGCCGAGGTCAGAGGATTGTGTTCAAGGCCAGCCTCAGCAATTTAGCAAGGCCCTAAGCAACTTAAAAAGGGCTGGGGATGAGGCTCAGTGCTTAAGCACCCTTGGGTTCAATCCCTTGTATCAAAATTAAATAAAATAAAAAAATTAAGCATATAAATGTGCCTTTATGTGTAACACGTTTTTGAAATATCACAACTATTTTGTAAGGAAAAGTTTTAATGACTGTTGCAGATTCATGGAGCAGTTAAAGGGGCACATCCAAGTCAAAGCGAGAGCTTCATCCTGAGTCTTGACACTCCATGTCCCCCTCATCCAGCTTCACATCCTTCTAACTCTGCACCTTTAATCTCTTCCCCTGGTCTGTGCCAAGCAGCAGCCAGCACCAGGCACCAGGAGTCATTATCCCGGGGAGGGAGCTCTCAAACTCTCCTATGCTAACGAGTCACTCAGGGACCCTGCTTAAAATGCAATCCTCACCCTCAGAGACTCAGATTCTGTAGGTTTGGGGTAAGAACCAGAAAACCTTCTTTTTTTAACAAGCAATCCAAGTGATTCTGACATAGGTCATCCCTGGGCCAGACTTTGAGCAATACTGAACTTGATTAGTGGCCCTCGGTGGCACCTGACATACATTTCAATTGAATGCCATGCTGAAGATTGCACCGTGGAGTTACAGGCAGCTCAGACAGAGGGGCGGGGCATCTCCCAGCTGACTGCAGTGCAGCCCCATTTAATTTTAAAACCGCAAATTAACAACCTCTAATAAAGTCATAGCACCCAGGTGTTCTGAGACCTCAGGTGCACGACTTGCTGACTAGACGAGGGAATTCTGCAGGACACAGAGGACTTGGGAGCTCTGAGTCAGGGAGATCACCTGAGAAATATTTCTACACCGTGAAAATCTGCTCTGTTGTCCTGGTTTGGAAGAGAGCAAGGACCACTCAAGGCCCTTTGGCTCCCGCCAGTGCTGGCTAAGGTCCCCTGAGAGTCTCCCTGGCCATCCGAGGCCACCTCTCTGAGGAGGAGTGGATGGGAGACCCTGCTGGAAGGAGAGGAGAATGTTTTATGTTTTTGTCGTGGAAAACCCCACGGGAGTTTTAAAACATGCAGCGTGTCCGGAAGCGCTTCCAAGGTGCTGGGCTCTAGAGAAAGTGCAGCCTGCATGGAATCAGGGAGAGCTTCAAGAGGAGCCAAGCCCTGACCCACCTTCTGCAGCTCTCTTGGTTGAGAAAGGAGGAGAGGGAAGGAGCAGGATGTGGGGGGAAGGAGTGCCGCAGCTTCGTTCTCCCGTCTTTGCGTTTTGAGAGTGTGGGTGTTATCTGGGGTAGCGACCACCGATCCTGGGCTGAGTCTCACCTGCGCTGTCTGCTGGGACCTGGATGTGACCGTGCGGCCATGCAGGTAGCGAGCTTCCCAGCACCAGGCAGGCAGAGCAAGTCACTCGCCCTGAGGGGGGGGGGACTGGCCACCTGCTCCTGTGGGTGGCACAGACTCAGAGAGGTGGAGAGGGTACACAGCAAGGCCGATGCAGGCCTCTCCCCTCCTCCTAGGCGCACATGCTCAGGGCCCAGGAGGAAAGAAAATCACATGAAAAACTGCTCCATCCCCATTCTGCAGCCCAGAGGAGACCTGAACATGGTGCACATCACTGTGACCCCCGAGAACCGCCTTTAAATTGGTGCTCCCCTCTTCTTACACAGTTGAGAGATCCCACTGGTCCCTGAGCAGATGGAGTGACCACTGATATTCAGGGTTGAGCTCCGACTCCAGAGTTGGGGTCCCTGGACAGGCCCAGCAACAGGGCTACGCTGACCTGGCCTTTGCCTGCGCTTCGTCTTCTACGAGGTTGTGGCATCTGCTGGGGTCTGGAGCCAGGGAGGCCCGTGGCCGGGAGTTGTGAGCCCTGGGAAGAGCTGCACACTGCTGCGGACTCTGCAAAGACGGGGCGCGTGACGGGGCACCAGGGCCAGTGCCCAGGGCTGGCCTGCCACGAGCCTGCTCCCGCCTGACCCCTGGAGTCAGAGGTCTCATAGCCGTTCATCTTGAGCTGGAAATGTCACCTCCTGGGTGAGCCCAGGAGAACCAGGGGTCCCGGCTCTCATATCACCTGGAGGCTGCTCAAGTTCCTCTGCTCCCCCCCCCCACCCCTGGGGATCCATGTGACCACCTGAAGGAGGAGGGGTCGGAGCTGGTTCACAGGTGGGCTGCTCAGTGTGGGGAGCTGCACTGCGGCCAGGTTGGGTGTCTGGTTTTGAAAGACCATTGCCGGCACCGTACTGGACCTGCCTGTCCTCCACAGGTTTGGAAGGAGAAGTCACAGGGTCTTGACATCTGGGCAGCCATCTTCAATGTGAACGCCACCTTATGAGGTAAGGTTCGCTTTCCTGTTCTTCCTCTTACCCGAACTCCCGCCCCCATTAGTGACCTACCCCATGTACCATAACCCCAAGCCAACCCCAAGCCAACCCCAGAGGAACACGACCCTTGACTCTGGGAAACCCCTTGGGGCCGTCGACCTGAGCCAATCCCATGCTGTTCCCACCCACCTAGCTCTGACACCAGACCCCCAGCCTCTCCCACAGCGCCACAGCTACACCGCCAAACCCCTAAGCCCCCGACATCTCGGGCCTCTCTCCATCTATGGACAGATGGCCTTACTAGTCAGCGCTGACCGATAGCCCTTGTGTGGACTCTGCCTGGTCTCTCCTTCATTTCCCGCTCACCCGTCGTCTCTTGCTTTCTCACTTCCCTTCCAGAAGTGACCTGAGGTGGAAATATGTGCGTGTCCCCTGGCCAGTGGTCAGTGCCTGGACGGTGATTCCCCACTGGGGACAGCTTCCTCCCATTCAGGCTGGACTTTGCAAAGCTAGCGCTCTTGGCCCCCAAGGGACGTGGGTTCTTTCTAGGAGGTAGGATAAGGGTCCCAGTGGGCATCAGACTCTGGTTGCTGGTGGGCACTTTGACTCTGTGTCCCTAGGGATCAGCAGACAGGCAGAGGGGTTGTCCTCTAGCAGCTAAGTGACCCTGCAAGCAGAGGAGAGAGGTTGCTGTTTAGGTGACACCAGGCCTGGGCTCCAGTGGGGGTTAGGTGCTGGGGCCTCTTGGAACATGCTTGTCCAGTCCTGACTATGCCTGGAGTCTAGCAAGGCTTGTCAAGGGCCCAGATCCTCGGGTTTCAGTTTCCTAGGGCTAAAGCAGAACCCTCCAGAAGCCCAAGATCACGTTGTCAGCTGGGCCTTGCTCCGCTGAGACGGCCGGGAAGGATGTTCTGTGCCTCACCCAGCTTCGGGGCTCCTCGTCTTTGGCTTATGGATGTGTCACTACAACCTCTGGCAGAGTGCTTCATCCTGGGCCCAGTCAGTCACTTCCCAAAGAGCCCCATTCTGGGGGAGGGCGGGGAGCATCCCGCTAGTGGACTCGCGGGGCTGTGGTCCAGGTCTCCGGGTGGGACACGCGCAGCCCAGATCTCAGGGCAGCCCTGCAGCAAGGGGGGGTGTGTGATATTCTGTACATGTCACTTTCCTTTGTGTCTCTGTCATGAAACACCACTCCTGGGGTCAGCCCGTCACCTCTTTGTACTGACTTGGAGATTAAACTGAAGGTGTGACCCCGGCCGGACAGGAAGTCTCTGCTGGTCTTCTTTGCCCTGGCTCGCTCGTTCCTGCAGTGTCTGTCTCCAGGGGAAGCTGAGCCATGGAGGAGGGAGGCAGCTGCTGGAACACTGCAGCTCCTTTGGGCTTGGAACATGGAAAGTGAAGGGATACCTGGGGTTGCCCTGAGAGATTTTTGTTTTAGAGACTGTTGGCTGAATGCACCATTTAAAACTTGAGGAGCAATTCATGAAACATGAATTAACCACCCTAAGTATGCACTTCTCTGGCATTTAGGACACTCAGTGTTGTACATATACCACCTCTGTAGTTTCAAAACATTCACATCATCCAACCCCCCCCCCAAAAAAAAAAACCAAAAAAAAACCCCCTGAGGTTTTCTATCAAGCCCTGAGCCCCCCATTTTGCCAGCCTTTGGCAAATACTGATCTGCTTCCTGTCTCTATGACTTACCTAGTGTGGGTATTTCATAGAAATGAAGTCATGTGATATATGGTCTTTCATTGTAGCATGTGCCAGAACTCCACTCCTGTTCAGGGCTGCATAGCATTCCATGATGTGGACATAGCATGATATGTTCAACCATTCATGTGTGGATGGAAGTGTGGGTTGTCTCCTTTCGGCTGGTGTGCAGAGTGCTGCTATGATCATGCATGGGAACGCAGTTGTCTTCAATTCTCTGTGGAATATACTTAGGGGTGGAGTTGCTCCTGAGAACCTGCCGAGCCATTCTCCAACAGTCTCTCCACTCACAGTCTGCATCGGCATGTGTGAGGGCTTCTCCACATCCTGGCCAACACCGCTGTCTTCTGATTTTTAAATCATTACGGCCATCCTAGTGGGTATGAAATGGTACTTTGGTTGATTTTGATTTACCTCCCAATGACTCACGAAGCCAAGTTCCTCTCACGTGTTCTGTGCATCTTCTGATTAGAAACAACTTCCAACAGAGGCGTGTTGCCAGGTGAGCATTTTGGAAACATTCCTAGGGTTTAAGATATTCGGCAAAACCCCATAACGTGCTTTCCCCCTGCAGCCCGTAAGCAGGCGCAGGGTGGGTGGGGTGGGGTACAGGGACAGGAGGGCCGAGTCCTGAGTCTCCAGGGCAGCCCTGTCCCCTCCGACCAGGCCGCTTGAGCCCCATGCTGCAGCGGGGGGGAACCTTCGCTCTCCTGGGGCTCAGGCATCCTCTCCCAGCTCTCGGACTATCTTCCACCCTTCCTCAGGCGTGAGCCCAGGTAGAACTGGCCAGCTGTGCAGAGATGGAGCAGGGTCCCTGGGCACCAGTGACCGGTTTCCACGAAGAGGACTTGTGGGAGCAGCTGCAGCCTCAGACCGTCCCTTTTCATCTCCTCACCGACACTTCAGTGCCTGTTAGAACTTCCCGAGTGTCCAGCCGACGACTTTGACCCACCACCCACCTGTCTTGGGGCAGGAGGGGCGTGCTCTGCGCCTCAGGATGGGGTCACAGAGGTCAGCCGCTGCCTTCTGTGGTTGTTCAGACCGTGGCCGGCCCTCCTTGGGGGCCTCCTTTGCGGAGCAAGGTCCGGTTGGTGGCCCTGTAGTCCCTGTGGTGTGGCCTTGCCGTCCCCTCCTCCCCTCAACAGCTGCGAGTCCTGGACACGCTGCCCACTTTCACATGGCACCTGGGGAGCTCCTCGGCTGACTGCCCAGCGGTGCGTTCTGGGCGAGGACCACCCTTGGTCCCTGGGGCACCTGGCTCCTTCTCACCTGGTCTAAGCCCGCGCCACCCCAGAGAGGCCCTGCAGGCCGGTGGCCAGTCGGGTGGTCAGTCCTGTGCTCCTTCCCGGCACCCACTGCCCTCTGGAGCCTCGGGGCTCCTGACGGTCAGCCTGTCTCCTGGTGAAGCCCGAGCTCCTGCACTTCGCAGCCGTGTCCTTGGGGTCCAGAGGGAGCTTGTCCATCGGAGGCCGTGGGGGAGGGTGTGCACCAAGAATGCACGGATCCTGCCACCCGGGCTCAGTGCCCTCCTCACTCTGGGCTTTGTAAGCACTAGAGCAGGCGGGGTGCTGCCCTGTAGGAGAGCCCCACCCACCCGTCAGTCCCTGCGCCTGGCCTCCCTGACACCTGGTCTCACCCCTTCCTCCTGGTCCCCCAGTGCTGGGCAGGCTGGACCCCTGTGGAGACCGGGGACCCTGGTGGGACCTGGGCTGGGGGCTGTGCCATCCAGGATGCTGCTGTGTTTGTCTTTCTCTCCGATCCCCCTGTGGCGGCCTGGGCTCTCAGCCACTGGCCTCACGCAGGCCCCCTGCCCTGTGGCCAGCTTGCCCAGGGGGTGTGAGCAGCACCAGCCACCACCATCTTTTATGGCTTAAGACTTGAGGCTTCCTTTTGGCAATTATTTTCAGCGTGGTTGGGAACTGGACTCGGGCAAGCTCGGCTTGTGCAGTCCACAGCTGCTGCTGGCTTCCAGAACTCTGTGGCGGGTCCCACGAGGACAGGGGGACTGGCACGGCCGGCAGCAGGGCCAGGCTGTGAGTCTCGCAGGGTTTTGAGACGTCAGCCCCTTGACACTGAGCGCCCCTGCAGCAGCCCACGGGACTGACTTGGCTCTTAGCGTCTGGCGGGCAGACCCCTCACAGCCACCACATGACACAGACAATGTGTGGTTTCTTCAGCTAGGTTATGAAGCCTTTCATTTGGGTCCTCACGATGCCACGTGCCTGCTTCACCAAATATCTACTTTTCCTGTGATTTCTCTAGTGTCCCTGAGAGAACTTGATGGTGCCGGTGAATCTGTGATTTAAAAAGAGGGAGTAAGACCCCAACTGCCTGGTGGTCATTGAGCACCCAGAGGGGACACAGAGGTCTGTAGGAGGCAGTGGGGGACGGAGTTCAGCAGAGGCCCCGGCATGTGGACTTGTGGACGTTACTGTGCGTCAGTCTCAGTATTTTATCTGCCAGATGTGCCAGTTTTGTCTTATCTCTTGCAAGGCTTTGGTGAGGTTCCTGTGGGTAACGTCGGGGAGGTTGAGCACCTGGTTGCAGGCCACCTAGCTGGTCGGTAGCAGAGTCAGCATCTGGTGGAGGCTGTGCCACGTGAGCTCACTCTTGTCCACAGCACGTGTGTCAGCGCTGCACACCTCGGTGCTCAGGGAGAAGGTTGCTGAGTTTCCCTGAGGGCTGAGAAGGGAACCAGGTGGCTTATCCCTTCCTGGGGAGCAGAGCGGAGGCCGGGTCTCACCTGCAGGGGCTTGAGGAGGGTGGAGAAGGGAAGGCTGGATGTGGAGGAGAATCCAGCCTCCTGCTACCCCAGGGGCCCTGCCTCCTTGGGAGCTGCTAGGACACACAGGCTCACCGAGGGGGACCCTGCATGGCCACATGGATGCCCGGGCAGGCTGTTCACACATCTGTGCTTTGGAGCATCCATTTGAGAGAAAGAGGCAAGATTTCCTGCCCTGCCTCCCAGTGGTCAGCATGGGCCTATGGAAGTCCATCTCCTGCATTCAGCTTGTCACCTGTCCCCGTAGCTGCCACTAGAAAGGCCAGATCCTCTGACGAGGGGCTTTGCTGGCACCAAGGAGGTACACGGTGGACTCTTCATGTCCAGCTGGTGCTGGGCAGGGGAACTGGGTCCAGCCAAGAGGGGCCCTTTGAGGAGGGGGTGTGCAGGAGGGGGTGCACAGGGACCCTTACAGTCGTGAGGCCAGGGCCTCGGCCAGCGGAGCAGCAGCAGTGATCTGGACAGAGGTGGCGGTGAGGACCCAAGCTGTCGGTAAAGGCCAGCATTTCAGGCCGTCTGGGGGCAGCTGCATTTCTGAGGGTCAGACCCATTGGATCTGGTGCTGCCTGGTAAGGTTTAGCCCAGTGGGTAAAAACCCGGTTCCGGTCACATCCTGGAGATCTCCAGTTTTCTCCTCTCCAAAGCCTGGAGCTTGTTTTCCCACCTAACTTCAGGTGGAAAAACATCATCAGGTGCTTTCAAAGTGCAGAGTAGGAGCTGCCAAGGTCAAACAAGGTCAATGCTGGGCCATATGCGTCCGCAGAATCATATGCCATATGAGAACTTTGGCCAGAAAATACCCCTTATTAATCAGCTTTCTTGCCCACCTTGGAGGACCAAGACCACGTCAGTGTGTGGGTCAAGGCCAAGGTCGTCCAGAGCCCGGGTCAGGCCAGTGCCTGATCTGAAAGGTGCAATGTCGGAGGCTTGGGGACTGTGGTAGACCCTGCAGCTGGGAAGCGTGACCCGTGGCCTTGTGACTGTGGAATGGACACCTGAGGCAGCGCACAGGGGGCTGTCGGTGTGGACTCCCGCAGTCTCGGGTCTCCACAGGAGTGTTTCCTGGAAGGAGAGGAGGGGCCGGCAGGCAGAGGGGACAGAGGGGCCTGGTGCCTGGTGACAGGAGGCCCTTCAGGAGGACTAGGCGTAATCGGCTGTCTTCTATGTCTGGATTCTGTTGTGGTCTCTGTTATGGGTTCTAGGATTTCTGCTGTCTCATGTCTTGTTTTCACACAGACAAGACAGATTTTTGTGGTGGGGAGAGTTTGGCATCTGGGGCCTGGAGACGCCTGAGTTCTGGCTGCAGCCTAGACCTGCCTCCTTCATGGGACCACCCGCCCCTCCCAGTCTTCATCACATCATCAAGCTGTAAGTGATGAGTGTGCAGCCGAGCCTTTATTGAGATATTATTATAGGGGATGAGATCTTTTCCTGTCTGCACCACCTACATATCAGCCTTAGTGCTCAGGGAGGTGCTAAATGGTGCTTGTTGGTGGGTGGAACAGGACTCCTTCCCTGTTGTTCCCTGGCTTTTCAGGAACACAGCCTGGCTTCTCTGTGTCACTGTGAAGCACCAGAGGATGCTTGTCCTTTGCACCTGTGCAGGGGACATCTCACTATGGTTGCCTCTCTCACAGCTTTGGGAGTAGTTTGTTCTAATCAGGGTGAGTGACCTGATTTGCATGATCCATCCATATAGGAAAGCTCACTCCAAATTTCATGTAAAGCTAAATGGTAACTCAGTGGTCACCAAGATGCAGGCCCTGACCACTGAGTTGTGAGCTCAATGGAGGGAGCAGTCACTCCAACTGAGAAACTTGGTCCACGGTCTCTGCTTTTCCACTTCATAAGACCACACAGGAGGAGGAGGGTGGCCCCAGTGCCAGCCGGCTCGCACGGCTCGGCTCAGCGGAAACTCGGTTTCCAGTTGCTTTGAGCCTCAGCCTTTCTCTGTAACCTCTCTGTAAATGTGTTGAGGACAGGAGTGACACCTGCCATCAAGGAGAGAGGAGAATAGTGACGCAGCACGGGACACGTCCTGGCTGAGAGAGGCATGAACCGGCGGCTGCCCATGTGGTCCTTCCAGGAGGAGGGTGGGAAACAGGAAATGCCGCAGGACTCGCCTGGCGCTCACGCCAGCCTCCAAAGCCACAGGAGATTTAGCTTCCTTTAAAGGAAGAAAGCCTTAGGCTGGGACATATGGCTGCTGAAAGAACTGCTCAAAAATCCAAGTAGAGGAGGTCCCTTTTTCCCACGGCCAACATTTATGTGACCTAAGAATGTGTCTAGCTGTGGTTCATAGTACTGTCCAGTGTGGTTGGAACTTACCAGGGGTAAACCTAAGTGGTCTCAACACACACACAAATGGTCACTATGCAGAGAGATGGCTATGTTAATTAGCTTGACCATGATAATAGGTTCACTATGTGAACATACATGGAAACATCATACTGTATGCCATATATAAAAAACTGCCACTTGGAGGCACCTGTTCCTTGGATCTCCCAGGGCCATGCCCTTTGTGTGTGTGTAGAGAAGTACATTGTGCAAAAAAAATCAATAAAATTTATATTATACAATTTATATATATATAAAAATTCAAAAAATTAAAATACTAGAAAGAAAAAAAGCACACATAATACAATTATATATAATTTATTTAACTATCTCCACAAATCATTGTTTAGATTATTTCCAAACTTGGTATAACTAAAAAACATATTAATTAATATATTAATTACTATAATAATTAATATATAGTTGTGTATATATACCTAAGTATGGGTGCATTTACAGAATAAATTTCTAGAAATGGAATTTCCAGATAGAGGAAATTTGCATTATAGCTCCTATAAGATTTCTTTCCATGGGACTATACCAATTTACTCTCTTAACTAAGGGGGTCATATTTATTTATCCACACTCTTGGAAACACTATTATCTTAAACATTTTTTTGGCATAAAGGGATTGCCATTGAAAATGTATTAAGTTCTACATGCTTCTTAGAGCATGACACATGCAGGTATCATTAGCATACAGATGGCAATTAAAGCCACAAGACTTGACAGAATGAGATCACCCAGGGCTAGAGTGTGGTCCAGGCTTCTCTCCTGGACTGCAACAGACCAGTCCTTGATCCTGCTCTGGGCTTTATTTTGTCTCACTATATAGTATTTATCCCTATGCCAAAACTCATGGCTTTATTTACTATAACTTTATCCTAAGTCTTGATTTCTGTGGGGTTTGGCCACCTATGATGTTTGTAGGCTGATAGGAAAAATCCAATCAGAGAAGAGAATGAGGATGAGATCCGTTGGCTTTGCCCATGCAAGGATCCTGGATGGGGAAGGTGTTCGTGCCCTGTGACAGATGAGAAGGAAAATGTAGGTTAGAGGTTTCTATTATGTCCCATTTATCTATTTGGATAGAAATTACACTGAATTTATTAAAAAGAAATTGATGTAACTGCTTTTCTGTGAATAACGTATGACTTTAATCTTTCCCCTTATCACAATGGCTAGCACTGCCAATTTCTTTTACCAGATATTACTGGGCATATGTGGTGGGGATATGCTCAGTAACTATACTGTCTGTGGATTTAAGGTTAAGGGAATTCCTTCTATTTTTGCTGAGAAGTTTTGTTTTTAAAATCATGAGTTAATTCATGTTTCTCTGCATTGAAAGAAAGTCCTTCTCATTTGACAAATAGTCTCATGCACTAGAAAGCACAAATAAAAATTGATTCAGTGATTCTAAAAATGGAGTAGGGAAATGTTTCTCCCTATACATTTAATTTTTAAAAAATCTTTAAGTCATTCATAAATTTATGTTTTTGATTAAAGGAAAATCACAACTGTAGAGATATAGGAATATATATAACAAAGAGTAAAATACCCTTCAAATATGACCCATACCTACATATTTCACTAATAACAGCTGTTCAATGTTCATCTCTTTAGACCTTTTCAAAAATATCATTTAGCTGGGGATATGGCTCAAGCGGTAGAGCACTCACCTGGCATGCGCGAGGCACTGGGTTCGATCCTCAGCACCACATAAAAGTAAAATAAATATATTGTGTCCACCTAAAACTAAAAAATAAATATATAAAAAAGTCTAAAAAATATCATTTATTTGAACATTTCCTTCCCGATTGATTTTCAGGTTTTTTTTTTCCAAATTCTCCAGCAATTTTACTACTAGGTATATATACAAAGGAAATAAAATCAATGTCTACTGGCTTTTGGATGGAGATGTACATATATTACCATGTGAAGAAAAGTATTCATTGATTCCTATTGTATGAAAAGTATTAACCAAGAATGAAAGTTGGTTTTGCTTTTTATTGATCTTTTCTGTATTAAAAATCATGTTGTGATATATTTCATCTTAAATCTTAGACTAAGATGAGTTACACTTAGAAATTCTTATTGTAGAACCAGCCTGCATTACTGTATTATATCCTATGTGGTCATGATTTATTAATTTTAGAAATGTTAATGACTTTTGGCCAGTTTAAAATTTAAGATTGTTACACTGATGTTCATTATGTAAGATTGGCCTGAAGAATTTCATTGTAACTCAATCTTTATTAGAACTAGATATCAAAGGTGCATGCAATTCTTGAGGAATTTGTGCATTTTATTACTTTTTCTTTATAAAACAATTTAGTAAGCATTAGGATAATGTAGTTTTGTGAGCTTCTTGTGATGTGTTGTGGGGCTGGTGTTTTGAGTATGTAGCTTTAAAACAATTTTTTTTCTTTTTTTTTTTTTAGGAAATTGGTATTGATTTTCTGTTGTACTAGAGTCAGTTTGGGCATTAAAGTGGCTAATATAATTTCTTTTGACTGATGGTGAATACAATGGGAAATTGATACCCCTTTGATGAGGCACCATGAGGCATCTTTTCTGCCAGGGGAAAGCAGAGAAGTTTACCATTAGCTTCTGGTTTGCATCTGGGCATTTGGGGAGACAGACCAATGCCCAGCCACGGGGCTTCCATATGAACGGCGGGTGTCTGAGGTGAGCGTGCACAGCAGACTGTCGCTGGGTGGAATGGTGTGTGAGATGCGGTTTGTAGGCCTGGAAGGTAAGAAGGTGCTTGACAGTGGTTCAGGCTCCTTCAATCAGCTCCTGTGCCAATGTGTTCTTCCCCCGATTCTTGCCTTGTTGACTGAGGAGGGTAAGACTCCAGCTCGAGTTACCTGGGAGTGGACAGCTTACCACAGTGGACAGCAGAACCACAGTGTCTCCTTGGAAGGACGTGGCAGACAGCAGTGAGGGAAACCCTCCTCCTTGGAGGGAGAAATTTGAATGGTCCCCTGGAAGACCACAATGTCTGGATCGAGGTATGGTCAGAGGGACAGATCTACAGTGACCTGTGGCTGCCTTTGGTTTGATGGATGACCAGGGACGTGGGACTCACAGGACTGGAAGACTGGTGGTGAGGCGGTCTGAAGAGGTGTGTGGACTGACCTGTAAGGATGGGCGTGTTCGTACCCATGCCGTGCTTGCTAGAGGACACAGGCTGCAGGTGGAATAACCAGGTGGGCAATGTGCACAATCTTTGGTTAAGTTCTTTACGTCTTGACCTGGTTCTTGCTCAGTGGGACGTGAAGAAACTAGGCCTGGTGTATGAGATGGGCACTCGGCATGGACTCAACCACACTGACCGCTAAGGCTGTGAACCTTCCGACTGTAGAGGGCCAGGGCAGCGAGTTTCAGTGAGTTCACAAGGCTATGTATCTGCCACCACTATTAAGTTCATGGTCATGTCAGCACCCCGTAAAGCTCTGCCCAGTTAGTAGTCAAGTCCTTGTTCTCACCATCTTCTGGCCGCCGCCCATCTGGCCTCCAAGTTGCCTGTGCGCTAGTTCTGCACAGTTCATGCAGCTGGAAGCAGATCGCACGTGGCTTTTTGTGCCTGGCTTTCTTCTCTAGTGATGGTAAAGGTTCCTTTGGTTTGAGCTGCATTAGTCATCAGTGTTTTAAATGGTCAGGGTCGTTCTAGTGTGGACAATGTTCCACACGCTCTCAAGAAGAACACACGTTCTGTCCCTGGGGGGTGTCCGAGGTGTTTGTTCGCACAAGTTGGCTGATCATGTTTTTCAAGTCTCTCTTTCTCTTGCTGATCCTGGGTTTTCTCTCTCTTACCATTTCATTCCATTGGGGGATAGAAGTCTCCATTGCTATTATTGAAATGTCTATTTCTCCTTCAGTTCTGTCAACTTTGGCTTCATGCACATTGGAGATTTGCTTTTAGGTGTCTATGTATCTTTCATTTTTATATATCTGGTTGAGTTGACTGTAATTACTGTATCGTTATTTGTCTCTAGTGACAGTTTTTATGTCTTTTTTCTTGCGTCTTTTTTTCCTGACATTATTATACCCATTTCCGTTCTCTTTTGCTTTCTATGCACATAGTATATATCTCTCCATCTTCAACTTATCTTTGTGTTTTTGTGAATATTTGTGTTTTCAGTGGTATAATATTTTGTTCATAATTCTGTCAATCTAACCTGTCTCTTGAGATTCTAATCCACTTACATTTAGTGAAATTGCTGATGAAGTAGGATTTGTGTTTGTCATTTCAATCTGTTTTCCAAATGTCCCACGTTTCTGTGGTACTCACGTCTTCCATTATTGCCTTCTTTTGTGTTAAATATTGGTAGTGTAGGATTTTAGTTGTTACCATTTCTTTGTCATTTTTTGGAAGAACTTTCTTAGTGATGACTCTGGGGATTACCATTAATTTTTTAATTTAGAACAATCTGGTTCAGATCAATTCAACTCAATAGTACATGAAATTTCTCCCTATAGAGTTCCTTCCCCTTTTATGTTGTTAAATTATATTTTGTATATTGTATGCCTCGCAGACTGTATTTATAATTTATAACTGTTGCATTATACAGCTATAAAAATGGAACTGCAAGAAGAAAACACCTCAGTGCCACCTTTCACACTTACATGGTCGTCTTTACTGTGTACGTCACTCCTTCACATGGACACAGGTGACTTGTGGGTCCTTTTGTGTCTCAAGGACCTTCCTTTAGTGTTTCTCGTAGGGCAGGTCTGATGGCAATAAACTTTCCTGGTTTTTGTTTTTCTGGGACTGTCTTAATTTCTCCTCCATTTTAAAAGCACCTTTATTGAGCTATAATTCACTATAGTGTAATTCACCCATTTTAATGTCTATAATTGAATGCTTTTTAGGGTATTCATGGGAGTGCAATCATCTCCATGTTCATTGATCACCTCAAAAAGGAGACCATGCCCGTTAGCTCTCAGGCCCCTAGATGCCCGTAAAATCTGGAAACGCTGGTCCGTGTCCTGCTGGATGATTGGGCTCAGACTAGAGGGGCTTGTGTAAAATCCCAGGCATCTTTTCTACGTTCCCTGAATCTCTGCTAAGAGACATGCACTACAGTTACTCCTGTGAGCAAGACTACATCTGTGCTAGGTGGCTTCTCCCTCATCCTCTTGCAGGTGAGTGGCCAGAAGGTGTTAGGCCACAAGACGACATGGCTGAGGGATACTGCGGTGTGTCCCGTGGGAGGCTGAGGCATCTTGGTTAGGACAGGTCTCCTGGGCTGGTCTGTCCTGTGGATTCAACTTGTTTGATATCTCTGATCCCTTTCTGAAATATCAAGGTTACCCCAAAAGTTTGGCCCCGATACTACTCTACTGTTTCCAGATGTCCCTGAGGTTTGTGGCATCCTCCCCGACCTCCCTGTGTGACACCTAGAAGACACCTGTGGCTCCACAGGGGCTGCTGTTTGCTGTTTCTCAGGATCAGCACTTGCAGCTTCGTGGATGGGTGTGACTTCCTCTCCGCACGTCCTTACTTTCCCTGTTCACTGGGTTTGCTTTGGGATTGTAGGTGACCTGGCAGTGCCTTGACTTCCCACAGACAAGTGTTGGATTTTGGACTTCAAATCTTGAGACACCCACCTTTCTGTGATTCCCCAAATGCCTGTGCCATATGTTTGCCTTTAACTGAGATGACCACGAAAGAGTCGGAAGTCCCGAGCTAGAGGTGTGTCATTTGGGGCAGTGACATCAACCCAGCAAGACCTTCTGCCTGGTGTGATTTCTAAATATTGAAGTCTGAAATGTTTCACGTGGATTAAAATCAGCCACTGCAACAATGTTTCATGTCTCCGGACGTTGCCCTCAGGTCCGTGAGGTCGCAGCCTCCCCACAGCACTGGACATCTGTGTGACACACCTGTGAGCTCACACGCTCACATGCTCACTCCTGGGCTGATCTGGCAGCTTGTGGCTGTCACTGCCCTGGACAGAAAGACTCTTGAGGAACTTACAGAAGGTCACACATTCCCATTACCGCCGGAGTTCAACCCCAGCCCCACCTTGTCCTCTGGCAGCTAAATGGTGCTGGAGAATTGGAGAACACATGGCTGGGCCCATTGCAGTAGCACACTAGGGATATCATGCAACTTACCAGCTAACAACTGTCCAGTCGCTGCCCGGGGGCAACTCTGCAAAGCCACCCTTCAGGGCCACACGTCTCACAGCGTGAGTGAAGGATCCATGGGTTTGGGTTCTGACATCCAAGCCTTTGTTAACCTGGGGCTTCTTGTCTGGGATGCGCTTGCTTCTTTCTCACTCAGAACCTTCCTCTTGGGTTTCCAGGTCTGATGTGGATTCTACCTTCTCCATGGAGCCCTGTGTGGTTGGGACTCCTCTGCTGAGCTGCTCTCAGGCCACGGTACTGCACAGACAGCCGGAGGCAGAGTGGCCCTCGGTCCTTGAGGGCGTCAGTAAAGGCCGATTCAGGAGACGCTCAGGTGTGGTTTGGAAGGACTCCAGAAAGAACTTTCCTTCTCCATGCCAGGGTTCAAGCTCGCTTACCGTCTTTTTAAAATCGTCTCCTGGTATGTATGTCTGTGTGATGTTTGCTTGTTGACCGTCCAGGGCGGAGCTGGCCTAGAGACTGTGAGAAGCCGCTTTCAGGCTCTGAAGCAGGAGAGCACTTTTGTTGTTTGCTGTCGCAGACGTATTTGCCTGCCCCCTTTATCTACGGTCTTCATTTTAATTTGTTTTTAATTGCCTATTTAACACACCTAGCAATTAAGGTGAAATGGCTCTTTGACAAATGTGAGCATTTTTAAATTAGTGCTAATTGCTTTTGTTAATTAAAAGCAATGCTTTATATTGTGTTATTGGAATTCTCTTATATAAAGCTGGATTAATGACTTCCAATCAATCCTGCCACAGAGACTTCCCTCTCTAGTGGGGGCTTTAGAGCGCTCTTCTCCTGCAGGGTGGCAACGCTGGCTAGAGCCCAGCTAAGCCAGGAGGAGGGGGGTGGACAGCTCAGGAGGCCAACTCCCTGCCCGCTCAGCCCCTCCCGCTGAGTTCTGCAAGAGGGCCTGCTAGGGTTGCAGTCCGCGCTGCCCTCCGTCAGGGTCCTGAGAGGAAAGAGGTGGCTGCTCAGATTAGGACGATTTGAAAATGCTTTCGAACAGGACTTTTAGTTCTGTGTGGGAAGAGGAGACCATGGTGGAAACGGCTGTCCCCACCCTTAGGTTAGAGGGTCAAGGCCAAGGGAAGACGGAGGGAACCAGAAACAGGAGTCATTGCTCCACAGAGAGCGGCCTTGCACAAGTGGTCACTGGGTGGAGACGGGGCATGTGCACACACGGCACGCCTGACCTCCAGGCAGATGGCTGAGCTGTGGACGTGAGGACAAGGTCCCTTTGGAAGGCCCCAGGAGCACTCCTGGGTGCACCAGCCGCCATGTTGCAGGCCTGGTCAGGGAGCCCAGCCTCCTGCTGCAGGACGAAGGGGAGCCAGGGGACGGGACACTGCTCTCTCGGTTCTGTAGAGTAGGGAGCTCTGCATTCTGGGTTCATCTGTTTCTGCTGGGGACATTGTCCCACTGACTGTCCCTGTGGCTCCCTGGGTCCAGGCCCCCGACTGCCACTCTGGCCTTGATGCTCATGAGGATTCCTGTCACCTTGCTACTCTGCAGTGCCCTTGTGCCATCCGTCACCAACAGGGACCTGGGCTCTGGAAGGGCATCTGTGATGGCCAGCCCTGGCTGGGGAGGATGGCCACCCTGTGGCTGCTGAGCTTGGTGATGGCTTGATGGACAGTGGGATGTGCTTCGGTGCTCCAAGGATCACAGGTGCCTGGGGGGTTCTCGCCATGTGGTGGGTCCACACCTTGGAGCCTTGTGACCCACCCTGCACCCTGCGGCCCTGACCTGGCAGTTCTACTTCCCTGGAGATGGGGAAGGCGTGGCCCACACGGAGAACTGCGCTGCACTGGTGGCACGTTAGTGCCACCTCCCGGGCCCGGCCAGGGCGTTGGACTATCACGGGAAAGGGTCTCCAGGTCTGTGAATTCCTGTTCTCTCCCTGGATCTGGCCTCTCAGGGCGCAGCCCTGCCTGGGAGGTACCGGATGTCGTGGCTGATTCTCAATGTGGCCCTAAGTGCAGGTGCCCTTCTGCGTTATCCTGCAAGGGGTGGAGGCGGCCCCCGCTTCACCCAGCGGTCCTTGGGCACAGCCTGCTGCCACCCCAGGAGGAGAGTTGGCATCGGCAGGGTCTTTAGCCAGGGCAGGGTCTGACAGGGTCCCAGCTGGACTTCCCACTTCCCACACAGGAGCCTGAGCACCTGGCCAGGGAGGAGGGACCTGGGTGGCACCACCTGGCGCCCTGGCTTGTCCCTGCCTTTCAGCCCCCCGTGTTGACAGTGAGGAGGCCATCCTGCCCATGTGGGCTGTCACGCACACATTGTATACAGGACAGGTCCCTGTGCAAACTAGTCTGCTGGGCGGGAGGCTCCTGGCCACGCTCATGGGCAGGGCCAGTGTTCTCCTGTGCTGCTGGGTCGAGGGGAACATGTTTCCACAGCTCCTGGAGGACTAGTTTCCATCCTGCTTGGGCCACAAGAGACACTGGAGAGAGACCCCAGGGCAGGTGGGTGGGTGAGGGGCTTCCGGGTGCTTCCCTGCACTTGGGCTCTGCCAGACCAGTGCCCTGTGGGCCCAGCCCTTCCCACCTCCCCTGTTGCCCTCCAAGGGCAGTGCCACCTCGTCTCCAACCACGGGGTGGTAGCATCTGCTGCTGCTGCTGAACTCTGGGTCAGTTTTCTGTGTCAGTACCTGGGAGATGAGATTGCTGACCCCAGTGTCTTCCATTTAATACCTAGAAAGTTTTAACCAATCCTCAAAGTTTGAATATTGAGATTGCTTCTTACTGGCAGCATTGAGTTGTGACCGTCCTTGTTATGAAGCTTTGTGCGGGGCCATGATTGTTTTAATGCACTTTAAGCTTTTTTTGTACCTTACAAAGTTTTAACACCTTAAAATCCTACAGACCAAAGGAAAGACGGCCCCTTCCAGATTAGGTCAACTTTTGTAGACAGCCCAAGAGCAGGACTTCCCTTTCCTGTAGTTTGGCTGTGGAATGTCCCCAGGGGTGCTGTTGGCAGGTGCTGTGGACCTTTAGGGGTGGGATCACGAGGAAGGGCCTAGGGTCCCTGGGGTGTGCCCTGTGGGGACTGTGGGACCTGGTCTCCCTCCTCGCTCTCTCCTGCTTCCTGGCGGGATGCGAGCACTTCTGCTCCCCCCACACTCTGCCACGAGGAGCTGTCTTGCCACAGACCTGAAATAATGGGCCCGTGGGTCACGGATGGGCCTGCAGTGAAACTTTTGTTTGCAAGCTGTCATTCATCACACTGACGGACAGCTGGCTGACACACTGGGACCACCTGCCGAGCCTGAGCCCGTGCCCCAGCCACCGCCTTGCCCAAGCTGGTCTCACACTTATGGGCCTCCCGCCTCAGCCTCCCAAGCAGCTGGGGTTACAGGCGTGCACCACCATGTCCAGCAATGTGACCATTTTCTTGGGATAATTTGCCAATTTGTCTTGACTTTTCTTCCCTTCCTCTGCCTCTCATCTCTTTTGGCCTCTGCATCTCCCTTCGTCCTCTCCCTCTTCTCTGGGGGCTCAAGGGCAGTCTTCACGGCACCCTGAGCCACACAGACAGTGACTCTAGGATGAAAACACCAGGAGACCCATTTTAAAGGCAATCTTTTTTGAAATATTTCTTATTGAACCATAATCCATGTATATCACAAGCCCATCCATTTAAAGTGCACAATGCAGTGGTTTTCAGTGTATTCACAGAATTGTGTAACCATCGTCAAAACCTAGTTTAGACAATTACTAATAGGGCATTATGTAAAATTGTGGATGTGTAACCGACGTGATTCTGCAATCTGCATTTGGGGTAAAATTGGGGGTTCATAACCCACTTCAATCTAATGTATGAAATATGATATGTCAAGAGCTTTATAATTTGTGAACAACCAATAAAAAAGAAAAGAAAAGAAAAGAAAAAAAAAGACATCAAAGAGAAAAGAATCTTGATACTATCAAATTGGCATGTAAACCATCCTGCATGTTCAGTAACAGTAAAATATATTTTCTTACTTTTGTGTTAATTTAAAAAAAAAACAAAACCTAGTTTAGAATGTTCTCATCACTCCCAAAGGAAATGCCGATCCTCTCAGCAGCCACTCCTTACCCTCTTCTCCCACCCCAGCCCTAGGGAGCCCTGTCCCCTCTCCCCTCTCTACAGGTGTGCCTATTCTGAATATTTAATTCACAGTGAATCATGCAACATTTAACTTTTCATGATTGGCTTCTTTCACTTAGCAGGATGGTTTGAAGATGCATCTAGGCAGTGGCCTGTATCAATATATAATTCTTTATTGCCAGACGATATTCCATTGTGTGCTGATAGGCTTTCTATTGCCAACAAAATGCCTGAGGAAATTCACTCAAAGAGCAAAGGCATATTTTGGCTCAGGGTTTCAGAAACTCCAGTTTATGGCTGGTGGGCCCTGTTGCTTTGGGGCCTGTGGTGAGGCAGAACATCACGGCTGGAGCATGCAGCCGAGGAAATCACTCGCTTCACAGCAGATAGGAAGTGAAAGAAGAAGAGGAGGGCTGGGTCCCAACGCCCTCCTCCAGAGCACAACCCCGGGGCCTCACTTCCTTCCACCAGGCCCCACCTCCTAAGTGCTCCACCGCTCCCAGAGCACCAGGGGCCGGGACCCAGTCTTTCAAGATCCAGGCTGTGGCACACTGTACAGAATCCATCCTAACTTCACTTTGGGTTGGTTTTGGCTATTATGGTTTGGCACCATGTGCACTTGTGGGCAGACTGAGTGGACAGACCTTCTTTTGGGTGTATTCCTAGGTGGACCCTCTCGATGAACTTCAGAGCTGTTTTCTCAACGTCTCTTTCAGGTGGGAGGCTCCCATTTCTCACATCCCCGCCACATTGGCCATTACCTGTCCTTCTTCTTTTTTAATGTGGATATATTGAGCTGTGAATGGACCTATTCATTTATTTATTTTTAATGCCAAGAATCAAACCCACAGCCTTGCACACGCTAGGCAAGCGCTCCACCACTGAGCCACAACCCCATCCAGCCCCCATATCTGTCCCTCTGGTCTGGCCTCGTGGTTGTGAGGTGATGTGGCTGGGTTCTCAGTCCCACATGAGTAAAGAGGCACATTTTTTATGCCCTATTGACATCTTTATATCCTTAGAGAAATGTCTATTCATATCTTTTTCCTGCTTTAAGCTGGTTATTTAAAATCAGCTTATTTGGTGCATTGTCTTCTAACCTTGTTGTAATGTCTTTGGATGCACAAGTTTTTAGTTTTGAGGCCCATTTATCTATTTTTCTTCATTTTCTTATGCTTTTAATGTTACACCCAAGAAACCGTCACCTAATCTAAGATCACAAAGATTTATGCCTAATTTCCCTTCTACAAGTTTTATAGTTTTAGTTGTATGCTTAGGTCTCTGATCCATTTGGGATTAATTATTGACTATGCTGTGGGATAAGCCCCCAGATTCATTCTTTCGCATATGTACACAGCTTTCTTAGCACCATTTGTTGAAAGAAACCTTGACTCCACTGAGTTGTCTTTGAACCTTCATCAAAACTTATCAGCCATCAATATTAGGCCTCACCTTTGGACTCTCAGTTCTGTTCCCACGACCTCTGTCTCTGTCCTATAAGGGTTCCTCACAATCTTGATAAGCACACCTCTGTTAACAGGCTTTGAAACCAGGAGGTAGGAGTCCTCCAACTTTGTCTTTTTTCAAAATTCTTTTGGCCGCACTGAGTAACTTGTATTTCCATGTGAATGTTAGAATCACAGAATCGGTCTCAGTAAAAAGGCAGCTGGGATTTGAATCGAATCTGTAGATGACTCTGGGGAGTGCTGCCATATTAATCATACCCAGGATTCCCGGCCACAAACATAGGACATTTTCCATTTATTCAGATCTTTAATTTCCTTCCACAATGTTTTATAATATTCAGCATGCAAGTTTTAGACTTTGACTAATTTTATCCTTATTTCACTTTTTGGATACTATTTAAGACAAAACTCTTTTCTTAATTTCTTTTTTTTTCAGATTGCTCATTGTCAATGTATAGAAATATAATCAAATTTTTAATACTGATTCATAGCTTATGCCTTTGCTGAACTCATTTATTAGTTCTAGTATTTTTGTGCATTTTTGGGGGCTTTCTCTGTATAAGATCACATCATCTACAGACAGAGGTCTAATTCTTCCTGCTCAGCCGGGTGACTTTGTCTTTCTTGCCTAAGCGTCCTGGCTAGAATACCCTGCCCAGGGATGAACAGAAGGGGTTCCGGTGGACCCTTGACTTGTTCCTGATTTCAGAGGCCAGTAAGTGTGGTGTGATCTATGGGGTTTCCATAGACTCCTTGTCAGAGTTCCCTTCCATTACTAGCTAATTGTTTTTTTTCTTAACATGAGAAGAAACTGCATCTTGTCAAATATATTTTCTGTGTTGATTGAGATTATCATGTGTTTTCCCCTTTATTCTATTATGTAATATATTACATTAATTAATTTTGGGATGGTTAACTTTTCCTTCCTGGCATAAACCCCACTTGGTCATGGTACACACTTTTGAAAATATATGTTTAATTTGCTAATAATTTGTTGAGGAGGTTTTGCGTGCACAATCAAAAGAAACATTGGTCTATATTGTTTTCTTTATCTGGTTTTGATGATATCAGAGTACTACTGATCTCATGGGATGAATTCTCTCAACTTTGATGATTTGGAAGAGTTTGTGAAGGATTAATATTAATTATCCCTAAAGTTTGGTAGATTTGCCAGGAGAGTCATCTGGACTTTTCTTAGTGGGATTTTTTTTTTGGGGGGGGGGGTTCACTAATTCAGTCCCTTTATAGGTCTAATCAGATTTTCTATTTGTTCTCAAATCAGTTTTTTGAAGATATTTGTATATTTTGTCATATTTCCTGATCCACTGGGGTGCAGTTGTTCACGCATGTCTTTGCAGTTCCTCCCTCTGAAAGGTTGGCAGGATGTTGGTGAGGAGTGTGCCGGATGTGGCATGGTGACGGTGGTGTGGCCACAGGTGGGGACGAGGACATGGCTTGCAAGGAGGAAGCTTCTCTCACTTCCAGGATCCAGCAAGAAGTGACCACAGGCCAGGCAGGGCTGCGCAGGGTGCCAGCAAGGAGTCTGAACTTCACCGATACTGCTGGGTTTCTGTTGGAGATGTGAGCGTGATTGGCAGGGAGTCTGGAGAGAGCCAAGCAGCTTCGCGGCCTTGTGATGTGAATAGATGCTTTGGTTGCTTACTCCTATAACTTCTGAAAGTGTAAAAAGATGCCCAGTTGGCTCTTGATTTGTAAGAGAGAGAGACTAAATATGCAAATTAAATCTAATTTCATTAAAATATCTTTGTGATTAGACTTTGTCTTTTTTTTAAATTAAAGTTTTATTTTCATAGTAGTTGGGCTCATCCTGACAAAGTCATCCATGCGTGGAATTCGATTTCAATTTTCCTCTTGCCCTCTCTCCCCTCCCCCCATCTCCTTCCTCTACTCTGCTGATCTTCCTTTCACTCATCTGTTTGTTTATATTTGATTGGCTCTTCCTACCTATGGATGGAGGTGAATTCCCTGTGGTATAGTTGTGTAGGATGATATTTAAAGAATTCATTCTGCATCGCCTCCCTTCCCCTCCCTCCACTCTGCCTCTCCATCTCCTTGTCTACCCCCCCCCATCTTCCCATATCTGTATGTTATCCTATCCTTCTCCCCACCTTTCCTTTATTCTACTCTATTTCCCACACGTCAGAGAAAACACTTGGCCGTTGACTTTCTGAGTCTGGCTTGTTTTGCTCAACATGATGTTCTTCATTTCCATCCACGTGCCAACAAATGCCATGATTTCATTCTTCTTCGTGGCTGAGTAGTGTCATTAGAATTTTAAAAGTAGTTTTTCAATGACTAGGTGTTGCAAAGTTTTGTGGTTGCTCCCAACAGCAAGAGCAGGACACTAATGATCAAATTACTGTGAACAAATTGGAGAATCATTTCTTCACTCTTTTTTCTGAGGTTCTGAGCCTTCCTGTTTATAACAAGTAAAATAGTTAACAATCATGCTAAAACTTTTGTGTTGTAATTTTTTTTTACAAATCAAGCTGTGAATTCATTTTGAGTAATTTTTTTAAAAAGAGAGTAGAAATTGATATTGTCATGAGCTCTGATAATGCAATGAAATGTCCAAGTTCACTTAATGCTCAAGCGAGTCCGTGCTGTACCTAACACACAGGGAAGGCACTGAAGTTGCGACTTTCTCTTTGGGAAAACTGTTTTCACTTGTAGAGTGTTTTGTCAAGTGGGTCATGTTGCGGGGGGGGGGGGGTCACGTATCTTAGGTTTCTGGTACCTATCATGATCAGCATGCGGTACTTGGAGCTGCGGTCTCCCCTCTGCTGACAGAATAAAGTTTATGAAAGATTTCCATAGCTCTTAGGATAGGAAAGAGCTGACCAGGCCAGGAGAGGGAATGCCTTCCTGGCTTAGGAGTACGAGGTTTGTCTGTTATCCTGGGGATTATGAGACATCTCAAGCTGGGCTCTTCCATGGATTTACCTGACGAACTCATTGAAAACGGGTGCCTGGGTCTAACTCTGAGGATGTTAGGCTGTCTGTGGTGAGCTCAGCCATCTGCACTTTTAAACCCTGGGAGGCAGTGTGTGTCAGTAACCACACATATTCTATGATCCCGGTTTTCAAAGAGCCACATCCAGAACACTTTTATTATGGAAATTGATGTCTGCTGAGCAGCCCTCTTGCTGGACTGCTTCTTTTCACCATAAATTGCAATGGACAGAAAAGCTGATACAACTTACTGAGTTTAAAATGGAAATTAATTGTTGTGCTCAACAACCCAATTTATCCATTCCTCCACAGACTAAATATTTTAGCAAGTGTTAGCAGCCTTTGTTTAGTTAGCCAAAGCTTTTGGTTCAATAATGATTGTTCAATATCTATCACTGGATTCTCATTGGTTCAGTGCAGCCCAGAGTGCCACTCACCGGTGAGCTCAACCCTGTGCTAGAGGTTTTCAGGCCCCAGGAAAAATCATCTGAAGAATGAACATACTCATGAAAGTGTGATTAAGGAGAGAATTTTGAGTTATATTCATTGATCTTGGAAAGTTGGCTTTTGTTAGAGTAAAAATCAGTTTTAAGTATTTTTGAAAAAGGATCAAGAAGGATTTGCATTTGTTTAATGTTAGTAAAATTCTGAAAGCTGCCGAAATGGCTCCGCCGTAGACGTGATCCTTTAATTTAAATCACCGTCTCTGGGGTGTCAGTCTCTGTCTGTGGCATGGAGAGGGACTGCCGTGCCTGCTGCAGTTGAAAAGGAAAGATCTGCTGTCAAACACTTGGTGACCCTGGCCCAGGCGTCCATGCCTGTGAGCTAGGGGAGCAGAGAAGGAGGCATGTGAAGGCGTCAGCTGTCCTTCCCAGAGGTGCCTCCACACTCGCCCACTGCACAGGTATCCTCCCCGCACACTCCCTGGGCGTGACCCCGTTTCTGGATGGGGAGGCATGGCCTGGTGGGTTTGGGGGCCGCCCTGCAGAGAGCTTCCTCTGCACCCTCTGCCCTCTGCCCTTGCTCCCCGCATGCTGGTGTGGCGCTCAGGGCTGCGGCTCAGACCACTGCTGCGGATGCCCCGGTGCCTGTCCACAGTGGAGCAGTGGCCAGGGGGCAGTTGTTGGATGGCTGGCCACTCTTACGTGTCGGCTCCATTCTCATCCAGGCCGGGCCCTGAGGGACTCTGAGCTCTTTCTAGATGCTCGTGTTATTCTCGACTTCGCAGTTCGTACTTAGACTAAAACATGGAAAGAGCAGTGGCGGAGGTGACCCTGGCTCGGAGGGCGAGTGAGCAGCCTGGCCGTGTGAATACCTGCGTTTGGAGAGTGGGGCTATGTTCAGGGGCCTCCCAAGCCAGAGCAGCCCTTTGAACTTTGTGGATACGGGATAGGGGGGTGCAGCCCACTGATGGAGACCAGCCTGCAGAGGGTCAGCAGGGGACGCCGTCCAGATCAGTGACCCACGGCAGGGAAGGAAGCCCCGTGGGGCATTGAACAGTCTGAGTCGAGCTCCGCCAGCTCCTCAGGCTCTGGGCCACGTGGGCTTGCAGCATGGTCCCGTGGGAAGGGACTCCCATGGGCCGATCATGAGAGAGGGCCTCCCCTGGCCTGGCAGTGTGACGGGATGAAGGAGCTGTCTTCATCTGGGGGTGCCTGTAGAGAGGGTGGCAGCTGGGCAATGCCAGAGGGCAGCAGTCTCAGCAGCTCTATCCTGGGGTCCTGGGGCACATCACACACTGGTCCTGGGGAGGCACTTCCTGAGCAGTTGCTGTGGGGGATGGTTATTTGGACGGGGTGAGGTGCCTCTGAGAGAATACCAAAGGATTTCTTAAAGCTGCCCATAGGCTGGGAGGGTCACCCTGTGACTCCCAGATACAAATGGTCACTGAGCCTCCCAGCGCTGGTGTCCGTGCGCCCTGCCGTCGGCTGGCATGGCTGCAGTGTTCAAGTGTCCCCAAGACCACTGCTGTTGTGTGCCCTGCTTCGTTACCATTCTGCTGGGTGTCAGCGTCTCTGAGATACAACTAGAGGCAGGTAATTCCCAGAACAAGTGAGCCACTCTGAACGTTGTGAGATGTGTAATTCAATATGATGTGAGCTTGTAGAATAATTGAGTTTAAAGAAACAAATATACAAGGGTTTGAGCCGAGCAACCTGCCAGAGGAAGAGCTGCAGGTCCCCTTCCCTGTGCAGCCTCCACTGTCACAGAAGTGACATCTGAGCTGAGCCACCGTGAGAAGACACACAGCTGCCTGCTTCCCGAGCGGCCTGGTTGCTCTTGTCTGTAACGAGGAGAGCTGCTTTTCCCTGGGAACTTCTGTCGATGAATTCACATCAGTGAGAACTATAAACATAAGTTTTAACGCGAATAAAGAAGAACATGAGGCTGTGTATTTTTCTTTTATGTAGATTCAGCCAGAGTGAGAATTATGTATGTTCTTTCAGGGATGCACATGTAGCTTTGAATCTTTGATTTCTGCATTTAAATTGAACACAGCAACGGCTTCCAGCTCCTCTCAGGTCACCCATGGAGACTGAGTATAGGCAACTACAGGCAGGCATACAGTAAGGTGCTCAGTCAGCAGCGGGGGTGTGCCTCAGGCTGGACGGGGCTCCAGAAGCCAGACCCTTATTAACTGGGAGAGCACCACCTCCGTCAGGCACATCAGTCAGAGCGGAGACCATGACACAATCAGGCCCCTCCAGACCCTGTGCCCTGACCTCCTGAGCTGCTGGGTGGCCCTCACCTCCTCTGCCTCAGCTCCCCTTCTGGGGTTGGGGGGCCAATGCCCTGGAGTGCAGGTCTGAGCCTGCGCCATGAGCCAGCTCCCTATTCTTGCTCTGTCATGTGTCACCTGCTCCCTGTGTGCTCAGTGGTTAGTCTCACAGGGAGCCTGATTTGTTGCTCCTTTAGACGTCTCTGCCATTTGGTTTGCAGATGGGAGGCTGAGTCATGAGCTGAGCTGGCAGCTTCTGGGGCTATAAAATGAACTCTCCCAGCCTGGCCTCTCTTCACAGCCTCTCCACCTCTCCACCTCATCTGTCCAAGGCACAGAGTGGACCATTTCTGCTTGTTGCTCCCACTTTGTAGATGAGGATACTGGATTAGAAAGAATTAAGCAACAGCAACATCCCAGGAGAGGGGAGGGTCAACACGTGGTGTATCTGCATAATGGATAATTCTTTTCCATTTTTTAATTTTTTTTTTGAGGCATGGCCTCGTTAGGTTGCTGAGGCTGGATTTACAATGGGCAATTCTAAAACCATGAACTACGTTGCCAAACTAACACTAACAGCTGTAATGACTCAGGCAGACACTCAGATGAGACATTTCGTGATGGCAGGACGTTCTGATGTGGCACCTCAGGATTTGTATTCTCGGTGCCAGCGCTTCGGGAGCAGCCCCGCGGGCCCACACAGGCTCTGACGTTCCTGAGTGATGGACTTGGATCGTCAGCCTGAGTCTGCTGCACAGTGTGGGGACACCCAGTGCGGGGAAGCCGCAGCTGCGGTGCCCATGCACCCGGGCTGCCCATCCTGTGGTCCTGGGCTTCAGACACTGATGGGCACTCAGGGAGCAAGTCCATGTCCTGGTCAGTGGTGGCCCCAGTGAACAGCTGTGGCTAAGGCTCCTGAACGGAATAACAAGAAACAGAGTCGGAACAGGCAGTGGTTCCGGAAGATCTAACCAGAGCTCAAGGTCAGGTTGCCGATTCCAGGGTGACTCCCCGGGACATGGCTCAGAGCTGTGCTCTGCACGTCAGCACCAGGAGATTCTAGAAAACACATTCTAGGCCCAGCAGGATTGTTCAAGGACAAGGAGCCGGATGAGGTCCAGGAGAAGCAGCTGACTGGAGGCTCAGAGAGGTGCCCAGACCAAGCTCCTCTTACGTGAAATGTGAGGGACTTGATGGACTCGCAGGAGCCTGGGCAACCGCCCTGGAAGCCACAGGTGACTGACCGCGTCACCATTCAAGTCATCGTGTGTCAAGCAGGTGGAGTGGGTCCTCGGCTCCAGGCTAAGCTCCCCAGGAGCAGCAAGGTTTCTGGAGAGGGTGGGAGGACTCTCAGTACAATCCCACCTCGGAGTCAAAGGTCACCCAGCTGGGGAGGGCCAGGGCTGTTCAGTTTGGGGAGAGAGATCAACTCTTGTGGGAGAAGCTACTTTTTAATGAAGGGTTAAATATTAAGGTCAAAGACTGAAATATTTGTGTGGCTTCTGAAGTCCATTTTGTCAGAGGCTGTCTGAGTTTGGGGACTGGGGACGTGTACTCAGTGCTAGGAATTGCTATTGGTGGCCACTGTGGTTTGTCAGTGTTGTGTTCACATGGAGCCGGATACGTAGGAAGATGAGGGGAGGTGAGGGGGGAGAAGAGAGTGAGGAGGAAGGGAATTCACCCAAAGCTACTCGTAGGAGGGTTTTGCTCCTGTCCTGCTGAAGCACCGGTGCTGGGCTGGCCTTGCTGTGGGCGCTGCGGTTGGTCACGACCCGTGGACAACTGTTTCCTGGGGACTGTGAGCTCCATGGAGCCCTGCGTCTCTCACAGAGGGGCAGGCTTTGAGTTCCACCACCCAGAGCAGAGGACCATATTGAACACTTGGGGTATCCTGGAGCCTCCAGGTGCCGTGGCCTGGGAGCAGGACTCGGTCAGCCCCAGAGTCATGGACGGGTCTCTCGACCTTGGCATTGTTAATATTTTGGATCTGCTGATTCTTTGTTGGAAATGCACCACTGTGTTTTTATTGCAGGTGAAGTGGCATATTAGAAGGACACTGGGGTACGTGCAAAATGCATGATCCCCAAAGAAGCCAACAAACTTAACAATGAACAGAGGTGATAACATGGATGTGGAGGTAGAATCAGCCAATCAACCCAGAGGAAGGAGGAGCATGGAAGAAAAGGAAAGACAGAGAGGCCCATAGGAAACACAGAGCCACCTGGTGACCTCCCGGCCACTGGGTGACCGTGCTGGATGCAAAAGTGCTGTGCTCTGTTAAAGGCCGACATGACACACAGGGAAAGAGCGGGAGCTCACGAGGGCCGTCCACACGCACAGGAAGAGACGGGTTGGAAATAGAAGGACAGGGAAGGAGGGCCATGCAGAGGCTGGTCATAAGAAGGCCAGCGTCACGTGCGGAGTTGCACTGCCCCACCTCATATGACTTTAAGGTCAGAGGAGGTCGTGAGGGTGGACGGAGTCCTGACCAATGGGGACTGATGTCCTCACAGGAAGAGGACGGGACACCAGGTGGCTTCTCTCTCTCTCTGTGCCTCTGACCACCCCCATGCCCCAGCCCCATGCCCAGCAGAAAGGCCACCTGAGGATGCAGCAGGAACTGGCCATCGGTGAGCCAGGGGGAAAGGCCTCCCTGGACACGAGCTCCTGGCCCTGTGCTTGGACGTCCACACCCCGTAACCCTGCGGCTGCTTTAGGAAATAAACTTCCTGTTTCTGTCACCCACCACAGTGCTCTGTCACGGCAGCCAGGAGGTCACCACAGTGCTCTGTCACGGCAGCCAGGAGGTCACCACAGTGCTCTGTCACGGCAGCCAGGAGGTCACCACAGTGCTCTGTCACGGCACCCAGGAGGTCACCACAGTGCTCTGTCACGGCACCCAGGAGGTCACCATAGTGCTCTGTCACGGCACCCAGGAGGTCACCACAGTGCTCTGTCACGGCACCCAGGAGGTCACCACAGCTGTAAGGCTGTGCCAACATCAGATGCTCCAGACTCTGGGACAAGGGACGTTTCCAGGGACAGGAAGGACACTGCAGATAAAGGACCAACTTGCGTACAGGGGACCTTAGACAGGGAGCTGCCTGAGCAGATCCCTTCAGAGAAGGCCCAGGCCCCGCCTGTTGAGTGTGGCCAGCAGACGGACCCCCTGGCCAGCTCAGGGGCTGGCCTCAGCAGAGGAGAGCTGCCTGGCCCAGTCTCTCCTTCGTGGGCACCCATTCCTGGGCCAGGCAGGAGAACCACAGACCCCTGGCCCGGGGTGGAGCATCAAATGACAGGCACTGCCCACCCCAGAGTCCACTGGTGGTCAAGCGTTGATCTCCACGGAAACCCGCCCTGACATTCGAGTCGGGACAACCCAAGTGGCAGAAGGCGGGTCTTGCTGGGAGCTCCAGGGATCACGGAGCCCTGTCTGCTCTGACCCACTCGCGTCCTCCTCTGCTGGGCGCATGGACCAGGGCAGCTGGGCCTGCTGCAGGACCCTCTCCTGCTCTGGAACACACAGCTGGACTTGAGAACGTCACTCCACCTGATTATCAGCTGGCGGGAGGGCAGTCCAAGGGTCCACCAGGCACCGGGCCTCTTCCCACCCCTGGCCTCTGCTGGGGAGGGACGTCCTGGGGTGTCCCAGACCACTGACACGGAAGACCCCCGTGTGGCACGGGCAAGACCCAGCTCTGGCAAGAAGGAATCTCAGTGGGACATCAGGATATGTCACGCTGATGCCCACGGTCCTGGGGGGGATCCGGAAATGCTCCTGGAACCAGAGCTGAGCTCAGGCTCTCGGCTGTGTCCTGTCTGTCTAACTTTGTCCTGTTGTCCTGTCAACCCCTGAAGCAAACCACGGCCTGGCTCCGAGCTGGGGTCCCTGGTTTCCATGGCGGAACATGAGTCTCCTCGGAGCAGCTGAGCCGCTCACGGGCCTGCAGTTGCTGAGAGAAATGTCCTTGGCCAGACCGTGGAGAGGGCCACACTCGGGCCCCCCTGGGCGGGCTCTTCTCTCCGCCGTGATTCTGGGATAACAAATGTGTTTAAAAATCCATTACAATGTGGACTGTTTTGAATTTGTATCAGAAGCAAAAACAATTTCACATTTCAAATGAAATTTCTGCAGAAACACTCATTCTAGAAAACTAATGTACAACAGAACTGATTTGAACAAGCGGGTGCTGCTGCTTTGTTTTAAAGCATCAAGAGAAGATACAGATGTATTATTCATGTCGACTCTTTCTGTTGCTTTGAAACTGAAAATCACTTCTGGGGCCAGCCCTGAATAAATATGAACCTTGACAACCAGGATGTGTTCATTGGCTGGGGGGGGGGGCGCTCCCACCCCACTCTCTCGGAATGCCTCCTCCTCTGGAGGCCCTGCGCCTTCTGACTGGATCTCGGTGGATCTATTGAGGGGCTCTCACTTCCGAGCTTTCTGTGTCCCATGACCATCTTGTGGTAGAGATCTGGTCCCCACTGAGGGGTGGGCCTGCGTTCGGGCTGGCAGGTGCCAGAAGTCAAATCATCCAAAGATAGAGCCCAGAAGGGTCAGCCAAAGCAGGCGACAGAGTCGGGTTTGTGCGCCCAGGAACACCGGGGTGTTCAGGTGTCCAGGGGCTCCAGGGTCTGACAGCAGAGACGAAAGCCCAAGACTGCAGGCCAAACTGTCAGAGAACAGGGGCTCAGACCCAGGGCCAGAGTGTGACCGTGGCTGGTGGGGGCAAGGGCGTGGGGAGGCTTGTTGTGGAGGTCATCGGCTCCTCACGGGAGGGGCAGGTATAACTGCAGGGCTCGCGGCTGCCATTGGCAACAGACACAGCTGTGCCCAGAGAGCGGGTTCCTTACTTGGCAAGTGCAATTTATGGTTCAGATCATAGACTTTTGTGGCAAGTGTGAACCTCAGCACACCAATTAAATGTATCTCTCTCTCTATATATGAACTTGCTTAGTACTCAAGCCCTCATCCTGCCTGGCATGACACTTTGGCCTCCTCTTCTCCTTTCTCCAGGAAACTCCATGCTGAGCAGGACACAAGCCGACCTTCACACTGGGTCCTGGGTCCTGGGCTCTGTCACCCAGGATCACCTTCCCCTGTGGCCTCCCCTGTGGCCTCCCTGCTCCGCCCTGTGCTCTCTCCTCCTCCCCACCAGCAGGTCTGAGCTTACCCTTTAAGCTTTCAGACTGTCCCGTCCCCAGCTGCATGTCGAGGCCGAGGCTTTGCATTTAATTAGTATCTTTTCCCGATGGCGGCTGCTGTAAAGCCGTGCTGCTATTTCAGTCCCCCTGAGCCCCTGGCTTATGCTATTCAAAGTCTAAGACTTGATTCATTTTCTTCTGGTAGTTTGGATGGCAATCCACTGCCACGCGGCCTGTGTGACCGCTGGAGAAGGGTCAAATACCATGGTCCCCACCCTCAAGGGAAACACTCCCGGACCCCGTGGAAGCTACACCATGGATATAGCAGGGCCCTCTGCTAATTGTTCCCACTGTAACGAGGTGCCTCCCACCGTGCAGCTGTGACTTCTGGGGTTTGAGGGTGACAGCAGAAGTAGCTCAGCTTCCTTCTCTTTTTCACGATTCCGTGTGGAAGGTTCACTGCTGCTGTCGACCTTGGTGAGCTCAGTGGACCACCCTCCCTCTCCCTTCACCTTTTCATTTGAAGAGCATCTTCCAGTCCCTTTGGATATCCAGCTGGCATATCTCACTGTGACTTGTACTTGGGCTATTTCAGGTGTAGTCAGGGTCACCTGGACACTGGCCTTCTGCAACAGCGGGCCTGACCCTGCAGAGGCTGCCAGCCGCTTCCTGCTGAGTGCCCCCTGCCCTGTCTCTCTGCGCAAGAGCAATTTGGGAACCAATAAACATCTCCAGGCCCCGGGGAGGAGGCCAGCGGAGGGGCAAGGTAGAGTCACGTGGCTGGTCTGTCCAGGAGCAGGGACTTCCAGATGCCGCTGGACACAGCAGAAGAGCCTGGCCATGACCCTGAGGGGGATCCCGCAGGTGTCAAGAGCAGGACTTCTCTGCACTGTCCTCTTGGGAAGCAGGGTCAGACCAGAAAGCCCTCCACCTCCCCCCAGTCTGGTTACCCAGAACCCGGCCTCTGTGGTCCTAGAGGCTGAGGGCAGGAAATGTACAGGTCACAGACTGACCCACTAGTTCTCTGAGGCAAATGACGAGCCCTTCCACCATCCTTTACTCCTGGACCATCAAGGACCACTCCTACCGGCCACAGGAGGAATTCTGGAGACTCACTCACCAGCTGGGCAGAACACCCTGGAGGGAGGAGGGACGTTGCCCAGGGCACCACACTTCCACCCACACCCTTCCTGACTAGAAGACCTGTCACCAGTGTTGAAAACTTGCCCCTTGTCCCTGATGCTGATCCAGTAATGAGAACAAAATCTTGAGAAAATGGATAAAGAAGTTTCACTGCTTTGCTCGCCAAGGAGAAGATGAGAGACCCCAAGGCAGAGTCTGCCATCCTGATGGCCAGCAGGAACAGAGGGCTTGAGGGGAGCAGGCCTGTTCCCGGGTGTCTTTACCAGGGTCTAACTGTACTCACTGACATCCTGACAGAGCTGGTGCTTGATTCCAGACCTGGAGTTTCTCTGTTCTTGTGACAGTGAATACAAGGGCAGATAACTGGGCGTAGGACGAGAAGAACGCTCATCCCGGTTCACCCATGGTTGGGGAGGAGAAGAGGGAGAAAGAGGAGGAAAAAAATGTCAGTTTTAAAAGAAGCCACCAGGCGTTGAGAGCATGAAGCGGACCGTGGGGCAGGAGAGGGACCCTTGTGGAGTATCAGTCCTCTCTGGTGCTGCCGGGGTCAGTCATGGGCTTTCATTGCTGCTGGTCACGCACAGATGATGGTCCGTCTCGCCTCAGCCTCCGGGTCCCCTCTGAAACGCAGCGAGTGATGTGTGTTGGAGTATTTTTGACATACACTCTACACAGACCAAAATGTAAGATGCTCGTGTGTGGTGAGTCAGGTAGGAATCGCCCCTTCTCCTACAGGGTGAGCAGATGCAAAGACGTCTCCTGCCCTTGGTGGTGACCATGGGTCCTTCCCTAGTTTTCACAGACCCCTCAACTTGATCCATCCAAACAATTTGCGAATATCATCCAAGTAAGATGTTCTGCAATCACTGACTTTAACATTCATCATGTTCTCCATACTAGCATGTTTTTCTGTTGTAAAATAAATCACTCGTAAGTCATCAAATGGGCACTTAACATTGTATAACAGCTGAGTTTTTTATTATGCTTCTTTTCACTCCTTTATGAAATAACTCCCCTGGCCCCTGCTGTGACCCACTGTGGCGGGCTCCTGGGCTCCTGGCCTGTCCTCAAACAGTCCAATGACAGCTCTTCAGAGCTCAGTTAATGTCCCCCCACAGACATGAGCACTGCCCAGGAATTTGTGAACTGGCCTTTTATCTTAGGGTTAATTTCTCTTCCTTTTGGGTCTTGTGTAATTTGTGGGGTCTGCTGTAGAAGTTCCACTTCTTCCCGGGTAAGGCCATTATCTCTTTGTGTGTTTCTTTTGGAGGCACACACTTGGCCATCTGCAGATGTTTCTACCTAAGTGACCCAATTTCCTGGGGTCCTTTCTGTCAGCAATAGCAGGACAGGTGAGAAAAGTGTGTGTGTGTGTGTGGGGGGGGGTCACTAGGAGAACAGGAAGTACTCAGAGATACAGAAAAGAGAAGACAGAGTCATCTCAGGGACAAAGGCCACACCAGCACAGACCCACAGGCACAGATGCCTGGGGGACCGAGGAGCCGGGAGGGAGCTGCGCCCTACTTCCCAGTGATGCGGGGACTTCTCACCCGACTCAGCGTCTCCTTGCTGCCCTGGGTCCCCCATGAATCGTTCTTCTCAGCAGAGTCAAGGTGACCTTTTAAAAGCGAAGGTCAGACCGCAGTGCTCCCTGTGGAGCCCACTCTGGCTCTTTGCCGTGGGTCAATGTCCTGCTGGGCCCCGGCCGGCCTGCTGGCCCCACTCTGCCTCTCCTCCCATGTCCACCACTGCACCTTGCCCTCCTCTCAGGTGCCCCAGATTGTCCTTGTCCTGGGGAGGTTTTCCTGGCTTGCTCTCCTGGTGTCCCTGTGTGACTGGCACCTTCTTCTCAGCTCCTGGTGACTCCACATTTAAGTCTGTGCCCCATGGCCATGTCGCACCCTGCCATCTCAGGGTCATGCTGTGTCAACACCCCAGGGCCTTGGTGCCCTGGAGAGACTGCCCCGCCCAGGCTGGCTAAGGCCTAGGGATGGTGGGTAACCTGCAGGTGGCACCTTTCATAGCCAAACCCCCTTCCAGAGCCCCCACCCTCACCTCCTTTGTCCCCCTCTCTCTGGGAGCCAGAGCCAAAGTTCTCTGTTTGCAGCACCTACAGCTCAGAGCCCACAGCACATTCCAGCCTCCTGCTGCGTCCTCAGCTCGCTCCTCTCCCCGCTCCCTCTTCCCTTGACCCCTGAAAGCTCCCAGCAGGACCCTCCTGCTCTCCCACCGCCCACCCGGCCCCCTCTCCTCCTCTCCGTCTGCAGCCTGCCGGCCCCCTCTCCTCCTCTCCGTCTGCAGCCTGCTGCCTGCTCTTGGGAACTGCCGTGACTGATCTTCCCCCCAGGCATGCCTGACTGTCCTCTCCCGCCAGGTGAAATGGGATCTGGGTGCTTTTAACAGGGATCCCAGCAGCCCCACCCTGCCCCACTCTGCCTGCCGGGGCTCTTTGACATTATTTATTTTAACTGGTTCTTAGTTATACAGGACAGTAGATCTATTTTGATAGAGCTTCATGCATGGAATGTATCTTATTCTAATTAGGGTCCCAGTCTTGTCCATATACACAGGTGAGCTCACTGTGGCGTGTTCACTGTGTACCCAGGAAAGTTTTGTCAGGTCCATTCCACCGACTTTCCTTTGCCCAGCCCCTCCCTTTCCTTTATTCCCCTCTGTCTAGTCCAATAAACCTCCATTCTTCTCCCACCCCCTTATTGTGGGCTAGCTTCCACATATCAGAGAGAACATCCAGCCTTTGGTTTTTTGGGATTGGTTTATTTCACTTATCATGAGAGTCTCCAACTCTATCCATTTACCTGTAAATGCCATAAAGTCATTCTTCTTTATAGCTGAGTAATATTCCATTAGGTATATAAACTACATTGTCTTTATCCATTCATCTGTTGAAGTGCATCTAGGTTGGTTCCATAACTTAGGTATGGTGAATTGTGCTGCTATAAATATTGATGTGGCTGCGTCACTGGTGTATGCTGATTTTATGTCCTTTGGGTATATGCTGATGAGTGGGATAACTGGGTCAAGTGGTGGTTCTATTCCATGTTTTCTGAGGAATCACCATCCTGCTTTCCATAATAGTTGCACCATTTGCAGTCCCCCCAGAAGTGTATGAGTGTGCCTTTCCCCACATCCTTGCCAACATTTATTGTTGCTGGTATTATTGATAATTGCCATCTGCCTGGAGTGAGTTAGAGTAGTTTTAATTTGCATTTCTCTAATTGCTGGAGATGTGAACATTTTTTTCATATATATGTCGACCATTCGTCTTTCTTCTTTTGAGAAGTGCCTGTTCAGTTCCTTTGCCCATTTATTGACTGGGTTATTTGGTTTTTTGGTGTTAAGTCTTTTGAGGTCTTAGTATGTCCTGGAGATTAGTGCTGAGGTGCAGGTGGTGATGATTCCCCCATTCTGCAGGCTCCCTTTACGTTCTTGATTGTCTCCTGTGCTGGGAAGAAGCTTTTTAGTTTGATGTTCTCCCATTTTTTCCAGCATCAGGGAGTGTCCAGACGTTGAGTTTAAAGACGAGCTGCTCTGCTCACAGGAGGAGGAGGAGGAGCCACAAGAGCAGGTCTTCTGTCTTGTTCAGTGCTGCACCCCAGTGCCTGAGCAGTGCCCGAGTAGAGCCCGGAGCAGAGCCCAGGCACACTGTCAATATTTCTTGACTAAATGAAATTTATAGTCACTGGGAGAGAGTGATGAGGAAATGGAATGAAAAAATGTTTGAGCTGGGTGCATGGTCCACGCCTGTAATACCAGCAGCTCAGGAGGCTGAGGCAGGAGGATCTCGACTTCAATGCCAGCCTCAGCAAAAGAGAGACACTAAGCAACTCAGTGAGACCCTGATTCTAAATAAATACAACGTATGGCTGGGGAGGTGGCTCGGTGGTCGAGTGCCCCTGAGTTCAATCCTCAACAACAACAAAAAAAAGTTTGAGAATTTATTTATTTTTGGCACTGGGGATTGAACTCAGGGGCACTTGACCACTGAGCCACCTCCCCAGCCATCATATTTTCTTTCTTTTTTTTTTTTTAAGAGAAAGAAGAGAGAGAGAGAGAGAGAGAGAGAGAGAGAGAGAGAGAGAGAAGAGAAGAGAAGAGAGAAGAGAGAGGAGAGAGAATTTTTTAATATTTATTTTTTAGTTTTCAGTGGACACAACATCATTATTTTTTATTTTTACATGGTGCTGAGGATCGAACCAGCACCCTGCGCTTGCCAGGCGAGCGCCATACCGCTTGAGCCACATCCCCAGCCCCGCAGCCGTATTCTGTCTTTTATTTAGAGACAGGGTCTCACTGAGTTGCTTGCTGTTGCTGAGGCTGGCTTTGAACTCAGGATCCTCCTGCCTTAGCCTCCCGAGCTCTGGGATCACCACGGTGTGCCACTGCGCCTGGCTGTTTACTTTGCTTACACATCACACATCTGTTTTCTGGAGGCTAGAACCGCAGAGTCCATGTGCTTGCAGGGTCCAGTTCTGATGCAGCCCCCCTGCGGGGCCTGAAGATGGTTGCTTCCTGCTGTGTCCTCCCGTGGCCTTCAGGGATAATTCTGAAAGCTTTAAAACACTCCACATTTGACATGGAGAGCTCCCCGATGGATTCTCTTAGTCTCTAAGATCAAACGTGTCACGTGACAGGGCAGGCAGCCTTGTGAGGGCCTCTTACACATTTCCCTGCCGTAAGGCTGGGATGTCTATAGTGTCTCAGAAAAGGTTGTTACCAGCCAAGTACACTTTCTTCCCAGAGGCTGATGGATCCTTCTCCAAAGTAGGCTATATTTTAGGCTGCACAGCAGCTCTTAGCAGAGGCTAAACAACCAGATGTGATTCATTGCATCTCATCACACCATAATGAAATTAGAAATCCACATGACGAAACCCCACAGAGACTACACAAATACCTGGAGACCAACAATATACTTCTGAGTGATGAATGGGTGATAGAGGAGATCAGGGGAGAAATTAAAACTTCTTAGACTCAAATGAGAATAGTGACACAATATACCAGAACTCAGGGACCCCACGAAGGCAGTTCTAAGAGGAAGGTTTATAGCTACGAGCGGCTCCATAAGAAAATCAGAAAGATCTCACTAAACAACCTGATGGTACATCTCATGGCCCTCAAAAATGAACAAACCAATTCTGAAGCCAGTAGAAGGAAAGCAATAAGTAAGATCAGAGCCAAAATCAATGAAACTGAGAATGAAAAAAAAAATACAAAAGGATTAAAGAAACAGTTATTCTATGAAAAGATAAGCAAGACTGATAAACCTTAACGAGTTAACCCAAAGAATGAGACCTGAAATAATAAAATTAGAGATGAAAAAGGTGAAGTCACCACATACATCACAAAGTTCAGAGACTATTTTGAAAATGTATACTCCAATAAGTTGGAAAACCTAGAAGAAATGGATACATTTCTAGACACATACAACCTGCCAAAATTGAATCAAGAGGACATAGAAAACCTAAACCAACCAATTACTAGCAATGAGATATAAGCAGTAATAAAAATTCTCCCAACAAAGACAAGCCCAGATGATTTCTGAGCTCAGGTCTACAATACCAAACTAATGCCAACGCTCCTCAAATCATTGCATGAAATAGAAACAGAACACCTCCAAATTCATTGTATGAAGCCAGTAGCATACCCATACCAAAACCAGATAAGGGCACAGGAAGGGAAGAAAACTGCAACCCCAAATCCCTGATGAACTTAGATGCAAAAATACTTACTAAAGCATTAGCAAATTGTATTCACAACATTTTAAGAAGATTGTACATCATGACCAGGTTGATTTTATCCAAGAGATGTAAGGGTAGTTTAACATGCACAAATCAATAAATGTAACTCATTACATAAATAGAATTAAGGACAAAAATCACTTAGTGATCTCAGTAGGTGCAGAGGAAGCCTTTGACAAAATTCAGCACCCATTCATGATGAAATCACTGAAGAAACCAGGCACAGAAGAAACCTACCTCAACCTTATAGGGGCTATTTGTGAAAAACTCAGTCAACCTCCTGGTGAATGGGAAAAATCTGAAAGCTTTTCCTTTAAAATCTCGAACAGGAGAAGGAGGTCCACTCTCACCCCTGCCATTCAGTACAGTGCTAGAAACCCTAGCCAGAGCAATTAGGCAAGAGAAGGGAGTAAAGGAGCTAAAAATAGGAAAGGAAAATGTCACAGTATCATTGTTTGCAGATGGTATAATCCTATACATAGAAGATCCAAAGAGCTCTACTGAAAGCCTGCCGGAGCTGTTAGACAAGTGATGCAAAGTTACAAGTTACAAAAGCAACATACTAAATCAAAAGCTTTCCAATACCTAAGAAATCAGGGAAACAATCCCATTCACAGAGCCTCAAAAACAAGCAAACAAATAAACAACAAACCTAGGAATAAATCTAACCAACAGAGTGAGAGACCTCTATGATGAAAACTATAGAACACTGAGGAATGAAACTGAAGAAGGACAAGAAGACGGAAGGACCTCCCATGTTCATGAATAGACAGGACTAATATTGTTAAAATGGTCATGCTGCCAAAGCAATAGACAGACAGATGCAATCCCCATCAAAATGCCAATGGCATTCTTCACAGAACTAGAAAAACAGCCCTGGAATTCATTTGGAAGAATAGAAGACCCAGAACAGCCAAAGTAGTTCTAGGTCAAAAAAGCGATGCTGAGCCTCACGAAGCCTGGTTTCACATCATGCTGTGGACCTCCAGTAACAAAAAACTGTGTGTACTGGCCCAAAAATAGACACACAGACCAATGGTAAGGACAGAAGAACAACCCACACTTCCTCAGTTATCTGTAAATATGTAATGACAAACTCCACCATAATGTACAACTATCAGGTACCAATGAAAATATAGGAAAAGGGGCAAAGAGAAAGAAAGGTTGTCTTTAGGGAAGCTTAACATCAAGGAGCACAGGAGGCCCGGTGCTGAGCTGCCATGTTTGCCCTTCTTCTGGGCGTGTCCCTTGTCGGGGTGAGCTCCCACCTCTGGCCGTGAGTGGAATGGCATGAGCCCCTTTGGGCATGGCCCATCCAACACCAGAGCCATCCTTCCTGTCCTTCGACCCTCCCAGGTGTACCTGGGAATCACAGGTGGAACGTGGAGGTGAGAGAACCGACAGTCTGGACTCAAAAGACCTGGAGAGTGTCAATCCAAGATCAGGATTGCTCATTCAGACTCTGCCCAGAGGAGAAGCCCTTGAGGGTCCACGGATGGCCTCTTGTGGAAGTGGGTGTTGTCTTAGCTGATACAGGTTTCTCTAGTGTCCGGGGAAAGGTGGGGACTCTCAATGCTGAGATGCCAGAGCTGTAAGAAAGGTCCCTCCACTCAAGAGATGTCCCTGTCAAAGACGGGTGGCTGTGGGTGTGGCAGCCTCTTGCCTGGAGCCTGGCCACCTGGTTTGCGCAGCACCTGGGTCCACTCTCTCTGTACTTCTGTTCATCCACTAGGCTCCCGGCTCTGCTATGACTCAGCCTTTCCCTCAACTGGGTTGAAAGGGCATCCTGAAGAAAGAAAATTCATTTCTGTCTGTTTGGCAGAATTTGCAAAAGTCTAGTAAGATGGAATTTTCTGGTATGACTTCTCTAGGCCACAGGCAAATTGCCAGAAGGTGGAGCTCTCATTTCCTCCTACAATAGGACCTGGCCCCTTCGCCCCCTCCCCAGGCCCAGCGGTCAGTGTCTGTGGCCATAGTACCCAGTAGTGGTGAGACAGGCCAACGTGTAGAGTTGTCAGGCAGCAGCGAGGGCCCATCTCCAAGGCCTTGGTGGGGGAGAAGATGGATGGATGGATCATGGTACCGGCCTGTGTCTGGCAGAGCTGGGTTTCTGAGGCCCTTAGGACAGCCCCGGGGCGCTTTTCTGGATGTCATGATTTCTCCTGTGATTTCAGCCTTGAACTTAGTTTGGGGAAGGAGACAAGGCTGGTTTTGTTTCCTGTGGGAGCCGTGGCCTCTGGCATGAAGAGGGCCGTGAAGCAGGGTCTTGAGATGCCCAGGTTCTTGCTGAGAGTGGGATTTCGTGAGAAGCCAGCAGGTGACGTGGGTCCCACCTGGTTTTGCCACTGACGGGCTGGCAGGTCCCTGGCCTCTGGGTCCCGTCCACACCCTACCACCTGGCGGTGTGTTTCTTAGCACCTTGACCAGTGATTTAAGAGGTTTCAGGAGCCCCAGGGGTGCCATGCTGAGGGGCTATGGAGCCTGGAGGCCCATTCCTGCTTTCCCCACATCGTTTTCCTTATGCATCAGCTTCTGGTTAGACAAGACTCTGGGCTGGGTGACCTGATACGACGACAGCTGCCTGTCAAGTGTTTTCTTCCAGAGTGACAACTGTGCTAGATACAAATCTTTTTCATTAAAAAAAAAAAAAAATTAAATCAGGGCCGCGGTAGTGGCTCAGCAGGAGAGCGCTTGCCTAGCGTGTGCGAGGCCCTGGGTTCCTTCCTCAGCACCACATAAAAATAAATAAATAAAGGTATTGTGTCCAACTATAACTAAAAAATGAATATTTAAAAAAAATTTCAATCACCTTTTCCATCAGTCCTCCTTTGTTTTCAACTTTCCACGGTTGTGTGAAATGGGGCAGGGCAGGGCTGGGCCTGTCCTGCTGCAGGCGTGGGCAGTGCACGCTAGGGTGATGTCCAGGAGAACTGCCCAAGGCAGTAGCGTCAAAGGAAGGACGGCTGCTGCCCGCTGTCTGCAGACTTGCAGGCTTGTGGAAGGTGGGTCCTGGGACTCGGCTGCACGCAGGCTGCCTCGCCATCTCTCCCCTCCTGGAACTAAGCAGTGGGTGGTCCCAGCGGCTCTCCTCTTGGAAGCAGCGAGACGATGCCCAGTGGGTGGAAATGACGCCGGGGTAGGACAGCTAACCCCCAGGAGAGGCTGGCGGGACCAACGTGCACTTGCTCTGGGCAGGACCCTGTCGCGCCCGTGGGGCCCACAGGGTGGCGCCGGAGCTGCAGGGATGAGGGGGACTGCGGCGGGGAGGGCGGGGCTGGGGGGAGGGCGACCTCCCCGCCCTCCGCAGGCTGCCACCTGTCCGCGGCTCCCGCTGGGGTCTCCCTGGTCCTGCAGCTCGCTCTCTGGTTTTTCCTTCCGTGAAAGAAGGCCCGGCTCTGGCTCTCCCGGCGTCCCTGGCAGAGCCCCGGGCAGGTTTGACCCCGGGATCTTCCTCTCGCCCCTGGATGCAGCAGGCACTGGACTTTATTTCTAAAGCGCTGACCAGTTTGATCCACTTTTCTAGGAGCAAATCACCTGCTCAGCAAAGGGCCTGGATCTGGGGCGTGTAGGGACTCTCACAGCAAAATGCAATCCTGTCGGAAAAGGAGCAAAACCTGCGTGAGATTTTACCCCACAAGACGCGCGCGCAAGTTCACTAGTCACTGGAGAAGGAAAATCAAGAGCACAATGAGGCACCGCTAGCACATCTGTCAGAAAGGTGAACTGAAAAGGAGGGGAAATGCCAACGGGGCAGGGAGTGCAGAGACCACCCCCCTCGGACCTGCGGTGGGAAAAGAAGCTGGCCCTTCCTCTAAAGGGACAATGGACTGCCACACACCTGAGGAGCACTCCCGAGGACTCCTCAGCGCGAGTTCCGGAGGAGCAGAGACCGTTTTCATGTAGAAACGCGTCTGTGAGCCAGTTCATGGCAGCTCTGCTCACAACAGCCCAACCCAAGGCTACCTGGGACCACCCCTCGGGGGTGTTCAGCGGCAGGTGGGAATGAACTCTGGATGCCGGCAGTAGCTTGGTGGATTTCCAGGGAGACCATGCTGAGTGGGAAAAGCCAACCTCAAAGGACCCAGGCTGAACCATTATTTCCATGGAGCATTTGTCATCTGATTGTAAACACTGAAGTGAGTGACAAATACCCAGGCCAGACAGTCACGGAAATGGAGGGCACTCTGCATCAGTGGCCGTCACCGGTTGGGATGGGAGGGGATGGGGTGGCTGTGAGGGCCTGGTGGCACAGTTGAAGTCCTGACTGTGGGTATGTGGAGCTGCACACGTGGTACAGGTGGCTGAGCACCACAGACTTGAGTGCCTGTGTGATGGGCGGATCCTGCACACACTTGGGGGACAGCAGCGGTCTGCTCCTGCTTTCCATGTGGCTGTATAGTTATGCAAGGATGGCCACTAGGGGACACTGTGGGAGGGTGCGTAGGACCTCTCTGTGGCTTTGCAACTTCCTATCGATCTTCATTTTTAGCTGTGTATATTGACGGCACCAACCTGGTGTGAACATAGTGAAAGGAGCGCAAAAGCCAAGTCATCCTTTCGCATAGTCACTGTGTGTGTGGGAAAAGGCACGTTGCAAACTTCCAGTTTAACAAAAGTGTTATTATCTACAGTCCTGCTGTGTATTAGACCTCTAGACTTCTTCGTCTTACAAAACTGCAAGTTTATGCCTTTTGACCTGTGAATATTTTTTTAATCAAAATACCTAAAACATGTACCTTACTCTAAAGTGCATTGGAGACAAAAAAGGAAATAAATAAAATGTTTACCCAAGCAAACTGTGATGGCACTGACAGGGAGGGCTGCAAAAGTTGGGTTCAGGGCCTCCTTTGTCCTCGCCATCCTGGCGGGGGGCACCTGGGGTCTCTGAATCTCAACTGCCTGTTGATTCCACAGAGATTATAAGAACTGCTTCATTTAAAAGATTATACAAAGAATTCAATAAGTTATTGTATATAAGGCAACTTTCATAATGTGTGAGGCATAAAAATTGTTCAATAAAAGGCAGTTCTTCCTGTGGTCAGAAACAATCAACCATCATTTCAAAACAGAAGAGGGAATTTTGATTTGTTCCCCAAGTAGGGAATCTGGGGAGATGGACTGCCAGCTACCCTGTTGGATCATTGCACAGGTACCTGTGTATGAAATATCACACAGTACCCTGCAAATACCTACACTACCATGTGTCAGTTAAAATAAGGTATGTAAGATGTTAATTCTTCCCACAGTGAATTAGAATCATCATATTAATTCAAGCCTGCACCTCTGGGTGGGAATTCTGGTGACCCTTATGCGGGAGCTGGCTGTGTTTGGGGGCTTTGATTTGAACAGACTGCGTGGAAGACCCCGCTCAAGCGTCATTTAGCCTAGGAGCTACTGGCAAGGGCACTGCGTGCCTGTGTGTTTACATTGGATACAGGAGAGCATTTGCCACTTAGAGCTCCCCACTTCCAGGGTCAGAACAAGGCACTCTGCAGACCCCTGTCTCTGAAGTCCTTTCCCTCTAGGGAGTCCATCTCCATCTGGGCTCTTCGTGCACATGGCCCTCTTTCTCTTTTGCCATCTTTGCCTCACCCATGTCAGGTGTTTTAGGAAACCCGATTTAATCCCATGACATCTTTTTGAAGTTGTTGTGTTTACATGTGACAGAGGAGGAAACTGAGACCAAGCGTGGTTGAGTCACCATCTGGAGATCACTGATGTGTTGAGTTTTCACACGAAGTCTGTGGAATATTGTCAGCATCACCAGAAACACAGACTAGGGGCGACACTGAGCGCTGTGGTTGGGACGAGTGTTCCTACTGGGAGTTGGCAGAGTCTTTGAGAGGCCTACGGGGAGGTGGCCTTGATGGTGACCTGGGGGTCCGTAGCCCTCCCTCTCTCCTTGCCTCCTGCTTCCACAAGGTGGGTGGCCTCTCCATCACTCACACCTGCCATGATGTGTCACCTTGCCACAGGGCCACAGGGGCCTCCGCCTGCCAGCCAACATAAATCCTTCAGAGGTGGCTTCAGGACTGTCCTCCAAATCAGCGGGGAATGAAGTTCACTTGATCCATCTGGCCTGAGGCCATTCTTGAGAAGCCAGACCTCCTGCACCGAGCACAGGCAAACTACATTTCAAATATGCCAGAGAGAGAACCGTGAGTGCAGTCACCCTCTCACAGCCACGTCCTGGTGAACCACAGAGGACATGCGCGACGGGTCACTTAAGATACTTTGCCTAATGATGATGCAGTTTGCCCGAGGGCATTCTATGATGTCCACCCAACGACGAAATCACATAACGTCACACAACAATGCATTTCTCAGACGGTGTCCCTCTTGTTGAGTGACATGTGGCTGGAATTTAAAAATAAGGAATTTTAGGATAATAGTTTTAAAACTTGGGTGAGAAGTGTCTGTCTGAGTAAAACTAGATGCATGACGATCCTGGCCCCATGCATCCAGGGGAATCTCTATGCAGAGACACCATGAAGCCCACCAAAGCCTGGGAGAAAGCCACTAACAGAGCCCAGTCCCTCCTCCACAAGCCGTTCCCTCCTCCCCCTCCCCTGCTCCCCTACCTACCCTCCCCTCCCCCTCCCCTTCTTCCTCCCCCCTCCTCCTCCCCTTCTTCCTCCTCCCTCCTCCCCCCTCCTCCTCCCTCTCCCCCTCCTCCTCCTCCCCCTCCTCCTCCTTCCCTTCTCTCTTCCTCAGTCTCCCTCTCCTTCTCCTCCTCCCCCTCCTCCTCCCCCTCCTCTGCCTCCTCCTCCTCCCCCTCCTCTGCCTCCTCCTCCTCCTCTCCTCCTGTCTCCCCTCCTCCTTCCCTTCTGTCTTTCTCAGCCTCCCTCTCCTTCCCCTCCTCCCCCTCCTCCTCCTCCTTTCCTGTCTTTATCTAATTTTTCAATTTTTATTTTGATTCTTCTTTAGTCCAAAAGTTAGATCTGATTGTTTTATATTTTCTGGGTATTTTATATCTTCCGAGTGCTTAGATTTATTTTAACTACATTACTGTTCTTTTCTGGTTTTATTGCATAATGGTCAGAAGGTACCCTCTAAGTGACATCAATTTAAGAAGAACATATAGAGATTCTGTTTGTTAACTAATAAAAGTTTTTGTTAAATGTTCTATTAGCACTTTGCAATATTTTTATTCTGATTTGGGGTGTCAAAAATGTCATGGTTGTTGAGTATACCAAGGCTGTTGGTCTTGTTACTCAAACTGTGAAATCTAATTTTTCTACTTAATCTACTTATGAGATCTGTGTTTTTGATTTTCCCAATTTCTCCTCTAATTCATATATCTTGCTGTGGATATGTTGATTCACAGTATTGTGTTTTCTTTGGGAATGAACCTCTTATAATCGACACAGGACTGTCCCCTGTCCCACTAGGAGAACATGCTCTGAAATCACCCGGCTTCACACCAGGGTCGCTTCATTTCCTTGTTAGTGTCTCCTTATGCCTCCCACGTACCTCTTCACAAACATGTCATTGGATTTTGGATGAGTCTCTTGTAGACAGCAAGCACTTAACCTACCAGGACGTGCCTCTACTTGAGGAACTTAGCCTGTTGTTACGATTACTAATATGCCTTCTCTTATCCCAGGGACTGTATTTTTAGGTCTTCAGTTTAACTGTAAAGATAAACCACTAGACAATGGACATAGGATGTCAAACTTCCAAATTACTCAAGGAAAGAAAGAAAGAGGGAAGGATTTCCACCAATCAAGGACCAATAGAGAGAGACAGCCACCTACAAGGCAGCAGGATGGGGACCCAGCTGCGTCCACCTCCTTCTGCCCCTTGCCTTCCCTCCTCTCCGGTGCCCACAACGATTTCCTATGACTCCCTTGGAGTTAGCTATCAACAGCGTTTTCCTTCTGTTAACATTGACGTTGAAGCCCACTCTCCCATGTTGCATGAAAGGTAATGTTACATTCGCTTCACTGAAAACTTGCTGGCTCTGCCTAGAAATGAAAGGTGCCCTGTGTGGCCGAGAAACGGTATGTTGGATCTCTTGCCAGGAGCCTGCACCACACAGGTCTCCGGCACAGGAGGTGAATGTATTGGCTCACACCTCTTTGGAGAAGGAACTACATACATTGTCTTGGCAATGGAGCAACTTTGACTTTTATAAAACTTTGGAAATTGGTCCCCTGTTTGTGGTTGTTTTATTCCAATAGCTGATGCTTTTTCCTTGTTTTAATTGAGGTCCACATTAATCAACAGGTATGCACTCTCTGGGAACCCTCTCCCTGGGGCAGGACGTGCCCATCTGAGGCTTCCCTTGGGTCCCTGCTGAGGGCTGGGCCACCTCCCTGTGCCCCTCCAGGTCTCAGCTGCTGCAGCCCAGGTACACAGAGAAAGCTGGGACCCAGAGAACCCTGCCTATATCATGTAGGGGGTGGGGGAAATGGGCCCAGGAAGCCCAGAAGGTGAGTTTTGCCAATTACAGCTGCTTTAGAATGTGCACTTTTCTGAATTACACATCCATGAAAACGCTGAGAGGAAACCGGACGGAGGATGGGCTTACCCGCGAGGTGCCTCCCTCACGGCGCCTGTTGGATAAGGCATCTCGGGAGCCATGGGTCCACCTCTGTTGCAGGTAGAGACACTCTCCCCTCGGGTGGGCCTGGGCTCTGGGGCAGAAGCCCAGGGGAGCAGGGACGAAGGCAGTAGGTGGGTGGGCAGCACACACCCATTCTTGCTTTAGAGGCCCAGGAAAATAGAAATGTGGGTCTGGATCAATGGCATGACTGCATCTCCCCCCTTGGAGAGGGAGAAAGAAATTCAAACAAGAGCTGGCTGGAGAGTGGGAGAGGGATCTCACCCGAGGGGCCAGGCCAGCACACAGGGAGGCCCATGGTGTTTCGTGCCCAGCTCTTTGGCTGACGTGCGCCTGAGGGCTCTCTTTACCAAGCTCAGTCTTCCGCACGTCCAGAAGGGCTGCAGCCTAGGCCTGGAATGGCCCCAGGGGCCACGTATTGGAGGCACCTCCACTGTTTAGTCTGCCTAGATGACAGCCACGTCTCTCAGGCTCCCCCACCCTCGGTCAGCGGGGTCAGGGGGTGCTCTGGGGCAGGACAGGAGGGTGCGGGGAAGAGGTCGGGGTCTCTTTCAGGCACTTCTCCTTGGTGCAGTCCCTGCCCTGTGCTCCCGACTCTGTCCAGGTGGCCCCCAGGAGCCACTCTGCTCCTGCCCCTGGGAGACCTGCCTCCTGCCTGCGCCTGGGAGGGCCCCTCTTGGCTGCTCTCTGGGTGCCCTGTGGCCTGCTCTGACCTCCATCTTCTGATGCCTGGGTGACAGGTCCCGTGATAAACCCCTTGTATTAAACCCTGGCCTTGTCTCTGTTTTATGACTGGACCCTGGCTGCCACATGTCCCTCTGTTTTGAAGTCCTCCTGTGCCCTAGGGCTGGGAGGGCCCTAGGGAGCTGGAGGGAGGCTGGGCAGTGGGTGCCAACACACTCACGTGGGAGAGGAGGCTCCAGGGTTCTGCTGCGCAGGGGGCCTGCTGCAGGCCACAGCAACGTGTTACGTCTTTGGGAAAATCTAGAAGAGAGTTCAAAGGTTCCCCATTCAAAGAGGTGATAAGAGTTTAATAATGAATCCTGCAAACACTTCAACAAAAGTGACATGGGTGACATAGCTTGGAAACCATAACCTAGAGCTTACGCTATTATTTTAATTAATACCATTATAATTGTGTTATTATTATATAATTATATTTTACATTATATAATTATATTTATATGTGATATACTATATTTGAATTTTTATAGATGTTCCACATCTGGGACGATGGGACAAAATGTTTAAGGGGATAGAAACACTAACTACCCCGATTTGATCATTACACATTGTACACAGGTAGCAGATTATCACACTGTGTGCCAGCCTCGAAAGCAATAGAAAACGCCGGGTATTTCCTGCATGCTGGGCTCTGTGCTGCTTGCTGGGGGTTGGAAGATAAAAGAGAAATAACCATATTAAATATCTTTGTCTTGAAATTTGGCAAAATCTGCCCAAGAAGATCACCCCTGCCCCAGGCACCAAGTACCCCGGACCTCTGTGAATTCTGACTCCTGGACGACACTGCTCCTAGCACGTGGTATTTCAGAGGAGAGCCACCATGACTCCAGGGGGGTTGGAGGTTGGATTCATTACTGGACGTGAGCTCTGACTCCCCTGCAACCCAGCCTGGTGGTGGCAGCTGAGGAGCTGACCCTGAGCCTCATGCAGGGTTGGGATTTTACATCATACGGGGCTCAGCTGTGGTGCCCGGCCAGGGGGTCTGTGGCTCGGACACAGGGAGCTGATTGATGCTCCACCCCTGGCACTCTAAAGAGCATAAGTGCTCTAAGTCCCTTTATGTTCTTGGAAGAAGCCGGTTCTGTGTCACTGCCGAACATTCCAGCAGCAGATGCACAGGTCTTCAAAGTGGAGGGCAGCCCTTGAGACAGCACTGACCCCATCAGAGTGCCAAGCGCCCCTTCTGAGCAGGCCACTGTATCTTCCCCACAATGGGAGCTCCTGATGGGAACCAGTTCCAGACGCTGGACTAGGAGGACCTTGTCAGAGACGTCCGTGCCCTGAGCTACGGTTCCTAGGCAGGGCGCAGTGTGGCCTCCCCCTGGATCCCTGCGCTGTCCTCATACAATTTGATGGATCATTTAGCATTTATCAGCCTCTGAAGCTCCTTGCCCAGAAGTGACACTTCGCTGGAATCAGAGTCTTTAAACGCTCGCAGGAGTGCCAGATGAGATGGGCGGGTGATTTATTAGGCTGCTGGGCCACTTGAGTTTCTTTGACTGCAGTGAAAATGCAGCTTATGCCCTGGAGGATGATAAATGATCCTCTCAGAGGAGCCCAACCTCAGAGAGGGTCTCGTTCGGTTTGGTGGGTTGTGCGATTTCTTTGGTATAGAACAAACTTCTTAATATTTCTTCTTTAGGGGGGAATCAAGGATCATTTGAGGGTTTAATAAAAGGTATGCACCTTCACTAGAAGGTGGATTTGCACATACTGTTGCACATAGTCCCTCTGAAAACAAAAGATCTGTGGGCCCCAGACCAGCGATTGCTAATACAGAACATGCATAGCTGATGTGTGCTGGAGAAAGTGGTGGATGCCCTGGGCCTGGGACACGTGTCCTACGATGTGGGCCCATGCCCTGGTTCTGCCTTGTGGGGGCACATCCCATATATGCACTGGACAGCTGGAAAGTCTGTGTAGGACCCCACATGTCAGTCTTTGCTCAGGCAAAAGGCCCCATCTTCTTTGTGCATTGCTTTCTTGGGACATGCTGAACCAGGTGACACCTGGCATTTTTCTACTTCATTGCAAACATTTCAACATGGCTTGTGTTTCTATAGCTGCCTAGAACTGACCTTATCAAATTCACCAACAACCTCAGTCTTCCCAAGCCTGACATTTTTGTTCTTCATCTTTCGTGAGAGCTTTGCTGACACAGGCCTCTCCTCTCCTTCCCATTCTTGGTCCACACTGGACCTTCCTCCTGCTTCTCTGGCTGCTCTTCCCTAGTCTCTTTTGCTGGTTCCTTTTCTGCTCTCTGTGTTCTAGAGCTTTGACCTGAGGTCTGATTTCTTCTTGAGCCACATTTGGTGTCTCAATGGTTTCACCAGTTCTATTGCTTTAAAATCCTCCTGGGTGCTGCTTCTCCAACCCTGATCACCCTGGAGGACACTGGCTCATACAACCCGCCAGTCACTTGCAGTTGTTATTTGGGTGAATAAGCAACTTGAAATAAATACACCTAAATGGAATTCATGATTGCAACAAGGTGCCATTTTTTTGAGGTGAGGGAAACTGGCAGGGAACCAGGTTGGGGCTCCAGGGGAGTGGCGACCAGTTATCAACGAACTTTAATTTTTCATCTTTCACTTCATCTGAAATTTCAGTCTGAGCTCTGTCTCCCGGACTGGTCCCTTTCCACTGGCTTTCCCTGTCTCAGCCACTCAGGCCATGCACCTTCGTGGTCACAGGTGTGATGCTGAGGCTGCACCGCTGGCCCTCCTGTGTCCTCTCTCACCCCTGCAGTTGTTCCTCTGTGACGGCCCTGGGACTTCCTAAGCAGAGTCAGATCCTGTCCCATGCCTTGCGGTCTAAGCCAGTCGGGGTAGTAAACCAGCACATGCTCACCAGGGTCTCTGTGCCCCTCCACCAGCTTCCTGTCGCATGCTACCAAGGTTCAGGGGTTTCTGTCTGTCGTTTAGACATGTGAGGCTCCTCTTCTCTGGGCCTAGAGAAATATGACACTGATTTTCACAAGTGTACCGCCTTATGTGTCCAGTCAGATCGCAGATTCCTTGAGAGCAGGGACCCAATTTAATATAGAAAGCCACTGATCCCAGGTCCAGCCTAGTGCAGAATTCGAAGGACAGGTGCTGCTGGAGCCTCGGTGTGTGGCAAGCGTGAGCTTGTGCCTCAGCCTCCTCACGTCTGCCTCCCTCCTTCTCCCTCGTGTCTGGGACAGTAACTTGCATGATTCACTTCACACATTGTTTTTGAGCACCTGGGACATGGGAGGCTCTGTGTTAAGTACTTAGAGTTTAGCAGAAGATAGACATGGAGACTGTTTCTCTTTTAGTTTAGAAACATGAGCCATTGCAGGCTGAGGATAGGAGCAGGAGTGGGGGACCCTTCAGCCCAGTTGAGAGACGTGTCAATGCAAACTTTCAGCTTTGGTAGGACTTCATCATCCTAATGAATTTTGAAAACTATCACAAGCTAACTTTATTGCTTTGGATTAGTAATTGACAAAATAGTGCCTTGGTTGCCTGCAAGAGTAAAGATAATTTCCCAAAGTGCTACATTCACTCCCGGGCTGTAGCTGGGAGAATCAAACTTAATGGAAAATAATGATATTCCTAACCGGAATAGACAACGGGCAAAGTGAGCCCTTGTTTATCTTCCTTCCCCAGATGGACATCTGCTTCGAGTTCCGTCTGAAACGCAGCAGAGCCATAAATCAGAGCACAATAAGAGAGAAAGTATTCCTCTCTTAGCCACAGACTCCTCTTTCAGATTCAAACACAAAAATTAGTAAGTGTGAGGCTGGTCTGTGGAAGTGTTATATTTGGGTTGGAGAATATTCCTTATGTCTTTGCTTCAAAACTCTGCGAAAAATTTCCAGCTGGACTTGCTGGATTATGACCCGAAGCTCCTTCCTAACGCCTGAGCAGTTGGCTACCAGGGGTAGACACTGGGCAGCAGCTGAGCTCTTCCAGTTCAGAAAGTGAGCCAAAGTGTTCCTGTAAATTTTAAGTCAGTGATGCAGGAGCAGAATAACTTGGTTCATCTTAGATAGTACGAGGATATTGCCTTCTGGCTAAAAATCATAAGGGTCTATGGCAACGAGAGTCATAATGTTACTTAATAATACATAAGTATGTATTTTTTTTCTACTTTGTGCAAATAACAATAGGGAGACTCAGGGAAGGGGAAACCTGGGCACACGTGAGCTCTCCTTGCTGTCTGGAAGGTGGAGACAGCTGGAAGCCTGTCCTGAGGGCCTCCCCGCTCCATTTAGTTTATTTTAAAACACACATAAAATTCACCGTCTTCAACATTTTAAGTGCACAGTTTTGTAGTGCTACCTAAGCGCACTCACAGTTGCCCGACAGTCCCCTCCATCCGTCTCCACGACTCTTCATCTTGCAGAACTGAACTTCTGCACCTGGTAAGCAGCGGCCCTTGGTTCCCAGCTTCCAGCCCCTGGGAGCCTCATTCCGCTTCCTGTCCCTGGTTGTGACTGCTCTGAGGCCGTCACTGTGTGCCATCCGAAGGTGCTGGTCTTTTTTGCAGGTGGCTTGTCCTATTAGCACGATGCTCCAGGTTTGTCCCCGCCAGAGCTTGTCATGTTTCTCCCTCCTCAGGGCTGAGTGCTAGTCCACGGTGTGAACGCTCTACGCTTTGCTTACCCACACATTGAAGGACTCTTGGGTTGTTCTACATTTTTAATATTTTTGAAAAACCACCTGGCAACACGGCTTCACATCCCCCCGCAGGGCACAGTGTTCCGGGCTCCCCTCCTTGTCAGCTCACCTTCTGCCTTGATGGAAACCCTCCTGAGGAGCGCCAGTCGGGAGTCAGTATCACATTACCATCTTGGTTTGCATTTCCCTAGTGATCCGTGAAGACAGGCATTTTCCACAGGGCTTATTGGCCATTTTATTTCTTCTTTGGAGAAATTTAAGTCCTTTGTCTATTTTTGAATCTGGTTGTTGTTTTGCTTTTTTTGTTATTGTGTTTTAGGAGTTCTCTATATATTCTGGGTATTAATCTCTTGTCGGACATTTGACCTGCAAGTGTTTATTTTTATTCTGCTGATATTGTCCTTTAGTGTGCAAAAGTCACAATTTGCAGCAAGCATGACTTCCCAATTCTTTCTCTTGTTGCCTTTAGTGCCGTGTCCAAGACATCACGCTGAGTCCAGCTCTGTGGAACTTCTTCCAGGAGTCTCCTAGTTTCGGGTCTTTGTTCAGCCTTTGATCTGCTTTGTGTTGGCTTTAATGTGTGGAGGTGGGTAGAGTCCAGCTTCGTCCTTTTGCACAGAGTGTCCAGTGTCCCCAGGGCCTCTCCACCCTGGCTGTTCTCCTGATGAATAGTCTTAGCACTTGACTATCTATGTGAGGGTTTCTCTCCAGGCTCCCATGCTATCCCATTGGTCTATCTTTCTCTCTGTCTTTTTAATTTTTACTTTAATTTTTGCCATGCTGGGGTCAGGACCTGGGTTTGTGCATTCCTGCAACCACTAAGCTACATCCTTAGCCTAGCGATACTTTTCTCTTTATGCCAGGACAACACTGTTTTGATTATTATAACTTTGTAGTGTGTTTCCAAATCAGCAGCTGTGAGTACTCTAGCTTTGTTCTTATTTCTGGGATTATTTGGGTTATTTGAAATCCCTTGAGATTCCACACAAATTTTGAGATGGGGTTTTATAATTTAAATTTCTGCAAAAAAATTTGGGATTTTGATATGGATTGCATAAATCCATAGATTGCTTTGGGTAGTGTTGACATCTTAATGCTCTTCCTGCTAATTTCTTATTTTAATAGTTCTAGTAACTTATTTTTTGTGTGTGTGATATCATATCATCATATCACATCATATGTGAACAGAGATCTTTTTATTTCTTCCTTTCAAATTTGGATTCCTTTTATTTCTTTTTCTTGCCTCATTTCTCTGGCTAGAATTTCTTGGGCTATGCTGAATAGAAGTGGTGAAAGTGGGCATCCTTGACTTGTTCCTGATTAGAGAGGAAAAGTCTTTTAGCACTGAGAACAGCAATCACCGTGGGATTTTTATACAGCTTTTGCTACATTGAGAGTTTCCTTTTACTCTTAGCTGAGTATTTTTATTGTGAAAGCTGAACAACTTTGTCAGATACTTAGGCTATGGCCATGGAGATGATCATGTGGTTCCCCCTTCCTTCAGTTAATGTGGTATAGTACACTGACCAGTTTTAATTTAATGTTGATCGTCCTTGCAACAAGGAATAATTCCTGCCTGGCCACGTGCATAACCTTTTTACTGTGCTCTGAATTCACTTTGCCAGTATCTTGGGATTTTTGCATCAATGTTTGTAGAAGATGCTTGTCTGTGGTTTTCTTGTCCTGTACCTTGTCTGACTTTGACATCAGGGCAGCGCTGGCCTCACAGTGAGCCATGAAGTGTTCCCTTCTTTCCTTTCTTTCTTGATAAGTTTGACAAGGATTGATATAAGTTCTTAAAGAACTCACTGTTGAAACCACCAGACCCAGAGCTTTTTTCGATGGGAAACTTTTTATTACTGATTGAATCCTCTACTACTTTTATGTCTAGTTGGATTTTCTATTTCTTGCAGTTAGTCTTGGTAGGTTTTGTGTTTCTGGGATCTTGTCCATTTTATGTAGATTATCCAGTTTGTTGGTAGACCACTGCGCATAGTACTCTCTGTTTAAAAAATGGATACATAATATATGTACAGATTTATGGGGTACAGTGTGATGTTTTGATACATGTATACATTGTGCAATAATCAAATCAGGGTAATTATTGTATCCATCACTTCAAATACTGATGATCTCTTTGAGGTGAAACATCTAAAATCCTTATGTTGAGTGAAAAAAGCCAGCCATGGAAAGACAAAGAGTGCAGGCTCTCGCTGCTGTGTGGAGTCTACAAAGGTCCATCTCATCAAGCAGAGAGCAGACAGTGGTTCCCAGGGCCACAGAGGGTGCGGGAGTTGACGGGGAGAGACGGGTCAACGTGGGCCGAGTTCCTTCTGGTGGTCAGCGCACAGTGCGGTCTTCTCATCGTCTCATTTCTGTAGAGCCAGTGGGAGTGTCCCTACTTTCACTTCTGATTTTAGAAAAGTTTGAATCTTGTTTCTTTCCTCCCCCCATCTCCCCCCCCCCCCATGGCCCATCTGGCAAAATCTTTGTCAATTCTGTTGATACTTTCAAAGAACCAACACTTGGTTTCATTGATTTTTCTCTAATGTTTTTCGGTTCTATTTGTTTATTTTGCTCTAATCTTTACTCTTCACTTTCTCCTGCTAGCTCTGGGCTTAGCTTGTTTTTATTTTTCTGATTCCTTTTAAGATATAAAGCTAGGTTGTTGATGTGTTTTTTAATGTAAGTTTTCATACCGATTAATTTCCCTCTTAGCGCCAATTCCACTGCACCTCTTACGTCTGGGTTTGTAGGTGTCTGTTTTCACACACTCTAAGTGTGCTATAATTTCCTTTGTGGTTTCTTCTTAGATCCTTCAAGACCAGTTTTACTTATGTTGCTGATCTACTTCTCCCATGGTGGTGGGAGAGGATGCTCGTCCCTGTGCCGTTTAAGATGGTTGGAACCTAACTCGTGAGCTGGGGTCTGGTGTGCCCTGGGGAACGGTCCCAGGTGCACTTAAGAGGCGTGTGCATGCGGCTGCTGCTGGTGACATGCCAGGTGCCTGTTGGACCTGTGGCAGACTGCGTCCCTTAAGGCCCCTCTTCCTCCCTCCTGTCCCATTGCTCCACCCGTTACTGAGAGTGGACGTTGAAGTCTGCGGCTGTCACTGTAGGGCTGTCTGTCTCTTCACGTGTGTCCGGTTTTGTCTCATGTTGGGATGGTCTGTTGTGAGGTGCTCAGAAGTTCTAGTCATTGTAACTTCCTGGTGATATGTGTCCTTGGTTTCTCGTAACTTTTTAAACTAAAAGTCTCTGTCTGATGCTGGCGTAGCACCTCTGCTGTCCTTTGTTACTGTTTTCATGAACTGTCTCCTTTTACTCCCCCACTTCCACTTGGACTTTGGAACTAATGTGGGTCTCTTGTAGACAGCGCTGAACTGGATTATGTGCTTTGATCCATCCTTCCAATCTCCGTCTTTGGATTGGAGAGTTTAGTTCATTCCATTTAAAGCCATTACTGGTAGGGAAAGACTATATTTGTTATTTTGATATTTGCTTTCCGTATACATGACAGCTTTTTGGTCCCTCATTTCCTAAATTACTATCTTTTCTGTTTAGTTTTTTTTTTTTTTTTTTAGTGAAATGTTGAAACACTTCATCATTTTTTGTGAGTGGACTCCATGGCTGGTTATTTGTGGTTACCATGGAGATTACACTTAGTGTCACAGAGTCACTCTCATTGGAATTTATAGCACTTTACCTTCAGTAACACACACACTCGGCTCCTTTACAGCTCCATCCTCAGTCCTTTCAAATGTGGATGCCACAGAATTATATCCTGAGATACGGTGCACCTCAAAACAGACTGGTTCTTCTGAATGCATTAGTCTCTCAAATTATGAGCAATGAAATAATACTCACTCTTAGACTAGTTAATTCTTTTGCAAAGATGCCTTGGTCTCTTAAGTCATATGGAAAGCAAACACTGAAGTCACCGACTGTCGTTGGGACGACACTGGCCGTTTTGGCTGCTCAGCATTTATGGTTTTGAGGTCTTCATTTCTTCATGCATCTTGGATCACTGTCTGGTGTCCTTTCGTTCCACCTGCTGGGCTCTCTTGACTGTTTCTCATGGGGCAGGTCTAGTGGTTGTGAAACCCTCTGTTTTTGTTTTCTGGACATGTCTGGATTTCCTTGTCATCTCTAAAGGACAGTGTTGTTGGACGTGGGGTTCTTGGTGGATGGTCTTTTTCTTTTAGCACTTGGAATGTGTTGCCTGCGGCCTCCGGGCCTCCAGAGCTTCTGACTGGAACTTGCCGTGAGTCCGTGAGGGTCCCTTGTGTGGGGCAAGCTTCTCTCCTGCTGTTCTCTCTGACTCTCAGAAGTTGGATTGTGATGTGTGTTGACGTGGGTCTCTTTGAGTCCATCTTTCCTGAAACTTGTTGAGCTTCTTGGAAATCTGTATTCCTGTTTTCTCAAATCTGGGGATTTTTCAGCCATTATTTCTCTGTCCTTCTTCCCCACCGCCCTCCTCTCTCTCCGCCTTCTCCTGTCCTGAATGTGCTGGTTCTTTCCTGGTGCCCACCGTCCCATCAGCTCTACTCACCGTAATCTTTTCCTGTTCTTATCCCTCATACTGAACAATTTCCCTGGGCCTCTTCCTGCTTGCTGGTCCTCCCTAGTCCTTGATCAAATGTGCCTTTGAATCTCCCTAGGGATTTTCAGATGTCAATTACTGCACTTTTCAGCTTGAGAAATTCTCCTTTGGTTTCTTTTAGGTTTACTCTCTATCTCTTTATTGATATTTCCACTTTGTTGATCCATTACTTTCCTCATACCGTCCTGTAGTTTTTCAAGCATCTTTAAGACAGTTATTTTGAAGTCTTTATCTAGTCAACCTGCTGTCAGGTCTTTTCAGGGACAGCTTCTGTTGATTTTATGTTGTTCATCTGAATGTGCCATACTGCTCCATCTCTTGTATACTTTATGGTATTTTTGTTCTTGTTAAAAACTGGACATTTGAACCTAATAATGTGGTGACTCTGGAACAAAGCTTCTCCTCCGTCCCAGAGTTTGATGTGATTTGTTATTGTTTTTGATGATTGAGGGCTGTCTCTGTGCTCTAGGATCAGCCTGAGGTGCAGACTTGGGGCTTTTCCAGTCTTTTATGAGCCTGCACCATTTCCTAGCCATGCATTGTGATTTTCCCTCTTTATGAAGTTGCTTTTGAATGTCCAGCTCCTGCCTGGCCATCTGTCTTCCTCCCTCCCCACTTCTCATTCTGTGTCTCGTCCTTTCTCTTCTGGAGAAGAGTCAGCTCTGCACGGTGCCCTGCTCCATCACCTGCTGTGCCTGCCATCTGAGCCACTGGGGCCACCGAATCAGAAGGGCTCTCTCCACCCTGACTCTCTCTCATGGGGTGCTCACGGACTCAGGCCAAGGGACCTGCTCCCCACACTGATTTCTATTTTCTATAAAACCTGACTCATGAAGTTGTTCATGTCTGCAATCTTGGAAGTCTCTTGGGATGTGCTTGGGAAGTTTTAATATTGATGAACTATAACATGCGAATGTCAGGGGACTGAAGCAATAGATACATAAGGCGCACCACCATGAGTCTCGAAGCCATGCCTAATCTGTGGAGAGCACTCTGCATGTTTGCAATTTACCCATTTTGTCTTAAATTGTCCATCTGTTGAAGCTTCCAACCATGACACAGTGGACAGGTACGGTGCAGGACCCCCTGAGCCCTTCAGAACAGGTGTGGTTAGGGTGCAGTTTTTCCTGCTTACCTTTTTTATAGAGCCTATAACCACAGGTAAGATTACATCCCCAGCAGCAGCCCATAATTAAGCAGGCTACTGTTTTTTTTCAGAATAATATATATGTTCATGATAAGTGAGGAAAATAGGCTATAAATTGCTTCCTTTTGGTTCTGTTCAAAGTGCTGCCAGAAAGTTAAGAAAAAAAGTGGACTATTTTTAAAGAGGTTCTTGAATTTTGGAATTGAGAATATGGGATTATTCACCTGTATTAGGCATTGTTCTAAAGAGAAACAGAACATCTCCTTACTACCTATTATCTATCTACCGTCTATTCATCTATCATCTATCTACGTATTATCTATCTATCTATCATCTATCATCCACATACCTACCTATCTACCTACCTACCTATCACTTGTAGGTCTTCTATATCAGAAATTCCCAATAGAAACATAAGGCAGGCCACACAGACCATTTAAAAAATTTCAGTAGATATCTCGTTGCTCTGAGAAAAAGAATAAAAAAGGAAATAAATGTAATCATATATTTTATGGAACCCAATATATAAAGTTATTTCAACATGTCACCAACATAGACTCTTAAGGAGCTATTTTACGTTATCTTCTTTTGGCCCGAGTCACTGAAGGGCTGTGAGGTTTGCACTTGTGGTGCATCTTGGGCCTATGTCCCAGGGGTCACCTGTGGCTCTCAGGGACTGTCCTGAGCAGCAGGCCAGGGAGGCTTTCCCCGAGCGGTGACCCCACGGTCTGGCGGTAGCAGGGCAGGACAGATGACCTGAGCTGCCCGTCAGGCTGCAGCGTGTCCTTCTTCCTACCTCCTTGGCTCATGCAGAACTGGCAGCAGCTCCACCCGAGAGCCTGCTTACTGCAGTCCTTGGCCCTTAGTGGTAACTCCAGGGACACAGCCACAGCCAGAGTCACCTGCGGGTACTTCCTTTCCTCGGATGTTGGCCCTGCCGTCCTGCATGCCTTGGCCATCCTAACCTCAGGGTGTTATTTTCCTAGACCCAGGACTCGGCTGGAAACTATCGGCTTCTCTGCCTCTTTACGGCCTCCTCTGCCTGGATGCTTAACTATCAGGGGAACAGTGAGTGATTAGATGGTGGACTTGGGTTCATGATGTTGACCTTCTCCTGGCCACGGAGCAGTTCCTGAAGCCTTCAAACCAAAGATTTTGGTATTTTGCCAATATTTTCTGATTTATTATTATTATTATTATTATTATTATTATTTTTTAGGAAGCATGTTGCTAACTAGGAACCTTGTCACCGAGCTCAGATGCACACGTGACAGTTCATGACTGCTCTTTCTCAATTCTAACAGAAACTGTTCTAGAACATTTCTTAAAATGTCTTCCATGAAACCCTGGTACCAAGAGATTCTCTAGGTTCCTCTGTTAGAGTAAGGGCAGGAGGTTAAAGCATACACGTGTTGGATGAGCAAAGAAATGGAACAGAGGACAGGAGTGTTGGTCGCCCAGAGCTCAGCAGCAGGAGGGAGCAGCTTGCAGAGCCACAGGAGGAGCCAGAAGCACATGGGAGATGTCTGGGGGGCATTACTGTCCTTAGAGGGGACAGGCCCCGGACTTCTCTTCCTCCCAGATTGCGCCTCTCATTGCCAGGGCGTCTAATTGGCCAAATCTACTGGAAATCCAGAAGCCCAGCGGATCTGGGAAACATGCTTCTCTGCGATTCAGAGCAGACAAAGGAGGGGCGGGGACGTCTCTGACAGCCTGTCATCAAAATGCCAGCCCAGTTGTCAGATGCGGCTGGAAACACTTTCCATCCATTGCTAGTCCTGGGTGATGCGATGGATAGGAAGGTGCCTGTGGACAGTCAGAGGATGCAACAGCACTCAGACGGAAAGGGCTCAGAGATGTGCAAAGAGAATTATGGAGAATTAGGGGCTTTCTGGATCCCCAGAGGTGTGGAGCGGAGGAGGGTGCCCTCCGTGTGGAAAGAGGGTCCTACTAGCTCCCCGATGACGGCATGGAGGGGGAGCGTTTACGTCTCTCCGTCTCCCCGGTCTTTTCTGGGTGAAGCCGTAGCATTCCTCAGTAGACCTAGATTGACCTAGACTGACCTGAGCTCTGTTTCTGCCCCAGTCAAGCTAGGATCTCAGTGTTTTATTTCATTTTTATGTTAAAGTCTCACAAACAGTACTTTTGAAATACGGCTGAATACTAATCCCCATTTTGAAAATTCATAATGCAAACCAGCACACTAAAGCTCAAAGCTTAAAGAAATTAATTTAGCTTTATTCAATAGAATCTTTCCAGATGTATACAGACTCAGAACATGTTTTCATCAGGACACATTATTAATTTTATCTGGACCGGTTTCTCTAGCAGCATTGGATTAGGTGAATCCCGCATGTCCTCAAAGTCATTCAATTTTGTCCGTAATCAGCTCACAAATCCATCTAATCCCGTCCACCACTGCTTTTGCACACAAGTATTCAGATGGAGGAAAGTCTTGTCTCGTTTTTTCTGTGGCACCACCTGTTGTGCTGTATTGCCAACGTGTCAAGCGCAAGGATCATTCCTACCTCTTTGTCCAAATCCAAATCTCCTAGAAATCTCTCTTCACCTTTACTACCTAATTTTTTTTTTTTTTTGGCCTGGGTTCATACCTTCTACTTATTTATTTAACTAAGTTTATTTTTAAAACTAATAACAGAAGAACACACAAAGCCTGCCTATTAAGGGGAGCCCTGGGAAGTTGTGGCAGTGAATACTTTGTGTGATGTGTAGACCAGGTTAACATGTCTGTCCCCTGAAACACTCGTACTCTCTTCCTTCTGGCTTGTCTGCTCCCACATGTGATGAAGCCCTGTGACCTCTTCACCTTGCCTCATCTGCTCCATTATTTGGTTAGCAGGGTGGTTACTACTTGGAGACATTTGGTCAGCACCATGAATCCCAACTGCAGCATCCTCCTCTCTCAGCTCTGGCTGTTCTCTGGTGATGGATAGGGACTGACCTGAGACCTCAGCTTCCTGTCAGCAAAATGGGCATGTCCAGCCTCTCCTGGCCTGCACAGCCTCACCTGGCCAGCCCAGCCTCATATTGCTAGCCCAGCCTCACCTGGCCTACACAGCTTCACCTGGCCTGCACAGCCTAACCTAGCTGGCCTATCTGAACTGGCCTACAAGTCTCATCTGTACAGCCTCACCTGGCTGGCCCATTCTCATCTGGCCTGCACAGCCTCACCTGGTCAGCCTAGCCTCACCTGTCCTATAAGCCTCCCCTGGCCTGCAGACAGAAGGAGGGGGGCTGTGACTCAAACCCCCATTGCACAGCTGTCTCCCCAACAGCACACTTGCCTCCCCTCTCAGAAATCAGATTCTTGTGAAACTTTTGACACCAGTTTTGGAATTTGGTTATTTATTACCTTTTAAAATCTGCTGCTTTATAAATGTCCTTTCTTTAATTAAGTCATAAATTCAGAGCTTAAGTCAGGAGTATAGACAGCTCTAAAAAATATGTGTTGCTTTCTTCCAGGTAGCTGGGTACGATGACCGCTGCCCAAATTCACATGTTACCATAATATAACCCCCTCCCCCCCAAAAAAAAGACAAAACCTATAAAACTTCACGAAACCAGGCTCTGCTGAAGCCTCTGAGGCTGGCAAAGTGGTCTCACAACCACTGTGAGCCGCAGCCCTCAGACTGTTCCCAGACCACTACCGGAAGGACCGGGCTGCTCTGGGGAGGGATAACCCTGTGAGGGACCACAGCGCTGAGTGCAGGGAGGAGCCCCATGGCATGTAGCTCGAGTGGTGGCCTTCAAAGGTCTAGCTTCTGAGGCCAGAGGACAAAGGTGCCTGGTGGTAAAAATAATCAGGGACTGAAAGAAAAAATTAAGATTCTATAAGACAAAGTGGTTTAAAATCAGAGGGCACGGACCACTCGATGAGCCCCAAATTCCCACCTAGAGCAGGGCTACGCTCTGCAGACGGGGGGACCCCACACCAGCAGGGGAGGACCCCACAAGTCAGCCGTGAGACTGAGAGCCTGCAGGAGGTCACCACAGGGGCGCAAAGGCAGGCGCGCCGCAGTTCAGAGAGCTTCTCCCCTGGCCACAACCGCAAAGGAAAACAGGACAGCCGGACAGGACCCAGAGAGAGGTGGACACTCAAGAGCCACTGTGAGCCGGAAACCCAAAAATCAGAAATGGAAATGGACGGAAGAGGCAGAAAGAAGCAGAAAGAGCTGGTTGATCTCCACAACGGAACGAAGGGAGAATCCCCAGGTCAGGTCAGAGCCAAGGTGCCCCAGACGAAAGGCAGAGCTGAATGAGAGAGCAGAACTTACAGGTGCAAGGAAGGAAAATGAAGTCCAGAGGATCCCAAGGAAAGTGGGGGCCAGGAGACACACAAGCGGCAGACAACGAACACGGATTAAAGTGAAAACCACACAGTGAGGCAGAACTGGTACTTAAATTCTAATCCAAGAAGATTTCCAGGGATAAAATAAGACCCAAGTTTAGGCAGTGAAACAGCACCCAAATTCCCAGGGAGAGGGAAGCGTCTGTCTCCTGGCCACACTCTCAGACTTCATCTGAGAAAACCATCTCGGGGCTCACACGTGAGTAATGTCAGGGAGCAAAGGAGCCACTGTAATTAGAACAAAAATGACCTGACGAAGCAGAGTCAGCGAGTTTTTAGAAAGCGAAGTAAGCTGTGTGGGGTGGCCACACCTGTAATCCCAGCTACTAGGAGGCTAGGAAAGGAGGATCGAAAGTTTGAGGCCAGCCTTAGAAACTTACTGAGACCATGTCTCAAAACAAAGAACAAACAGGTCTGGGCTGGAGCTCCATGGTAGAGCATCTGGACTAATCCCCAGTACCTGCCCTGCTACCTGCACACATGAAAGAAAGTGTGAAAGGGCCTTTCTCCTCAGTCAAACTATCAAGTGCAAGAATTATAGAAAGTGGTTTTAGTTACACAATAATGCAGTGATTGTGTGTCTACGACCCCTGGTGTTGTGGTGTGAACTGATCAATAAAATCAGTAACAGTGTAAGTTATAGGTTGTAGATTAGTAAAAAATATATAGATTATAGATATAAGATTTTGATAAGTGAGATAAGACAATTATAAAGCAAGAACTGTCATAGGCCTAAGACTCCGTTGTGTTGCCTTCTAAAACAAACAAACAAACAAACAAACAAACAAAACAAACAAACAAAAAACTGTTACAAGGGATGTTTCTGATTCACTGAAATAAAAGCTGTTTTCTTATAAACAAAAATTGTTTTGTGTACTTTGTATCCCACAAACTGTACTCAACCCAGGAAATGGTGGTCTTGGTGACCTAAATGACTTTGAAGTAGATTCTCGCCCCCGCTGACCACCTGTTCAAACCCAGGATATGGTTGTCCAACACCTGCTTAAACCCAAGATGCGGCTGTCTGAGTCGCTCTGCTCACTGCTGGTTCACCCTCTAGGACTGATTTGCTTGCATGACGCTAAGGAAAGTCCCTGGGCTGTGGTTTTTGTCCTTATAGTCCCAAGACACAGGCCAGGAAGCTGCTGTTCTCCCACAGAGCTTCAGTCTCCCCGGGTGGGTGACCGTCCCTGGCCAGGCAAATAAAGCTCTCTTTGATTAGAATTTGACTTAGAGTGTCTTCTGAGCGGCCCCCATAACACTGTGAGTGGCATTTCAACAGCAGATGACCAGGAGCCTTCAGCAGAGGGGGCAACGGTGCCCCCGGCCTCGTGGGCAGCTGTGTGTCAGACGAAGACCAGGGCCGAGGCAAGGAAGGGTCACACGTCACGGAAGTGTCAACACCGTGGCTTACAGACAGAGGGACAGGCAGAAGGAAGAGGCTAATGTATTGTCTTTTAGAAACTACGAGGGTGTTGAAGATCAGATGGCAGGAAGTCACCTAGGAAGGTGGAGAGCCGAGGGCACTAGGCAGGGCACCGGCGAAGGCACACACAACAGCAGAAAGACACAGAGACCTAAGCTGAGGGCAGGGGCGGGGGCTCAGCGGGGAGCGCTCGCCTGGCACCTTGAGGTGCTGGGTTCCATCCTCAGCACCACATAAAGATAAATAAATAAAACAGAGGCCTTGTGTCCATCCGCAACAGGGAAAAAATATTTAAAAATGAAGAGCTAAACGCGTGTAATGACAAGACGGGGTGGTGGCCCAGGCCTGTGACCCAGATACCCCGGAGAGTGAGGCAGGAGGATGGCACGTTCCAGGGCGGCCTTGAGGAGGCGTGGGGGCTTGCCTGGACAGGGATCGCCAGCCCAGCCAGGAGGCGGAGCAGCAGGCCCGCCATTTTGGCCATCTGATGTGAAGGATTTCTGATACTCTACCATAAAGGTGGGGGATGCTGCATGGAGCATCCGACAGGTCTCCCTGGAAATCACAGTGTGTCCCCTCCCCGAGGATTCACTGCAAGCTCGGGTTCCTGTGGAGGACAGGACAGGCTGGTTGCTGCATCACCGACCTCCATAATAACTTGCCGTCCCAAAGGGAGCCTTGTGTGGCTGCTGGGCTCAGGTAGACATAGTGTCGGACCACAGGGCACCAAGTGACCAGGTGGCCAGAGCCCCTCACGAGCTGCCTCCTGTCATACCCATTCAGACGTACGGCCAGGTGGGCCCAAGCAGCCCCCTATAAAGCAGGAACAGCATAAGCAGGATCAGACAAGGACAGGTCTGGCAGGTACAGGAAGTCGCAAGAGCAGGTGCTCAGGAGGGTACGTCACCTGCCCTGTGGTGCAGCACTGTGCCCTTGTCGTGCCTTAGCCACAGGGGCTGAAGCTGACACTGGTGACTGGCTAGGGGTTCAACAGGGGCTCTCCAGCGGAACCTGCCTGTGGTTTCTGCGTGTGGCTTGGCTTCCCCACATCATGGCTTAGTCTGAGACAGGCCATCCCAAGTGCCAACACTCCAGGGCAGACCTAGCCGTGGGGTTTCTTATGACCTAGCCTTGGACGTCCAATGGCACCAGTCTGCGCACTCCATTAGCTGAAGCCAACCATGCACGGAGCCCCAGGTTCAGGAGTGGGACAGGTGGACTCTCCCTCCCCCTCTTGTGATAGTAGAAGCAAATGTGACCCCATTTTGTTTGATGACTCCATCCTGTAAAACAACTGTGCCAAGGAGAAGAGTCATGACTGGGGCAAGATGTTCTCTTCCTTTTGCTATAGAAACCTTGAAGAACTCGGAACTACCTAACGGGGCATTGTTTCTGTGACTAGGGTCACGGAGCTCTGTTTCTGTGACTGGGGTGACTGGGCTGTGATGGGTTAGGCTTCCCGCCGCCTGACTGCCCTGTCCCGCTTCTGTAACCTGGCTGGCTTGCATTGGCTGGACCCCCCAACATCCCTTTTGCAGTTCTCAGGCTTATAAGGAGTGCCCTTGCAATTTTTCAGGGAACAGCTTTATGTTCTGGTCAGCCGCCACCGCTGTGCTTCAATAAAGGCTTGATTCCATGATACGTGAGTGGTCTGGAAGTCAGTTTATGAAACCCCGGGACGACTATAACACTTTAACTATAACTTTAACATAGTTTAAAATAAGCTTTGACTATGACACGCTCATGAGCAGTGGTCAGGGCTACTTTCCCACAGGGGCTGACCTCCAGGGTAGGCTATTCGCCTTAAATTAATGACCACTCTATTGCTGTCTCATGTGGCATAAGAGACGGAGGCAGGAGGGAATCCCATTCTCCATGACTCCCTCTGACTCACGTGGGCTTCATGTTTCTGCTCCCTGCAGTTCCAAGCTCTGCGGGTCCTGGCTCCTGGCTTCCACCAGGGGACACTCCCACTAGTGAGAGTCCCATGAGCTTTCAGCCATGGCCTCTGCCTGTCATGCTGAGCTCCCACACCATGAGGGCAGCCAGCAGGGAAGGAGTGGCAGCACCTGCTGGTAACCTGCCTCTGAAGGCCAGGAGGAGGTCCACTGCCACCCGATGGCACGTGGGGGGCCGGTGCTCGCTGTTCCAGGGGCCCCTCTTGCTGCTCTGGTGCTCACTCTCTGCGGGGCTCAGCAGCCTTGGCCTGGGTGGGCTTGGTCGCGAGAGGTCATCCTCCTGGTGATGAGGCTCCGGCCCTTCCCCAGGAAGGTTACCAGGACTGCAGCCATGCTGGCACGTGGTCGGAGGGGCTCGATGAAGCCCAGTCACAGCTTCACCCCCAGCTGCAGCTGTGGGAGCCGTCCACTCCCTCTTCCCTCCTAAGTTCTCCAGGAAATAGGGCCAGAGAAAATCCTGCAGAGCTCTTCTCACCTGGCACAGGCCAAGAGCAAGAAGCCAGTTGGTGTGGTGGGCAGGGGATTTGGAAGGACCTTTCTCTAGAGTCAGCTCATCCTGGGCTGACTGCTGGTGGCTCAAGCTCACCTGTGATGGTCAGCTCCACTCACACTGACAAGAAGGATCCCCACCCCAGATAACAGGACGTGGGTGAGCACCGGCCCCTGCACTGGACAGGTAAGGTGGCACAGTTTATGGTCACATCCTGGGTGGAGGGCATCCCGTGCCAGGGAGGGCCAGCGAGGCCCAGGAAGACTGTCAAGCAGGCTTTGTAGTGACCAGAGGGAGAGGTGGCCACTGGCCCTGTGGGAGGACATGGCCAGCTAGTTGCTTCATGGTGGCAGGGAGTGGAGACTTGGTGGGCTGGGGCTGGTCAGGGAGGAGGGGCACTCAGGGGTGCCTTTGGGGTCTGGGAGGCTCCAGGACATCAAGGGAGCTGGTGGAAGTGCTTCTCTGCCTCGGATCCACCCATCGTGATCCACCCTACCTACTGCTGCCACCCGATGGCACTTGGGGCATCTTATGGTCCCCAGGGACTTGCCGCCCCTGAGCACATCCCACAGGTAAACCCAGGAAACCCACAGACGCTCATGCAGGGAGGGGGCTGGAGTCCCCGGAGGGCACTGGAGTCAAAGGGGAAGACCTCAAGGCCAAAACCAGTCTGCCCACCGTGCCACTCCTCCCCAAAACCCACTTTGCAAATCGTTAGGGTACTCGGGGTCACAGATCTGGGAAGGAAGATGAGGACTTCTTAATACAAGATAGTAGCATGGAACATGATATAGGAATAATGAAATAATCCATCAAAGTGGCCTTCAGAGATGCTTTTATCAAGTTCAAAATTACATTAGATCAGGGTTTGGTCATTTTAAAAATTTTATTTATAGTTATTATTTTGAAAACAGGGCAGGTCTGTGGGGCATGGTCTCTGGTGACTCCGCTCTGCTGATAGGTGCAAACATAGCCGCGGGTAACGGCCAACAAATGGGCATGACTGCTTCGATAAAGTTTTATTTGCAAGAACAGGTGGAGGGCCGGATGTGGGCCTCTGGGGTAGTTTGTCATCTGTTATAAGCATCGGCCCTCAAGAGCTTTTATCCTGCCTTCTTATCCAAGCATCTTTGAAGTTATCCATCCATATCTGGGCAATGTTCGCTCACCACACAGGTGAGAAACTGGGATAAGGTCACCTTCCGGAGACGCCCTGGTGAAAAGCAGGGAGCCAGCCAGCACTGAGATTCTGACCCATGGTCCAGTGTGAGCTATAGGAAAAACTGACCGCTGACTGCTGACCACTGCTCAGCCAGGCTCACAAGCCAGCTACCCAGGCCAGCACTGAGATTCTGACCCATGAGCCAGTGTGAGCTACAGGAAAAACAGAAAGCTAGATAACTACTTTATCAAGCTGGTTTTACTAATTTTAGTGTTTATTTTTCTTTGTATTTATTTCTACCTGTGATATTTGGTTCTGGTGGCTTGATATCTGGGTCTCCCGCGTGGCTTGCCGTGTCTGCCTCTCCTTCCCCTCTGGTGCCCTAGGGTTGCCTGCAGCTGCTGCCCACAGCAGTGTGGGCTGCTCACCCTTCAGCTCAGGAGGCCACAGTGCTTTGGATAGCTTCCAGTGTGTTCTGTGGCCTTCTCCTTCCTGTGTCCTAACTCTGCCCAGACCTGTGGGTGACAAGCTCGTGGACGGGGACAGAGGTGACATCTCTTGTTCTCTTTTCCTTCTGGTCAGGTTGTTGCTGGCCACTTAGTGGGAGCAGAAGTCTTATCATAATTCCCTCTCACAGTTTGACTTTGGAAACGAGATCAAATCGCAGGCGAGACTATAAAATGGGCAAACATTTTGTATAGACTTTATTTTCCCAAATGCTGAGCCCTCGCCAGAGTTCCCACCTCAGGGCTTTCCCCTGACCTGTCCCCGCTGCCTTGCTGAGCCAAGGCTCTCCTCTAAGAACAAAGGGGCTGCTAAGGGAATCCCAGGAAGAAGCGGATTCCTTTGCATCTTCAAGAGACCTCCGTGTGCTTCCCAGGGGCGTTTGTGTATTGAAGGTTGGTGATGAGAGGCAGAAACCAACCCCGTGAGCGCTCCTTCACCGTGTACTGAGGCGCTAGACGCCAGAGATGTACACAGGGGTACCAGAGACAGTTTGAAACAGACTTGGGCAGAAGGCTCTGTCTGGAGGAGTTAGACACAAGGGCGGCTTCCATTAGGGAGGAGCCTGGGAAGACAGGGAACTGCAGGGTGCTGGGGACAGAGGGAGGCGCGACCAGGCTCAGGAGAGGTCTCAGGGGACCCTCAGAGTAAAGACAGCCCTGGACAGGCCCGAGAGGAGGGACAGAAGCAAGAAAAGCATAAAGCACTTTTCAGGAACTAGGAAGCAGCCAGTCATAGGACGGTGTCACCAGGGAAGGGAATGGTAGACCCGTGGCCAGTGGACCCTGGCAGGTGTGCAGCCCAGGTCACCAGGGGCGTTTCATGCTGCTCCGTTAGCACTTGGTGAGTAGGTGAATGAATGCAACAAAGGATTCATGGAGAAGAGGTCACTTACAGACAGTTTGCCACAGTGGGTCCCCCAGGGCAGTGCGCTGTGTGAATAAAAATAGGCAGAGGTAGAATAAATTGTGGGCAATGTGGCAAAGCATTGCTAAGTAGCTTTCTGCTTGAGAGAATCCCTAAAGACTTAGCAAGCTGCTTTGTTAAAGGCGTGGCAAGCAAGGTTTGCTGGCTCAGAGCCATGCTCCATCCTTTCCCACCCTCTCTGGGCCCAGCAGGCTGCTCTAGCTTCTGCTTGGGGTCAGCCAACAGGGATCCAGTAGGTCAGAGAGAAATGATAGGGAGTGGTCACAGGATTTGCTCCTGGGCCCTTCCTGGGTGGTTGCTGGCTGACTGTGCACCATGACCCACAGGCACAGGGGGCTGCCAGGGTTCTCTCATGGCCTCCTGCTGGCTCTCGTGACCACATGCTGCCCTGGCTGCAGGGGCGAACAGAGCCTCACCAGCATGCCACCTGCAGGCACATTGCTGTGGCTTGTGGTATTTTTTATTGGTGTTTTATAATCATACATAACAGTGGGGTTTGTTATACCTTATTCATCCATGCAGAGAACAGAACAGAATTCGCTCCATCTCCTTCTCTAGTAGCCTCCCTCTCCCTCCAGCTCCCTCCCTCTCCCTCCCTCTCCCTCTCCCTCCCTCTCCCTCCCTCTCCCTCCCTCTCCCTCCACCTCCTTCCCTCTCCCTCCACCTCCCTCCCTATCCCTCCCTCTCCCTCCCTTTCCCTCCACCTCCTTCCCTCTCCCTCCACCTCCCTCCCTCTCCCTCCCTCTCCCTCCCTCTCCCTCCACCTCCCTCCCTCTCCCTCCACCTCCTTCCCTCTCCCTCCCTCTCCCTCCCTTTCCCTCCACCTCCTTCCCTCTCCCTCCACCTCCCTCCCTCTCCCTCCCTCTCCCTCCATCTCCCTCCACCTCCCTCCCTCTCCCTCCACCTCCTTCCCTCTCCCTCCTTCTCCCTCCCTCTCCCTCCATCTCCCTCCTTCTCCCTCCATCTCCCTCCCTCTCCCTCCCTCTCCCTCCACTTCCCTCCCTGTGATCCACTGCTCTACTCTACTAATCTCTTCGTTGTTACATTGTTTAATTAGTGAATTATACTCACATGATTCATTATGTTGTATCTGTACATGCTCGTAGAATAACGGGGTGCCTCTGTCTTCCCCCCTCCTTCCTCCCACTCAATCCCCTGCCTCTTCTCTACTGTTCTCCCTTCTGTTTTCATGAAGTCTCTTTCTTTATTCCTTCTTTCTCTCTAGTTTTCACTTATGAGAGAAAACATTTGACCCTTGACTTTCTGAGTCTGGCTTAGCTTACTCAGCATGATGTTCCCAGTTCCATCTGTTTACCAGCAAATGCCATAATGCCACTCTTCTTGATGGCTGAGTAAAATCCGTTGTGTGTATATAAGCCAGATTTTCTGGTTCACACATCTGGTGCCTCATCTGGGCTGCTCCATGGTTTGGATATTGTGAATTGTGCTGCTATAAACATGGAGGCACATGCATCACTATAGCAGGTTGATTTTAGTCCTTTTGGATAAACACTATGGAGCAGGACAGCTGGGTCATATGGGTTCCTTTCCTAGTCTTTTGAGGATTTTCCATACTGCTTTCCAAAAGTGGTCCAACTAATTTTCAGTCCCACCAACAACCTACGAGTGGACCTTTTCCCCCACGTCCTTACCAGCATTATTATGATTTGCATTCTTGATGATCGCCATTGTAACTGGAGTGAGAGGAATTCTCAATGGCACTTATTTTGAAATGCCTGATTTGATTATTCTGTTTCCTTCAGGGCCTTCCACTCATCTCCACCTCTTGAACGTCACTGGCCTAAACTCGTTTTCCCGTCGTCATCATTGTGCGTAGCTAGCCTAACACACACACGTTTGGCTGGTATGGACTGAGGTGGCTCAGATGGGAGTGAGCAGAATTCTGGATGCTGCTCACCTAGAAGATCTGCTTCCATCCAGTTGAACCACCAGGGGCTAACTGAGGAGCTCCTAGATGCACATGCTGATAGCAATTGGTGCTTGAAACATCCAGGCTGTGTCACTCTGTCAGGTAGTCTGCTGGCCCTGGGTCTCCTTGATCCTGCCTCTTAGGTGCCTTTGAGCGAGGGAGCATACAGATGCAGAATTTTATACTGGAATTTATGGACATTTTATTTTGTATTTGTAAGATGTCTTGACTACATCGGGATTCGTAATATCTTGTCTGGTGGTGCTTTCCAGGTCACACTGGGAGGGACTGTGCCTCTTCTCCAGGTCTTGTGGCTTTGGCAGAGCTGCCACCAGCAGCCTCAGTTCAGAAGTCCACTGAGGTCTAGAGACAGACGTCTAAAGTGAAGTCAACACGAGGAGATGTGAGACTACTTCCACCCCTGCAAGAGTGGCCAAAAGGACACAGGTCACCAAGGCCTGAGGCTTCTGGTTGAGGAGTCATGACTTTCCCTCCATAGATCAGGAGAAGCTGACTCTCTGTGTCTCCCTGAAACTCCTACATCAAACCTGGTCTCAGTGCAATGGTGTGAAGAGGTGGGCCTTAGAGGGTGGGTGGGCATGAGGGTGTGGCCCTCATTAGTGGGTTTAGTGCCCTGGTTCACCCCATCTTCCATAGAGACAAGGTAGGAGGTGCCACCCTTGAGGCAGAGCGAGAGTTCTCCCCAGGCCCTGAACCTGTGAGGGCCTGACCTTGGACTTCCCAGAATGCAGAACTGTGAGCAAAAAGTCCGCACTGCTTCTGATGACCCCGTCTAAGGTGTGTTCTGATCGCTGGCTGAAAGGACTGGGACACTCACCCATCGCTTTTGCACGACAGCTTTATAAACTATTGAAATTCTGGGCTTAAGAAGGGGTTGATTATCTGTGCTCAGGTTTCTTGTGAGAATTCCAAAGAAATGACGGATTTTGGTGCTGCTGTTGCTACTGCGGCTCTCGCCTGCTGCTTGGAACCATTTGAGTTTGTGGACGGTGCTCACAGTCTCCCATGAGGGGCCAGCAGAACCTGAGTTAGAAGCAGAGTGTCTCTTGGCAAAGCTTTGTGCTTTAAATGGAGTCAGCCTGCAAGCTCTCAAGCCTCCCTGGACAGCTGCCTGCGGCCCAGCACTGACCTGCCAGCTGGGCAGCTCTTGGTGGGGCAGGAGTAGGGAGCAGCACGTGGTCGTCCTTCACAGAAGCAGCATGACTGGCAAGGTCGTGCAAGCTGCAGGCCCGCGGTCAGCACAGGGGGCCCTGAGAAGCGGCCCTGTGCAGCAGAGCACAGCCTTCAAGCCGCGTCGATCACATTTCTGATCCCTTGGAGTTCTCGCTCGTCCTGGGCCACGGTGCTCTGAATGACGTCACTTAGAACCTGTGCTCATGGCTGCTGGTTGGGCAAATGGCAGTCCAAAGTGCCTGCTCAGGGAAACGCGCTCACTCATTTGTCACCAGCTTTCGCGGCCAAAGCCCCCACTGCCATCCCTGCGGACTGAGGAATGGCTTTGGAGAAGGCAGGTGACAGGTGGAGCGCTTCTCTCAGGAGGGAAACTGATGAACGGAATTGACCCTCTAAATCACTTCCATCTCACTGAGAGGTTCTTTGGGCTCAAATTTAATGAGCTTGTCAAAATAAATAAGGAGGCCTGGTGGCCGGATGGCACAGCCGGGTACTCAGCCCGGAAAGCGCTCTGCAGGGGCTGGTCCTCGCCCAGGCTCGCTCCCTTCTTCCTCCAGGTCAGCATGCCCTCCTGAAGCCCTCCTGAAGCCCACCTCGCCTCCTCCCCTCCTGGAAGTCAGGTAGCCTGCTCAGAACCATCTGTGCTCTGGGCTGCGCACTTGGATTCTTTCCTTCTGGATGGTTCCATGTGGGTCAGCCTGCCTGTGACACAGCTGGCACTCTTGCCACCGTCGGTCATGTCTCCACACCACTGAGCCCACACTCAGCTCGCGGGGGTTCAATTAGGCCTGGAGACAGCGTGCACCTGCCTTTTACGGCTCACTGTTCATTCCTCTTACTCCCTAAATAGGGAACACTCTGGTGGATCCTTCCTGACCAGGAGTTTTGGTCTGGTTGGCCTGTTCCTCAGCAATGGTTTATCCCATTCTGCTGGTTGTCGTGAGGGGTTCCGGGGCGCACAGACGGCCAAGCCAGTCCAGCCAGAAAGCACTCGGGCCTTCTCTGGAAGGGCAAGGCGCACTCCCAGCGTGCACTCTCAGGACCTTGAGGAGACCCAGCTGTAGGAAGAAGGCAGAGCTGGAGGTCTTGGGAACACTGTGAATCACTGGGCCACGCCATGCCTGGGACTTCTCAACTTCAAGAACCAGTACGTTGGTCTTTGTCATTTCACCTAGTTTGAAGCATGTTTTTGCTGTAAGTAGCAAGGTAGGCACAGGATATGCTCAGGAGACATCTCTACGCAAAGTCTCTCCTATTCCTGGAGATGTCCCTCAGAGGTCAGATGTGTTTCTAGCAGAATCGTGTTTGCAGTTTCTTCTTGTTACTAATAGTCGGTCACTTTTAGGAGTGTGTTGCAATGTCTTTCCACCAGTTGAGAAAACTATGGATTAAGAGAACCGAAGATCAACACTTCCTGCCCCCACACCCCCTCCCTTTATGGACGCTTCCTTGCAACTCCTAAGTGAAGTGGAGAACGTTGGTGAGAGGAAGATCCAAATTAGTGTTCAGCTTTTTCAGATTTTTTATCACCACCCAAGAGTCTCACTGACTCCAGCTCAGGGATTTTCTCACCTGTTCTAGCAAAGCTTTCTGTTCTTTTTTTGCCCCTCCACCTACCCCATGCACATGCCAAATACACCCCTCCTGCAGTGTCTCCTGCTCACAGTGAGTCCCTGCAGCTGCGGGGCTCAGTCTCAAGACTGGACGGTTAGGTCTGGCTGGATCTTGGCCTGAGGGGCTCCTGGGCACTGGAGGGAGCTCAGCAGCCCTCTGGCTTCCACCCATCAGCAGCCAGTGGTTGGGTCACTCCCACTGTGCAGGGCAATTCAAACTGTGTAGAGAGCAGCCACCTGACGGGGGCAGGTGATGTCTCACTGTGGCTTTAATGAGCCATGTTTATGAACTTGGCCGTTTGTGTGCCTTCTTTTGAAAAATGTCTGTTCCTTTCCTCTCCCATTTTCGCAGGGGGTAATTTGGTTTCATGCTGTTGTGTTGTTTGAATTCCATATATATTTTGGATACTAACCCCTTAGTCAGTAATAATATATTTCAAAATTGATGAATGTAAGTTTCAAATGTCTCATCAAAGAGAATGATGAATAATTGAGTGATGAATATGTTAGTTAGTTCAACTTCATCATTTCTCATTATATGTATGTATGTACCCACACATCACATTGTATCCAATAAACATGTGTAATAAAAACCAAGACACAAACAAGCAAAAATGTTTACAGGCTTCCCTTCCAAATATTCTTTGGGGCTCAAAATCATCTACCTGCTGCTTGAGACCCTGCCTAGGGGCCCGTGGAGGGGTATGCATACTTTGGGGAGATGACTCACTTCCGCCATTCCTCCTTGGAGATGCTGATCTAGCCCCTTGGCAGGCTGAGTACATTCGCTCAGGGTCTCCATCCTGAGTGACAAAAGAATCAGGATCCTTGGGCTTGCAGACCTAGAACCCTATACCACTGATCTCGTGTAAGTGCCCCGAGGCTGGCAGAGAGACGGTGACGCAACAGTCTGTTTAAGTCACGTGACCAGCCTCAGCTCTTTGCCATGAAGCAAGAGAGAGTCTCCCACGTCCTACCAGGTCTGATGGTGTGCACTCAGGCGCCGTAGAGTAACAGCCACTACGTGTCAAGTGTTCAGGTGAGCACGTCACTGCAGACAGCATGTTCGTGTCCCCCACAATCCATGTATGGAAGTTTATTCCCAATGTGACAAAGTGAAGCCTTTGGGAGATGACCAAGTCATGAGGGTTGAAAGAATGACCAAGGCTTGCTGTCAGGGAAAATGCCCGTTTATTGAGGAACAGCTCTGCATATTTATAGAGCTGGGGACGGTTTGACAGTTATGACAGTTTAATGGTTGAACGGTTTGACAGTTGGCTGTGGTGCTTTATGATTGGTGGGTAAGGATCATGTGAGCCAGCAGGGCTAGTCTGATTGGTGGGTAAGGATCATGTGAGCCAGCAGGGCTAGTCTGATTGGTGGGTAAAGATCATGTGAGCCAGCAGGGCTCACCATTGGACGGCTCTTCTCGGGGAATGGGGAAGTTAGTCTTTGGAGCCGCGGCGACTTCCAACAAGGGTTGAGCCCAGAAATGGGATCAGTGCCTTGTAAAAGAGGCCCAAATGTCTGAGGGTCGTTCACCCCTTCCACCATGTGAGGTTACCTGAAAGAAGATGGACCCTTACCAGGACCAAATTCACGTTGACCTTGAACATCCCGCCTGCGGAACTGTGAGAAATGCATCTGCATTTTCTGTAAGCCCTTGGGCTTGTGAAGTTTGCTGAAGCAGTCCAAACAGACTAAAGGAGGGACTTTCCATTGGTCCACCTCAATTGTCCCGTGGTGTTTCAAGTGAGCGAATCACTCCATCATCCTGACCAGGAGCTGACCTTCCAGAGCCAAGACCAGTCCCCAAGCCAGTCCCTAGCAGGATTGGACCTGGGCGTGCCTGACTTCCAAGGTCCCACCAGTTTGCCGCATGGCAGGGACTCTCCCTGGAGGGCACAGGGTTCTCCAGCAGGGGCTGTTTCCAGGTTGGAACTTGGTTGGCAGTGACTGTGCCCACTCCCCTTCTCCAGCTCCAGGCTGGCTCTGCAGGCTCTGGTGACAGCCTGTCCCCTCTGCCCCAGCCCCAGGAGTGGTTGAAGGGCCCTGGTGTAACCTTGGCGGGCTTCACCGCCTCCTAGCAACTGCTGTTCCATCATGCTACCTTAGTCTTTGGTCTAAAATTAATTAGTTCTCAGATATAAACACGTAGTAAATGAAGAAGAAATCAAGACTCCTGGCACCCAGAGCCCTTGGTCAACCCTTGTCTTTGGTGTGGCCCTGGTGTCTGTACTGTGACTTCCCCCATGTTCCCATCATGATCAGGTGCCATTCATGCACTGACAGGTGCCTTCACCTAGCTCTCTTCAATTCAGTCATCCCTTTGAGGATGCAGGTGTCATTTTCTGCTGGGACCTTCATTTAATCTAACAATGAGCACTCAGCTGTGTGCAGCACTGTTCACAGTAGCCAAGGAAAGGAAACTACCTAAGTTTCCACTGATAGATGAATGGATAAAGAAAACACGGTATGGTATGCATCTCCAGTGGAATATTATGAAGCCTTAAAAAGGAGACCTTGCCATTTGCAATGGCACAACCAAACCTGGAGCACATTATGTTAGATGAAATAAGCCAGGCACAGGAAGAGAAGTACCACATGACCTTGCTGATATGTGGAATTTAAAAATATGTGGAGCACAGTAGCGGACAGCAGAATGGAGATTGTCAGGGGCTGGGATGGGGCCAGACAGGAGATGTTGGCCACAGGGTACAGACCTTCAGTTATAAGATAAATAAGTTCTGGGGATCTGATGCACAGGGTGGGAACTATAATTAATAATCTTTATCGTATTTGTGAAATCTGCTAAGACAGCACTCTCAAGTGTTCTTGTCACACAGAAACTGGTGGCAAGGTGCGATGTTGAATTCATCCATTGGCTTGGTGGTGGGATGATTTCACTATGAACATGTGTATCAAACATCATGCTGTACACCCTGGATGTCTGTCTGTCAGTCATACCTCCACAGAGCTGGAAAGCACAAAGCAGAGAAGGAAAACCCTAAGTGGGAACTGCTGCCGTACTTCCCTGGCTTTGCAGCAGAAATGGAGCCAGATCCCCAGGGGAGCCGGGAGAGGTGGGGGACTCTCCCCGATCTTGGGAAAGTCTCTGGGTGGCCCTGACAGGACCGGCTGTCTGATCTGTGGGCATCATTCAGGACGCTCACTCCTCTGACAGACAGAAGCGCCATGTCTCTTGCAGTAGAGGCACCTGCCGTGCCTCATAAGTGACAGGTCTGTTTGTGACACACTAGGCTTGCAGCCCTCACTCTGTGTGTGGATTACGATTTACCTTTGTAAATGCTTGTCCTCATGGTCAAACAGGAAATCCGCCTGCCCAACTCAACAGCAGGCACCCAGAATTGCTCATGCACCATTTTCTCGTGTGTTGAAGATCACATAATAATTAAGTAAAAAGCACACACTATGATGAGGAGACAAGACCAAATAACCAAGGTCAGATGTTTATTTAGTTATGACATGTTTATGTTGGAGAGCAAATACATTTTAATATGGGTAGGAAGACCTCATCAGACTAAAGTGAGAAATCACACAGGTAATGCTGGTACTTTCTGGTGTCGTGATTGACTTAAGTCATGCAAAAGATAGCAAGTGAAAAAATGCGGCAAAGGTCTCAGGAGGCCTACACTGAGCTGGCCTTGAGAAGTCCAGCTTCCAATCTGCACCCTTCCTTGGATGACCTTGGCAAAGTTTCACTCCAGCTTGCCAAGTAAGGTACCAGGGATTGAACTCAGGGACACTTGACCACTGAGAAACATCCCCATCCCTTTTAATATTTTGTTTGGAGACAGGGTCTCACTGAATGGTTAGGGCCTTGCTAAGTTGCTGAGGCTGGCCTTGACCATGATCTTCCTGCCTCAGCCTCCCAAGCTGCTGGGATTACAAGCGTGTGCCACTGAGCCTGGCTCCAGGTAAGGTTCTGCATGTGTACATTTGTTTCTTAAATAAATAAGATTGGAACTGATCCTCCAGATGTTTTCTGGCATCTTGTGATTGGCCCTTGGGTTTCCAACCGAGTATCAGCTGTTTCCTCTTCTTGGCTGTTAGACCCACGTGTCTCCCAGGGGTGGTTCTTGGCAGGCAGTCTTGTAGCTTACATCACCGTCTTTGATATGAGTGGTGGTTAATTTTATGTGTCCACTTGATGGGGACATCAGATGTCAAGGTGGCTAGTTGAACATTATTCTGGGTGTGTCTGCAGGGGTATTTCCAGAAGGATTAGCACTTGAATTGGCAGACCTGGTGTAAGAGTGGGCACTCCCCCACCCAGCACAGGTGGACATCATCAGATCCTTCCAGAACCTGAATAGGACAGGATTATGAGAGGATGTTTGAATTCTCCCTCCTTCCACCTGCCTGAGCCGGACCTTCTTCTACCCTGGGAGGTCCTGGGTTTCAGTTCTTTGGGCCTGAACAGGAACGGACGCCGTCAGCTCTCCGGCTGTCAGGCCTTCCTTGGTCTTCAGCCTTCAGAGTGTGGACTGTGGGCTTCTGGGCCTCCCAAGGCTGTGAGCCGGGACCGTCTGAAAACTCCTGCCTCGGACTCTGTCTCTCTGCCTTGGCGCCCTGGCTACCACAAAGGCCAACGTCCTTTGCACTCAGAGTCCCGGGTGGCCACCTGTGTTTCCCCCTCACTGTCCCCCTGCATCCCCGAGCCCTCTCTTCGTCACACACCCCGGGGCTTCAGGAACGAGGAACGTGAGTGGAGAAAGAGGGGGCGGCGCCCAGAGAACTCGAGGGCAGCTGCGGGTCGCCTTTCCTGCCCTCTTAGGAGGGAGCCGGACTCTCACTGGGAATCCAGATGGGTCACATGTCCCTGGCCTTAGCGGTTAAAGTCATTTCTGAAGACCCTTTGGGGATTCCAGCAGCATCTTCAGGACCCTTTTGTCTTCTGAGTCTACTCCTGGTTTTATCTAGTATTTTCTTTCCCTGCCCTCATTTCAGTTCCATCATTAAAACCTTTTTTCTTCTTAACACTGCGCCTACAGGCACCTCCGACGCTTTGCCCCAGGATGAATGAGCGCACCAGGAATTCTAATGCTCAATTCATAACTCTGGACTTGGGGCAGAAAATGCAAATAGAAGATTGAAGTCACTGCAAATAGGTCACCTGAGAGGAATGAGATCAGCACATATGACCCCATCTGTCATTAGTGCTGGGAAAGTGGGTTGGGGAGAAGAGGAGACAGGAACAGGTGGAGATGGGGTCTTTGGGCTGTGGCGTGACGGGAGGGTGGTGTGTCTCTGGGAGTGCTGTGGGTGGCTGGGCTGGGGGGGACAAGGACGAAGGGGGAGGCAAACCCCTGGTCCATTTACCTCACTTCTGATCTCATGTGCAAGAGCTCTTTTCACCAGGTGTTCACTGCCGACTAGACTGGCTTCCTCCAGTGGACCCAGGCCATCGCTAAAACCCAGAAACGTCAGGATCTTCAGTGCCCAGGGCGGAAAAAACAAGGCCAGGTGATTCAGTTACACTGACCCACAGCCAGAAACCAAGGTGATTTGAGAAACAAACACCCGTCTTTAGACCCCTGGCTTGGAGACGAGTCAAAATGACCCCATGTGGATAACCGAGCTTCTCCCGGAACAAAACTTGAGTACGCCAGTATTTGGAAACCTGTCACAGTTCAGCTTCAGGGACTCAGTGGCCGTCAGGAGCGATCAGCATTTTATAGGTCTTTTAGTTGAATTTGCTCATGGGAAGGAATTGTGGTGGCACAAACATCACTCCACACGCATCTCCACACGTGGGGCGCCCAGCGCAGCGTTTGGAGGGCGCCATCCAGGAGCGCCTCTGCGCGTTCTGTGGGACGCGACTGGCCATCTGTGGTTCTTCCTTCAAGAACCGGGGTGAGGATGGTGGGACTCGGCATCGACTGGTCATCTGGGGAAGAAGAGAGGCCGTGAAGGGAAGAACGGACAGGTCAGGAGCATAAGTGGCCTCAGTGCTCGGGACGTGTCCTGCTTCTCTCCAACTCCGGGTGCTTGTTCGTCTGGAAAGCCCGGCCTCTGCTCTCTATGTGCCAAGTGAGGCTGGGCCTCCTCAGAATCCTGTAGCCACAGCCACCAGGGGCCCAGCTGAGTGGAAGGAGTGGGTCTAACTCTTCCTTATGTTCGCTGGATCTCCTGGAGCACCCTGGGCGTCCTGGGAGGGGCCATGGAAGGACCTGCAGGAGGTGGGCGGGCTGGGCTAGGGGACCTGGGGGATGGCATGAGGAAGCAGGCTGTGCTGTGTTGGGGGGTCGTGAAGCATGGTCCTCTGACTGGGGAGCTCACTAAATCTGATTGAGAAGAGGGAAGGCTGGACCGAGGCCAGTAGTTTTAATGGGAAGAGAAGTGCCAGAGCTCCCATGGGCTGGAGATGAGGGGGCTGGAGACCAGGGGGCTGGAGACGAAGGGGCTGGAGACCAGGGGGCTGGAGACCAGGGGGCTGGAGACGAGGGGGCTGGAGACCAGGGGCTGGAGACCAGGGGCTGGAGACGAGGGGCTGGAGACGAGGGGGCTGGAGACCAGGGGGCTGGAGACGAGGGGGCTGGAGACCAGGGGGCTGGAGACCAGGGGGCTGGAGACCAGGGGGCTGGAGACGAAGGGGGCTGGAGACGAAGGGGCTGGAGACCAGGGGGCTGGAGACCAGGGGGCTGGAGACCAGGGGGCTGGAGACCAGGGGCTGGAGACCAGGGGCTGGAGACGAGGGGGCTGGAGACCAGGGGGCTGGAGACCAGGGGGCTGGAGACCAGGGGGCTGGAGACCAGGGGGCTGGAGACGAAGGGGGCTGGAGACGAAGGGGCTGGAGACCAGGGGGCTGGAGACCAGGGGGCTGGAGACCAGGGGGCTGGAGACCAGGGGGCTGGAGACGAAGGGGGCTGGAGACGAAGGGGCTGGAGACCAGGGGGCTGGAGACCAGGGGGCTGGAGACCAGGGGGCTGGAGACCAGGGGCTGGAGAGCAGGGGGCTAGAGACAAGGGGGATGGAGACCAGGGGGCTGGAGACCAGGGGGCTGGAGACCAGGGGGCTGGAGACGAGGGGGCTGGAGACCAGGGGGCTGGAGACCAGGGGCTGGAGACCAGGGGGCTAGAGACAAGGGGGCTGGAGACGAGGGGGCTGGAGACCAGGGGGCTGGTTACAACACTCCTGCTGTGTCCAGATGGCTTACAGGTGGTCTTTCTGCTGTCTTGATCCCTCAGGATCACAAGTGGCCTTACTTGATGTTGATGTTCTGTAAAACAGTTCAACAGAAGGTCACCAAGGCCAATACCTGAGGTTACCAAGGCTAGCTCCTGAGGCCACCAAGGCCAGCTCCTCAGGTCACCAAGACCAGCACCTGAGGTCCCCCCGGCCAGCTCCTGGAGGTCTGGGGTGCTTTCCTCTTTCTCATCCTTTACCGTATGGTAGGGGGCTCTATTAATAGTTTTTCTGGGATGACAGCTGTTAACTGGGCTGTCCTTGGGGGACTGTCAGGGACACACAGTCACACTGAATCCTGCCCTTTGAGTTGAGATTTTGCTTTCTTCCTGTTTCATCCTTGAGCTCTGCAGACAATGCCCCTTTGTATACATGTGGTGCTTCATCTGGGAGCCCTGGCTGGAGACAGGCTGCACTCAGAGGCCCAGGGAGGGTGTCAGAGGCACCAATGGCAGAGAGGTGTGTGCCAAGGGCTTGGGCCCGGGGCAGTGGGGGAACAGCTACCAGAGCCAGGTGGGCCTCTGGCAGGGCTGGGATCAGGAGGGCGCCATGCTGCCTGGCGCTGCCTGGCGTGTGGGGCAGGGGGAGGCAGCCTGGAGGCGGACAGGTGAGGATTCTTCCTCTTCCACCCCCTGGTGTCCTCTGGCGCCTCCCACTGGTGGAAGGCAACAAGGCAACCGTGAGGGAGCCAGGCAGGGCACTCTTGACCCTGAGGGACAAACTTCCTGTGAGTCCTGGCGACCTGTAGAGGTAGGGTACAGACAGGCCAATAATGTCCATTTCACAGAGGAGGGAGGGCCTGAGCTCTGGTGTGTCTGTGGCCACGTGGCCCCATAGCCGCGAGGACGGAGGGCACACCTGACACCAGTTCAGGGGTGGCAATGCCCGGGCAGGCGGGGCCTGGGGAAGGGAGACCTCCCCCGACGGCCAGGTGAGGAGAGGGGCCGGCTCAGTGCTGTTCTCAGCTCTGTACGGCTGCAGTGGAGGGAAGGTCTTCTGAGTTGGGATGGCATCCAGGGGACAGCGTGCGGAGGGACGCAGTCACTGTCCCCACCACCTGAGGACTTATCTCACACCGTCCATTTGTTTGGAAGCTGAGGGGCATTTTTGAAATCTCTCAGAGCTCTCCCCATGAGAGCAGGTGAACCCAGACGCAGGAGTGGGCTGAGGGGCCCCTGAAATACGTGGAGGAATGAGGACATTTGCTTGGGCTCAGATGGGGACGTGTGGAATCCAGAGGAGTGATAGAACCCTCTCGGTTCAGAAGGATATGCCTAGCACGCCTGCTTGTGGGTGGGGGAGCATTGTGCACTGAGAGTGCCTGTGTGCCTGTGCTGTGTCCGTGTGCTTGTGTGAGCATGTGTTCTGCAGGTTGGGGACACTTGCCAGGGCTTGTGGGTGACCAGCCCGAGAGCTATGAAATGATCAACTGAGGACACAGAGTGAAGTTGTTGGCAGGTCTTGAATACCACACAAAGGACGTGGACATTATCAGTCCATGCTGTTGTGTGTCCAGATTTGCTCTGGACAGGTTTTGGCTTGAGCAGTCACCAAGAGCAGTGCCCTGTGGCCTCAGAGGTGTGCTCCCTTCTCTCATAGTGGGGGGCAGCATCGTAGGCCCCAGTGTCCAGGGTGGCTGTGCATGGGGGTCATTACCCTGGCAAGGCTGGTGTGACTTTCTTCCACCTCTGCCTGGCCCCTGATTTTGGCAGAGGTGTCTCTTGTGTCTCTCTCCCAGACCAGCTGTTGAGGATACACAGTTCTGAGTTTGCAAAAGATCAAAACGTGAAAAAAAAGAGTGACCCTATGAGGTGAGGGATATGGGAATCTGCTTATGTGTGGCGATCATTTCCCAATGTATATTCGTATCAGATCATAAAACTGTACTTCAACAAACCTGTTCTTTTAAGAAAACCTTGAAACTTCCCACTGGCCAGTCTTCAGGGACATGGAGTTGCATAGGACTCGTCACTCATTTTCCTTCCTCGTGGCTCTAAAGAGCTTGGCCTCTCCTGAGCATGTGCACAGGTGACCTTCACAGGGTTGGCAGGAGGCCAGGGGAGCTGAGGTCACCTTCCCAAGGCTGGCACTCAGGAAGCCTGAGGGCACCTTGTTGTTTTACACTCAATAAGCAAAGAGCTCTGTCTTGAGCAGCCTCCAGGAAAGCTCTGAGAACCCCAGAAGACAGCTGTGCCTGGAGACGCACTGCATGGCCAGGGGGCCAGCTCCTGGGTTCTGGAGCCTTGAGATGGGATAGAAGTCGGGGTGAAGGGGATTCGAGAGGCACATCAGCAACACATCTTGGGGTTTTCCACACAGTGTACCAAGAGAAAAAGCAGGACTCACGTGTGCACTGAAGCTTGACTCGAGGTATGAGACTCAGGCAGCCCAGCCTTGCCCGGTTCTGACCACACGCCATCCCAGCGGTCCCTGGCTGCTCCTCCACACAGATATGAAGCCGCTTCTCCATGGGCTCCGTCTTCTGCATGCGTAGTGCTCCCCCAGGCACCTGCCCACCTGTGCCGTCTGTGGGTCCTGCCTGCACTGCTCCCGTCGGGCCGCAGCTCCTTTTGCCTGGGAGCCCTCTGAGGGAGCGACGGTGGCATCTCCAACCACCCAGCGCCTGCACGGGTCTTTCCATTTAGCAACGGTCAGCGCCCTGCAACCAGAACGTGATTTTCCTTCACGGGCATCTTCCACTTGGTCGTTGGAAAATCTTGGGCTGGACGTCATCTTTTAAGAGCAGGACACCTGGGTTACTGTCAGGTCCATCATCTGTCCAGGGGGTTTGGTTCCTGAGTCGGAGTTCAGAGCAAGCTCCTGGAATGCCGGTTTGACTGACATGAGTCCTTTGGAATGGTGCCTTCTTCTTGTCCCCTCCACTAAGTCCACGCATCTGAGTCTCTTCAGCCCAAGGTCATTGACAGAACCCACTATCATAGACCTGGACTCCTCTGCTCTTCCTGGAACCAGGTGCCAAGAGCCCAGCCTTGTAAAGTTTGGTCCTATTTCTTCCGCCTCCAGGACTTTTTCCTACAAGCTCTCCTCATGAGTTGGGTAATGTTTTCCACCTGTCTTTCTGAAAACAAAACAAAACCCCTTATAGATCTTCAGCAGGTCTTTTTGATGTTCTGGAAAACCATCTTTTACCTCCCCCACTCCCAGCCTTTTGGTTCCAGGAATTGAACCAGGGGTGCTTAGATACTGAGCCACATCCCCAGCCCTTTTTATTATTTTTATTTTGAGACAGGGTCTTGCTAAACTGCTAGGGCCTTGCTTGTAATCCTCCTGCCTCAGCCTCCGGAGCTACTGGGATTACAGGAGTGCACCACTGTGCCTGGCTCATTAGCCCTTTCTTAATGAGTTCTACGTTGCTTTACTTTAAAGGGCTTCTGCCCATCTCTCAGGCCTGACCCATTTTGCAGATGAGGGATTGAGACCAATGCTGTGCTAGTTTAGGGGAGTTTGTGCTGTCATTGCGGAGAGTCTCCCCTGAGGACTGACATTGCAGTATCCCAGCAGAGAATGTTGTCCCACAGAGGTCACGGGAGCAGTCGGAGTCTCGTATCCTTTCCTCTCTGGCTTTGGAGGTCAATGGCAAGAGTCCTCACAGAACATCATGGTATATTCCATATTTGTCAGAACTTAGTATCCAGAACCTGAGAACTGGATCACAGTCACTTTTTATTTTATACACATTCAAAAATATTTTTTAAATAAGAAAAGGATACGTTGTTTTTTTTCTAATAAAAACATGATAAAGTAAAATCCCCCATCTCCACAGAAAATCACCATGAATAATTTTCATGAGCTTCAAAAACCATGGAAGGGAGGATACGTACCCCAATCGAGATGATTATTTTACAATATTGTTTTTTGTAATTTCAGAATATGTGCAACCAGACAGTCAATGAGCCGCTTAGATTCCTTTGCTTCCTGGGTCCTCGGCTGCCTGCCTGCTTCAGCTGCTGGCTCCCCAGGGTTCTGCTCTCAGTGTTGCCCGGTTACCCCACCCCCGGGGCAGCGGCAGCCAGGCCAGCCGCCCACACGCCCAGGGCTCTGGCCCTTCCTGTCACACCTGCTGTCTTGCGTGGAGCGGGGAGAGCCCCATGACGGGCAGGTATACAGGGGCGCCAACTCCCCATCGGGTGAGTTTTCTCCCGTTGGAAAGAGAAGAGGGAGGGGGCTGAAAGGGTAGACCCTCCTCCTTCCTCTCCTGCTTGAGGCTCTGTGCCACCTTAGGACTGTTATAAAGAATGTCCCAAAGTGCACCGTGGACGTGAGGGACCTGAACCAGTGGCGGACAAGGCAGTCTTTCCTTTACCCCTCCCCTCTCCCTTCTTTTCCCTGTCTTCCTGACACAAGTACCGGGAGTCCTACAGGGTTACTGACCGCTGATTGTATTAACCAGTGTGTGGGTTGGTAAGACTGTAAGCAGTATGCCCTGATGTAATGGGGGCTGCAAGGCTTAGATCAACTGCAGAACTTAGATAGATAAGCTAGTGATGTAAGAGTTACACCCAGGCGTAGCCCAGACCCCTGTTATCAGCTGCAAGCATAGGACTAGGACTTAAAAACCCAGACTTTTTTGGGCCAGAGGGATTAATAGGACCCAGACAGAAAGACCTAGACCTCCTCTCTATTGTCCCTCCTGCACCAGACTCCGCTGGCCTGGATGGAGTTCCAGTGACCTGGACTTAAGACACATCACAGGTGAGTGTCTGGGACCCTTGGGGGTAGACTCAGTTAGGACTTAGAATTAGGATAAGTGCCTGAAGTGTGATGAACATTAATAAAATAGACTTGATTGAGTCTAACTGTGCCTCAGAATGAGTCTGTAGAAACCGCTCGTGACACTTCCCTCCCCCTCCCCCCCCTCCCCCCCTCCCCCCCCCCTCTTTCTTTCTTTCATCCAGGGATGCTCCACCACCACGTTACACCCCAGCCCTTCTTGAGACTGGGTCCCACTACGTTGCTGAGGCTGGCTGTGAACTTGCAGTCCTCTCGCCTCAGTCTTTTCTAGGACAATTAGGCAGAAGTCAACAAGGAAGTAGGAGACTCCACCCAGCGATATCCGGGGACCCATCCTGCTCATGTGCACGTGAAGTGCTCCCGGGGGATCTGATATGCTAGGCCACAGCGGAAGCCCCAGTAAGCTCAGAAGGTTAAACCAGCACACAAGCTGTATTCCAAACACTAGGAAATAACTTCCCGGAGAAACCTGGGAAGTTTACAGATATGTAGAAATCAAAACCACCGATCCAAGCGCCATCAGGAGGAAAATCAGAAAGCCAGCCAGGGGTGGCTGGAGCAGGGGCCGGACGCTGTGTAGGTAAGAAGCTCAACCCAACCTGAACTGCAGTGCCCACCCAACCTGAGCTGGAGTGCCCAACTGAGACAACTGTCCCAGAGCAAGGTGAACCCTGGAGCAGAAGGAGGGAGATGATGACCAAAGGAAATGAACAGAACAGAGAACACAGAGGAAAATATGACAAATATGACTTCAAAAGGTCACAAAATTAACAAAGTTTTAGGCTAGGTTGAGCACACACTAAAGAGAGAGAGAGAGAGAGACAGAGAGAAAGAGTTAAAGAAGTAAGTGGGAATGAAGAGGAAGCATTACTGGAGACTTTACAGACATTTGAAAACACACAGGGAGCACTATGGATAAATGTCTCCCAATAAGTTAATTAATTTAGATGAAATAGAAAAAAAATAATCTAGAAAGACACAGACTGTAGAAATTAACTCAGGAGAAGCTGAAATTCTGAAAAGACTGATAATAAATAAAAACATAGACTTTGTCATTTAAAGCTTCTTATCAAGAAGGTCTGGCCCCTGAACTCTACATCCATGGAGTTCATACCAATTCTTAACAGAAGAGCAGGGCCACCCCCGGACTCCTCCAATAGGACCAGGACCGCCCAGAGCAGGACAGGATGCGGACATCACGGAGAAGCCAGGCGGACCAGCACCTCTAGGAGGGGAGACCGCCACAGGTGACCCGGATCACACGGCCCCGTTCATCTGTGAGACCGAGCCGCCTCTGTGCCAGCCGCGGAGCAGGAGCCCATCCTCCTGCCGCTGAGTTTCCTCTCACAGAGAGACAGAGGGCGACCCCAGAGAACATGGCAAGAACCGAGAAGCAGGATGGCCTTCTACCACAGGTCAGAGTCTCCGATTCCTGAAGACGGTGTCTCATCCCAGAGGACGACAGAGGAGACCCAGGTCAGGCCGGGTGGGTCGGTGGGCGCAGAGTCGTGCTGTTCTGGTTGCGATCAGTGAGCCCTGGCGATGAGAGGGCGGAACCTGGGGAAATCTCCAGGACCACCAGCGTCAGTTTCCCAAAAGACCACCAAGGAGTGTGGCGAGCGGGGACTGAGTGGGTTCATTCAGCCCGCGAGCACCTTGTTCTGGAGTCCTGGGGCATCTGCGGGCTGGGGCCTGGGCTCCGTGGCGGAAGGGGATCTTGCAGGAGAGAATCTGTGGGGCACTGGAGAAAGGCCACTCGAGCCTTGGCTGGGTGGGCACAGCAGGTGGAGTCCCGAAGCGCACTCCAGTGCACTCCATGGTGAGATGTGAGTTGTGGTACGTAAGCTGCTCAAAATGGCTCAGTCCTCAAGAACTTTCTCAGGAACCACTTTGCTACATTTTGGATAAATCTTCCCCCCGAGTCTGTGTGTTGAAGGTTGGACCCCAGCCCATAGTGCTCAGGGAGGGGGAGGAACCTGCAGGAGCTAGGCTCAGTGGTGGGTCTTTGTCCTCAGGGGCATGCCTTCCAAGGGGATAATGGGACCCTCACTCCTTCTTCCTCTTTTGCTTCCCGCCACCACGTGAGCAGTTTTGCTCTGCCTTGTGCTCCCACCCTGATGTGTGCTGTGCCACAGGCTTAAGAGCAGTGGGATCACAGTGCGATTCCATCAGGCAAAGATCAACCTTTCCTCTCTATAACTTGATTATTTCAGGGACTTGTTATAGTAACCGAAAGGTGACTAATTCATGTTTACCTCTGGAAGATAAATTCTTTTTTCCTCATGCAAGTGTGTGTCAGTACAGAACAGGAAAGAATGACTTTTACCAAAATTGCCTAGTACATTGTGGATACAAATGAAGACCCCCTGAAATGAGAATGAGTAAGGCTATTTACATAGCTTGGTGTGGCTGAAGAGTCAACCATCAATACCTCCATTTGCCTGGGACTTATAGTAAGACCAGAGAGGATTCGAGGTCCCTGTTCCCCTGATGTTGAAGACTGAACACCCAAGAAATGCTGAGGCAAGAGCAAAAGATTTATTTAGGGGATAGAACAGAGAGAGAAACAGAGACTCCCCATAGAGAAGGGAGTTCAAAGCAGGTGCCTGAGGGAGTGGGGGTGTCCTGCCCCTTTTATAGGTTCAGATTTCTCTGATCTCATGCCCACTCCTCCCATCCTGTCTATGTGACCCCAAAGGTAGAGTGATCCAAGGGTGGGAAGGGAGCCGCCCTGGGGTACAGGCAGGAAGTGAGTCCCCCAGGGGCTACTCACTAGGAACTTCTTGCTGGGGGAACAACTTCCTGGAGGCGGGTCACCTTGGCAGTACCTGGAGGAGGGGGAAGTGCTCTGAGGTTCTAGCACTCTATCTCCTTTGAATCAGCTCCATCTTCCTGACCTGATCATTCATGGCCCACAGTGACTGTCCTTTCCCACTGTCCTCAACGGGCAGCAGCAGAGTAGGAAAGAGGTGTGTTAAAAACAAAAACAAAGCAAGAGGCACCAGGTTCTCCAGCCCTGGCCAGAGGCCGCTGGCCAGGGGAAGCTGGAGTTGGCCTGTGGCACAGGGTCTCAGGCACAGCTAGTTTTCAGGCCACCGATGCAGGGTAGGTGGCGGTCACCTGTCCTGTCCTGACCCTTCTGGTCTGCCTGTGCAGAGGTGGCAGGTTGGAGTTCTGTGATCAGAAGGGCCTGGCCCTGTCCGTTTGTACATCCGTCTTACAACTCAGGGTGGAAAGGACGTGAGTCTCAGTCCCTGCTTGCAGATGGCCTTCCAAGGACAGCTGTGGTGGAAATCTTGTTTTTAAATTATAGACCTAGAAAGGACCCAGGGGCTCAGAATCTCTGAGAATGGTCATGTATGTTACCTGTTGAACTCAGAGGAGATGAACTTCCAGCCATGATTCTTCAAAGGGTTGAGGAATTGTGCATGTGAGGTAGAGGGGTGACAGGTAGGCTGGGATTTGCCTGAGGGTGAACACGTTGCCGGGGGTGACTTGGCCTAGCCATCGGCCAGCAGGAGCTGTTTCTGGATCTCCTCTGAGTCCCAGGTGTAAGTCTGCTACACAGAGAGAGAGGTGAAGTGCAGCAGCCTCAGAGGATCTTCTGATGGCCACTGGCCAAGATGACCATTTGCCCTGATCTTCCTTCATCACACACTTCTGAGTCACTGCAGTTTCTCCCCACGATGGTCCTCCTAGGTTGGAATATAAGTGGTTCTCAAACCTTCAGCCAAGCCTGTCCTTTTACTCTTGCTAAAATATGATCATAGATCAGTTTTATTTAGGGGATAGAACAGAGAGAGACACACAGAGACTCCCCCATAGAGAAGGGAGTTCAAATTTAAGGGATGTGACAAGTTTTTTAGTCTAGATGGCTGAGTTCAAACTCACTAATGATCGGAATGTTTTTCTTAAAAAGTGAGACTTTGTTCAACTTACATTTCAATGAAGACTCTATAACTATGTGTGGCTTACAACTGCAAATTATAAAAATAGGCCAAGTCACACCTGGACACTGTGAGTCATCTGACCCCCAGGGTGTCCTGGTGTCCCTTGAAGGTCCCTGTTCCAGCATGGGGTACGCAGGGGCCCTGTGTTTTCTGGTTGATTCCTGTCCCTGTGCTGCTCTGCTCTTTGCTGTGCCCCTCACAGCACTATGCCTGGCCTCAGTGTGCCTTGAGGAGGGATGTGTCCTATGTCACCTTCCCAACGTGCACATCTGAGTGACAGAGAGCCTAGTTGCTGTACACTAATGCAGTTTTGTTTTGTAGGGTGATCACTCTGAGGAGAATGTACTCAAATTAGGTAGAAAAGAAAGTGCTTCTCATTCGGTTGCTGCATTTTTCTGGTTTTCACTGTGATTGAAGCACTTTACATTTAGCACAGAACTGTTTCTCGTGTCCAGTGATGATTAATTCGTAATGATGCAGCCCGGCCCCCACTGCCCACCTCCCTTTCCCTGGCTCCTTAGCCTTTGGGGCACCTTGGCCTGGGTCACTGAATTCCGTCTTCAGTGCAGTTTCCTAAGAGAGCATGGGGGAGAGTCAGTGTTGGAAGGGGAGGGAACCAGGCTCAAGGTCAGCAAGAGGACGAGGGAGAGCTGCCTCCTGAAAGGCCAAGGCTCGTCGTCGGAGGTCAAAACGCACACACAGATAGCAGTGACAAAGATGAAGCGCTTTACTGCAAGCTGGTGCTAGCTTATATAGAAAGTGAGAGTCAGTTATCTTAAACCAGGAAGCTCCCGGGGCCAATCATAGTAAAGGTCAGGTCATCACCTACGGTGCTCGCACGTCCGCCCTGCATAAGATTCATGGGGGGCACGAGCTGTCCACGATCACGGAAGACGGGAGGACCAGTTAGAAGGTTTTCAAAACAGCTTGTTATCCGCCCACTGGCAACTTGCCTGCCGCCATGTTGCATTAGGGGCTCCTTATCTGAAAGGCCCAGGGAGTTCTCAGGGAGACTCCCAACACCTCCCATTCAAATTCTAGGTAGCCCCACCAGGAACGTAACAGAGCTGCACCTTCCGTCCCTTTTCTCAATCATCTCCATTTTCTCTGTGTCCGTGTCTTTAAGGTGGACTTGCCAAACCCCGACTTGGGTGATTCAGGAAATGTACAGTTTAAATTTTACTCTCAGCAAACATGGTATTCTCCACAAGGGACACACAGGCGTTTCTGGGACAAAGTGCAGACTCATAACACTTACCAGTGTGTATTTTGGCAAGCCAGGCTTATTAAACTATAACATAAAACACAGTGAAATTCACCTGGTTTTGTTTTTGGTACCAGGAGTTAAACCCAGGGGTGCTTAGCCACTGAACTACATCCCCAGCCCTTTTTTATTTTTTATTTTGAGACAGGGTCTCACAAAATTGCTGAGGGCCTCACTAAGTTGCTCAGGCTAGCTTTGAACTTGTGATCCTCCTGCCTTGGCCTCCTGAGTCTCTGGTATTACAGGCATGTGCCACCGCACTGGGTAATCCTCCTGTTTGAGGTGTATGGTTCTATATGTTTGAGGTTCCCCCTGGTGAGGCGTGTGGTAGTCGGTTCCCGTTCGTTGAGCAGTGCTGTTCCATTTTATGGGTTTGCACAATTCATTGATCCACCCACCAGCAGATGGACACTCAGGCTAGTTCCAGTTTGGGGCAATTGTTTTAAAACTGTGATAATCATTTGTGAATAGATTTTTGTGAAGCTATCTATTGTATGCATTTTCATTTCTTTCATCACATACTTAAGAATGTTACTAGATCACACAATAACTATATCTTTGACCCCAATTGCTGGGGACTGAAATGGAGCAAGTTATATTCCAGGTATGCATGATTGTGTCAAAATGAACTCCACTCTATGGATAATGATAATGCAATAATGAAAACATTAAAAATAAATAACCAAATGTGGAGGTTTTGTAAATAATCTTGATCTATGATTTGATCTCTCTCATTGGTTTTTCAAATCCTTGAGCATCATTTCCTCAGCTATTACTTTGTCCAATTCTTGCTTCATTTTCTTCTTGGGTTTTTAATTATGTTAGAGCATTTGATCAGGTCCTATATGTGTGTCATAAGACCTTTTATGTATTTTTCAATTTCTATTTTACCTCAGTTTTATTGAGGTATCACTGACAAATAAGACTTATATGCATTTATGGCATCAAAGTGGTATGTATACACACACACACACATATACATACACACGTTGTGAAATAATTACCACAATCAAGATAATTAACATATGCATCACTTCACATAGCTATTTTTTAATGCATGAGCACATTTAAGGTCTATTCTTTCAGCAATTTTTTAAGTGTGCAATAAAGTATTAGCAACAACAGTCACTGTGCTGTACATTGGCCTCACTTTAATATACATGAGGTGTGTGTGTGTGTGTGTGTGTGTGTGTGTGTGTGTGTGTGTGATTTTTCTTCAAGTTCCAAGGTAGGAACCAGGATAGAAATATATTTTCATAGTTATAATGAAAAATATAATCAAGTGATAAACTTGGGTGATAGCAGACGTCTGTGGGTAGATGAGCCCATGGGCATCTCTCTCCTTCAAAAAAATCAGTTTCTGTGCAATAAGTTCCTAATGAATAGAATGCCACTATATGGCACATCACTGGGTCACTTATAAAATAACATAAGGAACAAACTATCATAGTAGGATGGAAAATACCAATTAATAGAATTGTTTCCAAACAGCTGCTTACTGTGACTTTTCATAGTATCAGCAAAATATGAAATGCACATGGCTCCACAGAGCATTAGCCTGTGTGCCTGGCCTCTAGCCGTGTATCTACATGGGGTGAACCTGAATGCGTGATTGAAGTCACTGGATGGGAACATTGCTGGAGTTTTATACCTGTGCACCGCTGTACCTTGTCTGAATAAGACCCCAAACCCTTTCACTGAGAGACACTGCTGATCAAGTGGCACCTGCTGGCACACCTAGGGCAGGAGTCCCACTGCGAGGAGGCCAGCAGAGCATGTCATTATGCTGACACCAGCAACAGCAGGCCCAAGACTCCAGCCCAGTGACCTGGTGTTGAGGTCACCAGGAAAGACAACTCATGTCGACACTGGATGGAACAGCGTTTTACTGACATGGAGAAGGTGTGGGGCAAGAACGGCTTTCATAATGAGTGTTGGTCCCCTGGATGGGGATTCAGCCCTCAGCCAACGCAGGGAAAGGGCCCCTTCTTCCCTGTGGGGTTGGCCGTATGCCCTACAACACACATGTTCAAGCAGAGTAAGGAAGCACATGTCCATCTGGGAACAGGGAAAGCTACTCCCAGGCAGGGCTCTTTGCCCCACACGGGCTGAAGGTCTTTCCCTCCTCGTAAGGGTGTGTCCCAGGCCTGGCACACTCTTGTGGCCATGCAGGGACCAGCAGGCTGCACGATGGTCTTCCCCAGCGGAGGCTTTACATTCTGTGATGCTTTAGTTGCAGGAGCCAAAGTCAACCACAGGGAACACATTAGGCAGGAAGCGTTGAACTGATATCTGTGACCCGAGTCCCAGAGCCTATCTCCCCCCTGGGAAACCATTGGTGCCTGGATTGAGTTTGTGGTCACTAATGTTCTGAGGTGTTGTCAGAACCACTCTATTCTCTTGTCCTTGCAGCACTGTAAGGTGAGAAGGCTGCGCTCACTCTTCATGGGTCCACATCGTCCTGAGGATTTGGATTTAAGCATAATGATACTTGAGATCTACGAGCTGGTTATACGGTTTTATATTAAGAAATCTTCATGTTGAAATGTTGCTTTTTACTTGTTCTCCTCTGGGGAAGCTGGTTTGTAGAGAGGTGGCCTGGGAGTTTCACAGGAGTACAGATGACATTAGAACAATTTGGAGAATATTATGTTCATTGTGGTTTGAAACTCATTTTATTGAATTTATTAGAATCACTTAAGAGCTAGAGGGATTGTTAGACAACTGGAGAACTTACACTTTATGAATGCGGTTTTAAAGATCTGAAGGTGTTTAATTGAAGTTTGCAGACAGGATTGAATGTTAGTGTTTCTATACTTATAGATAGCTTGAGAAAGAACTGGAATTTTGAAATGGCAACTTCTATAAATATGAGTGTCCTCAGCCACAGCCATGTCACATTGACCTGTAGGTGTGGCCTAGACCCCCAGGCCTGCGCTCATTGGCCTCTCCCCACTCTCTCTCGGCAGCATCTGCCCTTGGTGTCTGTGGTACCCCTCCAGGTTTCTGCGGGAGGGAGTCGGGTATGAAGCGTCCCCCGATGATTGCCCGCTGACCCCCAGCCCTGCACGTAGCTCTTCATCTGGGCTCAGCTCAAGGGCTACCCCTGGAGGATTCCTGTTCTCTAGCTGCTGCTGCCTGAGGTTCGGAGGAACCAGCGAGAGGAGGAGAGTTGAAAGCTTCAGCTGTACTGAATTCTTCTCCCTGTGTTGCTTTTCTCTGGAGGTGGCACTTACTATATGTTTCAGTTTTCAGTTAATACCAGAACCTGTTCTTTCTGGAAAAAGTGCTTCAAGACTACTGCTTCCCAGGATCTGTAGTAAGGGACTTGAATCCCTTTTGATTGTTACATATTTGCTTTGAATATATATTGTGGCAAATTGAAAACTCGCTTGCATGTAAGATTCTGTGTAGAGGAACACTGCAGGTTGTTTTTCTGTCATGTCTGCAAACTTTGCTTTGCTTGAATACAAACACACTTGGGGAAGGGCATGATAAATGTCAAGTAAGAACCTGTGTTTTCCATTCCTATGTGAATGCAAAACTACCTGACCTCTACAAGTGCCTGTACTTTCAAAATTCATTATATTATTCCTACCACCTGAGCTGCTAGGTGACTGGCTGTTGCTATAAAAATGAGATTTTTATAGGATTTTCATTGTCTTTATATATTTCTTAATGAAATAATAGAAATTAAGGATCAGTTTGAAACTACCTTTACCAATACTTAACAGAATAATTTAAGTTTGAGACAATCACATTTTGCAGAGGTACTAAATGAGTTTCTATTCCGGATGCAGGGATGCAAATCTCCATAACTAGCAATGCAGAATCTCACTTTGATAGTAGGAATGTGCTTCTTTTACCTTTATGTGCTGAATTCTGGCCACTTCTACAATAAATAAAAGACAAGTAGTTAAATTCAAAAGTAAAGATTGGACAACTGTGCAAGTATTTTATAAAAACTCTCGATAGTGTCAAGAATTTTTCCTTGTAACATTTATGCATTTTGGCACCAGAAAATATTTTTAAAATATAAATATTTGGCTTAAATTAAAGTCCTTTTTTGCTTTACTGAATGCTTTAGGAATCAGATTAAAATGATTCTGCAAAATCCCATTCATCGTGACTCCCTCAACATGTTAAAGAAAAATCTTACCAGAATTTACCAAAAAATGTAATCCCAGCACCTGGAGCACAGAGCAAGGCTGGGTGCAGAGGCCTTGTGACCAAGGGCAGGGAAGCTTTTCGGGGCGGGTGGGTGTGGACCAGCTGTGGTGGCTACTGGGCTCACCTGCCTTCAGGAGAGCAGCTGGTTTCTAACTGGAGCAGGTAACGCCCCTGCCTCCTGGGGAGCTGGGCCAGGGGCACCTTCTCCTGGGAGTTTACATCCCTAAGGGCTGGCTCCAAGGCCTCACTGCTGGGCTGTAAAACTGCCAGAGGTTTCGTCAAAGATTCGCACCTCCAAGAGGCAGGTAGAGAACTGGCAGGTTTTCTAAAGCAAACCTTCCCGCTAAGGGAATGCTGGCCAGGCTGGGCCCAGGAGGTGCTGTCTGCAGCTGGGCCCAGGGAGGGCTGTGAGGGCGCTTTGTCAGGAGGTCTTGGAAGCCCCTGGTTCGGCCTTGCTCTACCCCTCATTTCGGTGATGCAGACACCACACAGGATGCATAGGCAGACGTGACCCAGGGTCTGGGGCCTCTGCCTCAGGGTGTAGCTCCTCCCCCGGCCTTTCTGCTGGGGCGGGCTTCTGTGCGGCTGTTCCGGCTGGGCTCCACTGCCTGCTCCACGTGTTAAACCACGTCCCCAGCTCCAGACCTCCCTTGCACTCTGCTTCCTGACTGGGACCTGCCAGGCACACGTCTGCTTTGTCAGCGAGTTCCCCACTTAGGGCACGTGCCCAACCCAGGGAGAGCGGTGGGGGTCTGTGGGCTTGGGAGGGGAGGACGTCACAGGGTCCCCTCTTCCTGAGGTGTCCTATCTGGTGCCCATTCTTGCAGCCGGTGCCGAGGACTCATCCACCCCACGCTCCAAATCAGCAGAAGCCAGAAGCACTGGTGCGGGGACTGTGCTGTCATCTTGGATGTTGGTTTTTATTTGTATCGTTATGTTGGTCTGCAGCGTCCCCTGAAGGCTCAGGTGTGGAAGGCTGCTCCCCAGTGCCGCAGTGTTCAGAGGGGGCTCTTGGGAGGTGATTGGATCATGAGGGCTCTGACCTCATTACTGGATGGATAGTTGGGTGGCTTTATGGGAGACGATGGCAGCTGTAGGAGGTGGGCCAGGTGCAGGTGTGGGGTCTCGGGCGTGTGCCTGGGGTACTGAGTCGTGGCTCTGGCCCCTTCTTCTCTCTCTGCTTCCCCTTACTGTGAGCTGAGTGACTGTCCGCTGCCATGCCTGCCACCATGATCTGCCTTACCTCAGGTCCGGAGTGATGGAGCCGCTGACCATGGACGGAGACCTCTGAAACTGAGCCAAAATAAACATGTCTACCACTAAGTTCTTTTTCTTTTGGTATTGAGGGTTGAACCCAGGGGTGCTTTACCACTGAGCTACATCTCCAGCTCTTTTTTTACTTTTATTTTGAGACAGAGTCTCACTAAGTTGATGAGGGTCTCTCTCCCTAGATGGCTGAGGTTGGCTTCAGACCTGTGATCCTCCTGCCTCGGCCTCCTGAGTCTCTGGGATTAGAGGTATGTGCTGCTGTGTCTGGCTTCTAAGTTGCTTTTCTCGGGTATTCTGTTCCAGTGACAAAAAACAGAATTACACATTTATTACGTCAGCTCCAGATCTCAGCATATGGAGGAGAGCCGTTTCTCTGAGCTGGAGACGTCCCTGAGATTCTGCCTGTCCCGCGGTTTGGGTATGAAAGGGTGTTTGTCAACTGGAGCAAGGAGAGCATGATCGAACCTGTTTTGATGCTTTTAGCCTCAGCCTCATAGTCTGCTTATTAACCTGGTTTCACTGCAGGGTGGCTGCACACCAGACAGACCTGAGGCTCAGTGTGCGGGTGCTGGCAGCCTGGTCCCCTAGACCAGGCTTGGCACACGGCCACCTTGTGGGCTGATGGCCTCAGCAAGCAAACCAGGGGTGAGACATGGCATTGTGACACACACATTCTTCTAATTTATAGTGTGGGTGGGTGAGTTTTTACACGTCTCTCTAGGTACACGCACTTCTCTTGGTCTCCTGGGAGACTCTGTTGTACTCTGATTAGCTGGAGACAACTTAGCCCTCTCTTGTCTGAATTCTTTGAATACTAAAATGAGTTAAGGTTTTTAAAAAAATTGTTTAGATGAAATATAACTTTCTTCTTGTCATCTCAAAATGTGTGAACTCCAAAACATTTCTGTACTTTGCTTTTGTTTCCTGTCTATCAAAGCAAATTCCCAGCTGTTTCATTATAAAGTGTTTTGACCTCTTTAGGGATTGGCTCCATATAACTCTCTAGTATCTTTTTTTTTTTTTTTTAATTTGAGCTCTAGTGATGGATTTCTGACATTTAAAAAGACAGACATGAGTTAGAGAAGGAAGTTGAAAATGAAAGATAGCATTTTCTAGTCCAAGGAAAGAAGAGTTACTGAGGATGATCCCCTCGAGTAACATTTCTAAATGGTACCAACCTAGAAGCATGTGTATCCAATTTTAGGGCTAAAATGGATGTTAACGACTGACAAGTGACTTTAAATGATGAAGGTCATCGAGTGAATGACGACCTAGTGTGTGGGGACCCAGGTTTGCTCGCACCATGGAGCTGTGCGCCGGGGGGCGGTGCCACTGGGTTGAAAGAGTGAGAAGAGGAAGTTGGATGTCCCAGATGAAGCCCCCACTCTGCCTGGGGTGGCTTCAGGAGACAGGAGGCTACGGGCCACGTTTTCCTAATTATCCTCCTGTCTGAGCACGAGCAATCGCACACACTGCACCTGATACACAGAGGTGCTCCGTAAATGGAATTGAGTGGAGTAAAAACATCATAGTAAGAAGCCATTGGTCTGCAAAATAAACAATCTAAGTAATAAATAATCTAATATTTATGTAAGAATCACCTAAGAAAGACGTTTTAAGAATAATTATATCAGGAGACCTAAACAGAGAAAAATAAAATCATTGATGTGAATTACTCCTTATGATTACCAAGTAAGAGTTATGGATTTCTTACTAATTAACAAAAAGTGTAAAATCATATAATTAAGAGAGTGAGATATTCTATCAAATTTCAAAATGAAGAACAATTTCAAGTCATTATAGAAAGTGTTTTAATTAGCTTTTTCACTGCTGTGACCAAAAGACGTGACAAGAACAATTTTAGAAGGAAAAATTTATTTGAGGCTCATGGTTTTGGAAGTCTCAGTCCTCTCCGTTCGGAAGTCTCAGCTCACCCCGTTCCTTGGGGCTCGAGGTGAGGCTGAACATCATGGCAGAAGAGTGTGGTGGAGGGAAGCAGCTCACATGATGGTCAAGGAGGTGGTGTGTGGTGGGGGAGAAGTGCTTTGCTCAATAAAGACAAAATATCAACCCCCAAAGCAGGCCCCAGGGACCCACCCGCTCCAGCTGCAGCCCTGCTGGCTAGTTACAACCCACTTAATCCCTATCAGCAGATTAATGCACTAGTTGGGTTCAACTTCTTAAATCCCAATCATTTCATCTCTAAACTTTCTTGCCTTGTCTCATACATGAGTTTTGGGGGGTCACTCACCTCTTAACTGTAACAGAAAGCCATAAACGATCCGAATAAATAATTGCAACGGTGCAGAGAATGTGTAAAACAAGCCGGCTTCAAATGAATTCCCATGGAAAGGCCTGGAGTAGGAGCCTTCGATAAGCACAGGAGCAGGCACGGGCAGTGGAGTCCCCCTGCGTGCCTAGTGGTCTCTGATTGCCTTTTCTCCCCACATGTACTGGGATCTGACCGAGGGCCATGATTTTAATTAAGTCTTATCTTACACAGCTCTGTTCTTTTCTTGAGGAATATAAACTGCAGCACTGAACAGTTAATTCGTCTAAGCTGTTTGGTTGACCCAATTATTCTCAACTTACTCCCAAGTCTTTGGAAAGGACTGAGGTTTTATCGGGTGACGTCCTCTGTGGTATCCCTGGAGAATGACAGCTAGCAAATGCACAGGGTGAAGCACCTGGAAATAGGTTACTGTCACCTTTAAACACAGGTGGAGATGCACAGGATGTGAGGACATCCCGCTCTGGAAGGCAGTGGCTAGCAGATCTGACCGTGCTGGAGTCTGTGCAGGCTCACTCTGCGCCTGTCCACTTCTTTACTTCCCTAGTGAGTCTTTCCTTGCTTTCTTCCCTTCAGAAACAGTGCCCACCCATGAAGGGACAGTGTCCACCGTGCACGCACGTTTATGACTTACTTGATGGTGATTATTTTGTTCCAAGAAAACAATTAGCTGCAGATGATATTAATAGTTTGAAAGATGTTACCCAAAAATACTTTAAATGTGTTCGGTTGCCTGAATTTACTTGGGGAAAACATTGCATTCATAACCAAGACTTTACTTTGAGAAAGCATTGCATTTATAACCAAGGACTCCCTGGGGAAAGGGGGAACCTTCTTTCATTTTATGACTATGATTGCCAAAATCAGCAACCTAGATTGTTGTTAAAGAAAATGTGATGAAAATCTTCCAGAGCTTAGGGCAGAAGAGGCAAAGAGGTGGAAGATATGGTAACAAGTTCTAGGTGCACCAGCATGTTGGATCAGTCAATGGAATTCAAGAGAGAGAAGAGAAAGAAAGAGAGGAAATACGACATGATAGAAGAAAATTTCCCAGAGTTGAAAAGATGAAAGTCTTCAATTGAAAGGACTCATGAATACCAACCGATATGAACAGAAGAGAATCCAATAGCTAGATATACCCTCTTTAAAATGTAAGAAGTTAGGAATAAAGAAAGGATCCTAAGAGCTTCAGAGAGTGGAACAAAATGTTGTGGGGCAGGTCACTCGGAAAACACACCAAGTCCCAGTTTTGTCCAAATTGAAGAGTATTTAGCCAGCCGGTGACTGCTCCCCACAGAACCCATAACTGACTCTGCAGGGAACAGCCCTGAGCCTGATCATTTTAAGATATTTAAAGGCAAAAACCAATCTCTGGGTTGACGTAGCTGCAAGCAACCAGGTACAGAGGCTGAACTGGGAAGTTATTGAGACAGTACAATGGGTCCATTGGTATTCCCCACGGGACTGTCCTGGTTGGCATAGCAGCAAGTAAGCAGAGGGAAGGGGGTCAAAATGACCCTACTTGAGTACAAGTTAGAGAATGGTACTAATGTCTAGACAATCAATGTCTGACAAGGTACATTGCCCAAGAAAAATGGAAACCAAAGGGAACGATTTTCCACTGTATGAGAATTGCTATTCTGTGCTGCCAAGTGGGCTCTGCTAGGGAACTATTAATAGGTACAAAGGCGGGGCTTTCCCACGGGAGAGGCATTTCTTACATGATGTGGAGTCTCGGGGTAAAATGGAGTCTGTTGGTCATTGCCCATATAGCCTGGCCCATAACACAAAACACTTTTTCTTTCCTGAGAAGAATGGGAATCACCAGCACTGTTGTGAGAAAATAAGAGGCAAATACCTCTATGCCTGATGGAAATGATTTGAAACCTAGGATCTTTTAATTGTCAAAATAGCAAGTGACAAGGCAAAATAAAGGCATTTCCAGGTAGATCAAGACTCAGGAACAGTTTCTCATGTATCTCCATCCTCCCACCTCCTGGGGAAAATAGAAAGAATTCTCCAGTAAAATGCTAGTGATTCAAAAAGCAACCAGCCCAACCAGGTGTGCAGGGGGTGGGGGAGATCCCAGGGTAAAGCAAAGGGGGCACCTGGCAGACACTGGGTCTCAAGTGAGGCTTCAGGGCAGGTGAGGGGCAAGGGGCAGGTAGGGTGAGAGCTGGAGGGTGACGTCATGACTTCTTGCGTTCTTGATGCTCTAGGAAGTCTATTCAGCCTTCTGCAGACGAGACAGCCTGGGTGGAAGCACATAAAATGGGACAAGATTTGAGTAGGTCGTGCATGGAAGAAAAGAAAATTTGCCTCATCTAGATTATCAAAACAGTTTGTGTGGCAACGTTTTAATAGGGTGCAACTAGTTGGTTCCCTGGTGACTAGGCTTTGTGCTATCAGGGTTGTAAGGAATGTTCTGTTGACTTTTAGAAACAGTTTATGGGGAAATCATGGGAGACTGAACCAGTTTTTAATCAGGACACTCTGAAGTAGCCATATTGCTGTGTGGTTTTGGGGGGGACAATGCAGGAGGGGAGCTAGAAGAAACCAGGAAGGGTTTGGGCTTCTTTTATATAATGAAGATACAAGAGATGTTAAAACAAGGAATTCAAAGATAGAGACGTAAGTGTTGTTTTAAGCTTTAGAGTAAGTAAGACTGTAAAGTAATAAGATATCAGAAATCAGGAGAAAAAGGAAGGGGAGGTGGGAATAGCAGGGAGTCAGGAGATGACCTTTAAAATGCACAAATCAAAAATGTATGTGAACACACATGGAGAGCCCCAGGCAGAGTGGTCACAGCCAGGCTCTGAGGCCAGACGCATTGGGCTCCATCCTGCTCTGGCCACTCACTGTTGTGCAGCCTAATAGGGTTTTCATGAGGACTGGTGAGTCTGATGTAAGCACCTGTGCTGTAGGGAACACACACAGCTACCTAACACGTGGTCACTTGTTCAGTGGCATCATGAGGTCGGTGCTGCCCTGCCTCTGGTGGTGACCTTCATAATGGGAAGCAGTCAATGGAGCAGTGGACTTTGCTTCAAGGGAGTCAGGTGGGAAGGGAGGTCTAGGGTGGAGGATGCTAATCTTATACTGTGACCTTTCTGCAGGTTCGAGTCTCATCACACTTGGGGATTCCTGTGATTGTAAGAATGTGTCTTTGGACGTAAAGGACACTTGCCTATAGTACTGATGGAATTGCAGAGATACATGCACACAGATGCCAGAACGTGGGAGTGGAAAGGGCCCACGCACTTGATCTTGTGATAAATGACTGGCGAGGCAGCAGAGGGCCCAGGGAGAGAAGCCATGTGTCCTCTGAAAGCAGGGGAATGACAAGAAAAGACAGACCACAGGACAGGGTGCTCGGCTTCTGCAGGGAGTCAGAACGCTGGAGCGGACTCTCCTCCACCACGAGGCAACACAGATGGCACACTCTGGGCAGAGGGAGAGACACGGTGCCTTCTGGCGGTTCAGGGGCGTGGCATGTGGTGAGCAGCTTTCTCTGTGACCACAGTCTTGGCTTAGCCTGAGAGGCCACATGGAGACTCGTGTGTGAATAGAGTTATGAGTGACCCTGGAGCCACCAGAGTGCTTGGGCCAGTTGATCAGTCAGCTCCAGGGTCGTGGAGGGCCACGTGATCTGGGTAGAGCCTGGGGCTGGTGGCTGTGGGGTGTGACTGGCCTCGGTGCACCTACAGGTTTGTGAAGCGGGGAAGCCTGTCTGGGTGCTGTCAGTCTCTTCTTGCTTGCTGCCGAGGGTGCTAATGCCCCCCCCCCAGCCCTCCAGCTCATCCTGGAGGACCCTCCCTGGACTTTACAGTTGGAGCCTCAGGCTCAACAGATGGCTTCCAGGACATTCCCGTCATGAAAAAGCCAGACCTCAGCAGAGAAGCTCTTGAAAAGTTGGAAAGTTGAGCCCGTGTGCAGGCAGACCCTGTGTGTGGTTCAGAGCTGGTGCCCTGCAGCAGGTCCACCAAGTTCCGCTCTGCCACCGGGTCACCTTAGACTTACTCAGAACTGCTTGTGTCCAACCCTCTAACGAATGGCCAGTGACTTCAGTATTGGGACTAGGAGTCCTCAATCCAACTGAGTGAACAAAATAAAATCTGATCTTAGCTCCTGCTCTGTACCAGCTGGTGAGAGACGCCCAGGGAACCACTGGTAGGTCAGCACACGAGATCTTCGTGCGCAGTCACTGTGCAACCCAACGCACAAATGTTGGATCTGGGACCTCAGAACTTGGTGTGGAGTAGGATGGCGACAGGGGAGACTCTCCCAGTCATAGGTCTAATCCCATCACACACAGGGGGTGATCCAGTGAACAGCAGCCAAACTCAGCTGTGATGCCGTGGAGTGGTGCCAGAGAGCCCTGGCAGAGCAGGAAGCAGGCACTTCTGCTGGTCCTGTCCACCAGCCCCCAGGGGATCGGTGTGTCCCTGGCACAGCTGTGCCCTGGTCTGTGAGCCTCTGGACCAGCACCTTTTGCCAGGTGTATGTTCTGCTACCAGGCCTTGTGGGTCGTCTTTGTGGATCACAGAGACATAAGCACTGACTCCCAAACATTAGTTCTTAAAGACAGCTACCTAGTAGAGTTATTAAAAGAATGCAGGGCTCATATCAAGGTCTACAATGTTATAATATGATTTGGGGTTTTCCCCCTTCTTTTACTTTGCTGAAGCAATAAAATGGAGTGCAGGGGCTGGAGATGTGGCTCAAGCGGTAGCGCGCTCGCCTGGCATGCGTGCGGCCCGGGTTCGATCCTCAGCACCACATACCAACAAAGATGTTGTATCCACCAAAAAAAACTAAAAAGTAAATAAAATCTCTCTCTCTCTCTCTCTCTCTCTCTCTCTCTCTTTAAAAAAAAAAAAAATGGAGTGCAGACACCGCACCTGTCCTGGCCTTATGGGGTGGTGCAGCCCTAACCCCTTTGTAATTTGGAGGAAATGTACACTCGTTTTCTCTGCTTTCAGGGATCGTGAGCCATCACAGTCTACTGTGAAAGAACTCGGCACGAGGTGCCGAGGACTGGGACAGGGAGGACAGGGACAGGAAGGTCTGGGGTCCTGAAGCAAGGGCCAAGCCTAGGCTGGCGGCTGACTCTGCCTTCACAGAAGAGGGACGTGAGAGGCTCCTGGGCTGAGGCTTGCCAGTCAGTCACCATCTCCACAGGCAGGTAGGACACAGGAGCAGGTGCACAGGCCTGGAGGAACCCTGTCAGCAGGGGCCACGGGGCCTGCGGAGTGGACCACCTAGACAGGTGTCCCCTGCCTTGGCCCTGCATCTGACCCAGAGCTTAGCAACCACCCAGGCAGAAGGGCCGAAGGAGAATGGCTCACCTCGTCTCAGCACAGTGGAGCTCCTCACTAAAATGAAACTCGATGGTGGGAAACCAGGTCAAGACGTTGGACTTCAGTGCTGCTCATGCACATCCCCTGCTGCCCAGGGGCACTCTTGTCCTCTGCGTGTATGGGCACCTTGGGCCCCCAGCTCCTCCTGGACTGTGTTCAGGGAGGGCTCAGGGTGGTGATTGCGTTTGTGAGGCCACATGTGTTTCATACTTCCCAACTGGACGCTTCCTAGTCACACAGTACAGTCTCTGCCCAGCAAAAGATCCCCTCGGGTCACTCATGGCTTGTCCAGCAAAATGAGTTTTCTCACTGGCAACAAAATCTGGAGGTCGGGGGACTGGAGCCCCCAGCCAGGGGTGCAGAAGTCAGCCATTGCTGCAGCTGATAGCTTTAAGAATGGCCAGACTGGGAAAGGCCGTCTCTGATAGTCACAAACAGGATGAAAGCCATGACCAGCTGGGCTGCAGCAGGAACAGTCACAGGAACAGCCCCTGGGTGTGTGGCAGTCAAGAAGCAAAGGTTCCGTGTGGCCGTACCTCCATGGAGAGCCTCTTTCCACCAGGTTTGAGCCCAGTTCCTTCTCACCCGCTCCGGCACCAGGTGCAAGGACCACACCTCCCTCCCCAGCCCCTGTGAGTCCGGCACGGTGGGAAAGCTTTCTGAGGCTGCTCTCCTCCTGCTCAGGGTTCTCTCTGTCCTTCAGGCCAGGACGGAGGAGAGACAAGTGGACACCCTCCTGGAGAGCAGCTGACGCTGTTCACTGCAGAGGAGCTGCCGGGTGACGTCTCCTTCCCCCACAGGGTGGCAGCTGCAGCTTTCTACCTAATCAAATTAGTTCCCCTCTTTACTCAAATGGGTCAGAAGCCGTCATCTATTGATCGTGCCTGGTAAGCATGGCCTGACACTAACAGGACAAGAGTGTAGGCTGCTGATATTACAGGCGCATCATCTGGATATGATAAGCCATTTAGAAAAATCACAGGTATAGATTTTCTGCCTTGGACTAAATCCATTTTATTTTCCACAAGCAAAGGACTCGGCAGCTCTTGAGGAGGGGACCACGCACTGGCTTTATAGAAGCTCTGCTTCTCCATGACCTTTCTTGGTGGAGGCAGGGAGACCCGCGTGTTGGCCAGCGCTAGGCCTATCCGTCTCCGGTAGGTTTCACGGTGTTCCTGGCTCTTGGCAGTCTGGTTAGCCACGCTCACCTATGCTGCTGGGCTTCCCTGAGAATCAGCCAAGGTAAATGAATCTTTTGGGTGAGTTCTTAACATTAAGAAAGATCAAAGGTGTTGTGGATTTGAAAAGCAGAAGCACATCCGATTGGAATAAAAGGTTCAATCCTTGGATGCAGTTCGGGGTTAGGTGGAGCTGGTTTTCTTTATAAATACACTATTTTTCTGCCAAGATAGTATGAAAAGTATCAAAGTTTGAGAATGCAAATAGGAAAACCAAATAAGAGAAAAAAGGAACCCTAGAGGAAATAAGACCAGTGACAGGTCTCCTCTACGGCTGTGCCCATTCAACCAACATTCATTAAGCTGGATCTACGCCCAGCAAGACACACGTGAATGAGTTAATGGCCAAGTTAGCAAACAGGGCTTTGGAGGAAGGGATAATGAAACAGATTGTTTCTGTTTCCACTGAAGCAGTGCACATTAGTTAAATCTTGTGTGGTAGATTGTCCTGTCCTGATTCCTCCCCTTTCTCCTGGGAAGTGAAACCGCAGTGTGCAAGGGTAGGGAGAGTTCTTCTTTGCCCCATGGTGCTGGGCTTGACCACGTGACTCTCGTGGCCAATAGAATGTCCATGAACCCGGCGTGCTTGAGTGCTTCACTGGCCCCTGGCACTCCTGTGACCTGCCACCAAAAACACACTCCAGAGAGCTGCAGGTCCAGACAGCACAGAGATAGGTGGGACAGAACGGAACTCAGCAGAGGCCCAGAGCAAGCGTGACTCAGCCCAGGTCAGAGCTGCTGCACGTTCCCCACTGTTCTGTGAGCAAGGAAAGGCACAAAGGCCAGTTATGAGCACCCAAGTCCTGCAGTGGTCACACAGCATTGTGCAATGGCAGCTGACTGGCCCGACCTTCACAACCAGCAGCCATCCAGGGGAGAATGGTCACTAGAATATGAAAAGTTCAGGTTTTGAGACAAGCGTGTGTGTGTGTGTGTGTGTGTGTGTGTGTGTGTGAGAGTGTGAGTGTGTGAGTGTGTATGTGAGTGTGTGTGTGCTGCTGGGAGCTGGACCCAGGGCCTGTGCACGCTGGGCAAGTGTTCTACCCCGAGCCGCATCCCCAGCCCACATTACTGGCTTTTACTGAATAACAACAGTGATTTTGAAATCATTTGAAAGCCTTTTCTAGCTGGAAAATATAGTCTAGGGACACAGAGGAAACTTATCCAAAGAGGCCAGTTTCACCTGTCCAGGAAATGTAAGATCAGAACTCAGTGATCTACCTCTAAAATCCCCACATGTTTTACAAAGTGCAGCCAGACCCCATGTCTGTGGGTTCTGCACCCTTGGACTCAACCAAGAAGGGACTGAAAATATTCAGAAAAAAATTGCATCTGTATTGAACATATGCAGATATTTTTCTTGTCACTCTTCCCTAAATAATACAGAATAGCAACAATTTGCACATCATTTACACTGTATCAGGTGTAATAATCCAGAGGTGATTTGAAGTACGCAGGAGGATGTGTGCAGACGACATGCAGACACTGTGCCATTTTGTCTGAGAAACTGGAGCTTCTGCCATTGTGGTGTCTGTGGGGACCCTGGAGTGGTCCCCACAGATGAAGAGGGATGACTGTGGTTTCTGAGGCTGTCACAAGTCATTACCTCTCCTGTTCCTGCTCCACTTGCTGTGGTAACACTTCTCATGGGTGCCATTGTCAGATCAGCATTTTTGCCACCAATGCTCCTGGGGGCTGGGGTGCTGCCATCCTCCAAAGGAGCCTGGCAGTGCCAGACGCCGACACAGGCTACACTGTCATTGCCAAAGCCTCTGGGGCCACTTCTGCAGCACCCTGTGTTCCAGCACGCTGCTCCTCCAGTGCTCACTCAGAACTCACGCAGCCACGGTGCCCGGTCCTTCACGTCCTTGGGGTTGGGTGGCTGATGCCTCACAGCCCTGCCCTGTGGCTGCCTTCCTCTGGGCTCAGCATGGGGATTCTGATATTTTTCCGAAGATGGGTCCCTTGCTAGGAATCTCCTAGACCTCCTGAGAGTACCTCTGGAGCCGCCTCGGCAGCCTTCAGCCTGCCCACGGCCCCCAGAGTCCCAGCCCAAGGTGGGGTCCCAGCCATTTTGTGCCTTCTCACATCTTATTTCTCTGTGACTAAGGGGAAACGAGGGGAGGCTGATAGAGACTTGATGCTCTGAAATAATCAATATTGAAGCAAAGAAGGGGCTACAGAGGAAAGCTGTGGAAGGGGTCCTGGGGTGGCCTGGTGGGTCCTGAGCCAGCTCTGAGGTCTGGGAATCAGACACCTGGGCAGGAAGTTCCTGCTCTGATCCCAGGATACGTGGGACTATTGTGGGTCTGGATCGCTCTGAGAGCGGAGAGGGAACCCTCAGGTCAGTACCAAACGACCCGAGTTTTGCACAAATCTGACCATCTTGGACTTAGAAGGAAGCAGAGCCATGGACCATGGGAGGACAGCACTGGAGATGAAGCCACGGGACAAACGAGAGGGAATGACATCTCAGGGGCTGTAAGGTCTGACTTGCTCTGATTTATGCTTCCGGCGTGTGGCTTAATGAGATGGTTCTAAGGATGCCTGTGCCTCTAACTCTGCATAACTCCACACAGACGTTTGGAGGAAGCTTTCTGTGCTTCTCCTAATGCGGCTGCCACGTGCCTGCTTTCCAGTGGCCTTGCTTGATACCAGATCCACAGGAGATGGAAACAAACCCCCAGTCTGTCTAGTCCACAGGGAGGAGAGAAAGAGACGTAAAACCAGGAGACAGAGTTTGGGAAATGTTTTTATTTTACAGCAAAGGAATGATGATTGAACTGAAATAAATAATTAGCAGAAGTGTCTGTGTAACTATGGCAACACACGAGGGAGGAGAGGGGAGGGGAGGGGGAGGCAGAGGCCCATGGGGCTGGGAGTGGGACTAGGTTTGGATTCTTGGATTTTGCAAATTTTACCTGTAGTAGTGATTATTATGAATCTCCCTTGATCTGCCAAATTCCGACTTTTGTTTCATTTCAGAGTTCATCTGCCAGTATCTTTCTGGAGTGAAGCTGATTACAAAAATTTTATTCTTCACTGTTTGGCTCAATTCCCTTTGTCCAAGATTAGAGTAAAATCTCATCAATTCAGTTTCGATGCTTCAATTCCTTTTGTTAGCAAGTACAGTTGACCTTCTGCATCATGTGTTCAAATGACTGCAGTTTGAAAATATTTGGGAAAAAGAAAGTTCTTTACTGAACATGTATGGGCTTCTTTCTTGTCATCAGTCCCTAACAGTATAGCAACTACTTACCTAGCATTTACATTGTGTTAGGTATCAGTAACCTAGGGACCATTGAAGGTATGTGGGAGACTAAGTGTAGGCAATAGGTCAGCATTTCATATAAGGTTCATTTTACATAAGGCACCTGGCATGTGGATGTGGTACCCTGGGGGCCTGGCACCACCCCCCCACAGGCACCAGAGATGACTGTACATGCTTCTTCCTTTCTCAGGATCCCTTTGTGACCTACACACAAGGAGCTAGGCTGAGTTTTATCTTTGCTCCCTCTGAAAAAGGGGTGTAAAAACCAGTAACTCACACAGTGAGACCACAAATGAGTGGTCTACCTAATGAGCCAAATCAAGAAGTACGTGTTGTACCTCTAAGTCCTCCTTTGTCACTCCAAAAAATACCCACACATTACAGGAAAAACCCCAAACTCTTAACCTCCAAAAAAACAGGCAAAGAATCCTCTAAGTTGTAGCTGTCTTGCATATTGGGTTTCCTTATTCCATGTGGGAAAAAGCAAAACTATTCTTTTTAAAAAGAACTTGTGGTCTTTTGATGGAGACTTTATTGACTCTATAGATGATGTTTGGTAATATGGCCCCTCGGCAATGTTACATCTGCCTATCCAACAACATGGGCCGTCTTTCCACCTCCTTCAGTTTCTCTCTTCAGTGTGCTCTGATTTTCGCTTCCTTGGTTAGATTTACTCCCATGTATTCATTGTTTTTGAGACTAGTGACTAGAATTGTTTTTCTGGTTTCTCTTTCAGAAGATTAGTAGGTGGAGTACAGGAAAGCTGTGGATTACCTTATATTGATCTTGTATCCTGCTACTTTGCTGAATTTTCTTATTAACTCTTAAGTCTTCCAATGGAACCTGTAGGGTCTCTAGATATAGAATCAGGTCATCAGCAAACAGACAATTTGACTCCTTTCTTTCCTATTTATACTCTTAATTTCCTCCTCTTGCCTGATTGCTCGGGCTGGAGTTTCAAGAACTATCTTGAGTAGGAGTGGTGAGAGTGGACAGCCTTGTCTTGTTCCTGATTTTAGAGGAAATGCATTCAGTGTTCCTCTGGTTACTATGAACAGAGAGGCTTGGTCTGTCATGGACAGCCTTGATGATGTTGAGATAAGTTCTTTCCATCCCTAGCTCCTTCAGTGTTTTAAACATGATTCGATGCTGAATTTTCTTGAAGGCCTTTCCTGAGTTTATTGAGATGATCATGTGATTTTTGTCCTTAGTTCTACTTATGTGGCGAATTGCATTTTATTGATTTGTGTATGTTGAGCCAAACTTGCCTCCCTGGGATGAACCCAGCTTTATCACGATGTGCAATTTCTTAAATGTATTTTTGAATGTGGGTTGCTCACGTTGTGAGAGCCTTACCATAATCAGTGTTTTGTCCCTGTTGACAAAAATAAAAATATCTTAAGGATATTTGCATCTGTGTTCATTGAGGATATTGATTTATAGTTTTCTTTGTCTGGTTTTGGTATCATGGAGATACTGCCTTTCAAGTATGAGTTTGGGAGTGTTCCTCCTTTTCTATATCATTGAATAATTTGAAGAGGATTGGCATTTTCTCTTCTTTAGAGACCTTGTAGAATTCAGTTGAGAACTGATCCATCGGGTCCTAAAATTCATATGGAAGAAAAAATGCTTCAGAATAGTCAAATCATTACTGAGCAATAAAAGGGATAGTAGAGGTATCAAAAAAAATCTGACCTCAAATTATATTGCAGAGATAAGTGTCAAAAACAGACATGAAGACCAAGGTAAATCCACAGAGTGATGGTCATCCTCTCCTTGGCGAAGGTGCCAAGAACATACATTGGAGAAAAACAGCCTTTTAACAAATGGTGCTGAAAAGCTGAGCATTTGTATGTAAAAGAATAAAACTAGATCCCCGTCCGCTGAAAAGCTGAGCATTTGTATGTAAAAGAATAAAACTAGATCCCCGTCCCTCATTCTGCACAAAACCAACTCAGAGTGGATCAAAGACCCAGGAACTTGTTTAGTCAGCTTTTTTGTTGCTGTGACCAAAAAGATCTGACAGAACAACTTGGAGAAGGAAAGGTCCATTTTGGTGCCTGGTTTCAGAAGTTCAGTCCCCGGTCTGCTGACTCCTCGTCTGGGGCCTGAGGTGAGGAGAACATAGGTGTGGCAGAAGAAAGCGGCTCAGGAGGTGGCCACCAGGAAGCAGAGAGACAAAACATAAACTCCAGAGGTCCTCCCCAGTGACCTACCTCCTGCAGCCCAGCCTCTCTGCCTGCAGTTACCACCTGGTCACCCTATGAGCAGATTAATGCCCTGATGATGGTAAGGCTCTCGCAGCGTGAGCACTGCACCTCGGATCTTCCTTGCACGGTCTCACACACGACCTTTTGGGGGACACCTCATATCTAAAGCATAACAGAATTAGATCTGAAACACTGCAACAAATAGAAGAAAGCACAGGGTCAACCCTCTCACACATTGGCACAGGCACTGACTTCCCTAAGACTACTAAAGATCAGGAAATAAAACCAAGAAACAACAAGTGGGATGCTTTCAACTTAAAAAGCTTCTGCACAGGAAGGAAAAGGAAACAGGACCGTGAAGAGAGACTACAAAATGGGAGAAAATCTTTGCCAGCTACTCTTCTGATAGGGGATTAATGTCTAGATACATAAAGAACTCAAAAAACTCAGCAACAGAACAACAAATCAATCAATCAATGGGCAAATGAACTAAATAGACAGTTTTAATAAGAAGAAATACAAATGTTCAACAAATATATGAAGAAAAGTGTCCACCATCCTTAGCAATCAGGAAAATGCAAATTAAAACCACCCTGAGATTTCCCCTCAATCCAGTTAGAATGGCAGCCACCAAGAATACAAATAACAACAAATGGTGGTGAGGATGCGGGGAAACAATCCACTCAGGCATTGCTGGTGGGATTGCAAATTAGTCCTCGAACTAGGAAAGGACCAAATGACCCAGCTACCCCACTCGTTGGTATTATCCGGAAGAACTGAAATCAGCGTGCTGTAGTGATACATGCATACCAATGTCCATGGCAGAAAAATTCACAGTAGCCAAGCCATGGATAAAGACAATGTGCCCCAGCTACACCATGGAGTCTCTCTCAGCTGCAGGAGTGAGTCATGTCGTTAGCTGCTAAGTGGACGGAACTGGAAAACGTCATGGTAAGAGAAATAAGTCAGACTTGCAAAACCAAGAATGTTTTCTCTCACATGTGGAAGCTAGAGGGAAATAAGGAATTGGAAGGGGAGGATTTTCATAAAAACAGGAGGAAGGTGATCAAGAGGGTAGGAGGAGGGATGGGGAAGGGGAGGAACAGCAGAATGAAACTGACCGAACTATGGCTATGCGCATGTATGAATGTATCACGTGAATTTCACTTCTGTATTCCACTATAATGCACCAATCGAAGTTAACTAATTAATTATTAATAAGTAAATGGAAGACGAGAGAGTAGAAAAAAGGGATCAGAAGAGTGAAGAGGGGACAGAGAGGGAAAGTACCGGGGATCGAAATGGAGCAAATCCCATACATTATGAATATGGCAGAATGAACCCTACTAGTATGTGTACCTCTAATGCATTAAAAAAAAAAAACACGCTGAAAAGAATTTATAGCTTTATTTTTCACTCAGAATGTGACTTGTTCTTTACCCCTTAATCAACAAGCCAATATTTATTGAAATAAAATTCGGTACAAACTGTGCTCTTTGGGAAATAAAAAGAAGTACAGCAAGGTTTGTCCTTAAGGAGATTAAAGAACTTTTGAGGAAACCAAACCTTACACTTACTTATATATGTTAACGTGGCTATCAATAGAAGATAACATAAAGGAAAATATCCCCCTTGTTTTTACTGTCCTTAGAAGGGACAAGGATCAAAATCACAATAAATTTCTCCCTATCAAATAACTACAAGAAAATTCCCATTCAGAATCCAGTTGCTTTCCCTAATACCGCCCCATTTTATAGGCCCCAGAACGCAAACTGCAGCTGTGAGGTGCGGCCCCCCCAGTGCTGGGTCCAGGGCTGATGGCTCCTCCTTCCAGGTAGGTCCTGCTTGTAGTTCTCCACCAGGGCCGGTCCTCTCTGGGCAGGGGGACTTCCCTTTTGCTCCAGGTCTGCTGTGGCCACCCACAGAGTACTTTTCTCTCCTTATCTGTCTAAGAAGGAAAAGCTCCCAGGCAGGGTGCTGCCCAGGTCCGTTCCCCGTGGTTCCCCTAGACTCTGTCCAGACCTCTGTACTTAGTCCATCTGCAAATAAACTCTCCAGAATTTCCCCAAATGCAGGGTTCTGGTCTTGACAGGGACCCTGGCTGGCTCAAGGCTCTCAGTGTGAAATCCTGTGGCCTGGTGGAGCGGCCGTGCCGACGGTGTGATGTCAGGCCCCTGGCAGTCCTGGTGGGCTTGTATTTTGGGTGAAGACTCCTCCGTTTATGTCCTGAGCAATCACAGGGCGTTACTCCTTATTGCCAACTTTGAACTGTCAAAACCCAGTGATTCTTAAATAAAAAATAATTTGTGTCCAGCACATGGAACAGGTTTTGAAGGGAATTGCTCGTGGTGATTTAGGGAATTGTCAGGTTTCTATTTCATAAATAACAAAATAGAAATCAGGAGCACGTCAGGACGCATTAGTATTTGCCCATAAATAAAAGTGATTTTACTGGAACTGGTAAATTATGCGTCCTTAATTCACTTGGCCAGGCCTGGCACTTTGCTGTATATCCTGGGTTTTCAGCCCTTCCTTGTGTTACAGTTCAGCACAACACACATCCTGGGTCGGAGATATAATAGGAACACAATTGGGAGTGAATAAATCTTGTTTTCTGGGTTTTATTCAGTAGCGTTTGGGTTTCTTTCCCCTGACATATCAGGAAGGATCTTATTGAAAATGGGAGATTAATGTGCTCACTCTCTCTCTTTAAAGCCGAGCATGGAGAAGAAATGCAAAGATTGAAAGTCTGTCAATGAACTTCAGAGGCCAGAATAAAGGGACTGTCCTGTACTAGATGGTTCTGCTGCCTCGGATTTTTTATCTTTGTGCTGCAGAGATGGCCCTGGGCATCTGGTCATGTCATGCAGGCCAAGGCTGGCCCTGAGACTGGTCATGAAGGGTGGCACTCTGGACCTGGACAACCCAGGTTGGACGTGGACACAGGTGGGGAGCTGCAGATAACGCTGGTGGTCACCCAGGACCAGAGGCCAGGGAGTCAGGAGGCAGGGTGCTGAGAGGCTGCAGGGCAGATGCACTTGAACCTGAAGGGCTGGCCCAGGGAGGGATGTTCACCTCAATGTCTTCTGTCTGGCAGAGACAGTCCCTAACAAAGTCAAGGCCCCTGAGTCAACTTCTGGGGCATCGCAGACTCTAGACACAAACCTCTCCTTCCTGCTCAGAGCTCAGTGAACTCCAGCCCCGTCTGCCCCAGCGTTCACCGAGGGCCTGGTGGTCGGGGCTTAGAACTCCTCTTCTTCCCTTTCTCTGGGAAAATACCTGATTTTTCTTGTTGTTTGTTCTTTTTTAAACACATACAACATGATAAAGTGAAGAAAAGACATTATCAACAACATGAACACAGTCAATATGATGCAAATAAGTCAATGCTTCCCTGGGGCACTGCCTTCCCTGTTGGAATGCCCCCATCAGGAGCCTTCGCCCTCTGCAGGGACAGCAGGAGGGCAGCTCAAGGCAGGCCAGCCTGTCCAGCGTGCAGTGCCCCTCAGGGGTGCCAAGCTCCCCCCAGGTTCTGGATGGCCTCCTGGGAGGCACTTCCGACCCGTGCTCCCTCCCACCTCTGGGTCTGGTGGTCCACGCTATGGGAGCCCTCTGTAACCACACTTGGAAAGCCCATCTCGACAGTTTGCATCTGATCCCCACACGGTAAGGGGGATCTCACGCACTGTTGGGGGACAGGAGGCCCCAGGAGGAGCGGTGGCTCAAGGTCAGTAGTGGCTCAAGGTCATGACGGTCATAATCGGTGTGGAACCCGGGTCCTGGTTCTCCACAGCCTCCTGCTGCTCCGCTGCTGGCAGAAGGCAGGAGCCAGAGCTTGATTTCCAGATTGCTCTAGATGTCTGAGCACCAAGTTCTAAAACCCAGACATGACGGTGGCTGGCCATGGTGGGTGGGAAAGGGTCTCAGTTTTGCTCAGTGAAAGAGAAACCATTTTTGTGGAGGTAGTGACCAGTGACAGCCCATTTTTAGTGCCTACTTAAACTGTAATGAAATCTTTCCCCAAGTTTATTTCATTTTTTCCATTTTACAAATGAAGAAATTGAGGTTTAAAGGCACCAAGTTTGTCCACGCGGACCCAGCTGGTCACAGGCCGCCAGCCTCTCTGACCCAAGCTTGTGATACTGCCACCTATGCTGTCTCCTGCTTGACGGGTAAAGGGAAATTGAATTCCAATTATACCACAGAGTCACGCAACGTGTAATCACCATACTTCCTAGAAATTTAAAGACATTTATAGCAAAAGACTAAGTCTATATTTTGGGGGTGTAAGTATCACAGTCTATCTCTATATTTAAGCCACGCTGATTATTTAGAAAGTGTAGCAAATAAGCTGAGGATGATTCTCTGGGTCAGGGAGGGCGGGTGCCGTGCCTGACGGGGCGGATGGGGGCACAGAGAAGCACTGGACGAGACAACGTGGGTAGAGTCCTGGAGGGTACGGTGTAGGCATGGTCTCCAGACGTTTCAGAGTGTCTTCAATCTCCCCCTCACTCTCACTCGTCCAGCAAGCCTGGGGGAGCCGAGCCGAGTCTGGGCACAACTGTGCTCAGGGAGCAGGCGCCAGCCAGGGCAGCCGCGGCCACCACCCTGTGTCCGGCCAGAGAGGCTGCAGGTGGCCCTGGAGCTTGCTCTGGGAGCACTCCAGGAGCTTCTCTTCACTGTGACCAACACCTCCAACAATCGACAAGGGAGGTGGATTCGGCTCGGTTTCAGAGGCCCGGTCCACGGCTAGCTGCGCCCATTGCTCGGGTCTGAAGGGAGGCTGGGCAGCACGGTGGAAGGGCCTGGTGGAGGGAAGCAGCAGTGATGTAGAGAGGAACGGGGCACCAGGGACAGAATGTCACCCCCAAGGCACGTCCCCGTGACCTACTTCCTTCAGCCACACGCTACCTGCCCCAGTTACCTGCGGGTCACAACAGTCCTTTCAGATGATTAATCCATCAGATGGGTTAGTCCACCGATGCAGGTTGGATCCGTGCTCAAAACTAACCACGTCACCTCTGAGCATGCTGAGTGTCCACTTTGTGAGTGTCCTGGGGACACCCCATATCCAACCACACAGACACACTGGGGAGAAAGGGACCCGAGAACAAATCCACCTCACCCCGAGATGTCTCCTCTCAAGGCCCACCTGAAGACACGGTGGGCACTTGGTTTATGTTGGTTCCCAAATGTCCTGTTTGAACAGTAAGGAGACAGAATTCACCTTGGAAACTTCCGGACTGTCAGGAGGCTGCATTCTGATCCCTGGCCTGCTACCAACTGCACGAGCATTCGGTCAGGTCACTGAACAGGGTACAGGATCACGGGTGTCCAGAGCCCAGTCCACGGATGCAGAAAGTCTCCTACGAATCCTGGGTCAGCTGCTCATGACATGACCTTCACCACGTCACAGTCAGCCAGTGCCTCAGTTTCCCAGGCTTTAACACCAACAGTGACACAGCAGTGCCTGGGGTTCCTGTGAGGACGCCAGGACCTGGTGACATGTAAACCCAGGCCAGCACCTGAATGCGCCAGACGGGACGCGAGTGCCTTATGGCTCACGACTGTCCTGTCCACCGCGCCTAACTGGTCTTGTCTGCTCTTACAGGATAGAGCGAAGAGTCAAGGAAAAAAATAACAAGACAATCTTGATTCAAAGGAGAATAATGTTTTTAAAAACTGGTACAGAAACATGTATTGTGGCCATTGGGGTCAGCATCATCTCCTCCTTCTGCCATTTGGGGAACTCGGGAGGAACGCAGACCGAAACGAGGGGTCTCTGATGGTGCTTTTCCTGTGGTCGCCCACTCAGCCCACGCTCTTCCCTGAGAATCACTCTCTGTGAGCCATGATGGCCGAGCATGTTCAACCAGATAAAAGGTGGAGAACCACTCGTGTGCGTGGAATAGGGACGGTTAGCCAATTAAAATGGAAGAAATTCTATTTGCACTTCATTCATTATGGAAAACTGGTCATGACATTTGTCCTCAAGCTCTGCGGGGAACATGATCTGGCATAGCAACAGGCACCGGGTTGGCAGTGCCTTGAGTGGAAGGGGCTCTGCCATCGCCCGACAGTGTGTGTCAGTGAGTTCTGTCGGGTGTCTGCTACCGTCGGGACAAAGCAGACCAAATAAGCCTATTAATATTCAGCCAAATACCAGCAAAGTCCTTGTTCAATGTGATTTATTTATCATATTGATCTTCCTTCCTACGCCAAGAGCAAATTAAATGAGCATTGGCTTGTATTGCCTGGAAAATGCAATACAGATAAAAATCAAATTGTTATCTTCTGTGTACTTGGAAGATTAATTGGAAACTCTATTCTTTTGGTGTTCGATAGAATGCACTAAACAGTTGTTTGGGGAAATCATGGCCTCTGTATAGCGAGGCTGCATTTGTCAGGAGGTATCTCTGGATTCACAAAATATCTAATTAACATTTCTACTTGGGGTTTTTCTTCTAAAAATAGTCAACAAATTGGCCCTGACTCCTAAATGCCTCCTTATGCCCTATTTTACCAGCCAACCCGCATGTATCCTCAGGAGTTGCCAGTAAACGCATCTCACAATGGGAATGCTTCTGCCAGCTGTGAGAGGGGGGTGTCCTCAGGCCGAGTGACGGGAAGGTCTCCCAGGGACCCACAGACTACATGCCTGGGCTGACAAACGCTCACAGAGTTTCTCAAACTCAAATTCACCATGTTTCCTTTTAAGGACTTTGAGACCTTGGTGGCCTAGTACTCAGCTGTGGGGCACTGTCACACCGAGGAAGCAGACACAGGAAGCCAGCCAGGGACCTGCTGTCCCCCGTCAGATGGAAGTCCCGGGCTGCAGGCTGGGGGTCTGAGGCAGCAGACTTCTAGGAGGCAGGGCCTTGTGGGAGGTCCTGAGGTCATCTGGATGGTGGATTAAAGGGGATTGTGGGGCCCTGGCCTGTCCTTTCTTGTCCTGTTCCAAACTCAGGAATTACTCAGTAATCATTGGTTTCTCTCTTAAAATGGAAACTGGGATGAGGAGGACAGGGTAGGTTGAGTGTTTCCTAGTTGTTTGTGATACGAGGCAGTTTGTTCTGCCACGTGCTCCTGCCATGGGGTGCCACCCTTGCCGGAGGCCCAAACCTTATCTTGAACTGGACCCCCCAGAACTGCGAGCCAAAATAAGCCATTTCTCTCTATAAGTTAATAGCCTCAGGTATTTCATTACAGTAACCTGAAACTTACTGATGCACATGCACGCTGTTTACATTCACACAGGTGCACACTGACACCCTCACACACTTGCTCTTGCCCCCCAATCCCTCCTCACGCTGCCCTCTCTTGTCCTGTTCCAAACTCAGGAATTACTCAGTGATCATTGGTTTCTCTCTTAAAATGGAAACTGGAGATGAGGAGGACAGGGTAGGTCCAGTGTTTCCTAGTTGCTTAAGGGTATCCCTGCATTCCAGAAGGATGTACTTGAGCTTAAGTGACATGTAAACCCAGTTTTGAGAGGCAGCAGCTGGAGCGTGGTGGTCCGAGAAGCCACTGAGGCCCTGGGGGATCAAGGACGCAGGTGGTGGCGGGTGCTGTGCTCTTGGTCCCGCTGTCAAGCTCTCACTGGTTTGGGGTGGCAAGGCAGGCTGGCATGGCAGGAGGACAGGGCATTTAGAGGCTGGGTTCATTCTACCACGGAGACGAGCGAGGGTATGTCCGAGTGGGCCCGGCAGACGCGTCCGAGTGGTTTACCTGCAGCGGAGCAATTCTCCTCCATGAATTTTAGGGCTCCTATTCTGCCTGGATTGTGGGGAAGGGCCATACACATTGGATTAAAAATTCATGGTCTGTATTAAATTGATTCTTTGGTATTTATAAAACTTGCTTCTTTGTGTCTGTGATCGATTTTGAAACCCTTCTCTGCATGCCTGAAAAGAAATTTTAGGTGAAGCATTCTACATATAGCCTTTAGAACAAGCTCACAATCTTACTGTTCAAATCTTCTGCACACTTGATCATTTAAATTGATTAGCTATTGAAATAAGCATAAAGTCACCAATATTTTATATTTATCACATTTTTATATGTTCTTCTTGCAGTTTGTAATTTATTCAGTTTGAAGCTACATTAGGTTCATACCAGTTGCAAATTGTCACAGCCCCCTGGTGACTTTTCTCTTTTGTTACTCAGCAGCGTAAGCACTACATCAGAGCCACCTGCCTGACACCCAGGATGCAGCGTCAGCTTTGACTGGGCCAGGGTTTGGCATATCTTTTCCTCTTCCCTTGCTTTCAACCTCAGGTTTCTCTCTTTGCAATATCATGCAGCTAAATACTTGCTTCATATCAACTGAAGACGTTTTTTTAACCTGGGGAGTTTGATCCAATGACGCGTCCTGGGACGGCGGTTTGTGCGGGCCTCGCCTGCAGCCTCCTTTCATACCCTTGTTTGCTGTACGTTTGCTGGATGGTTCAGCTCTCCTCCTCCCCTTTACTATCTTCTTAAAATCAAAAGGTTTTTATAGTTCTTATTTTCTCTCTGCTGCTTTGGAAGTTTTAGATTTTATTCTCATTGTATTAAATAGCTAAGCTGAACTTTCAATTTTAAAACATTTTAAACAATCTCATACTTACAGAAAAGACACAATTGGTGTGCAGGCAACACTGCTGCGATGCCTCTGACGTTAGTGTGCGTTTCACACAAGCAGAGGCGCGGCCTGCTCCCTGTACCCACCAGGCAGCCCCCGCTCCTGACAGCAGCTTTCCACACTTCCCCGTGCCCAGCGAAGCTCAGCCTCACCAACGTTCCCGTGTTTCTCCTGGAGCCGAGCGTCCAGTTCAGAATCCTGTACCCTCCATTGCCTGGTAGTTAGGCTGTGATCCAGAGGTGCTGGGCGCTCCCTCTGTGACTTTTGCATATTGGACAGTCGTGAGGTCGGGGTGGACTGAGCGCCCTTCCGTTTGGGCTGCCTGTTTTCCTGGCTCCAGGTGGATCCGCGCCGTCCTCTGGTGTCCTCGCAGACATGCCGGTTCGTCCCATCGGCCTCTGTCAGGGGCAGGCTCCTCCGAGTGTCTCGTGGGTGGCGCTCACCTGGACCACTGTGGCCACATTCTTCACTGGGAAGTTGCTCCTTCTCTTTATGGGTGGGTTGCGGTGAGGGACTTTGAAGCTGAAAATGTCTCATTTCATCAACTTTTCAATGTACGATTGACTTCAGTGTAGACTGAGGTTTCCCACTTGCGTTCCGTGTGTCACAATCTCCCACTAACGTTCCTTTTCATGTTCCGCAGTTGTCCCAGATCTGGTCAGGGGGACTTCTTGAATGTGCTTGCTGTCTTTTGACACGTCCATCGTGTTTGTTTGTCTGGTTTTTGCTTGTCTGATTTCCTGCCCAATAAGATGTCACATTGCACTTTTCTATCCCATCTCTCCAGAGAACTCGGGCTTCTCATGGCAGAGGATGATATTTAGAAGTCACCATCTGGGCAGAAGTTTTGCTCCTTGGTAGTGGGACTTCTCTGCCTGCCTGCCTGCCCGTCTGCTGTCTGTCTGTATTTCTCTCTCTCTCTCTCTCTCTCTCTCTCTCTCTCTCTCTCTCTCTCACACACACACACACACACACCCCACATTTACTTCCATTGATTGGTTCATTGGAAACAGTGGGTTGGCATTAATTCCTCGTGATCTAAGCTGGGGTTTGTCGGGGGCCTGTGTTGTTGGGGTGTACAGTGTCCCCAAGCGCATGTTGGACAGGGCAGGCATGTTCAGAGGTGAACACTTGGAGTATGAGAGCTGTGAATAATCAAGTGGAGTAATCGTTTGGAAGGAGTAGTCCACCTGGGAAGGGACTGTGGGCAGGTGAGGCATGGCAGGAGGAAGTGGGTCATGGGGAGGAGGCTGTGCCTTTGCGGTTTATATTCTGTCCCTGGTGACTTGCTCTCCCTGCTTCCCATCCATCATAAGCTGAACAGCTTTCCTTTGCCATGTCTTCCCGCCATGAAGCGCCATCTCACTTCAGGCCCAAAGCCATGGAATTGGCTGGCCAGGGACTGACTGGACTCTGAAACTGAATCAAAGTGAGGTTTTCCTCCTCGAAGTTGCTCTTGTCAGGTGTTCAGTCACAGCAATGGGAAGCTGACGGTGCCTTTTCCTTTGCGGACTTCCCCCTTCCTCAGTGACGAAATCTCTGAGTGCCCTGAATCTGAACCATGCCCAGCAGCACCCCACCCCGGGCCCACATGAGTTCCTTCCTGGGCCGCCCCACTCCCACCTTGCAGCAGGCTGCAGCCCCTGCCTCAGGAGCACACTCTGCACTAACTGCTGCTTGTCTGTTCTGCTTTAAGTTCTGGAGATTTAACCTGCTTTAAAAAATGCCTTTATCAGTGCATGTTAGTTACACAGAGTGCTGGGTTTCTTCGTGGCCTGTTGAGATAGACATAAAGACAGACATTTGGACAGTTTTATCCCCCACCTCTGCTCTGCCCCTTCCTCTTTCCTCCTCCCGAATGGTCTCTGCTACTCTCACGGCAGCCCTTTCCCAGTTTCCCCTCTAGCTTCCACACATGAGAGAAAACAGGCCGCACTTTTCTCAGTCTGGTTTATTTCATTCAAGATCGAGGTCTCCAGTTCCATCCACCTTTCTCCAAATGATGTCATTGTTTTTTTCTTTAGAGAGAGAGAGAGAGAGAATTTTTAATATTTATTTTTTAGTTCTCGGCGGACACAACATCCTCGTTGGCATGTGGTGCTGAGGATCGAACCCGTCGAGAGTGCGCAGGAGTTCCTCTCTCACCAGCATCGATTGCCGTCTGTGTGCTTGACGGCTGCCGTTCTGACTGGAGTGAGATGGAACCTCAGTGTGGTTTTGATCTGCATTTCCCTGATTGTTGGGAATGTTGGACATTTTCAGATTTGTTGGTCATTACATTTCTTTTTTTTTTTCTTGAGAATATCTATTCAGTTAATTTGCCCTTTTATTGATTAGGTTGTTTTGTTGTCTATTCAGTTAATTTGCCCTTCTATTGATTAGGTTATTTGTTTTTCCTTGTCTATTCAGTTAATTTTCTCTTTTATTGATTAGGTTACTTGGTTTTTTCGTGTTGAGTGTTTTGAGTTCTTTCTGTATTCTGCGTATTATTCTCTGTTGGAAGATGAACTTCCACAGACTTTCTCCTATTTTGGAGGTTGCTTTTCCCTGTACTGTTTCCATTGCTGTGTGAAGGTTTCTAATATGGTGTCAGCCCATTCATTGATTCTCTCTTCCTGACCATAGGAGTCTTTTCAGGAAGACTGCACCTGTGCCTATGTTTAAGTTTTCTCCTATTTTTTTTTCTGAAAGCTGCAGTTTCTGGTTGTATCCTGAGGTCTTTGGTTGAGTTGACTATTGTGCAGGTGAGACCTAGGGAATCGAATCTAGTTTTTCAACATGTGGAAATCAGTTTTCTCAGCATCACTTATTAAAGAGGCTGCTTTTTCTATAATGTATGTTTATAACAGCTCTGTTAAGAACCAGATGTAGCTGTATGGGTGTTTCTCTGTCTTCTATTTTGTTCCATTGGTTTACTTGCCCGTTTTTGTAGCAGTACCATACTTTTTTGTTACTATAGCTCTGTAGTATTGTTTGAAATATGGTATTGTGATATCTCCAACATTGCTCTTTTTGCTCTGGATTGCTTTGTCTATTCTTGGTCTTTTATTTTTCCCATATGGATTTTAGGTCTAACTTTTCTAGTTCTGTGAAGAAGATCATTGGTATTTTCATGGGGAATGCTTGAATCTGTGGATTGCTTTTGGTAGTATGGCCATTTAAACCATATTAATTCTGACTAACCATGAGCATGGGTATCTTTCCAACTTCTAGTATCTTATTTAATTTCTTTCTTAGGTGTCCTAGAATTTTTATTGTAGAGGACTTTCACCTCTTTGTTTAAGTTTATTCCTACATATTTTATTTTATTTTTTGAAATTACTATGAATGGAATTATTTTCCTGAAATTCTTCTCAGCTAATTCATTATTACCACATAGAAAAGCTATTGAATTTTATATGTTGATTTTGTATCCAGATACTTTGCTCAATTTATCATCTCTGGAAGTCTTCTAGTGCAACCTGTAGGGTCTTCCAAGAATAGGATCATATCATTTTCAAATAGGGATGATTTGATTTCTTCCCTTCCCTTTTGCCTCCATTTCTTTCTCTTGTTAATTGCTCGGATCATAATTTCCAGGCATGACATTGACTAGGAATGGTGAATGTGGACATCCTTGTCTTGTCCTGATTTGGGGGAAATGCTTTTGGTTTTTCCCTTCAGTGTTATGATGGCCTTGGGTTTGTCTTGGGTAGCCTTTTTGATGCTGAGATACGTTCCTTCTATCTCTAGTTTCTTTAATATTTTTATCATGAAGGGTGCTGAATTTTGCCAAAGGCTTTTTCTGTATCTATTAGATGATTACTATTTTCTTTTGTCCTTTGTTCTATTTATGTGGTGAATTACGGTTTATTGATTTCAATGTATTGAACTATCTGGGAAGAAACCATCTTGATTGTGGTGCATGATCTTTCTAATGTTTCTTGAATTCAATTTGCTGATTTCTATTGAGTATTTCTGCATCTGTGTTGATCAGATGATGAACATGTCTCTGTAGTTTTTTCCCCTGAAGTGTCCTTCTCTGGTTTTGGTATCAGGGTGATACAGGATTTGAGAATGAGTTTGGAAGCACTTCTTCCCTTTCTAGATCATGCATAACTTGAGGAACATTGGAGTTAGTTCTTCTTTTAAAGATCTGGTCAACTCCATCTGGCCATAGGTTTTTCTTTGCTGGGAGGCTTTTATCACTGCTTCAATCTCATTGCTTGTTAGAGGTCTATTTAGGTTTACTATGTCCTTTTGGTTCAGTATTTTTAATTAGAGCTTTAAGGTTACACACAGTAGTGGGCTCATTCTGACAAACTCATACCTGCATGGAAATTGATTTCAGTCTAGTTTTGATAAGTTATGTGTTTAGAAGTTTACCCACTTCTTTTATATTTTCCAATTTATTGTTTTATATGTTTTCAAAATAGTTCCTAATGATTCTTTGGATTTCAGTTTTTTTCTGTTGTAATATTCTCATTTCCGTATATATTTTATTGACTTGAGTCTCTTCTCTCTTCTAGTTATTTTTCTAGGGGTTTATCAATCTTGTTTATTTTTTCAAAGGACTAACTCTTTGTTTCATGAATCCTTATATTTTTTTAAGTTCCTATTTCATTAGTTTTAGCGCTAATCCTTATTGCTTCTTTCCTTCTACTAGTTTTATGATTGGTTTGTTCTCGTTTCTCTAAGACCTCAAGAAGCATCATTAGGTTGATTATTTGAGATCTGTTTGTGTGTGTGTGTGTGTGTGTGTGTGTGTGTGTGTGTGTAGTCATTCAAGTCTGTAAGCTTCCCTCTTAGAACTGCCTTTGCCTTTGCTGTATTATACAGATTCTGGGATGTTGTGTCTCCATTTTTGTTGGTTTCTAAGAATGCTTTCATTTCCCCCTTAATCTCTTCATCATTCAGAAGTATATTACTCAAACTCAATGTATTCATATAATTACTGTAGCTTTTCTTGTTGATTTTTGATCTCATTCCATTATGATCTAAAAAAATACAAAAAATGATTTAAAGTTTTTTTGTATTTGCTAAGACTTGCTTTATGGCTGAGTACATGGTCAACTTTGGGGAAAATTCCATGAGTGATTAAAAGAAAATATATTCAGCTATTGTTGGAGAAAATATTCTGTAGATGTCTATTAAGTCCAGTTGATCTCCAGTACAGTTTAAACATGATGTGTCTGTTGATTTTCTGCTAGATGACCTGTCTGTTAGTGAGAGTGGCATATTTTAGAACTTAGTATTGTTGTATTGTCATCCATAAGTCCCTTTATATCATTATTTTATAAAATTGGGTGTACTGATATTTGGATTACAAATATTTACAATTGTCATATATTTTTGTTGTATTGTTGCCTTTACCAATATGTAACGATCTTCTTTGACTCTTCTGACTAAATTGGCCTAAAGTCTGCTTTATCTGATATGAGGGGGGCTACTCCTGCTCCATTCCGAATTCCATTTCATGAAGTATCATTTTCCAATCTTCCACTCTCATTCTGAGTGTCTTTGCCTATGAGATATGTTTTTCTGAAACAACACACAACTGAGTTTGTTTTTTGTAATCTAATCCACTAGTCCGTATCTTTTAATTGAAGAATAGAGGCCATTTTACATTCGATATTATTCTGGAGGTATGGATTACTTCCTATCGTTTCTTTTTATTTCTAATGTCAATCCCTGTGGATCTTCTGACTTCCTCTGTAGTTCTTGGCCTCGCCGTTACCTACAAAGTGCTGGACCCCTGCAGCTGCAGGTTTCATGACATAAGGCCAAGAAAGGCGTCCTGGGTCCTCTTGACAATGGGGAGTTGCTGGCTGTGCACACGGAGGCTCACACTCAGCCTCGACTCCCGGGGTTCCAGTCATCCTCCTCCAGGTCAAACAGCAGGACTCAGGCTGCATTTAGCCTGGTCCTGGGAGAACGGGTCACAGACGGGGCAGTTACCGCATCCTGAAGGCAAGTATGACTTGATCTGTGCAACCCCAGCTCAGGGTGCTCCCACGAAAGGTACCCCCTCTCTGTTCCTGCTAGGACCGGGCTGCTGACCCCCTTCCTCCTCAGTGCCTCACCCTCATTCTGTGCGTTTTCAATTTTGCCTTCATCATCACAAGAGCCTCATGTCTTCGTCTGGCTTATTAATAAATGTCAATCTCATGTGTTCTCAGTACCCTCTCGGCCCAGGGCCAGCTGGACACAGGGTGCCTTGAAGACCAAGTTTGCATAGGATGCCCACAGGGGCACTGTCTTTAAAAGCTGAGCTGAGATTTGGTTCAAGTACCCATGGGGGTGGTGTCCCCGCAGGGCAGGAGGGGTGGACCCAAAGGAGGAGTCACCCTTGCAGCATTGCTGAGGCCCTTCCCGAGGCAGGGAGGCTCACTCCGTGCTGAGCCTTCCAAGGGCGACAGAGACACGTCTCAGACCCAGCGACCTGAGGATCAGCCACAGACTTTGTCCCCCGCTCCTGCCCCTGTCATGTCCTCCTGAGGCATGACCCCGGGGCACCCATGGGGTCCACGGCCTTCAGAACAGGATGCGACAGAAGCACTGGTGGAGACATAGCTGGCCCAGGTGCCCTGCCCCTGTTCCTTATCACCAGGGCTGAGTGTCAGGCAGGACCCCTGGCCTCCCTTTACTGAGAACGTTCAGCAGACTTGGCATGTGAGTTCTTCCTCTTTCCTTAGAGATACGTGTATTTTAAAAGCCTCTCACCAGTTCTACAACCTAGGAGTGTCTTTCTCAAGGACCCAGTAGCCATCCTTCTGAGAAGTGAGCATCAAGGAAGAAGGTGTTGGAAGTCGCCGCGGCTCCAAAGACTAACTTCCCCATCCCCCAAGAAGAGCCGTCCAGTGGTGAGCCCTGCTGGCTCACATGATCCTTACCCACCAATCAGACTAGCCCTGCTGGCTCACATGATCCTTACCCACCAATCAAAAAGCACCCCATGCCAACTGTCAAAATTTTCAACCATTACACTGTCATAACTGTCAACCCCCCCCCCCGCTCTATAAATATGCAGAGGTATTCCTCAATAAATGGGCATTTTCTCTGGACGGCAAGCCTTGATAGTTCTTTCATGGGTGCCAAAACCCGGGAGGGGGAATGCCTCGCTGCTCGAGGGCCCCCTCTCTCAAGGCTTGCCGTCCTCGTCCATTCTTTCGAGCGCTGCTCACAACACCGGCTCTTCAGTAGGTGAGTTCCCCTATCAGGTATCCAACTTCAGACGGGCTACGCAGGGGCTTTGACCGTGATCGTCCGGCAAACCTCTGATGCCCAATCTGGAGGAGAGAACGCACCCCACCACGACCTTCACGGTCACGGTGGACTCTCTGGAACCCGGTTCATGAGCGGGAGGTCCTGAGGGGTGGAAGAACAGGCACTCCCCCCCCCCCCCTTAACCACCCTTGTCCCTCTCCTGACCTATGGGGGCCTCTTCTTCCCTCCCTGCAGACTCCCCCTTATTAAATTCTGCACACAAGATTGGCCTTACTATCAATTGGACAATCAACGTCAGTGGCCCCAGGAGGATCCCTAGATCCTGCAATTCTCAGAGATCTGTTTAACTTCTGTGAAGCGCTTGAAAAAGTGGAAGGAGTTCCCCTATGTGGAGGCTTTTTCTCTTCTTCGTTCTCACCCTGATGTATCCGGCAGATGAACCCCCTCCCTACTGACCTCCCCCTTCGGCTCCGTCCAGCCCCTCAGGTGCTCCCCCTGACTCAGCCGACACCTTTAGTTCCCTCCAAACTAGGTCTTGCTCCCTAGTCCCACAAACCATGGCCCCTTTAAGAGAGGTTGCTGGACCTGAGGGCATTATCTGGGTACATGTCCCGTTCTCTATGAATGACCCCATGCAACTCGAGCGAAGGTTGGGCTCATTCCCACAGATCCCAGAGTTTCAGTGGGTCCTCCAGGCTTAGCGCCTCACTTATATGTTATTGGCTAATACTCTCCTTCTTGAGGAACATACCAGATTCTGGGAACTTGCCGGAGCCCATGCGGATGAAACTCACCAAGTTGATCCCCATCACCCTCCGGGGCCACTTGCTGCCCCAGATCAAACTCCCGAAACCCCAGATGGCCGTCATGTCCTTATGACATATTTCCTCTTGTAGAGCTACCCCGACATCTGGGCTAAACCAGAAAGAGTTCAAACAAGGCCCTGCCACCCCCCAGACTGAGCTCTTGGCAGTAGCCTTTAAGGTTTTTATGCTCGCCCAGGCCCTGCAGGGTGCTTCCTTGGGTCGCCGCCCATCACCGAAAACCCCCCTGGGTGCCTGCTTCAAGTGTGGCAAGGAGGGACATTGGGCCAGGGCATGCCCCTCACCACGTACTCAGCGTACTCCATGCCCTAAATGTCAACAACAAGCTCATTGGGCTCTGACTGTCCTAGATCCCGTAGGAGGCCTATGGCCAGGGAACCCTCCGACCTTGTGGGCATGGCAATCGATTGACGGTGCTTTGGGTCCTTGTCCCTGGCCATAACGATCAATAGACAGGAACCCAGGGTGCGGATTCAGGTGGATGGACGCAAGGTTGACTTTCTCCTTGACACCGGGGCCACCTTCTCTGTCCTGACAGAATTCTGGGGGCAAACAGTGCCGTCCACCTCTCCTATTGTCGGGGTAGGAGGAAAGACCATCTATCCAAGAAAGACTCCCCTATTACTCTGTTCCATAGACAACTTACCATTCTCTCAGACATTCCTAGTTATGCCCCAATGTCCAGTTCCTTTGCTCGGCCGAGACATTCTCTCTAAATTCAATACAACAATCAACATCCGGGCTCCTGGCATCAGTCAGGCCCCAGAATTGGCCTGTTCATCTTTTCTGGCCCTTTTGGCAGAAGACTGGCCATTCTGCTCCACTTGTGAGTCTGACATGAAACACCATACTAACCTGGTTGACCCGATTGTATGGGATACCCACACCCCCTCCACCGTTTCCTGCCCACCAGTTAACATTCATCTCAAAGACATACCTTCCCCAATCAGGCTCAATACCCCCTGTCCACAAAAGCTCTTCTGGGCCTACAACCTATTATTCAGGACCTTCTTAGCAAGGGGTACCTCCGTCCTGCTCATTCCCCTTACAATACTCCCATACTAGCAGTAAAAAAGCCCAACGGGTCCTACCTATGACTCATCAACACCTCTGTTAGGCCCATACATCCTTTGGTTCCCAACCCATACACCCTGCTGTCTCAGATCCCCCACACGGCCACCCACTTCTTGGTCATAGATTTAAAGAATATATTTTTGCCTTTAACCTGGACTGTCCTTCCTCAGGGATTTCGAGATAGTCCACACCTCTTTGGACAAACCTTGGCCTCCAACCTCCAATATTTTCACCCCCAGTGCACTGAACCCACCCTCTTGCAATATGTTGATTATCGTCCAGCAAATCTCTTTGCCCACCTGCGGGGAGGAAAGCACCCCTCCACAGCCTTTAAGGCTACAGTGGCCCTCAGGGACTCCTTCCTTGGGCAGATTCGAAAGTCCTAGTCCTCTCACCTTTAAGACTCGGCCGCTAGAGAGACGCTTACCCTCCTCTTCCTCTCCCCTCTTTCTGGCCCTGGGAGTATCCGGCCTCTCCAGGAGGGGTCCCGAAAAGATTTGGCCAAGGTCTCCCATGGCTCCGGCTCCGTTCAGGACGAGAGCTTCGACTGTCAGGATTCAGTGACGACCAATCTCTGCAGCTCGAACCTGCCACTTAGGCACTCCTGATTTTGGGCTCTAGTGGGGACACCCCTTTTGCCAATAAATCAGTTTCCTCCTTCTCTGTGTCCTCTTCCCTCCTCCTTACATGGGTAAGGTGTCCCCTCTGCCGGTCCACTCTCCCCTACAATGCCTCTTGGATGAAACGTAGCATCCAGGACTGGCCCACTTATCCCTTAGACAACCAAAGCAGTTGGCCCCTTCTGGGTCCCTGGATCCTTCCATTCTAAGGGATCTCTTCCAGGCTTTCTTCTTGCTCCGATCCAATCCTGCTCTCTGCACCCCTTGCAAACCTCTACAAATTCTTCTAGCCCATCCAAAGGGCGCTCAACAGTTGACACAGTTCTCCTACTTAATTTCTTGGCCTTAAAGGAATATTGGGCCTCTCCACAAAAGGCCCAAATAGCATGTACCTAGGGCTCTCTATCTCTCAAGGGAAAAAGGCCACTACAGTAGGCAGAAAACAGCTTATTGTGTCTGTACCTACACCAAAGACCAAAGGTGACTCTCCTTCTGTGTTTGACTGGGTACTTCAGGGCCTGGATTACTTTTGAATTTCTCCCTCCTCGCCAGGCCGCTATATAATCTGGCCAAGATGAACCCCTACTCTCAGCGGAAGGGAAGCCCTTTAAAAAGGCCCTCCTCTGGGCACCTGCCCTGCATCTCTCTGACCTCTCCCGACCCTTCACCCTCGATGTAAAAACAGGGACAAAGTCTGGGTGTTCTGGGTCAGAAATATGGCCCCACATTTGCACTAGTGGCCTACCTATCCAAACAGCTCGACCCCACTGTCAGGGGCTGGCCCCCATCCTCAGAGCCCTAGCAGTGGCCCATGACCTCCAGAAAGAAGCTCACAAGCTTACCTTTAGCTCCCTGCTAACCTTCTCATCTCCTCCCATCTAGAGGATTTTCTCACTTACAAAGGGCTACAGTCACTTCCTCCTTCCAGGGTTCTATCCCTCCTTGTCTCTCCTTGAAAATCCCTCCATCTCTTTTCAGCCCTGCTCTCCATTAAACCCTGCCTCCCTCCTCCCATCTTCTCCCTCACAAGATCCCGTCCACAAATGCCTGGAGGTATTAGAGACGATTTCACCCTGCCCTACCACCATCTCTGAGGGACCCCTGCCCTCTTCGGACCTCGTCTGGTTCTCAGATGGTAGCTCCTTTATACACGAAGGGGTTAAAGTGAGGGGTATGCTGTTGTTTCCCTCTCATCCATCATGGAGGCAAAACCTCTCCCACCCAATACCACCAACCAACAAGCTGAACTCATAGCTGCCACAAAGGCATGAGAGCTAGCGGAGGGAAAATCCCTCTCCCTATATACAGATTCCAAATACATCTTCCATATCCTGATCTCCCACGTAGCCATTTGGAAGAAAGGGGGCTATGGACCACCAGAGGGATGGCAGTCATTAATTCTACTCTTATTTCTGGATGACTACAAGCCTCCATCTGCCTTCCCAACTGGGAATAATCCATTGCAAGGTCCCAAACTGACTCCTCCCTTACTACTACAGGGAATTCCAAGGCCGATCAAGCCACTCGATCAGCTGCCCCACAGAGCTTTACTTCCTCTCCACTACTCTTGGTTACCACAAGGGATCGGTCCAAAGATCCCCAACAACTCTTCCAGTTTCTTCACTCTATTCCATTCTAGTCCACAGAGTCTCACTACTTTCCTTCACTCCTTTTTCACCCTTTCCCCACACGATAAGACCTTCCTACAACAGATCACTTCCGCTTGTCAGATCTGCCAGGGAACCAATACCAATACTCCATTAAAACCTAAACCTTTCCCTTCTCATCAGGCCTTCGGCCATACCCCGGCTGCAGACTGGCAGATTGATTTCACCAACATGCCCCGAGTAAAAAACAAGCCTTTCCCACTTCTAACAAGCAGGCCTCTAGGTAGTTGACTCATAAACCCCCTATTTCGGGATGCCCACTTCTATCCCATCAGACAATGGCCCAGAATTCACCTCGCAGACAACTCAGGGACTGGCTCACGCGCTATCACTCCCTTGGCATTTCCATTGCCCTTACCGCCCCCAGGCTTCCGGAAAGGTTGAAAGGACCAATCGGTCCCTTAAAGAGACACTCACCAAGTTCACCATGGAATTAAGCCTGGACTGGGTAAAGGTGCTCCCCTTGGCTTTATTGAGCATTAGAGCCTTGTCAAAGAAGCCTTCTAATCTCTCACCTTTCAAAGTCATGTATAGCCGTCCCCTTGTTACTCCCGGACTGCCTACAGAACCCCTACCCATCTCCGAAACCTGTGTCCTGCCCCTCCTCTTCCATCTACGCTCTGAACTCTGGCGCTATCAAGACTGGCTCCTTCTTGACCCCAGTCTCTCTCAAAACTCTACCTCCTAACACCTGGTCAACTTTTTTACTATTGCCCACTGGGGGAAAAGCCCCCTTTAAAACCAAAATGGGAGGGTCCTGCTCAGGTGATTATGTGCACTCCCTTAGCGGTCAAACTCAAACTACCTAATAACCAACTTACCCCATGGATTCATATTTCCAGGCTTAAGCCCGGCACTCCAACACCTTCATCAGAAGAGCCAACGATCGCCACCTGTCATTAAGTACTCTTGTTAATGCTCCCCCTCATTTCTGACCCCTCTTGGGTCCTCTCTTCCTGTGTCTGAAGATTCAAGGCAAGTGACCCTAAGGCCCCCCTCCAGCCAGACCCCCCCCACTTGCTTGAATCTGGCTGGTAGTGGGACCATTGTGTGTTGTCCTTCTGACAAACCACTTAGGTGTCCAGAGCATGGTGACCCCTGAATAAGTGTGATCATAAGAGAGCACTTTACCAGTTGCCTTCTGGGCCTAAGGAGGAACATGTGTGTTTTGTTTACCCTCCCAGATTCGTAAGAATTTCAAGTATCAGTATTTAAAATTGAGTTGTTTTACGTAAAACCTGGAGAGCGCTGACTGCTCTCGAAGGGAAATATGGCAACAATGGGCCACCATCCTCCCTTGGCCGCCTTCGAGAAAGACAAAGAGAGAAGCAAGCTGGTAACCCAGTTAGGAGAAAGTTTGAAGAGCAGCCTTAATAGAGAGGGGAGGGAGCTAGATTGGACTAGGAATGAAGAGTGGAATTGAGGGTGTTAGGTGCAGGACAGGTTGGTCTGCAGGGCATGCCAAACAAAGTTAGCTGCAGGATGACCTGGCCTCTCAAACCCTCTGTCTGGTTCTATATCACCTGTTTGCTTCAAGCCCAAACGCCCAAGCCCCCACTCAGGGTTGAACATTTAACCCCCCTTGGGCCACAAGGCAGCTTGCAGACCCAGAGACCCCAATTAGATTTGGGCTATAAAAACTCCCTGTGCCTGTTCCTTCCCTTTATCATAAAGTTCATTCAGACTCAGGTGGGTAAAAAATTTCTAATCAAGCTTTTAACCAGCTTCTCCTCAGGAATTACCAACTCCAGCTACTGATGATACCTCCATTCGAGACCTATGCCGAATGGACTGACGTCATCATGGATCTGTGGTGGCAAGGAACCTTCGTTGATCTGGTTCCTGAAGTTATACCGGTCTTCTCTGCCCTCCTGTGGGGGCTCCTTACTTCCCTCCTCTCTTTCTCCCACACTGACCAATCTCAGCAGGAAGCAGCCAGAATGAGTCGACGTCCACTCTCATTTAATAACAAAGAGGGGGGAATGTTGGGAGTCGCCCCGGCCCAAAAGACTAACTTCCCCATCCCCCAAGAAGAGCCGTCCAATGGTGAGCCCTGCTGGCTCACATGATCCTTACCCACCAATCAAAAAGCACCCCATGCCATCTGTCAGACCACCCTTGGCTCTATAAATATGCAGAGCTGTTCCTCAATAAACGGGCATTTTCTCTGATGGCAAGCCTTGATTGTTCTTTCAGAAGGCATCCATATTCCCAGTCTCCATGGGCAGTAAAAGCCTGTGTGGCAAATATCATTCAGCGGCTTCTGTTTAAGATCCAAGCAGAAATTTGGCCATTGGAGTCTAGGCCCTAGGTCAGGCTGACTAAGCAGCCAGTTGACTTGTTCTCATTCCTTGACTGTTCAGCTGGTTTCCATTCCTGCCTGCTGTGTGGACAGTCAGCCTGGGCTTCAGGAGCTGCTGGCAGGGACTGCAAGGTGTTAGGGTCCGGAGATGGAGAAGTTGGCTTCCTGCTTAGAGGGACGCTTGCCCTTGAGTGTCACTTCTGACCCCTGGGTGGCACATCTTTGTCCATCTGGCAGATCCAAGTCCCTCCATCACGGCAGGCATCTCTCAGGGAGTCCTGGGGCCGCTCGTGTCTTTGGAGATGGCCCTTGCAAGATAACGAGATAACGAGATAATGCAGTTGCTGATGGTTTCGGCTAGAGTTTTTCTCACCTCCCCACAAGCACTGGAGTGAAGGGAGAGGGTGTAAATTGAAAAGCAAACTCATCTTTCAAGTCCACAAAAAAGATTAGATGAGGGGGAGAGGAGGAGTGGCAAGAGGCAGACAGACATCCTGCTGCAGAGAGATTTAAAGGTAATCACAGGACTGCCCGTAAAATGTTTATGGCGTCCTGGGAATAATTGAATATTTCCTGGATTGTTGTGCTGAAATTTTATGAGCCAAACCAAAGACCTTTAAAGCTTATTTTCTTCTGCTCTTCAATAGGTTTAATTAAAGTTGGACTTGAAGTTTAAACTCGAGATTTAAAATCAAACAACTCTAGAAGCTTACACGGCACCAAGGCGGGTGCGATGCAGTTGAGGAATGCACACAGATGGTCATCCTCACCCCAGCGGCACTGCACTTGTGATGGATTTGGACAAATGGGTACGGTGTGTGCCCATCGGACAGAAGGCTTCACTGCCCCCAGGCCTCGGCGCTCCACCCACTGGCCACACCTCCTTACCCTGCTAACCCCTGCTCTTTTGCCTCTCCATGGTTGTTTTTTCTAGAAAGTGCTGTAGTTTGAACATGGAGTCTGCAGTCTTCAGGTTCTTTCACTCAGTAATCTTTCACTCTGCACCAGGGTGTCTTCCTTTTTCTTTAATGGCCTTTTATTTTTATAGCAGTGATATTTACTTTTCATTTACTGATGACTTAGGGTGGCTTCTGAGTAGGAAATCCACTCATTCGTTTTTATCAAAAGTGGTCTTCCATTGCTAAGAACCACAGGAGATGGAAGCATGGGTTCCACGTCGTGGAGGTTCAGTTACCTCTTCCCTGTGTGACTCTAGAGGCCTTTTCCCACTTCCCACAAAAGGGGGAAGTGGGAAAAGATAAGGGTGCCCCATAGGCACCACCTCACCTGACTGCTTCTCCAAATGGGTGTGGCCCTCACTTTGAAGGACTTATTTCTCAAGGAATTTCAATGGTCCTTGAAATAAAAGGTCAATGTGTCCTTGTTTTTATGAACCAGAGCTTTTAGTTGCGAGGAATTGGTGATAAATATGTCTTCAAATTTCAACATGATCTGGACTCTCATGCTTCTTCCTTCTGGTCCTAACCCATAGCCTAGGTCATGTTTGCTTGTGTTGATTGTAAGTACAGGAAGGGGGCCAGGACAGCATATCCTGACATCCCAGTGTGCTTCCTAACTTAGTGCCAAAGGAAATGCTAAAAGAAACACTTTCCATGCTCCCTGTTTCTTTGGAGTTGGAGTTTCTGAGTATGTGATGGTCAACTTAGTTCTTCCCTTCCCCGCCCCCCACTCCCTGTCCATCAAAGCACATGTCTAATGTGTTTAGATGAGCTATGATTGAGCACTAGGGTTAAAAGCTGACACAGGGTATTCTCTTTCTCCAAAAGCAGAAGTTACTACAAGGAAGACTTCATCCGCCAGACTCTGGATGAGCCTGCGCCATCTTTGATTGATGGCAAAGACATTGGTGCCCAAGAAGGCAGTTAGAGTTGCTTCTGACATGACTCTTTCTTTCTTTATTCATGGATTTTTTCCAAAAGGCCAGGAAAAATGAATAATGACATCAGTGTAATGGCTTTTCTATATCCATTTGTATTTTATTAGTTCTCAGCTCTCGGTCCAAGTCTTATACTGTTGGAAGGCTTGTGAGCTGAATTACCTCCTGCAATCCTTTAGACCTGCCCCTTACAGGTGGTTGTGACTCCTTCCATTACAGACATTGGCAATGCCTCTTCTGATGAACAAGAAACTGTCCAATGTTTGTAGTTCAAGTTCCTCATTCTACAGATGAGAAAAGTGAGGAAGAAAGAATCCAGTGCTTCTTAATATATCACTGACACTTCCTTTCCATATGTGCTATTTTAAGATTTACTAAGGTAAAATTGACTGTAAAAAATTTTACATTTTAGGGTGTGTGTTTTGATGACTTTGGACATATGTATACACCCATCACACCATCACGGCTATCAAGGTCCTACACATATCCACCAACTGCAAAATTTCCCTGTGTCCCTTGGTGGTGGTTGTATGTGGTGAGAACACATGGCACGAGAGCTGTCCTTTCGCTGTATCTTGAAGTGCACAGTAAGCTTGTCAGCTCCAGGTGCTGGGCTGAGCAGTGGATCTCTACAACTTACTCACCTGCATTACGGACACTTCACACCACTGAGCAAGACTCCCCCTCCCCTGCTCCTAGTGTCTGGTGACCACTGTTCCACTCTGTTTCTGAGTTGGACTAATTTGGCTACTTTGGGAAATGTCCCAGCATGGATGAACCTGGAGGAGGTCGTGGTAAATGAAAGAAGCCAGGGGCAGGACAATCACCACATGAGTCCACTTCTAGGAGGTGCTGAAACAGTCAGACCTGTAAGCGGTATGCTGTAAGTTATTTGGTTAAATGAACACAAGTGGCATTAAAATTTGTGCCAGGTCCCTTTACAGTTATTACCACTAGTGAAGTCAGTGCTGTTATCCTGCCCATGTCACTGAGGAGGAAATAACTTGGCCACAGTCACAGAGTTCATGGGGGGTCCTGCCTGATGAAGACATGGCAGATGGTCTCCACGGCCCACAGCCCCCACCCAGCCTGCGTCTGCAGTGTCCCCACCGCTCCATGCTACCAACAGGCATATTGGTGCTGGCTCTTATTAGCTACCTTCATCTGGAAAGCCAGATCTTAGCTCAATTACAACATCTCAAGTTGCTCCTGAGGGATATTTTTCTTTCAAATTTTAAAGTCCTTTGAGGATCTCAAAAAATGATCATTCCTTTTTACTCTTGGTGGCCAGGGGCTTAAAAAAGTGTTAATGTATTTATCTCATGTGTCTTAATTATTCAAAGCATTACGGAAAGAGACAGCAAGCCTGTCTCAGTCAGGAGAGTTCTTCTTCTCCTTTGATATAAAAAGGGATGCCCAGAAGCATAATTATTTCCAAAGATGACTTTTATCTCGTCACACCTGCTGAGACCCCTGGGTTCTCAGTAGGCGTTGGAAGCAGGCAGGTGCCTTGCCTGTTTTTAGCTGTCTCAGCTGTTTTGTGATGGAAAGAAGAGAAGCCACCTGATGGGAAATGCTGTTTGGTTTCAGGGTAAAGGCAAATTTTCTCTTAATTCAGGGGAAAATCCCCCAGTTCTTTAGGAGCCCATAGGCACTGTTAAGGAAAAGGGTAGCAAATCCACAGTGGAACAGACTGATCTTTCTGAGGCCTAACCTGGGTTTGCCCCAGGGGCTGCCGCTCGGGTGGGCATATCAGGAAGGTCAAGGTTGTTTGGTCTTACTCTGGATGAACATGATATGTCGCAGGGTTGGTGGGGTCAACTGTGTGACACATGAGTGAGGGTCACATGTGTTGGGGAGAAGCAGATGGCCCTTCCAGATGAGGCAGAGGACTGTGGGTGGACCCCTGCAGGCCTCTCAGAGGACAGAGTGGGATGATTGGCTCACAGTGGCCCCAGCAACATCTAGCTGATTGGCTCCTCTGTGGTGATGCTCATTGGAGATGCTCATTGAGCTGTTTCCCTGCCCTTTCAGACTGCCAGCTGATGATTGGCTCACAGCTGCCCCAGCAACATCTAGCTGATTGGCTCCTCTGCGGTGATGTTCATTGGGCTGTTTCCCTGTCCTTCAGACTGCCAGCTGATGATTGGCTCACAGCGGCCCCAGCAACATCTAGCTGATTGGCTCCTCTGCGGTGATGCTCATTGGGCTGTTTCCCTGCCCTTTCAGACCACGGAGCTGCTCATTGGGGGACTTCTTTGGCTCTGCCCACACGACAAAGCCAATCGGCCTCAAGAGCAGGAGGATTGGGGGAGGTGGAGAGGCTTGTGTAGGGGTTAGAGGCTTGTGGGAAGCCGGTGGTGGCAGTTGGGCTCTGAGGGTTTTTTCCTGAGGAGCTGTTTTGTTTGGCGTGTGTGGTTCTAAAAATAAAGTTAGTTTCTTTCGACAAGTGGCTCCTGAATTGTGCCCAGCCAGACTGTGGCATTTGATGGCCCATACGGGGAGCGGCTGAGGGTAAGTAAACTGCTCGCCCCTGAGGGCAGGGAGAGAGGATGGGTAGCCATTCTAAGATTCCTCTTTTGTTTTGCTTCATTTTTGTTTTAAGTTGCCTGTCCCTGGAGATGAGTGAGACTGAAGAAAAACCGCTCACATCTGAGGAAAAACTATTTGCGTCTGAGGAACAGATACGGAGAAAGGACGGATGGACATTTCAGGAGGATAGAAAGGCTGATATAATGATTTTGTGTGATTCCATTTTTATTTCATTCTGTCTCAGTTTTGTTTGGCATCATCTTGTTGGGTTGTATTATAGTAGAAATATGGGATCAGAAATTAGTAAAAAACAAACTGAAAGAGTGTTAAGTAAATTGTTAGAGGAAGGAGGCATCTCAGTAAAATCAAGAACAGTCAGGGCATACGTTGATACAATACAACAATGTAGCCCAAGGCTTTTTAAGGAGGAGTTGTTAAATATATCACAGTGGGACCATCATGGTGAAGATTTAAAAAGAATAGAAAAGAACAGCCCAGCGACTCTGCCAGTTGGCACATTGACATTGTGGGCGTTGGTATCTGGTTTGCTTAGTCCAAAGCCTTCATTTCAGACAATGGTAGAGGAAGGAGAAGACATATTGATTCAAGTAAAAGAGAAGGTCTCTCAAGTTAGTCAGACAGAGGAAAAGATTCAAGTAAAAGAGAAGGTCTCTCAAGTTATACAGAGGAAAAGATTCAAGTAAAAGAGAAGGTCTTTCGAACTAGTCAGACAGAGGAAGAAAGTGTAAAGCAGAAAAAGCCATCAGGGGAAAAGTTACAACTGGAGACTGCTACTAACACCTTTCTATCAGAGGGCGTAAGTGTCCAACCAACAGCACCACCTCTACAGGAGACTGCTACTAACACCATTCTATCACCAGAGGGCATAAGTGTCCAATCAACAGCACCACCTCCATATGCTAGGAGGCTCCCAACCCCCGCAGTTGATAGTTGGGATCCTGAGACAGGATCTCAAGTATGCCCTGTATTTGAGGTAGGAGGGCAGCGAATTTACCAGCGTTTAAATTTCAAAACAGTGAAGGAGCTAAAAGAGGCTGTAACAACCTATGGTCCTCAAACACCCTTCAGTGTAAGCTTGGTCGAATCCACGAATCCATTAACAACTTGAACATGACGCCAGCAGATTGGGCTAATATGTGTAAAGCTGTGCTAAATGGAGGTCAATACCTGTTATGGAAGGTTGCCAATGAGGAATTTTGCAAGGAGACTGCTAGGCAAAATGCAGCAGCTGGTTATCCTCAGAGAAATCTAGATATGTTGTTAGGAAAGGGACCTTATGAGGATCAGCAGCAACAAATTGCATATGATCCTGGCGTATACTCACAAATTGCTGTAGAGGCGATTAGGGCATGGAAGACTTTACAAGGACATGGAGGTTTACAAGGTCAATTATCTAAGGTTATACAAGGAGCTAATGAACCTTACGCTGAATTTGTAGATAGGCTTATTCAAACATCTACCAGAGTTTTTGGGAATACAGAACAAGCAATGCCATTAATAAAACAACTGGCTTATGACCAAGCAAATTGTTGGTGCAGAGATATCATTAGACCATGGAAACATGAAGATTTGAACACATATATTAAATTATGTAGAGACATTAATGAACAAGAGCAAGTCATGGCAGCTGCAGTAAAACAGGCTTTAGATGCCAGAGACATTAATGAACAAGGGCAAATTGTGGCAGCTGCAGTAAAACAGGCTTTAGATGCCAGGCCAAGAGCATGCAACAATTGTGATCAAACAGGACATTTTAAAAAGAATTGCCCCATAGGAGGAGGGTTTAACAAAACTAGGTATCAAAGGAGTAGAATACCGGGTATTTGCCCACGATGCCGTAGAGGGAGACATTGGGCTAATGAATGCCATTCTCAAACCACCATAGAGCATACTCCATTACATTGGGCTAATGAATGCCGTTCTCAAACCACCATAGAGGGTACTCCATTATCAAAAAATGAATAAGGACCAAGTGTTTATCCATGATATCATGGAGAAAGGCATCGGGCTCCATTGCCAAAAAATAGACAGGGGGCCCAATGCTCCGGGGCCCAAAACCACAAATATACGGAGCACTGGAGGAACCCAGCAACCCCATCAGGGTAGTGCCCAGGACACATTGTCCATCAGATCCCTCATCAGACAAACCAGAGGGAGCGCAGGGTTGGACATCTGCACCTCTGCCAGATCAGTACTAACTCCAGAGATGGGAGTTCAAATCATTCCCACAGGGGTAAAAGGACCTCTTCCCAAAGGAACAGTAGGCTTATTATTGGGACACAGCTCTTCTACTCTAAAAGGACTTATGATAAGTCCTGGGGTAATTGATCCCGATTATGAAGGTGAAATAAAAATTATAGCCAGTTCTCCAAAGGGTATATCAGTAATTTCACCAGGAGATAGAATAGCACAGTTACTAATAATACCCAGCCTACATGATAAATTTTCCAGTCATGCTGTAGAAAGAGGTTCCAAGGGATTAGGCTCCACAGGTGTAGATTGGGCTATGCTTTCTTTAAATTTAGATTCTCGCCCCATGCTAAAACTAAATATTCAAGGATATGAATTTAATGGGCTACTGGATACAGGTGCAGACCTTAGCATCATCTCTCGTCAAGAATGGTCAAAACATTGGCCATTACAACAAGCCACTCAAACGCTTCGAGGCCTAGGAGTGGCAACTAATCCCCATAGAAGTGCAATGGTATTAGATTGGAAGGATCCTGAAGGATGTGAAGGAACTATACAGCCATATGTATTGGATCATCTTACCGTAAATTTATGGGGACGAGATGTCCTAGATCAATTAGGTTTGACATTAACAAATAACATCAATCAAAATGCACCCACTATTATGGCTAGACAAGTTTTAGGAAAGGAAAAAGATTAGAAAAACAAGAACAAGGTATAGCAGCACCAATACAAATAGATCAAGGAACAGACAGACATGGGTTGGATTTTCACAAAGGGCCACTGAGACAACAAAAATTACAGGGAAATCAGAAAGACCAGTATGGGTTCCTCAGTGGCCCCTGACTAAAGAAAAGATACAAGCAGCCCATGATCAAACAACAATTAGTGGAAGGACATATACAACCTTCTGTATCTCCCCATAATACTCCCATTTTTGTCATCAAAAAGAAATCTGGTAAATGGAGATTATTACAAGATTTAAGAGCCATTAATAATGAGATGGTTATTATGGGACCTGCTCAATCAGGGATTCCTCAATTGTCTGCTTTGCCAAAAACTTGGTATGTTTTAGTTATAGATATTAAAGATTGTTTTTTTTTTTCAATTCCAGTTCATCCTGAGGATAGTCCACGTTTTGCATTTACTATCCCTGCACTGAATCATGAAGGTCCTGATCAGAGATATGAATGGAAAGTACTCCATCAAGGGATGGCTAACAGCCCAACTATGTGTCAAATTTATGTTAACAAAGTAATCCAGCCACTTAGAAATCAAAATCCTGAACTACAAATATTTCACTATATGGATGATGTATTATTAGCACACAAAGCTAAAAACACATTGCTAGAATGTTATACCACACTTACAAACTTATTAAAAAATTATAATCTAGAGATAGCAATAAATAAAGTACAATTAAATTTTCCAATTAATTATTTAGGAGTTCTATTATCCTCAACCATGGTCCATCCACCAAAAATTCAAATACGAGTAGATCAACTCAAATCACTTAACGACTTTCAAAAGTTATTAGGAGACATAAATTGGATAAGGCCTTATCTAGGTATACCAACAGGAGAGTTGTGACCTTTATTTGATATCCTAAAAGGTCCATAAGATCCAAATTCACCCCAAATGTTAACACCTGAAGCAAGAAAGGCATTAAAAATCATTGAAACATATATGGAAAATATGCATTTGGATAGAATTGATATAAATTTGCCTTTATTATTTATTGTACTACCAACAAAAAATATTCTTACAGGAGTATTTTGGCAAGAAGGTCCATTATTATGGATACATTTATCTTATTCTCCTAACACTATTCTTACTAGGTATCCTGATGCTGTAGGAAAATTAATACTCAAAGGAATAAAAGCAGCAAAGGGAGTGTTTGGAATTTCTCCCAATAAAATTATTACTCCATATACTATGAATCAAAATGATGAATTAGCTAATGAGTTAAATACTTGGGCAATAATCATGTGCAAATCTAATGTTTCATTTGATAACCACTTACCATCTAATCCTTTATTGTCTTTTTGGTCATTGCATCCTGTAATTTTTCCAAAAATGACAAGAAAAACACCTATCATGAATGCTCCAAATATATTCACTGATGGGTCAAATAATGGTACAGCAGCAATAGTTACACCTGATCAAACTTTTACATTTTTAGTACCCAAACAATCAGCTCAAAAGGTAGAGCTTAATGCAGTATTACAATATTTTGTGATGTTTAAAGATTCTGTATTTAATTTATTTTCCGATAGTCAGTATATAGTTAATTCTATAGTATCCCTTGAAGATGCTGGTAGGATTTCCCCTTCCTCTATTGTTTTCTCTTTGTTTTCCACTATACAAATTCTAATCTGGGACAGAAAAGATCCATTCTTTATAGGACATATCAGGGCTCATACAGGATTGCCTAGAGCCCTTAGTTTGGGCAATGATTTAGCAGATAAAACTACACATGACATACATATTTTTTCTACACTAGAAGAAGCTATAAATTTTCATAAAAGGTTCCATGTCAATGCTAATACTTTACAAAAGCGTTTTAAAATAACTAAGGAACAAGCTAGACAAATAATAAAACAATGTCAAAATTGTGTGACCTTTTTACCACAAGTTAATCTTGGAGTCAATCCTAGAGGATTGATACCTAACCATATTTGGCAGATGGACATCACACACTTGCCAGAATTTGGAAAATTAAAATATTTGCATGTTACAGTTGATACTTCTTCTGGATTTTTGGTGGGCTCCCTTCATGCCGGAGAAAAAACTAAAGATGTTATAGCTCATTGCTTACAAAATTTTGCCACTGTGGGCGTTCCAAAACAGTTAAAAACAGATAATGCCCCTGGTTATCCTTCTACCTCTTTTAAACAATTTTGCTCATCATTTGGCATTACTCATATAACAGGAATCCCATACAATCCATAGGGACAAGGCATAGTTGAAAGAGCTCATCAAACTATTAAAATGTACTTATTAAAGCAAAAAGACGGAATTGGGAAGGGGTATATATTCCCCAAAGATAAACTTAAAATAACCCTTTTTACTCTAAACTTTTTAAATTTGGATTCATCAGGACTTAGTGCTGCAGAAAGGCATATGTGTCCAAAAAATGGGCATAAGCCCAAGGTACTTTGGAAGGATATTCTAACAGGACAATGGAAAGGTCCTGACCCAGTAATTGTCTGGAGTCGGGGGTCTGTTTGTGTGTTTCCACAGGGAGAACAGCAGCCGATTTGGATTCCAGAGAGATTAACCAAGGTTCTGACCCAGTAATTGTCTGGAGTCTGGGGTCTGTTTGTGTGTTTTCACAGGAAGAACAGCAGCTGATTTGGATTCCGGAGAGATTAACTAAAGTCCTAACCCAGTGATTGTCTGGAGTCGGGGGCCTGTTTGTGTGTTTCCACAGGGAGAACAGCAGCCGATTTGGATTCCAGAGAGATTAACTAAAGCGATTTTTACAGACCAAAAAGAAGATGATTTGGCTCAAATCCATAACAGCTGATATCCAAAACTCCAATTTGGCTATCCTTACATCTGCGACAGAACCAGGATGCTTTTTTCAATATCTATTTTATTATTGCCCTTTCCCATATCATGAAGTTCTATTTTGTTTTTTGAGCTCATACAGACCTAGGTTAATGTTTTGCTGATCAGTTCTATTTTTTTGACTATAGAGTTTTTAAATATTGCAATGGAGATTTCACCTGTAAAAAGTTATAAGGCCTTTACTATTATGTTATGTGTTGTATGTATTATATTATGTGTGCACACTTGTGTTTTGTGTTATATGTTTGAATGTACGTATGTCCATATATCATATATGATGAGCACTCATGAAAAAAATGGATCCAAAATTTTTTTTATTCATGTGATTTAAATGGTTTAATTTAAATTGGGTAAATAACTGTTAAGAATTGTTTTAATATGTAAACACAAAAGGAGGTTATCAGATCTGTTTGTTTACTTTCACCTTTCCTTTTCATTATATTTAATAATTCTCTTCAAGATAATGTAAATTGTTAAGAAAATTGTTTTCTTTTAGTGCCTTCTGGAATGTTACATAATTTTTTCTTTAGCCATTATTGCCAGAATTCCTATCTTCATCCCAGTGCTGGTGAAGACAAAGATAAAACCAATCTACAGCTTCTACAATAGCCATCACTGAACTGCTTGCAGAACTTGCCTAGACTATGTAACACTTGTATGCATTGTGAACTCACCTGTATGCATTGTGAACTATCTGTTGGTGCAGCGACTTGTGGTAGTGTTGGGGTATTTTTGCTGATGATGTCATCGGTGGTACAAATTTTCCAAAAGGAGCCGTCAATTGGCTTGGTGCATCTTCCTCCCTTCTGCTTGTCATGATTGTTCAGCTAAAATTTGGGGGCCAACAGAGGTGAGGCAAAGAACCTCACCCCCCCCCTTCTGGTACCTCTCCACAGGTGTGGCTGTATACTGGACCGGTAGTCAATGACGGGTAAGATCCAATTACAATGGTACCAACCTAAGACAGGAGGCTGACGCCCTGAGGTCAGCTCATCCGATGATGGATAAGGACCATATGTAGTATTGGACAACCTAAGGCAGGCACGGTCCCTAAGCCACATGCTTGTTGTTTAAACAGAGAGGGGGAGATGTTGAGAGCCACAGCCAAAGGGGCCCCCGCAAACTTCCAGCTGCCGGCTGATGATTGGCTCACAGCGGCCCCAGCAACATCTAGCTGATTGGCTCCTCTGCGGTGATGTTCATTGGGCTGTTTCCTTGCCCTTTCAGACCACGGAGCTGCTCATTGGGGGACTTCTTTGGCTCCGCCCACGCGACCCAGCCAATCGGCCTCAAGAGCAGGAGGATTGGGGGAGGTGGAGAGGCTTGTGTAGGGGTGAGAGGCTTGTGGGAAGCCGGTGGTGGCAGTTGGGCTCTGAGGGTTTTTTCCTGAGGAGCTGTTTTGTTTGGCGTGTGTGGTTCTAAAAATAAAGTTAGTTTCTTTTGACAAGTGGCTCCTGAATTGTGCCCAGCCAGACTTCAGCACCTGGGCTCAGACTGGACAGAGGCCATCCCCAGCCTGTGGAAGAAAGGGCTGTCATTTCAGTACAGCAGCAGCCTGTGGAAATCGGAAGAGCTGACCACAGGACATTTGCCCTGGGAACCAAAAAACCATGAACAAAACCAGTTCATGATGTTCACGAATCCATGAAAATACCCTTTCCAGAAATTTGTGAAAATTTCTCAAATTATTTTAGAAGAATTTGTTGAACCACAAAGAGTACAGTGGACAGAGTAGGGATGTGGGAGGTGACGAAGGAAGTGACGAGGGGCAGAGGAAGGAATTGCAGAGAGAAGCTTGCAGTGGGAGCATGGGCTCTGACCGTGCAGTGCACTTTCCACGCACCTGGGAGCTGGAATTCATTCTTGAAGAGGTTGTGGAGGAGGCTCAGATATGCTGGGAGAGCTTTAGGGTGTGATGGGCAGGTCTCGGGAAGCCCCAGAGTAGAGTGGCCAGTGCCGCTGTAACCAACCCCACAGCCTGGGGGGCTTCAACCACAGACATTTTCTTTCAACTCTGGAGGCTGGAAGTTCAAGATCCAGGTGGGAGCCACTTTGTTTCTTCCCAGGTTTCTCCCTGTAGCTTATAGGTCATGTCCTTTCCCCACCACCTGCACAGTCTTCCCTCTGTGCAAAGTCTCTCCTGGTGTCTGTGGCTCGCGTTGCCTTTCTTATGAGGACACCCTCAGACTGAATCAGGGCCCACCCAGCAGCAGCATCCTTCAAAGATCCTGGCCCCTAACACAGTCCTCTCCTGAGGTTCCTAGGGTTAGGGCTTTGACACATGAATTGGAGGGGTGGGCCAGAATTCCCCGAGACTCCAGGGAGAACATGCCCAGTTAAGATGGCGTTGTGGGGTATCAGTCCAGGAACAGGCTTGTGCTCTGTACTGAAGGAACACGGATGGGGAGCATGGATGAAATGCAAGCTGTGAAATCTAAGGCGCTTCTGAGGCACAGTCCTCTGACTGTGGTCTGTGCACCATGAAAGACAAGATTCCAGGTACGAAAACTCAGGAAAGACCCCCAGTATGAACTCTAATCCTGAGTATTGACCCTAAGTATTAACTTTAACCTTAATTTTATTGCCCACCTAACTAATGCCACAAAAAGGCTCCTTATGCTATGGGAATGTTGGTATCTTATTGTTAAAAATATTTGTGTTGTGCTATTAAAACATATAAAGCATGACATTTTAGAATCTGTGGTACCCAGCTCAGAATTATTGCATCTTGACTTTGTGCTTTGGTGACCCCTCACTAGATTGAGCCAAAAATTAAACTTTGAATGTTCTACAGGTAAAATGTGCATGGTGGCTGTTCATTGTCAAGTTCCTCTGGAAGGGTGCCTTCGTGTGACCTGAGCCTGTGCATCTCAATTGCGTGGTCAGGAGCCCTGTGCGTCAGCCTGGAGTTCCTACGAGAAGGGTGGGCTCCTACTGGGAATACTCATTTGTCCTGTGGCTCTTTAGCTCTGTGGCTGATAGGCACCAGGCTCGCCTCGGAGACTCCCTTTGCCCTTCAGCAGGACTGAGTTGTCTGCTACAGGCCACGTGCCCAGTCTTATTTGCCCTTTCCATCTAGTTCTGTGCCTGGGGGAGCCCCCAGCCCTACCCAGACTTGGTGAAGTGTGGACATTGGTTAGAAGTAGGAGCAGCAGGAAGGTGACGGTTCACAAGGGCTTCTGTGTATGTGTTCCTTGAACTTGACTAAAGTGAACGTGTCCATTATCAGAAACCAGAGTTCCAGGCAAGTGGAATTTTGCAAATAATTAGAGCGTGGCAGTTCCTGCCAGGAGAGATGGGAGATGCAACTGAAATGGCCCAGCTCCTTACTGAGACAGGCTTCCTGATAACGAAGATTTTCCTTGGGAAATCAGAGCCTCCTGTCCAGGGCACAGCCTGATGGACACTGATGACCCCATGTTGCTTTGCTTTGCTTTTGTTTTGAAAAACCAGTGTGCATGTGTAGACTCTGCTTTTGTTGAGAATAGTCCCTGGGTGTGTCTCACATGCTAGGGTGAGTTATGATAAGAAGAGGGGACAGAAAGCTCCAGGCAAGGCAGAGAAGCACATTAAACTGTTCCTGGGTTAATGCTGTTTTATAAATGAGCACACTTCCCAAGGTTCAGACCTCCATCCGGCAAATGCATGTTTTCTATGTGCCTCACACTTCAATTAACAAGTTAGAAGAATCATAATTAGCTGAAATTTCCCTGCCTGGTTCTCTCTAAAAGTTATAGGAGCCATTGTTCATGGAATATATTTTTTAAATAAGGCTGCTGTACCTCTAAATTTTTTATCTGTGTCAATGGGAAAACCGTGGACTTACCGTGTTTTGGAGCTCAGATATTTGTATAAAAGGCAGAATATCTATGCTCCTTTGCCCTCCACAAATGCTGGATGAGTTGGGTGGAAATATCTGTGAATTCTGTCTTCTCTCATTTCTTCTGAAGTTCACATCAGGATATTTAGGGACTAAATCATCTCTAATTATTCCTCTTGTACTCAGCTCCCCCCACAACAGGAAAAGCATTTCTGGTCAGGGAAAGCATTTCCACAGCGTTTTCTGTTTTGGCCCACATCTTAGGAGATACACAGAGTTCAGTCTACTGACCCCTGGTTTGTCCTGCATTTTCTAATGTAGGGCACTTCCTAAGTCCTCCATCTGGCAAGACCTATCAGGTTTATGCTGAGAAACAGGAAGTGGGGCCTCTTAAAAGTGCAATTTTCCATTGAAGACAAAAGTAAATTTATAAGCAGGATCAGCTTTTGCCACTTTTTAAGGGAGCGATTTATTTGCTAAGGGAACCAGAGAGCTGTCAGGATGGATTAATGGGATGAGCCTCAATGGCACAGATGCAAATCCCCTGGATTATTATTTTTTTTAATAATTGGGCATCTATTTTACATGAGAATGGACAGCAAAGCAATATTCGCTTCTGGGATAGACTCAGAACAGCAAGCTGAGCTGCAGACATGCCTCCACTGGAAACTCTGTCAGGGCCCTGTCTCAACAGGGCCCAGGTTCACCTGGGTGCCTTTACTCTCACCATTCGCCTGGGGGGAAGGGAGCCCAAAGGGGTGAGGAGGTCCATGTGCAGATGCCGTGCTGGCAGACTGCTACATGTAGAAGTGAACTGGATAAGTCAAAGCACAGAGGACACTGGGAGCCAGAATTTCCACTGTCACAGAAGGTTATTGTGCCCATGGGAAGGCAGAATGCTAGAATATGTCCTGTGTGTGTGTGGTCTGGAATTGCAGGAATTGCTGTGACCCCTAGAGGGCACCAGAGCAGCAATGCATCACCCCCAAGAAGCACACAGGACACCCTGATTGTGGCTTCTATGTACCATTCTTCCCTCGAAAGAACCAGGGCTTCTTAGAGAGATGGCTCAATCTAGGGTTGGGGCAGGGAGAAGCAAAAGATGAGTCTGGAACATCTTTTCATGACGGAATACAGGAGGCAACCCAAAGGGCTCAGACTGGCTGAACTTGAGACAACACATCAAGAAAAAAAAATACACACACACACACACATACACATTTGCAAAATAATGTGAATGTGCAGCAAAAGGCCTCAAATTACAGTCCAAATGTAATTGGTAAAATGTGGAGGCTACTTTTGAATATCGTGAAAACACATTGTCAGTAATGACATTGAGCATCTCAGATGTTCCCACTTTAACCACAAACCTGCTGCACACAAAATAACCTTCATGTGGATGATTAACATGCATTATTTTTTTTAGCATTCCACATTTCAACTTGGGTTGTTACTTATGTGTAGGTGTTTTGCTGAGGTTTGGTTGCCTCCAAGGAAATTGGTAGGATGTTTTGTCTTATATGATTTGCACACTGTACAGTGAGAAACTGCCTCCTGTTCTGTGCATTCATAGCGTTTCCTGGAAGGGACTCTGGTGTGAAGAGGAGATGCCTGCATTTGCTCACCCACCTCTTGGAACTATGTGAACATAAATATATCAATGCAGAAATATTTACAAGCATCCTATGATTTGGAATTTGGGATTATTCAAATGTCCTTTCAATTCCTACTTTTGAAACAAGATGACATAATTTTGCAAAAATGATAGTCAAATTTGTAAGTTAGGGAAAGCCTCAGCCTAAGTTCTGGTTAGGCCCACCCTGGGCTCCCTGGGCTTCCCTCTCACATGGAAGTGTGTCACATGTGGTGCTTATGCCAACACATGCATCCTACCTGAAGCCACTGGTGTCTGGATCAAGCTGAACCTGACTCACACGGACTCCCCAACTCTCACCCTCACAACGTGGATTTTGGCACCCACTTTGCATACACATGACCTCCCACTGCAACAGTGAGAAATCTGACTCCTACTTGCTTGAAGACTCAGCTCCAGATACATATATTGTGGTTGCAGAATTGTGAGTCCCTCCTGCAGAGGGACAGCTCTGTCAGCTGCAGTGCTGGTGTTTAGCTGCTTTGCTTCAATTTTACCAGCATCACCCATTTCTGGAGTGACCCAAGTCCACACCTTCCCTCAACCCCTTCAGGAAGTGGGTTCATATGTTTACAATAGAGTTAGACCCATCAGTTCATGGTCTGAACCCCATCCTGGGAAAGCCAACCTCCTACATGACTTTAATTTGAATGCTGCTTTGCTCTTTGGACTACCTCTGGTCTGGACAAAAGAGTATTGCTATGTGTCCATCATTATGTTAGCATAAAGAATTGTTTCATCGCCTTAAAAACTGCCCTGTGCTTCACATTTCCCTGGACAATCAGCCTTCTGCATTGCCAGAGGCTTTGTCTTTCTAGATACGTGTACATGGAATTCTAGAACACATTAGCCTCACCCTGGCTCAGGAATGTGCATTCAAAGTTCACCCCTTTCTAGCTTGAGACCTCATTCATTCACTCATTCTTTCCACCTTCCTTCTTCTTCTTCTTCTTTTTTTTTTTTTTGGCAATGGGACTGAACTACTGAGCTATACCCCAACCCTTTTAATTTAATTTTTTTTTAAATTTGAGGGTGTCAATAAGTTGCTGAGAGTCCTCAAACTTGTGATCCTCTTGCCTCAGCATTCCAAGTTGCTGGGAATACAGGTGTGTGCCACCATGCCTGACCCTCATATTTTTTTTTTTATCTTTGATCAGTGAATAATACCAATAGTATCAATGGGCCACAGTTTGTTTATTGATTGCTGGTTGAAGAGCATCTTGGTTTCTTTCAGATCTTTGTGTTAGGAATGAACATCATGTGAAGGTTCTGGGGGAGATATGCATTTTTTAATTAGTTGGATAAATGCCCGGGAAGGTCATAGCTGGACTATATGAGCAGATGATGCTTAGCCTTGTAAGCACTGTCCCCCAGTGGGCGTGCCACTGTGTACGCTGCTGGCCATGCCCCAGAGGAGCTGCCACTCTTCGCCAGCTTTGTGTGTATTTCATGATGGCTTTCCTGTTGCGTTGCTTTCTGCTTTTACAGTTACTATTTTCTACTTTTGAGTTTATTTTAATCTTATTTGTATAGGTTCTTTAGATGGAGAATCACATGATTGATTTAAGACTTTTCCTCATTATGAGTTTCAGCCTTGCCTCCGTTGTGCTCCATAAATTTTGCTTTGTTCAGTTATCACCTTTCTTCAGTTGGTGCATTTAAAAACTTTCTGACACTCATTTTCCACCCGTGATCAGGTTAGGAGCATGTGGTTCAGTTTCCAAGCATTTCCTGTTATCTTTCTGGTTCCCCCTTGTTTAAGTTCACTGTGGTCAGGAACTGTTTTAACTCTAACTTTTCCGAGGCTTGTTTTGTGCCCCAGGATAGAGTCTCACTTGGTGGGTATGTTGTGGGCACTTGAAAAGCTGCGTCCTGCTGTCTCTGAGTATCATATAGTACGAATGCGCCAGGTCTGTAGTTCTGTGCTGTTGTGGGTTCTTCCAGAGCCCTATGGATCTTCTGTCGAGTTGTGTCAACTCTGGGTGAAAGTTGCTGAAGTCTCTGACTGTAATTGTGGATTTGTCCAGTTCTGCCTTTAGTTCTGCCAGTTTGGGCCCCACTTATCCTGCACTCTGAAGTCCAAGGCACATGCAGTTAAAATCGACATGTCCCTGGTGGCTGACTGCTTGTCAATGTAAGATCTGTTTCTGCTGATTTGCTTTTGCTCTGAGTTCTACTCTACTTACTGTTAATATAACCATCCTATTTCCTCTGGTTACTGCTTCCACAGAACACCTTTTACCATCCTTTTACTTTCAGTGCATCTTCACCTTTGTATCTAAAGTTGAGTTTCTTGTAGACAGCATATAGTTGGGTCATATTTTTTTTAACACTCTACCAAATTCTCTTTCCTTTGAAATGTCAAAATCTGTATTACTTTGATTATTTTAAGGCAATTACTTATATGTTACAACTTGTCTACTTATATGTTACAACTTGTCTACCTTTTTTATTGTCCTATTTGTTCTCTTTGTTTTTCATTTTTTCTGTTCTTTGTTGTCCTTCTATGGATAACAGGAGCATTTTTTTGAATTCCATTTTACTTATGGCACATACAGATGTATTTATTTGTGCAGGTTTTTAGTGGATGCTTTAGGTGATATATTATATATACCTAACTTACCTCAGTTCCATGGAATTATCATTTTACCAGTCTCAATGAAACATAGAAACTCCTTTTTATATCCTTTTATTCATTCCATATATAACTGTTAAATATATTTCTTCTAGGTACCTCTAAAACCATATCAGAGGGTGTTATAATTTTTTTCCACAGCCATCATGCATAATTTCAAAAATTCAATAGGAAAGAAAACCTATGGTACTTATCCAAAGTTTTGCTTATCTTGTTTTTTTTTTCTTTTCTAATCTTCCAATATTCTTTCTTTATAGAATATTCATTTTAGCCAGTCTTCATAATATAGGTTTGCTGGTGGGAACTTCTCTTAGTTTTCTTATATCTGAGAATGTCCATTTCCCTTAATTCCTGAAGGATATTTTTACTGTGTGAAATAGTCTGGGTTGGCAGTTCTTTTCTCTCAGCGGCTGAAAATTATTCTGCTCCAGGAGTTCAATTTTTTTATGAAAAACTACTGTTATTCTAATTGTTTTCTTCCTGAGAGATAAAATATCATTTTTCTCCAGTGTTTTGAGGGTTTTGTTGTTATGTGTTGTTATGGGCCAGGCTATATGGACAATGACCAAACAGACTCCATTTTACCCCGAGACGCCATATCATGTAAGAAATGCCTCTCCCGTGGGAAAGCCCTGCCTCTGTACCATTAACAGTTCCCTAGCAGAGCCCACTTGGCAGCACAGAATAGCAATTCTCATACAGTGGAAAATCGTTCCCTTTGGTTCCCATTTTTCTTGGGCAATGTACCTTGTCAGACATTGATTGTCTGGACGTTAGTAACCATTCTCTAACTTGTACTCAACTAGGGTCATTTTGACCCACTTCCCTCTGCTTGCTTGCTGCTGTGCCAACCTGGAAAGTCCCGTGGGGAATACCAATGTACCCATTGCACTGTCTCACTAACTGCCCAGTTCAGCTTCTGTACCCCTGCTTGCTTGCAGCTACGTCAGCCTAAGGGTAATTTTTCGCAGTTTTTGCCTTTAAATATCCTAAAATGCTCAGGATCTGGGCTGCTCCCTGCAGAGACAGTTGGGTCCTGTGTGGAGCATTTGCTGGCTGGCTAAATAAAGACTCTTCAATTTGGACAAAACTGAGACTTGGTGTGTTTTCTGAGCGACCTGACCACAATAGTGTGTGTCTTTAGTTTTCAGAAGTTTAATTATGATGTGTATCAATACAGATTTGGGGGTTTATTCAGCTTCCTGAATCTGTGGGTTTATGTGACTTGCTAAATTAGTTAAGTGCTTTTTCAGACCCACCTCATACTCCCTGTCTTTCCAGGACTCTGATAAACATCAACATTAGTTATACAGACCCCCGAGTCTGTGTTCCTATTTTCTACACCTGTTATGGAAATCACATGACTTGTGTTGTTCTACCTTCCAGGTCAGTGACTGCCCCCTTTGCCCTCTAATCCTTTTGTTGAGCCCATCCACTGAGCTTTTTGATCTTGTCACTGTGGTTTTCAGTAATAAAATTTCTATTTACTTCTTACTTCTTCTATTTCTTTGCTGAAGCTTTTTATTTCTTTAGCTTCTTTTTTGTTTCAAGCATGTTTGCAACTGTTCTTTCAAGCATTTTTATCACACCATTTTAAAATCTTTCTCACAGAAGTTCAACATCTCTGTAGTGCAGGTTGGCATTGCTGATATTTTTTTGCATGTGGTTTGAAATGATGCTGGTTCTCATTGTGGGGAGTGATGTCCAACTGCAACTTGGACATTATGGTATCATGTTAGGAGGTTCTGGACCTCATTTAAACCTTTAGCTGGCTCCTTTGAAGTTGCTCCGATAGAGTGAGGAGGGCAGTTGCTGACGAGCCACAGTGACGTGTGGGGTCTGTTCAGAGCCAGGTGACCTCTCACTGCTGTGCATGTGGGAGCTCTGCTGGCATTGTCTTTGGAATGGGGTTCTTGTACAACATTTACTTGGTTCTGCTTTTTTGAATCTGCTTTGACTATTGCTGCTATTAATTGGTGTAGACCATTCATGTTAATTATTGATGTAGTTGGATTGATAGCTACCATATTTTAAATTTAAAAATTTTTCTTTTGTCTTGTGTTTCATTCCCTATGTTTTTCTGCCTTTTAATTTTTAATTTAGCATTTCCTATGATTCCATTTTCTTTCATCTCTTAGCATATCATTATGTTTGTTCACCTGCTTTTAATCTTAATAGTGATTGTCCTAGAGGATACAATGTAATTTTTAACTGCCAAACATCCTATTTAAAATAATACTATGCTGCTCCTCATGTCGCACAGGCATATAGCAGAATATTCTTAGTTCTCTCATCTCATCCCTTCTGATACTGCTGTCATTCATTTCATTAATCTATAATCATCTACCACATTATTATTCATGCTTTAAACAGACTGCTATCTTTTATGTAAATTAAAAAGAATAAATGATTTTATTCTACTTTATTTTCTTTATGGAGATCCAAGTTTCTGCCCTGTACCATTTTCTGTCTAAAGACCTCATGATTTCTTTCAGGGCAGGTGATTATTTCCCTCAGTTTCTGTTCACCTGTGGGAGCCTTTGTCTCACCTTCATGTTGAAGAGAGTTTCACTGAGTGTAGAATTCTAAGTGGGTGGTTTCCCCTTTCAATCCTTTAAGCACTTCTTTCCATTTTCTTCTGCTTGCATAGTTTCTAGTGAGAAGTCCGCTGTGGTTCTCCTCCTTGTTCCTGGTAGGTCACATGCTCCCTCCAGGCTGACTTCTTTCCAGATTTGCACTGTCTTTGATGATCTGAAGCCTGATACTACATGCTCAAGTCTTTTGTTGTTTGTTTATGTTGTTTACTCTGTTTTGCATTCTTTGAGTTTCCACTAACTGTGGTTTGATTTTTGGAAAGTTTTCTGCCATCAATCAAATATGTCTTCAGCTCAGTTCTCTTTCCCTCCTGGTGTGTATCTTTTTCCTGGTAGGTGAGGAAGAACGCTAGAGGGTGTTGGAATGGGAAGGGTTCCCTGGCACGTGCTGGATAAGGCCCTGGTGGTCTCTCCCCCCAGGGAGCAGGCTGGTGTGTGGGAACATGCTGGGAGTGTTTCACAGTGGTTACCCTCCCCTTCCCGCCAGAGCTATGAGTGTGTTCTCTTCAGATCATCACCACGAGAACTTGCTGGGCTTCGTGGAGGTAAAGCCCAGGGAGGTGTGGCTGTCTCTCACCTCCACGAGGGCACTCTCCAGGAGTTTGTTATGTTACCTTATTCATATTCAGCATCTGGCTTGATTCAAGTGACTTCTAAAAATGATTACTTAGGGATGATTTATGGCTCCAGCGACTTTCGTTCCAGGTAAGTCTCAGTGGTGACTCTGTGTGCTCCTCTCTCTCTAGAACTTGGGGTGGCATATTGCTCTGGTACCTCAGTTCTCTGTGGGGGACAATAATGGATTTTCACTTTGTTCAGTTTTTCTTGGTTTGTAAGGACAGAGGGATGACCTCCAAGTGCTTCACGTGCTGGAGTAGAAACTGGAAGGCTTTCCCACTGTACTTTCCTTCTTGTTTATTTGAATTCATTAATGAAGGAGGCAACGTTCTCAGAATCTTGAATGCTGAGTGGAAAAAGGTCATGTTAAATGATGATCACTGGTTAAATCAATCAAATGTTTGTTTCCAGGAGCAACTGTCATCACTAATTTCTAAAAAGAAGAAATGGAAGTTCAGAGATTAAGCAATTTATCTTATTAGTGAAATAGAAACTGTGTTCCAGGAACTTCATCCAGATTCCAAGTCCTTCCTAGAAAGAGAGGACCACAGAAAGACCTCTGCTGCGTAGAGTATGTAATGTGCACTTTCCAAGGGCCACAGGAGTTGGGGGAGGGAACACTATGTGCTGAATGATGATGGCTTCATTCATAGACGTGATTTATAGAGTGTATCCTATGCATAGAGTGAGACTTACTTGGATGAAGGGGAAACTAATTTAGATTTATTATGGGAACATAGTAAGCAAAACAAACAGCACTATTTCATAGGACATAAGTTATCCCTTGAAGTGATTCTAGGGGGTAATACGGGGCTGAAAATCCCATTTAAAAATTAACATAATCCCACCCTGTGTCCTATACACCCTGGCGAGTAGCTCTTGGGTTCCTGTAAGAATAACCAGGTTGTGCCTTCTCTGAGCATCACCAGGTATTTATTTTGGGGGTGTTATCCTGCCCTTGTTTAAATGACTTGTTTTCCCTCCCACATTGTGAGGTCCTGGAAGTTGGGAACCATGTTGTGAAGGAAGCCTGTGGGAGGGGGTGCTGGTGGATGCCTGCTGTGTACCCAGAGTGGTGGTCTTCTTCTCTGCCTGCAGGCTGTGCCTGAGAACTCAGCGGCTCGTAAGAATGCGCTCACGTGGTGCAGGTCAGTGGAAATCACACGTTAAAGAAGGACCGTGCTCACCAAGAGAGACTCAGAGCACCAAGTGGTTCTAGGAGTTAATGAGCCAGCTGGGTCCTTAAACCAGGCAATACCGCTAAGGTCCCCCAGAGGCGTGCCCTTGGTAAGGACACTCTACTAAAGTGGCTTCCACAGTCCCAGCATGCTGGCCGTGGGGCCGAGCCTCGTCACCCTGTGGTGGAAGCAGCGGCAGTTAGAGTCAGACTCCTTTCCCTTCCTGAGATCCGACACAGCAGGGACCAGGAGGCAGGTCCCCTGCCTGAAGCTGCACACAGCATTCCTGCTCATGTCTCCGCCCAGGACGTGCTCATCTTGGCTGTGCTGTGTGGAAGGCCAGGGGCAGGACCAGCCTGGGGGTGTGTGGGGGGCTGTGAGGAGACCTGGGAATCTGGGGTGCAGTATCTGAGCCAGCTCTTCCACCCGGCATCCTCTGTGGTGAAGTCCTTCTGTCCCCCACACTCGCGATTCCTGTCTGATTGAGGGTCATTTTTTCATCTCAGACCTTACAATAGTGTGCCTGTCATGTCTCCTGGTGTGGCTAAGAAGTAAACATAGAAATAGGATTTAGATAAAGCCCCAGATTTGTAACAGGCCGTTGGGGCCCCATACGAGAAGTGGGTCATCTCTGGAGGCTGTGAGCTGCTACACATTTTCCCCCGTGAGCCGCTTTCCAAAGCCTAATGATGACTCTGAACCTCAACTGGAGTGGCGCCCACAGTGGCATCCCGCCTGTCAAGTCACCTTAGTGCTACTTCCATGCGCGCAGCGGGAGCCGCGAGTCCACACAGAGGGAATCTGCCCCAGGAGCGGAGCCTCCGACTTCGCTTCAGGAGAGCTGAGGGTGGCTGGTGCTCAAGACTCCCAGGTTTGACAGGGACGTTGGTCATAAAAGGTGTTTTGCACACACAGACTCATGCAGCCTCTTTCAGAGAGACTAGACAGGGTCACGGGGCTGAAGGTGACGAAGAGTGAGCTCAGACCTGGAAAACAAAGGTGTAACCTAGGAATGACGGACAGCAAAGGGCCCATGTGTCAGGAAGGTCAAGGTCAGGGAAAACCACCCAGCAGAGCCACCCAGTGCTCCGACCCAGGACACCACTGAGTGACACTCCGCCTGGGTCCTACAGGGGCATTTCTCCAGGCCCAGCTATGTGGCCTTGTGAGCTTAGGTGACAAAGAAGATCGACCCTGTGTTTGCAGAGTGGGTGGGAGGAAAAGCAACTCCTTCCCCCTGGAAATGTGTCTGCCCCTGCCCCCCTGAGAACAGCGCAGAGCTGTCCCCCAAAGTGCGGCCACCGCGGCTGTCCTCCGGCTTCATCCTCGGCTCTTCCTACAGAGCTCTCCCTCCTATTTGGAGACGCTGCAGGATCCACTAATTTGATATGATGGAGATGGTTATAAGTAATTGTTCTCTCTGCGATAACTAGATAGAAAATGCTAAATTTAATACGTTGGGTTTGAAAAAATTACTTTCTTATCTTCTCCAACCAATTGTACATTATAATGTGTTGATTGCAAGTGTAAATATAATGCCAGATGGAATGCAGGAAACAAATGTGTTACTTTCAAGAGGAAACTCAGAACATATTTGTGTTACTAGGGTTACTTTTTAAAATTAATTTTCTTATTTGTTTTAATTAGTTATTCATGACAGCAGAATGCATTTATGCACTTTGATATATCATAGAGAGAAGGGATATAATTTCTCATTTTTCTGAATGTACAAGTTGCAGAATCATATTGGTCACTTAGTCATATATATAGGTATATATCTATACATGCAGTGATAATGTCTGTGTCATTCCACTATCTTTCCTATCCCCACATCCCATCCCCCTCCCCTCCCATCACTTCCCTCTACCTAATCTAAGGTAACGCTCTTCTTCCCTAGTGCCCCCTGCCTTATTGTGAATCCACATAATAGAGAAAACATTCAGCCTTTGGTTTTTGTGGGATTAGCTTACTTCTCTTAGTTTGATGTTCTCCAACTCCATCCATTTACTGGTGAATGCCATAATTTCACTCTTCTTTAAAGCTGAGTAATATTCCACTGAGTATATATACCACATTTTCTGTATCCATTCATCTATTGAGGGACACAGTTTAGCTATTGTGAATTGAGCTGCTATAAACACAGACATGGCTGCATTACTGTAACATGCTGATTTAAAGTCCTTTGGTATAAACCAAGGAGTGGGATAGCTGGGTCACTGTTTATGTGGATTTTCTGGGATGTCTCTCCTCTCAGGTAGAACTTCATGTTGTCACCTGTAGGTTTTAAAGTCGACATAGGAAACAGAGAAAGACCAGAGACATACAGTGTAGATAAGTGATCAGCCTAAATCCCTTCTCTTTGGCACACAACCAGTTAGAGGCAGAGCAGGCTGTCTTCTTTGACACTTGCTGTCCCCACACATTCTCACTATCTGTGTATCTTTAGTGAGCTAAACGTTCCTTAAGCAATTTTCAAATGTGAAATTCACTTTTGCTTATTGTGCTAGCACTACAGCTTGCCAAAATCTTATTTCTACTATCACAGAGTCTCAGTGTCCTCAAAATGCACATGGAAAGGCTCCGAACTAGAGGAATAGCGAGGCCAAGAGTGATGCTCTTTCCATCAAGCATCCATGTATGTGTCCCTGGTTGGTTCAGTGCTAGTGTGCATGAGCAGGGGAGGAAGAGAGCCCCCATTATTCTGGCCCCTTGCATTTTTTAAACTTCTTCACCAGTGTTTTCCTGCCTCACCTTCCTCGATGTTGACCTGTCACAACAAAGCTTTGTCTCACTTTGCTTAAAGTTTATCTTTCTGCGTCTCAATATCTCTTACTTATTTCCCCATTTCTCTAAATGGGTAATAAAGAAAGGAAGAAATTGATAGTGAAATTGCAGGGTTTTTTTTTAAATTACATTTGTTAAAGTCCAACCTTTTGTGTCCAATTAATAAAGTCTCTTGAGCTCATTTTCAATCTTGAAGTTCTTTCCATTTCTTACATTTAAAATAAAAAGGAGAGAAACTAACTTTTTTGCTTTTTAAAAATTAGTAGACACAGGAATTACAATAAAGGCAAAATGAAGATTCCCTCTGAATCATTGCTGTGAATCTGTTTGGGGGAAAGTGCATAGAAACTCTGTGAGACACGGGTGCATTTCTATCCCACCTTTCAGAGTGGATTCTCATGGCATCTTGATTCCAGGTGTATTCTGAGCAAAATAGAGTGCAGACCCCGCCCCCCACACCACTGCCCGTCACCTGGGAATGCGGTACCCATGGCTGTGTGGGGACTGCACTAACTTTGAGTCAAGCTCTCATGTTCTGAGCCTGCGGCCAGAAAAGCTAGAGCTTTGGTGGACCCTGTGTCGGCCGCTCTTCCTCTGCCATGGCTGGCTATTGAGTTTTTAAAAAATTAGTGCAGGCTTCTCCATGAACAGGAGAAATGCTTTTTGACCAGTGACACTTGTACTGGTCTAGGTTCCACTCACCTGTAACGACATCTGCCTTCGAGTCACTCACAGAACTTCACGTTGGATTTACTCAAGACCTAGAAAACCTGAACACCCCCTGGAAGTTTCCAGAGCTCCGTCTCCTTCCAGTACCATGCTTCACACACAGAAAGTAACAAAGAAGGACTCACCAAAACCACCAGAGAGAGCGTGGAGGTGTGAGAAAGGTGCAGCGGAAGTCACTCACTTACCTCGACACTTCCTGGAACAGCGAGCGAGTGTGCACTACGGAGGGATTGACTTCAGAACACCAACTCTGCCACGGCTCCGCGGGGTCCTCCTCTGGTTGGAGGGGGACGCTTGGCTCTCACTAGGTCCTCAGCACTCAGCCTTCCCCCATTTCTCTCAGGGGTCCGGCTCCTTGCCGTGGCCTGCAAGGCCTGCAGGACGTCGCAGGGCCTCCCTCTGCCTGCTCCTCCGACGTCACCCTGTCTCTGCTCTCTCTCTTGACTGCAGCCTCGTTGGCCCTTTCTCTTTCTGGGACACACTCTGTTGTGTCCTTCTCAGGACCCTCCTGGGTGGCTCTTGCCCTGTCTTGATGAGTGACTGTGGTCATTCTGGTCTGGATCCAGTGTGGACTCTTGGGGGTTCCTGGGCCTCTGTCGAATGCTGCTGCCCCCACCCACCTACTGTCACTTCCAAACCAGACCTGGGCTGTGGTCCCTACGACATTTCCAGGTTTAAATATTAGTTACTCTCAAAAGGATGCTGTTTAAATACTGAATTACAACTACCATATTGATTACTTCCAGAAATTACATTAATTTTTTAAAAAATTCTCTTATATGTATTTTCAGTAGAATGTAGGGGGCTAGGAAACAGGGATTTCATCTTGTAGTTATTTAGGAGCCAGGGAGACAATAGTAAATAGAAAATTGTAAGAACCCAATAGATATTTGTTGATCTCAGCAGTCAAATAAAGGAATCATGGGCCTTTCTAAAATGCTTTTGTGCACAGACAGGCCAGAGGTCTTCAAGGATAGTTTCTGCTTCATACTTATGTAGACTCATGCCATATAAGTAGGGACGGACCCACGGACCATTGCTCAGAGCAATGAAGATTGCAAAGTAATTATCAAGATTCACCCTGCCGTGTGACTCATTTTTATTTAAAAAGAGCTCTGCTTCTTGCTGTTTATTCTTTGCAGAGCTGGGACCAAACCCAGGGCAGGTGCTCCGCCAAGGGCCTCGCTCCAGCCTGGGTCAGAGGGCACGCTGCCTAGCCGACCGCCTTCCTGAAGACAGCAGGTGCAGGCCAGTGGCTGGGGTTCCCTCTTTACCTTTGCCCATTTCTCTGCTCAGCCTCTGGCTCCGGTGCACAAGGAGCATTCTGAACAAGTTAGACCATATTCACGGAAGTAATATTAATTCACACATTTGGTTCTTTTTTCAGCAAATCAATTACCAAGGTACAACACAATCAAGAAAACAGGCATCAAATTTATGTCTCAAGGAAGAGATAAATATTGGTGTTGAATAAAAAGCTTCCAGATTTTTCAAGAATCAAACCCGAGTGTTCTAGGCATTTCCCTCGTCATTTGGGGGAACTTCAGTGACTGAGGAAGGCAGTCTCCTGGGGGGGAGACCGGCCTGGGACAGGGTGTTGTGGACATTGTCACTGATTGTGACAGTTACTAAGACACAAACAGTGGGAGGGAGAACTACCTCGCACATTTGTGGCGGGGAAAGGGCTCACGTCAGAGGACAGCTGCCCCGGGGCCACTGCAGACCCCGAGAATGGGACTGCCCTGTGAATCAGGAACAGGTGCTCCTTTTAGAACATACATTGGAAAAATGCTGAGGCTGTGTTTCTCCCCTTGTCCTGGGAAGCCCACAGGAATGGGGGCCGTTTTGGTAGCAAATTCCATTTACTTTGTTATAGTTAAAGCTTCGTCCAGGGGTTCATAAACTGACTTCCAGACCACTCACGTATCATGGAATCAAGCCTTTATTGAAGCACACCGGTGGCGGCTGACCAGAACATAAAGCTGTTCCCCTGATCAGCCCCGAACAATTGCAAGGACACTCCTCATAAGCCTGAAAACCGCAAAAGGGATGTTGGGGGGTCCAGCCAATGCAAGCCAGCCAGGTTACAGAAGCGGGACAGGGCAGTCAAGCGGAGGGAAGCCTAACCCATCACAGTTAGCCCAGTCACCCCAGTCACAGAAACAGAGCCCCGTGACCCTAGTCACAGAAACAATGCCCCGTTAGGTAGTTCCATGTTCTTCAAGGTTTCTATAGCAAAAGGAAGAGAACATCCTGCTCCAGTCATGACCCTTCTCCTTGGCACGGTTGTTTTACAGGATGGAGTCATAAAACAAAATGGAGTCACATTTGCTCCTACTATCACGACTTTTCAACAGTTTATGAAACTGATTGAAGTCAAAGCTTTAGTTGTTCAGATAACCACTTGAATCCACAACCTACTTTCTGACCACAGGGATGATTCACTCACATGTGCATCCCAGACACTAAGCACAGCCACAGGTGGCACCCAGCAGTCAGGACACAGGAGGTTTCAGGAGACCCCTGGTCCCATCCTCAAAGGGGGAATAGTGGAGCTAGAGTAGATGACCACTGGTGTTTAGAAATGCTATCAAGAACTGAGAACACGGAGAAACAGGTGTGCATTCCATCCCAGTTACACAGGTGCATCCTAGAAGGCAGGGCCCGGGGCTCCTGGGGGTCCCTGGACGGTTTCTCTTCACCTGGTGTGTGGTGTGACTGCTGCGACCCAGCCACGGGCAGACCAGCTGCGGGGCAGACCATTCGTCAGCAGGTGCAGGCTGGGGTGGGAGCTGGGGCTGGGTCCAAGTGGACGTGACATGGCCCCTCCACACGCATGCGGTCTCCGTGTCAGCAATAAGGACACAGAGCGTTCACAGGAAGCAACAGCACTGAAGGATCGCGAGGGCATGGAGTCCAGGGGGCCAGGGGCTTGAGGGCATGCATGCCCGATTCCATCCCCAGCAGGTTCTCAGGAGGGCCAGGATCTGAGGTGGAGTTAGTGTTGAGGAGGGGCATCTCTCAGGGGTGGAGGTCAGGGTCTGCAGTTTGGTTTTCTTGATGGTTACATGGAAATATACAATTATCAAACTTAAGATGTATCCACTGTAATATAAAATGACATATTTTATATGACTCTCAAAGAAGCAGCTATGAAACGGTCATTTTCAGGGGGAAATGCTGGCCCTCTTCTGAGCACACGACGATCGGTGGACGGTGCACAGTGCTTCATCGAGCTCCGTGCGCTGATGCTCTAACTTGAACCTCACGGTGAACAGATCCCATCTGTGGAGCTAGTCCCCAGCGGAGGGGAAGGCGGCCACTCCGGGCATCAGTCAGCTGGGGTGGGCCGGAAGGGGACCGGCTCGTCCCTCCCAGGCAGCGTGTGTTCCCCAGGAAGCTCCCCTGACCGGCCGCCACCCCACCTATCTCAGCACCCACCTGACGTGCACCGTTGGCTGCCACCTCTCCGAAATGCAATTTTATTCCAAACCTCTCAGCCTCGGTGCCTCAACACTGGACAACAGCCTTGAAAGCGCCATGGTAATTCTTACTGAGGTTCGTGCACTTAGAATTCTGGCCTCGCTGCGACTCCCTGTTAGCTGGGCTTTTCCTCGCCTTCTCCGGGGGTGTTGGAGCACACTGGGTCTGCATGTTCCCGGGAGCTGCCCCTGTCAGGATACCCATCATGTCACACATGGACTCTCTGCTCACGTGGCGGCCTCGGTCACTCACCCCAGTGCTTTTCTGCTTGTGGGTCGGGGAGACGTTCTTATTCCCTCTGCGGTGGAGAGCTTGGGAGTCAGTTGATGGATGTCGGACAGACGCCTGTGCGTAACAGTCCTCTCCACGAAGGAAGACATGGACTCATTGATTGGAGAGTCATCTGGAAATAAAGGTTCTCCAGGGCGGAGGGGTGATATTAAAGGAATGAGAGTGCAGCTTGTTCAGCTTCTATGCTGCATCCTCAGAAGGCCCTTCCCGAGTCACCCGTCCCAGCCAACCCCCCTCAGACCCCAACGCCGCTCTTTGGTGTGCTAATGATGCCAGGAACGAGCCTGTCATGGTTTTCATCCTGAGTAGAACTTACTGCCTACCTGTCAACGCACTGAGCGGCCCGAGGGTTGCAGAGAGGGTCGTTCTGTCCACAGCATTGTGGAGAGCAGGTGCCCAGCAAATATTGTAAAAGGAATGAATAAGCTTTTCATACCCGGATGCTTGCACACTCTGCAAACAGGAAGTGTGGATGCACACACAGATTCACACTTCCGTCTTTTCCCTTATTGACTGTGATTTTTGTGGTTTAATAATTGTTTCTTCATCCCAAGACGTTATCTTCTATTTTTTCTCCAAGACTTTAGGGTTTGCTGTTTACCTATTGATATGTAGTTCAACAGCAGATTCCTTTTAGTTAGGATGCGACAACCTCAGTAGCACATTTCCCCCACCCTGTTTATTGATGCTCAGCCTTTCTCCTCTGGATTGTGGTGTAATGTACCAAGGTTCTCTGTATGAATAGGTCTCTTTCTAAACCCTTATCTTTTTCTATTATCTGTGTTGGCCTTAAAAGAATAGTGTTCTAGTTTTTACCATTTTATTTTTATTTTTTTTAATAGTAATTTTTTTAGTTGTTGTTGGACACAATATGTTTATTTTATTTATTTATTTTTATGTGGTTCTAGGTGAGGGCTCTACCACTGAGCCACAATCCAGCCCTCTAATTTTTACAGTTTTATAATAAATCTTGATACATTTATTGTTTTTTTTTTTGTTGTTGTTGTGGTGGTTGTTCTATTTCTTCTCTCTTGCCTTTCCTTTTAGAAATTTCAAAACTGCATATATATATGTGTGTGTGTATATATATATATATATATATATATATATATATATATACATACATACATACATACATACATAGGGAAGTGACCACAACACTCAGAGCAACCAAGAGATCTTTATTGTAGCAGTGCAACAGAGAAGAGAGAAAGAGAAGAGAGAGAGAGAGAGAGAGAGAGAGAGAGAGAGAGAGAGAGCGCACAAGAGAGAGACAGAGAAAGCAAGAGAGAGAACAAGAGAGAGAGGGACCCGGCAGGAGGGAGTTTTTATAGCCCAAATCTAATGAGGTCTCTGGGTCTGCAAGATGCCTTGTTGGCACAAGGGGGGTTATGTGTTCGGCCTGGAGCAGGGGGTTGAGTGTTCAGCCTTGAGCGGGGGCTTGGGCGTCTGGGCTTGAAGCAAACAGGTGATAAAGAACCAGACAGAGGGTTTGAGTGGCCAGGTCACCCTGCAGCTAACTTTGTTTGGCATGCCCTGCAGACAGCTTACTCAGCCTGTCCTGCACCTAACATATATTGTTTTGCTAAAGTTCATTTATCTCTTTGAATTTTTAAAAATTAATTTGTTTTGTCTGTCCTGCTTTAAAATTTTTTTTTTAGTTGTAGCTGAACACAATGCCTTTATATTATTTATTTTTATGTGGTGCTGAGGATCGAACCCAGTGCCTCCTCTGTGTTAGATGAGTGCTCTGCCTCTGAGCCACAACCCCAGCCCCTTGTCTCTCCTATTTTTAAAGCTTCATCTGATGAGCTTTTATCTCTCTGAGGCATTTACTTTTATTGACCTAGATTCCCCTCTCTGTGGACCCTGGATGGCTACAGCATGGTGCCCTTTCTCTCATTCAGCTCTTATTATTTCGTAGTTTTCTATGTGAATAACATCAGCTCATGAGCATTTAAGAGAGTCTGTTGTTTTGTTTGTGTTTCTTGCTGACTTCTGGTTACTTTAAGTTCTGCTACAAGAACCTGCATTAGTTGCACCCCTGGGAGGAAAGAGACACCCCTTTGGAATCATGTGACTCGGGGAGTTAGGGAAGAGGCCGCCTGAGGGCCAGGAGGGTGGTGGGCAGTGGTGAAGACCTGCTGCGTTTGGAGCACTGCCCTCGAGGGTTAAGGAGGAACAGCAGAGGTCAGAGATGTCCGCTGCTGCTAGAGGAGGGGCTCTCTCTACTGCCATCAGGGGAGGACCCAGGGACAGGGGAGTGTAGTTGGCCGGGCAGTGGATGGAGCCCATGGGATTCTCCCTGCCAGAGGCCAAGCAGCTTAGGAAGCCAGGGAGCGGAGTGAACAGCACACAGAAAGTGTCCCCAACAGGTGGACCTTCCTGCCCTCTCAGAGCCTTCTTTTGCCTCTTGTTCAGTTACCAAGCGGCTGTGTTCTGAGCAGAGACCAGGACACCTGCGGGCTCTGTCTGTGCCTAGAATCACAGACACTCATGCCTGCAGTGCTCTCCACCCGTCTGCAAGACACACGCCAATTGGTCCCCGAGAACCTGGATTTCAGGAGTCACCCCCCTGAAGTGTTTGTGTGGGAGCAAGTGTGTTCCCACCCCCCAGGCCAAGCCTCAGCTGCCTCCACACTCCCTTCCAAATGGCTTTGTCACCACCTTCCAGGTGTGATCGTTTCACGTTTCTGAGCAGTGGTGCGACCTGATGGTGTACGCCAAAGAATCTGGAAAGTTCTGTGTGACCATCTCAACAGCTCAATTATAGAAGGCTTCCCGAAAGTCTTCATGCAGGTCCCCAAATGCAAGCACTCCACTGGGACTTGTGTCTGGGTCCCCTCCCCCCACCCCTCTCTCTCTCGTGCTCTGATGCATCTCAGATTGCTGGATCTCCAGGATCTTCGTCAACGTGGTAGGTCCCAAAACACTGTGGGGTTGATCTCTCACCTCCTCTCACACCGGCTGCTTCCCCTCAGCTGATCTCCTGCCTCTGCTGCTGGGTGTGTGTGTGTCTGTGGGGACATTCTCCTTCCCTCTGGTCTATCTTAGGACCAGAGCAGGAGAGTTGGCGGAGCCGTGCCCCAGGACACAGAGGGTGTGCTGGTGCCTTTACCGGAGGAGGCAAACTTCTCTGAGGGCCAGGGCTGAGGGCGGGGGATTGTGAAGTGCAGGTGCAGAGCTGCCTGCGAGGTGGCACAGGGCTCTTCCCGAGGCCACACACGGCACCGCAGCGACACAGACATCACCACTGACCACAGGTGCAACCACCCAGCCATTCACCAAGGCTCCCTCAGGGCTGCACCCTTCAAACAGGTGAAGCCAAGGGGGTGTGCAGTGACCTTCACCCCGCAGACTCTGTATCACTGGTCCTGGAACTTGGCTGGGTGTTGTGAGTTACTCTTTGGGCAGAGGGAGAGGTTCTTCCTCTCGGCTTTCCCACAGTAATAGTCTTCACTCAGGTTGACGTGGGTCTGACAGTTACGACAAGCACAACCCACTCTCAATAGGAGCTCCAGGGCTGGGAAATGAAGTCTCCGTGTGTCAGTATTCCACAGGACACGCTGAGATCCGGAGGCAAGCAGAGGTCGTCTACTGCCTGAGCCCAATGAGCAGGGAACTTATTTTAGCTGATCTGAGAATCAGGGTCAGTTTAGAGCTGGAATCTAATGACCTTCCGAAGGTTCTGTCTTTCCTGCAGGTCAATAAGTAGTCGTCTTTGTAAAATGGTTTGAATTCCATTTGTCAGGCTCAGGATGGTTTCACAGTACACCTCTGTGATCGCACTGTGCACGAGGATGGGAGAGGCAACAGAGGGCTTCGTGGAACATCTCGGCTCTGAGAATCGCCAGGCTTCTCCGGGACTGGCCAAGGAAGCGGTCTGCCATTTTCAGGTGGGCCCCGTCCCCTTCCCACATGCAAAGAGCATTTGCCAGTCTCAGTAGGTGTTGGGAATTTGTGAGAACAGGTGGACAAGGAGAGAGATGGGCAGGACGGGAGCTGGAAGGAGTCAGAAAGTACTCAGGAGTGCAGTTACGTTCAGGATGAAGAACTGAATGAGTTCAATGGGAAGATGCTCTTGTGTTTACCTTAGAGCATGGGAGTAGAGTGGAAGAGAATGGTATTAAGGGGAAGGAATGAGGACAGATTTGGAGGTAAAAGGGGACATGAGGAATATTGCTAAAGACCGGAATTTAGATTAATTATCTTTGAGTCTTGACAGTAAAGATAGAGATTCCTTTGTAATTAATTCTTCTCCTGTTTGGAGCATGCTGTTGACATCATGTGCACTAGAGCCCTCCTGGTGTGAGCAGCTGGGCTATGGCTTCAGCAGCAATCCCTGAGCTCCTGATCCTAGGTCCTCACTGAGGCGAGGTCTCCGTGGGAGAGAGGACAGTGGGGCTCACCTCCTGTGAGGGGATGGCACAGCACACCACCAGCCATAGGTGAGGCTCAGCACAGGATGGTGGACCCCGCAGGCAAACACTGCAGACCACCTGCTGATGCTGATTTTCCTTTCTTCCACTTGCATTGCTGTGAAAGTGGAGGGAACTGTTTTCTCTTTCCCCCTCTGGGCTGATGCAGAGCCTGGCACCGGTGCACCTGCAGAGCCTCGAGTTGGCCACGAGGAGGCAGTGTTGCTTACCTCTAGAGCCTGGCCAACTCAATGTACAGCCTTGGATTAGAGTTTGTCAGCAGGAGAGCAGAGCAAAGGTGGGAGAGTTCCTCCTGAGGCCAGACCTGAGCCGGGTGTAGACAGTCAGTGGAATAAGGGATTCGGGCAGGTGTTCTGATGTAATGCAATAGGCTACTTCCTACACTAGCGGGTTCCAGTCTACAGGAGAATTTTGGCAGAGATCGGCTGAGCACCCCGTCAGGAAGAAAGAAGGCCCCTCTCACAGAGCTCTTATTTGGCTGGTTTTCTAGAAAAATATCTAAATATTCAATAGTTTAGTTGAACGAGCTCCTACGGGCAGGGGCCAGCGCTCCGTCTTTTTCCTGGCAACCCATTATGTGTAAGGTTTGTCAAGTGCATGATTTACAGACTGTCCCTTGTCGAGACGCTGCATTCGGAGGCTCACCCCAGTTTTCCTGTCAGCCCTGTAACCTTAGCCGTGCGCCCTTGAGAAGCCGCGCTCTGTCTGTCCTCCGACCTTCTCATCTGACATCACTCACAGCAGTGAAAGCTAATTCCACCAAATGCCAGGCCACGGACACGGATGTTTTTGAAAGGAAAAAATTCTCATGAGTGAGAAGTAAAAGTCTCTTCTTTGATTATTTTAGACTTTTAGGGTAGATTTCAGATGTGGAGCTTCTTGGAAACCGGCCTCCTGAGCCTCTAGCAGGGTTAAAAGAGTAACAACTCCCGTGAGGACAGGAGAGGCTGCGTCTTGATTTGTGCCCTGCACGCTGCCTTCAGGGCTCACAAGGACACTGGCCTGCTGACCACTCGAAGGACAGGCGTGCAGCATGGTGGATTTGATGTTGAAACTGCAGACTCCCCTGGAGAGCCCTCAGGCCACTGCAATGCTGGACAGTCAGACCCAGGGTAGGAACTACATTTCCTCTGTCCAGTATCCCTTGCTCAATCTATCCTAGGATTCCTGTCCTCCTGTTTATGACTCCCCAGAGATATGTCCCTGTGTGGGGACACCACGGTGACCTCACCATGAACAATGAAATCCTTGGGTTTGCATCACCAAACACGAATCTCAGGTCTGTATTTTTTCTTGGACCTCAGTCTGTTCCTTTTCCTCTGGCTCATGCCATCAGCCACCACTGGGCCAGTCACCCCACCCAGGTCAGGGACCCAAACGCAGGTGGAGCTTCCAAACCCACACCCCCTTGTGTTCCATGGCGACTGCCTCAACCACTTCATAGCTCATCTTTTTGGTCTGGAAGGTTGGAATAGCTTGAAAGTCATTCTATTTACCTCGTTCTTTCTCTTCTAGATTCTCCAAAGTTCTGTGAGCTCATTGAAGTAACTTTGTATGGGCAGTGCTGCTCACCAAGCTGGCTAGATAGAGCACTCGTGTGCTGTGACAGGAGTCGACAAGGGCTGTTCACAGGCTCTGGAGCCAACAGTCAGGCTGGAGTCAGGGGAGCAAGCTCAGCCGGGTGCCTGCTGCTTTGCTCTCTGGGAGGTGCAGGCAGGACCACTCTGAGGGGCACAGGCCTTCACCTAGACCCAGGCTTCCACTGAACCCTCTCTTGAATAACAGAGATTTAACAGACATAATCTCAACCTTATAAGTAGGCAAAGAATTCGTTCCTAAGGTTTCAGCTGCTGGATGGGACAAGTGAGCCAAGGAGAGGGAAGCCAATGCGCGTAGCCAGCACGGATGGTACATGGCAAGGGGTTGTATCTCTGGGCTCCGAGCCCATTGCCCTTCCTCCACTGTGCCTTGGGCCTGTGGAGCGAGCGGCTGGTGGATAGGTCTCGTGGACCTGTGAGTCTGATCCCTGCTCCACAATTGAGGGAGCAGAATACTTTGATTTGGGGCTTAAGGAAGACAGGTGCTAACCGGTGAAATGAAGTGCTTTCAAATGCATTCTGAGATGCTTCACCTGGAAACGGATCTGCTGACAGGTAAACAAAATCAATATGGAGAAGCCTCTTCCCTGCTGGTGAATACCACGCTGCTTTCAGGCAAGTAGGTAAATTCAAGGAGGTTGTCTTTCCCATCTATGCTTAAAAAGTTTAGCACATGAATAATTGAGCAGCTTCCTGGCACACTCAATATTTACTTGTAAGCCTGCTCTGGGCAGAAAAAGGGGAAAAAAACATTTTGAAAACAAGCTTTGCATTAGGTAGGAGTTTATCTGTTTGCCAGAAGATTACATAATTATATTTGCAAAGGAACATATTGGTATGTCTTGTTATTTTCTTGCTGATCTATTGATGTGAAATGTATTAGACAAATTGGAAAGAAGAAGGGTAAAGCCCTGCCTTGCTGTGTGCATGTGTGGGCTGCAGGAAGTTAGAATAGAACTTGCAGAAATCTGTTTGCACATCCATTATGATCCTTATTACAGTGTTCAATCTTCTATTGTGTTACAGTAATTTTTTTCATCTGCTTCTTCTTTCCATAAAGGCCACCAGGGGACACAGAGGTATGCTTGTAACAGACGTTGCATGTTGTTGAATAAAGGTTTCCCGTCTCAGAATGTCTGCAGCATTGCTTTCTCACATCTAACTCATGTAGGCGCTAATAGGCAGATAGCACTGCCCTTGTCCTCAGTCCAGAGGTAGAGGTGGGGTGGGTCTCACTCATAGAAATGACTGCCTGGTCCTGCTAGTTCCTTAGGTGTGTCTTGGGTCTGATGATGAGCTGAGGTCCAACTTGCATGGGGCAGTAACGTTAATTTCTATATACCCATCTGTCTATCATCCATCCATCTGTCCACCACCATCATCATCACCCTTCCCATCTGTAGACTGCATGCTCTGAGAGGTCATAGGTTTCCAAAGTTGGTGCTTGCTTTGGTGTACAGGTGTTGCCTCCCACTAAGTCAATATTGGTGCATCTGCCATGTCCCTTTAACCTGAGTGCTGAGGGTCTTGAGAAGTTCAGCAGATCAAGAAAGAGAATAGGGGCACATTAGCAGCATTCCTGTCAATCATGCTTCCTAGAAAACATTTTGCTAATTGGTTTCCATCCCTGCCACTCATTATCATGTTTGCCTTCCTGTCCTTCTCTCATAGTGGGCTGGGATTCCTGTGGAGAAGGGTCTGGATTATAAATCAGAATCACTGCCGTCTTGCCTTGGGGGTATACCAGTTGGCTGAATGCAAGCAGAGCCTGGGTGGGGGAGGATGGGTCTCGTAGATGATGGACATGTGCTCCCGGATGCCCATCCCGTGTGTCTCTGACTCCTGCTCCCCTCACCATTTGATTCCTGGCCCTAGTAGGGCCCATCCCACCCCAGCTTCTGCTCTGTGGGGTGCTCCCTCGCTGTGCTCCGGCTGTGACCAGAACACGGTCCTCACACTGAGCCTAGGAAGAGTCATCTCCACTGCTTGTGGTCCCTGGGCTCTGCAGCAGCCTTGCCCTGAGTCTGCACGTGGTGTTTACTACAAATTCGCTCCAGATCCTCTTTCAAACAGACCTGTTTCCAGCCAGATCCTGACTGATGTTGTCATCTATTTAAATAAAGTACCTATATAAAACATGACTCTATTGGAAAAAATAGTGATTTAAAGAAAAAAGCATAAAGGTGTAACTTAGGAGTCTTGCTTCCTCCTAATCATCTTAACCTCCATGAGCCCTGGTTTTCTCCCAGCTTCAAGAGTCCCTTCTTCACATTCTCTCTTGATCTCTTGATTTCAGAATAGGAGTCCTTGCCAAGGCCGCTGTTGGGCTGCGCAAAGCTCAGCTGCAGAGACTTGGAGCCTTCCACTCTCCTTGCCTCTGTGGAGAGGAGGCCCCTTTCCTCCTTTTCCACACAAGCACCAGCTGGGGACACACAGGCATGTGCCAGGGAGCAGAAGGTGCAGGGGACACAGCCGGTCAGGAGCAGCCGCTTAACTCGGGAACCTTCACTGAGAACCCCTCCTGCAGCCAGAAAAGAGGTGTGAGGAGTCGGGGTGTGTGGTGCAGGCAACAGGGGCCAGGTGGGAGGGCAGCGGAGGGCGCACCTGGCTCAGGGAAGCCGGAGATGCCCCCGTTAGCATCTGGGACTCAGCCTGGATCCAGGCAGCTTTCTGAAGCTTCTAATCCCTGCGTCCTGGAGGATGCCTTTATCCCCTCTCCTGTCGACAGCAGCAGACAACACCTGTGCCCATGTGAGCGCCTCCTGTCAAGAACAAAGTCATCTGAAGGGGATTCTTTCCAATTTTCCAACGTAGAAAACCACCAAGGTGTAATTTAGCATCTTCAATTCTAGACCTATGACTTGGAAAAGGGAAATTTCCACATTTCCCTACATGAATTCTCTGCTTCTTGAGTGCGGAGTTTGAATTATTCCTAACCCTCAGCCAGTGTTCCACCACACTAGCCTGAGGCCAGCTCCACAGGGCCAGCGGCTGGGTGTGGCACTTCCTCTTGGGGCAGCGGGGGAGCAGCTTCAGGAGGCAGCTGGCCGGCACCCAGGGCTCCTCGCTGCTCCTTCTTCTCTTCCTCTGGCCTCACTTCTCCCTTCCTGGCCTCCCCAGCTCCCCTGACTGCGGCCCTCCTAGGGTCCCCGTCCTTCCACTTTGTCCCCTGTGGTGCAGTTCCTTACAAGGGCCTCGGGAACACAAACACTCCCGGCCTTGCACACCCCACGTGGCTTCCCAACACGAGCCCCGAGTTCCCCTGGGCTTCCTGTCATTGAAGAGGGGAGAGGAAGATGTCACAGGGCGAGCGCTGGCTCAGGGAAACCACAAGAGAGTCACAACTGTCACTCTGTAAGCCTGAGGGACTGGGAGAGGGAAGGGGAAGTGGGCAGAGAGGAGGGGGGGGGCAGTGGACAGGGAGGCTGCCTGGGAACACAGTCCAGAGAGCGTAGTTTGAGTCAGCCCTTGGATTCTGGCTACAGTAAGCTTCCTCAGGTCCACCTACTGCCCACTCTGCACTGGCCTGCGAGTCAGTCCTGAGGGATTCATCCTGCAGCCCTGGGTTATGTCACCTACACAGCCCAGGTGTGCCGGGGCACTGGGGCAGGTTGCAGAAAGGCCAGAGAATGTCCCTGGAGATGGGGTGGGAGCCCCATGGTTGCTGGGCAAAGCCCACAAGAGATCAGTGACTTCTCCAGGAGACTTCAGGGTGACAGGCTGAACGGGTAGCACCTCCATCCCTCAAGGGGGCTTGCCCAGCAGCCACGTGGGCTCATCTGCCACGGGCTCAAAGTCACACGGCTATCAAGAGTCAGAACTAGAAGGTGAGGGCAAGTCTAACCTGGTGATGACCCACAAGACGCTGCCCTTTTCAGAGCCCCCACTGTCTGGGAGGGTCCCGGGCACCGAGTGGGGGGGAGGTGGGGGCACTGGCAGGGGTGGGAATGAGGCTCTGTGCGTTACCCTCCTGTTCCCCCCACCAACACCACCAGGGATTCCAGTCCAGGGAAGCAGGAGTGGGCCATGGAGAGGCCGCGGCAGGCTTCCTTCCCGGGGTCACAGAGCACTGAGGTCAGGATCCTGTGCTTTCCCCAGGGCTGCTCCTGAACTTGTGCAGGAAGCCGAGCCCCTGGCAAAGGCTGGGCGGGCACCAGCCTCCCACACTGGCTGCGATCGATGGCAGTCTCTGGGGCTGAAGCTTGAGCCAGGTGGCTGGGGTAAAAAATAACTCTGCCTCTATTCCTGAGGGAATAGAACTAAAAATAGAGATCTCTTTGTGGCTTGAATGAAAAGTACCCGGAGGAGGAGGAGGGACGGCTCTGGCACTCTGGCCGCTCTGGTGGGGCTGCGTCCCTGCAGGAAGCAGGAAGCAGGAAGCCAAGCTGCGGTTCTGCCCTTGAGGAGCCTCCTGATCCACCTCGCGCTCACTCACTAGGCGCCATGGCTTCTGAACACAGGTGGACCCAGAGGCAGAAATGTCACGTGGTGGGAGGATAAACAAGGCCGAATCAGGGTCCTGGACATCCCTGGGCTGAGCCGCTTCATGATCTCAAGACAGGGAAGAGCGGAAGGGAGGCACAGGGGGCTGGAGGACCGTGGAGGACCCCCGGCACGGCCTCAGCAGGAAGGTGTCAGGCCCCAGGCTGGCCCCACATGGTTCCAGGGGAGGCCCTCACTCCCGGGACCTACTTTTCAGGGAGAAGCTTCAAAACAAACCACAGGAGAGGCTGGTAAACAAGCCGAGGAAGGCACGGCTGGCGAGGCCACTGGAGATGGCCGGGGAGTTCTGCAGGATGGTCTGAAAGGGCCACTCTGGGTGGCACTTTGGAAGCAAGACCTCTGTGACCATCAGGACCCAGTGATTGGAAGATCTAGGGAACATGTGGAGGGAGGCAGAGCCGGCAGGGCTGGGGACAGAGGGGGTGCCAGGTGGCTGCAAGAGGCAGCTGCAGACCTCAGGAAGGAGGCCCTGGGTGAGATGGCCAGTGGCCTTCCTACTGACCCTTACAGGGTCCTGCCGTACCAACCCTGGCCTGCCTCTCTTACCTCCAAACTCCTTGGTACCAAGAGTCTGCTTTCCTCTAGGGAAGAAATGAGGCCACATCCTTCTGGTAGGACTCCTGATTTTCCTCTGCTACTGGGAGCTGTGTCAATGGTGCCCAGACAGCAGATGCGGGGACAGTGAGGTGGCCAGGGGACTCACAGCAGGTTCCCGGCTTGGCTGGTTTTCAGCCCAGGCCCACCTTCCCCTTGACTGGTACCTGTCTCTCCTCCCTCCTGCTTCTCCTGTCCCCCAAAGGGGAGGGACGTAGCCACACTGGCTCCTGCTCGGCCTTCTCTTTGTGCCCACAGGCCAGGTGTGTCCTGGGCACGGGGGTGGATCCCCTGTGTGTGACTGAGCTGGAATGGAAGACTTGAGGTAGCAGCCAAAGTGGCCTATTTTGAGTCTCCTGCAGCCTGAAACCTGACCGAGCTCATTCTTTAACAGTCTGGACCCTGTGCCGTGTCATGAAGATGTCCCTTGTGGGTTTTAATTCCCGAGAAAGGATTGTTATTTCCCTGTTAGAGAAATTCATATTGACCATAAAAATTAGGACTAGTAGAAAAAATAACTGTTGTTAATTACAGTTAGTTTTATATTTACTTTGTGAAAAGCCAGAAGAACTAATGGGAAGGAAATACAAACACATACTGAGATAAAGCATGGCAAAAAATTATTATAACTGACATTTCATGGCTGCATAATATAATAGTCCTGTAGAATTGATGAATCATAGTTTATTAAACATCTGCCCCACTGTTGTATATTTAAATTACATCCAAGTTTCCATTATTTAAAAAAATGTGATAATTAAACTACATTCTCACTCCCTATAATGTTCTCAGAATCTCAGGTTTGAGTCTCACAAATGCCCTTATTGAATACAAGGTGCACGTATTTTTAGAGCTTTTGAAGCAAGTCCAGGTGTACACAAGAGCCACAGACTGATTGTGAGACGGGAACCTGGTCACCATGACAGGCGCCCACGCTGGGGCAGCCCACGAGTGGCTTGGGTGCGTGTCACTGTGGTGCTCTGCAGGAGAGGGAAAGAGGGAAAGGGTGCGGGAGTGGCAGGAAGCCGTCATGTCCAAGAGGGTTCCCGCGGGCGAGGATGCCAGGATGCCAGCCAGGGTCCTCCAGCCTGGAGATGGCCCCCACCCCACCCGTGAGTCCCCACGAGTCCTGAGTGCTCCCACCTGCAGAGCTGGCTGCTCTACTTGGAAATGGCGGAATGAGCAGAGGCTGCGAGTGCGAAGCCAGCACCTGCCTGACCCCAGGGCTTCCTGGGCAGCCTCTGCACTCTGTGGGTGTTTACGGCAAAAGGAATCAGGTGTCCTCCTGTGCCCCACAATTAGCTCCGTTATTAAAATCAAATCAAACAATTAGAAGTGGTTGATTGGGAACATTTCCTGCCTTTGGGGATCTATGGGTTCAACGTTTCCTTTCACATGAGCAGGTGGAGAGCATCTTCCATTTGGAGATTAGTTCTTGTTCCACCCAGGCCAACACTGGCAGAGCTAGGCCCAAACGTGGAGCTGCCCTGGGTCTTGCAGTTACAGCCCGATCTCTGAACCAGCCCTGGAGAGCAAAGCTTTAGGTGGACTCCCTCAGCCCAGAGATGGAAAGGAAGCGAGCATGAGAGCCTCTGCGGCCCACCTGACAGCGTTTTCTCAGGCCCCAGGAGCTCCTGCTTGCCGTGGAAGGCACACGCATCGGGTAGCAGCCACAGGTGCATTTCTGCAGGGCCGGTGCTGGGGCAGATGGAAGTCCACGTGGCGTCTGCACTTCCCTCCCGAGTGGAGGGTCCTTTCCTCAACACCCGCTTTCTCTCTGAAGAAAAGCCTCCCGGAGGCCTGTGGTTTTCTTTCCTGCTCAGCTCAGGTAATGCACAAGGCTAGAGCCATTTCTCACAACTGATAAGTCTTGATCCAGAGACTAGAATGTGGATGCCTGGCTCTTAATCAAAATTCCAAAGTCTCCCCGGGCTGCCTCCAGGGGGTGGCTGTGTCTCTTGTCTCCTCTCCCTGTCCCTGTTCCCTCCATCTGCATTCAGGAGCTGTCATTGCTGTCAGATGGGGGGGGGGCTGTGGAACCCTGGGTCTTCCGGGCCTGGGGTAGCCCTCCCCACAATCTTATGGGCCAGAGCCCCGAGGCCTCCACTCCTGCCCGGCCCACTGCGAGACTCAGGCGTGGGAGCAGAGCCCACTGTGCTCCTGCCTTCCCGGAACTGACCCTGAGCATCCAGGTGGCCAGGGGCACCGACCCCAGGGGTCCTGCTCCGGCCTTCAGCGGGCCCTTGTCCCAGGGCCTTGTGCTGGTTCTGGGCCCTGCTGGACAAGCACTGCCCTCCGTGCCTCGTGGCTCCCCTGCCCCTCATGCTCCCTCGGCTCTCCCTGTCATCAAGTCCTGTTCCAGGTCCTGTTTGTCCTGGGCCAGTCCTGCCCCATCCTTCCCACTGAATTGCCCTACTTTTCCCACAAGGCTTCTCATTTCCAACCTCCTGTGCACTTTGCCAATTTATTATGTTCATGTAATTACGCGCCTTTTCCCATTGGAACGGAGGCCCTGAGAGGGCAGGGCCGCGAGCGATGCTCAGGCTCATGGTGTCACAGAGTGTGCAGGGATGATGTCACGACACCCGGGAATCCTGCTGCTGCTCGCCCTCCTCCTGCTCTCCCTCTGTGTCTCCTTCTCTCTCCACCCTTTTAAATGTCAAGTCCTGGACATTCCCTTTAAAAGCTTATATATTGTGACTTGGTTTCTCGCTGCAGTCTCTCCACACTCGTCTGGATATTCAATTTAACAATGGAATCGCGGATGGTCATTACTGTCGTGACTCTCAGCATTTTTCATATTAAAAGTTAAAATGGTCTGGCTTGATTCACTTTCCCAAGCCTTGATTGGTGGAATTTTCCAGGAGAAACAACTGAGCAAATGAAGAGAGGATGAGAGGTCGTGATGGACCCCGGTCCTCCCTCTTCATGGCCTCTGCCTGCCCGGCGCCCCTCTGTGCTCTGACCCTCCCTTACCAGCCTTTCTCCCAGCAGGCGGATCCTCAGAGGTGCCCTGTGCCCTGGCGTCCCCACCTCACACACACCCGGAGCCCCCAGGAGCCTGCTTTGTGCATAGCCGCCTCTTACTCCTCTGGGGACAGAGCCTCCCCACCTCTCCTGACTCCTCCCTTGTCCCTGGTGTCCTGCAGCCTGCCCCGCCTGCTCAGAACACGTCTCATGTCACAGGCTGCAGAATGCCTGGCAGACCCATTGACGGGCCGGAAGACCCGGGCAGCCCTGTGCACTGCTTCCTTGGACCCAGGAACTAACCCAGAGCCTTGGAGACACCCGGGGTGCCTTGAGGGCAGGGCTTATGCTCGTCATCTGTGTGTTTCCCGTGCTTACCATGGGCTCAGGTGATATTGACTGAAACAGTACATGGGTACGGTTTTCCTGCATGGATTCCTTAATTCACCTAGAACTATGCAGGGCTGTGGCCACTGCGGAGTTCCACTGGACCTAGCCTTGAGGCCGGTGGTGTGTGTTTTGTGTGTTTGCTGTTTGAGCATTTCCCATATGTGTTTGTGGTGTGGTGTGTGTGTTTGATCAGATTTGGTGTGTGTGCAGTGTTGTGTGTGTGCAGTGCTGTGTGTATGCTGTGTTTGTGTTTTTTACTATGTGTGTTGTGCATGTGGGTACACAAATTGTGGCTCTGATCCTACTTCTCACTGAACCGTGTGTCCCCAGGTTGAGTCACAGCCTCTCTGAGCGCTGCTCTTTCTTGGGTAACAGAGGAAAGAAACCCCACAATCTTCATTCGACTGGACAGCAACACTGAAGGTCAGTCCTGAGCAGGGCACTTGGGGTCTATATGTGAAGGGTTACTGGGAGGCCACCACTTAATTCCTCTGCATTGAACTCACTTCTGTCCCCACTCCTGGCCCACCTGCCTGCCCCAATCCTGGGCTCATCTGGCCGTCTACTCCCCTGCACCGTCAGTGCGGCGAGGCCTGGTGAGCAGCCCTATCGCCCGCGCTGCCCCTGCAGCCCACAGCTCCCTCATCTGAGCACTCGCCTTCCGGCAGCATCAGAGGAGCGCGGGGTGACACTGGGCGGACATGGTCGCCAGGGATGAGAGGCACTGGCTGGGCCCATGGGTGACATCAGATGTCCTCGTCCTGCTTTGCCTGGGCTCCAGCCCTGCAGCCCGCCTGCCTTCCCTCCTCCCCACGTGGCAGTGTGTCCATCCCTGCGGGGACAGCGATGCATTTTCTCTGTGAAACGCCTTGGACTGTTCACTCCTGATCCTTCTGCAGAGAAGCCTGTCTCCCCGGCCCATAGACTTGGCGTCAGACAGGGGATGTCTGGAGTCCTACTGGTGCTCTAAGACGGGGGGCGATGGGCACCAGGGTAGGTGGGTCTGCTTGAGAGGAAGGTGCCCACTGTATTTACTGGGAACCTGTGTTGGTGACCTGGGCAGCAGAGGGAGGAGCCACGTGCCTCTCTGCTGGGAACAGTGATCTGTGGAAGCACCGGGCTCACATCTCTTTCCTTTTCTGAAGGCTCCTGCTCCTGTGCTGACAATATCCAGGGCCTGACCATTTGTTTCAAGTATTCTTGTCCAGTTTTCCCCTTGAACTTAGGGCGGAGGGCGGGGATCTTCACCGGTCCTCAGGCCGGAAGTGCTGGCCGGCTTGCTGGGTGTTTTGGGGTTTGCAGCCTGGAGCCAGAGAGGGAAGCATTGTCAGCTGTCATGGGCCTGGGTCTTTGAGGGAAGAGTGCGGCCTGACCCCCGAATCACCCTTCCTAACAGGGTCACTTCGCCATGTGTGTGGCCAGTAGGATGGCGGCTGGCTCCTGTGTCCTGTGTCAGCACAAGGCCCCAATCAGAGTCTGCAGAGGAGGCTTCTCCAGGCACCTCCAGCTCCCTTCTGCCTGTGGCTGGCTCCCTTTTGACTCTGCTTCCTAATCAGCAGGCGGATCTACAGCCTCAGCTTCAGAGATGGCGGCGCCAACCTGAGCCCAGGAGGGTTTCTCCATCAAACTCTGTCCCATTACCAGGCATTGGTGTTATGGGGCAGACCGCTCGGGAAACATACCAAGTCCACTTTGTCTGAATTGGAGAGTCTTTATTTAGCTGGCCAGCCGGCGACTGCTCCCCACAGGACCCACAAGTGTCTCTGCAGGGAACAGCATCATCGAGCCTGAGCATTTCAGGTTCTTTAAAGGCAAAAACCACATCCAGGTTGACATAGCTGCAAGCAGGCAGGGGTACAGAAGCTGAACTGGACAGTTAGTGAGACAGCAGTGGGTACATTGGTATTCCCACAGGACTCTCCAGGTTGGCATAGCAGCAAGCAAGCAGACGGGAAGTGGGTCAAAATGACCTTAGTTGAGTACTAGTTAGAGAATGGTTACCAACGTCCAGACAATCCTCCTCTGACAGGGTACATTGTCCAAGAAAAAACGGGAACCAAGAGAGAACAATTTTACGTTGTATAATGTTGCCAAACATGCAACGAACATGCTACACTAAGCCACTAATGACAGGCACAGAGGTGTTCCCGTGGAGGAAGCATTTCTTAATGACAGGGAGTCTCGGGGTAAGAGGGAGTCTGTTTGGTCCTTGCCCATATAGCCTGGCCCATAACGTTGGCAGAAAGTCCTCAGGTGTGTCGGAATTGCCGAGAGTCAGTGCCAAGACTGATTTTGTGGCCGGCAGAGGGAGTGGCAAAGGTTGTTAATTGTACAACAATGTTTCCTGGAGGGAAGTCAAAGTCAAGGCAAGCTGCCAATGTGGCCAGGTCCTCGGGCTGCCACTGAGCAGGGGTCAGCAGGTGGCCTTGCTCCCCTCAGGTCCACTGTTGGACGAACGAACACAGCAACAGACACAGGCACCGTGCTTTGAGTTTGGGTCTGCGTGGTTCTGAGAATCCCACTCTCTTTCCTGGGTACTGGCTGGTCACACGAGAAGGACTCGGGACTCACCTGTCTCAAAGGAGGACTACTCATCAATATGAAGTGCTTTGAACAGTGTTTTGAAAAAAAAAAGTTTCTTATAATGGAAGAAAACAGCTGCAGTCACTGTGAACACCAGCTGAAGCCCTGTGACTACCTTCACAGGCGCCCTGGGCCGCGCTCTTCCGCAGTAGCCAGGGCTACAGCTAACCCCAGCTGAGGTCAGTCTGCCCCTGTGAACCTGGTACCATGCACCATTCTCCAAAGCACACAAAGACAACAAAGTCATCTTTCCAGCCAGGGTGATCCTGCCTACAGCCAATGGCCTGCCCTTTCCGCAGAAGGTGGGGAGTTCCTAGGGCGAAGTCCATGCTGATACCCCAGCCCCTGAGCACCTGGACCCCTTCCTCCAGGTACACAAGGTGGGCAGCTTATCTACTGGGGCCACTTTGGGGCCCACACTTCAGCCCAAGGGGTTAGAGACTTCGCTAACCCTTTGAGCTACACAGGAAGTCCAGACCTACTCCGACTTTCTAATTCTATGTGCCTAAAGCCATTATTCCACCCTGGTTTTTCATGTTTGTGGTTTTCAGGGCTACAAATGGAATCCGAGGCCTCGCGGTTGCGCAGCAAGCCTCTGCCACTGAGCTACACCCCAGGACCATTATCCCACACATGTTCCTTGATGTCTGCTTGCATGAAGTGGAAAAAATCATTTAGTTCTTTGGGAGCATAGTGAACCTCCTCCTGGGGCACAGTTTGGGGGTCTGCTGGGACTTTAATTATGGATACAGAAGCAAAAAAGGGTAGTGGGGTGGGTTGGAGGATCAGCAGCCTTGGAAGGCTGCTCCTGGGGAGGGCACTGGGAATGAGGCCAGCCTTCCGGCGGGGACCAAAGGGCTATTTCTCCACTGGCAAAGGAGTCTCAGCAGGGTTTGGGGCTCAGTGTCCCCAGTTCCCTCAGGATCTGCCCATATGGCTCCATTCCAATGTGCAGAATCCCATTTCCTCCCAATCAATGCTCTCATTGTAACAGAAGCTGTTCTGTGAGGTTGGGAATTAAATTTACATTATAATTCAGTCACTCGCAGGAAACTCTGGGTATGGTTCTCAGAAATCTCAGCTCTGTGGCTAAAGGAGATAAGATTTTTTTTTTCAGGAAAAAAATCAGATTTTAATTTCTTTATGTAATGTTTCCTTTGGGAATCCAAATCCCTGAGTTCAGCCTATTTTTCTTCCCCCACTTTTTGACTGTAGTTAGTGATAACCAAAAAATTCCTCTAAGTCTCCTTTGTTTGTCTAAAATATTCTGAGGCAGTGAATGCAGTTTCACTCAGAATCTTGCCTTCTTTAGGCACTCTGGTGGAGAGCATCCACTGGCAATATTCTGATTCTCTCTAATCCAGAATCTACCAGTGCCCTCTTCTCCCCGGCACAGAATCATTAGTGCCTTTAAATCTGATCATAGAGAGCCAATTCCATACAATCTATATTCAGTTTAAAACATCCACCTTCATTCTCCTCTCACACCATTGCCACTAGCAAACCTGCATTAGGCTCTAACCAGAGCAGCCCTCTGCACTAGGAGACTCAGTGCCCCGAATTCACGTCCACAAAGAGGGGCTGTCCACGCAAGTCAAGTCCTGTGGGGCAGCTGGTCAGGGAGGGGAGGGCTCTGTGAAGTTGCTGCTCAGAGGAGGATCCCACCTTCAGGAAACCTGGACTGTCCCTCAGACTTCTCAGCTGACTGAATCAGGCCACCAGGTGTATATAGGACTTTCTCCCTACTTGGGGGTCGGCTGATGGTGGATGGCAGTCACATTAGAAAAATATCTTCCCAGCAAAGCTGGGGTAGCACTTGGCTGAGCAACTGGAACTGCCGTGGAGCCAGAGTATGCCCTAAAGACCAGCAGAGCCTTGACTCCCCCAGATCCACACTCTTGGATGTCGCCTCCTCGCTGTTGGATAGAGAAGGTTTTTTTCAAGCGTGGCTAAAATTCTGCAGTTTGAAATGTCCTCTGTTAACTTTTAACAGGCATCCTGATAGAAGTCTGTGGCAGGTATTTGAAATGTGCAAATATAGATGCATATAAGAAAAAGAGTATCATTTCAGCTAAAATAAACATTACGTCCTCAGTTAACTTGTAGATAGATGGGTTTTGAATACGGTGTGTGTGTGTGTGTGAGTGAGAGAGAGAGAGAGAGAGAGTGGTTTCCTCACGGGGCATGGTGCAGGGCTGACCCTGCCGGCACTCTGTGGTGTTCTGTGGATCTTTTGGACAGCAGCCAAGACCGCAGGAGAGAGGAAGGAGAGGGTGGTGAGTGGGTTAGGCAGGATCCATCAAGACCTGGAGCTGCAGAGCAATTAAGTGTGTGGCTGGCACGAGACAAAAGCAACATAATACCCAGAGGCTCCGTGAATGGAGGGCTCCGTGCCCAGGCAATGTTTCTCCCCAGATAAGACACTCCTCTGCCCTCGCACTGCACTGCTAAAGGGAGCCCGCGGGTCTCCTCTCTCAGGCGGCTTTCTGGTTCCCCCTTCCATGTGCCCAGGGAAGAACAAGGCTCTCAAGAGCTGTGCCCACTTTGGGGGATCTGTCCCCCAAACTCCAGCCTCTCCACACTCAGCGCCGCTCTTCCCTCCTCCATAGCTCACCTTCTCTGAATCGTCGATCCCCACGACATGGATATCCGTTTCTTAGTGCGGGTGAGGGCATCCGGTCTGTACCCACAGTGTGAGGCTTGGATTTTACTGCATTCCTAACAAATATTTGTTAAGAGGATAGTTATAAGAAAAATGGTGGAGAAGGGAAGTGGCTTTTTTTCTTCGTATACATGGAACCTGGGTCTGCTGGTTCATTTCCTCTCAGTGGTGGCGTTGCTGAGGGCCATTTGGGAAGTCTGCTCTCAGTGATGCAGGAAGCCATTGATCTATCACTGGAATCAGGTCCAAGTTCTGGGTGTGCGAAGTCAGTGCCAGCTCCGTTCAGGAATGTAGTAGAATAACAGCACAGAAAACCTTCCGCACCTAGAAGGACTGGTTACAAATGGTCGGATGTTTTCTAAAAAGTGAACGCAGTTGAACTTTTGAGAAAGAGAAAATCCAAAGTGGCAAAAATGAAGAACAAACTGAAAGTCAGAATATAAAACTCATGGAGGAACTCTGCGATTCGGGGTGGGTGAGGATGGGTGGGGTCCACCCAAGCTTCTAGGGCCTGGGTGTCAGTGACCTCGCTGAGTGGGGTGAGGCTGGGGACCAGTGTGAGGCAGGAAATTGGGGTCCAGAGAGCAAGAGCTCAGAAGCCCCACACCCCTCCCCAGTGAAAAGATGCTCCAGAGAAACCTTTCCGCCCTCTGGTATCAAGGGTAAAAAGAAGCTGGAGGTTAACAATGAGCAAGAACTAACAGAATGTTCCCAGGCCTGAAGACCCTTGGGGTCCTGGAGAGAGTGAACCCAAAACAGCCTCCGCAGGAGTCCTCAGGGAAATAACAACAAGGCACTGCTCAAGTGATTCTTATCACCCAGGAAGACACCCACAACCCTCACCGAGGGCCAGGGGACAACACACCAGAGGACTGGAGCTTCTCAAACCAGAGAGCATAAATCGACAACCCGAGTGCCTTAAAAGTCATTATAGTCACAAAGTAAGGCACTCTCCCTGCCCAGAAGCACACACGACTGTGAAAAATAGAAAGGGATTTGGGATAAACAAAGTAGAACCACATGGGCAGACCCTTTTCATTGCCGTTGAAATTCTCAATGTATTAAGCAACGTTGTGTGTGTGTGTGTGTGTGTGTGTGTGTGTGTGTGTGTTGGTGACTGGAGCTGGAAGAGCAGTTCAAGGAAACTACGGGGATTACATCATGGAAAGGTGGAAAAGAAAATATAAACAGTCATGGGGGATAAAAAGAGGCTGTTCAATATATCAATGTGAATTTCAGGGGAAAAGAACAGGAAGATGGGTAGACAGACAATCAATCTTATGAAATGTAAACGTGGAGAATTTTCCAGAATTGGTGAAAGACCCAAATCTTCAAATTGAAGAACAGTCTAGCATGGGAGAAATGAACATAAATCCCTCACCTGAAACATGCTATCCAGACTACAAAATGAACACCACAGCAAAAGAGAAGACCTGAAAAGCCATCAGAAAGCAAGATGGAAACATAAGAAAATAGGTTGACAGGAGACTCCTCAAGAAGACCAGTAAAGACAGAGACACAAGAGAGTGTCTTCAAAGCACAGAGGGAAGGTTACTGTCAGCTTAGCTCTCTGAACTCCGTGGCTATATCCTTCAAGATTATGAATAAAATAAAGACGTGTTAATAAAGATACCACTGCAAGAGTTTGGCACCTACAGACCATTTAGAGCCCAGGGCTGGAAGAATCCTGTGAGGTAGATATTTGCCATCAGGAAATCAAACTTGGAAGAAGAAAGCTGCATGCGCAAGTAGCAATATTCATCAAAAAGTGATGAATCTATTGTGCTTAGGTACGGATGTGCACACACACGAACTTGTGGGCATTTGGAATAGTACAAGTGTGCAAGAGAGATGATAGCTTATTTATTCTTAATGCTTTCAGAACCTTTGAAAATTTGAATGCAATGCCACCGTCTCATGCTCCTTCACTGGCAGTGGGGAAGAAATTAGAACAATCGTTTTGGAGAGCAGCACAGCAATATATGGTGAAGATCCCTAATGACTGGCGTCGAGAACCCTCCCGACCTGGGACCAAGAGGAGTCTCTCAAGAGGGTCACTGTTAGCAGCGATCCCACTGGGATCCACTCGATTGCCCATGAACAGAAGGACGGGCCACCAGTTCTAGCAGCACACTCCACGGCACAGATGAGTGACTGAGAGCCCACACATAGCACTGTCAAAAGGAGTGAAAAATGTTTGCACAAAATGTATAGAATAATTACGTACAATTTATAACATTTATTAAACATGCAAAAGAGTGGGATAAAGAAACCCCAACATCAGTAAAGTAATTTTAATTTCTTTATGCAATGCTTCCTTTGAAACAAAGGAAACCATCAGTGGTAAAGTAAAGCAGGGAAGAGTCACTGGGGAAGAGAACATGATCGCGGCTTCTCCAGATGGGTTTGGAAAGGTCCCACCTACATTCCTGTGCTGTTCACGTGATTCAGGAACGTGTAGTCGAAAAGCACATTATTATATTTTGTCAACCGAATAGCCCTAGAAATGTGGATATTTTTCTGATTCAAGACACTAATTTTCTTATTTATTTACAGTGTCGAGTATCACCTTTAGTAAAATCAGGGACCTGCCCTTCATGGGGTTTCCGAGTCCACTGCTCTGGGGCTTGTTGCGAATCATCTAAGAAGTTATTCGATCTCATTCCCCCTTCCCAAAAATTGTGAAATTGAAATTCGATAGTCAAAGTACTTTGATAGGCAACTGGAAAAAGCTCTTTGCTTTGAGCAGAGCCCAGACTGCAGTGCGAGGAATACATTCTCAGCTGTCAAGGCAGCAGATGTCTGAGATGATGTTGGGAAGCCATGTGGAGCCTGGGCGGGACCCTGGAGTACAGTGCCTGTCTGTGCCTTCTTTAGCAAATGACGTTCTCCTTCAGAGAAAGAGCTCTGGTTTGCTTCTTAGTGACCACGGACATCAGGAGACCCGTCATGCTCTGCAGGAACCCAGCCACGTCTGAGCCACTGAAGCATGGACCAGGCTTGCCAAGAAGCTCCCAGTGATGAGGCACAATGGCATCTGGACACCTTGGCAGCAGGATCGAAGGTGCAGGCGACTGGCAAGAGCACCTCTGTCAGACAGCGCACCTGGTCCTGCACACTGCAACTCCTCCCCAGCCCACTCCTGAGTTCTGAGAAGTTACTCATGGATGGCGACTGAAAAAGTTACAGTGAAACCAGTTTTGGGATGACGGACGTTGGTGTCTGCCAGACATGGGCTGCTTTGGCACTCTAAATCTCCAAAGAACCGGGGAGAGGGAAACCTGACCGCTTAACCCTCTTCCACCATCCACGGGCTGCTGTTTACACCACTCATCCAATCCCAAGCCACTTGGGTCTTTAGTAAGAAAGTTTCTTTATAGCCAAATAAATCTACTTGATAAGATCTCCAATCTTATCAAATAGCTCAGTCTTATCCAACACCTGTCATCCTGAAGTTGCCCACCTTACAGTAATAGAGTAACTACGAAAGCTTAGGTGTGGTGCCAAGGAGCTATCACTCTACAGTTTGTGTTGCTGTTTGAGATGTTACCTTACAGTCTCAGTTGCCATCCTTCAGAATGCCCATCAAGGTGGGTGCAGTGAAAAAGTGAAGAATCCCTAGTGATCTTTGTATCACAATATGGTGGTCTAGGAACCTGTTAGTCAGCGTTTCGTGGCTGTCACTAAAAGGCCTGAGAAGAACAACCTATGGGGAGAAGCTTACTTGGGGCTTGTGGTTTCAGAGGCTCAGTCCGTGGCCCTGAGGTGAGCCTCAGGTGGAAGGGCACAGCAGGGGACCCTACTCAGATCATGGCATCCAGGAAGCAGGGAAAGAGCATGAGAAGCCAGGGACCAAATATGACCTCCAAGGCATGACCCCAGTGACCTACTTTCTCCAGCCACGCCTCTTGCTTAGTTACCACCCAGTAATCCATTCAAGTTATCAATCTATCACGTTGGTTGATCCTCTGATTAGTTTACAGCACTCATCTAATAATTTCACACCTGCATTGACACAGGAGCTTTGAGGGGACACCTCATATTTAAACCATAATATTCCACCCCTGGATCAAGTCTCATGTCCATCTTATAATGCAAAACACATCAGTCCATCTCCAAGAGTCCCCACAGTCTTAACAGTCCTAGCATTGCCATGGTAAATTTTCCTGAGGTGAAAATTTTTAAACATCAGAAAATGCTTCTAGAGAAACTGGAAGAGTTAGAATATCTGTTTTAAATTTGGGAGTATGTTTGGTTTTTCTTCGTTTTACAGTGGAGTGCTGGTCAGTTACTCTCTCTGTCGTCCTGCCCTCTGGGCTCTGCTGTACCACTCATTAGTGGACTCTGGGCCATGACCCAGGGGTCGGAGCAACACCAGTGCCACTGTGCACAGGCAATCGTAGAGAAGCCAAGGAAGCAACGGCCGTGTCTTAGGTGAGGGCCGAGTGCCGTGCCTAACCTCAGAATGAAACGCAGGATACAATTTCCTCACACCCTCCCCAGAGAGAGGGCTCAGGACAATGCAAGGAGACCACTGCTCTATTTCTTCAAGTTAGAAGTTTCGAGAACTTGTAGCCCTTCTCTGACTTATTTCCACATGTTCATCATCTTGAACATTGTCCTTTAATTGGGCTTCCATTTGCTAAAGCAGTTAGTGATGACAAACCATAATACCAGCTGACAGTTATTCTCCGGATGTCTTGCTCTGTACGTATTGACTCAGGATCTACACAATAGTCTTTAGAGTTGGCTGTTATCATTTTCCCTGACTTACAGATAAGGAAACTGAGGACAGGGATGGTGAACAACATTCTCAAGGTCATACAACCAGTAGGGGACAATGTCAGGATTCAAACACAGGGAGCTGGTTTATGCAGCCTTTGGACACTGCTTACGAAAGACGCAGGCACTCCTTGATTCTTTGCTCAGGACCTGGGTTCTGAGCAAAGGTGAATATTCCTGTTTCATTCGTCATCTGCTAATAGAAATTCCAAGCAAGACCCTGCAGTAGTCCAGGCTTATGAGACTTGGCATAGAGGACTGGGTTAGTGGTCAGGTTCACTGTCTCAGCCACTGGATGCACAAAAAATTGGAACTCGCTCACCCATTTGAAGACAGGCAGAAAAGAGTGAGGGGGAGACCAAGCAGAGCGTCCCTCCTCCCTGCCCCTGAGTCAGGAGGCGGGAGCAGAGTGAGCAGGAGCTGAGGGAAGAGCCTGTGCTGGGCCCCACGGCAGCACCTACACGTCTGCGGCTTCAGAAGCCTGGGCCAGTAAATGTGAGGACCTGCTCCATCACATCAGCCACTCTCTCCCCCGGGGAGGGTCAGGAGGGGATGGAGAGAAGGTCAGGGTGGAAAGAGGAGCAGAGTCTTCCGTTTCGTGAGGCAGGCACTGGTGTGAGCGGAGGAGGGCAGCAGACCCCAGTTCCTGAGGGCCTCCTGCCCATGCCTGACTGCGGCCTCAATGCCCGTGTAACTCAAGACTCCCTCCTCCTCAGCCTGGGCTCAGCCTGGACTTACAGGCTCCCTTGGAGCAGTCAGATGTCAGTAGCAATGTGGAGTCCCAGAGATTGTCACCTACCAGGGTTGGACTGGGCCCTGGCTTTAGTACCTTCTCCACAGGAAGCCCCTGGGGGGGCTGGCATCAAGGAAGCTGACCTCCTCATTAGTCTCAATAAACACTCTCCAATATCTTCTTTATTGTTCTCATGAATCTATCTAGAGAGCACCTGATTCTACTGTTGCAATAAACCATAATTTATAATTCACCGGGGATCATCTCCAAACTAGGTATTCCTGTGGTCATGCTGGAACGGGTCACCCTTGGAATCATAGAGAAAGTAGCCAGTGGTGCCTGTCTACACCCTGGAGAGCATATTGGTCTTTCTCTAATTGCCATGGAGCTAATAGGTTTGCAGACTCCAGGAGCTGTCTGGTGCACAGGGTTAAACAACAAATTTTAAGAGTCTTTATTGGATTTTCTTTTTCCTTTTTAAACATTTTGACAGGGAATAAAATGAATTTTCTGATTAGTTTTTCCTTCCTAACTTGCATTGTCTTATTGCTTTAATCTGTCTCCAATGAGACCAACCAAATTTGTCAAGCTCACACAGCTTCTAGAAACCAAATCTTCAAAAAACCTTCAAGACCTATGTAGCCCAAGGGGAAATTAGCCGGCTCTGACATGTGGCCAGGTGGGTGGCCCGCCTTCGTCTGCTCCAGGACAAGTTGAGGGCATATTATCTCCACATTCCCTCCACCTACGGCTTTCAAGAATAGAACCTCTCTGGAATACTTGTTTACCGAACGACCTAGATATTCCAAGGCAGGATCAGGGGCGAGGAGGTGTAGCTTCTACATATTGTATAAGTATATATACCAAGCACCATCAACTAGTTTTCATCATCAGGGAAGTTTTGGAAATCCTGGACCAGGGGGATGATACTTGGGTCATAATTCAGAAATGTGAAAACAGGGTCTTGGGGCTCCCAAGTGTGACCATGAGTTAATACAACTGTATAATTCAGGTCCCTCCCGGAGGTCACTTCAGGTATTGGCCTTCATCCAACATGTCTGCCCCTGTTGAATATCATGTATCTGAGATGGAGGCCAGGAACTCACATTTTGACACAGGTCGTAGGTGACCCTTTTCATCACTAGATACAAGAACTGATTACCCCAGAGGAAAATGGTAGTAACTACAAAGGTAGGCAGTAGTCAATACCATACAGAATCCACTGTCATGATACCTTGCCTCACCATAAACCAAGGGTTTTTTCTACCTGGATGCATAAAATATTAGAAATGGATGCCTGAAAGACCATCTCCCATATGATTTTATCCATTCTATATAATGCAAAAGTTCATTTAAAGGAGAAAACATTTTTGCTGTTCCTCCTGCCCCAAAGTGAGAGGGGTCTGTCATCTCCAGTAGAGAAAAATCTGAGCTGGTGTAATGATGCCTAAACTGTCGCTCAGCCAAGGTGGACTGTGTTAGACGTAGATTCTGGAACCTTGCCTCATGCCTGCTGAACCATACTGCTGGTGGATAGGGCTTGGTAATCTCTTTCTAACACAGAGGAATGGGACAGTTACTCAGGTTCAAAAACCACTGATCTATTCCATTCCTGTTCAACAAATGAGGGAGCTCAGCAGTGCGGGCCAGGGGGTTCATCAGCTCTAACTGGTGGGAGTCCTTCAACTCGTGTGACACTGAAGTCTGTTGTGGGGACCACATATGAATTCTCTTGGTCTCTTGGAAAGCCTGAAGGGGGGTGACATCACCTGGCATATTAGAAGAAATTTGAAGTTTAGAGAAATTCCCTTAGTTCAAAATCCTCATGAACATGACCATCCATTGCCCCATCTCCATGAAGGTGAGCTTCTAATTCGTGGGTTGTGGTCTCTGAACTATGAGCAGGAGAAGGGCTGGGATGGGGAAAGGCTATAGTGCCTTGTAGGTGAGAGAAACCGGTTAAACTAGAGCAGTGACTGTGGATCATTGAAAATGACGTCCCTGGGACAGTCGATGTGAAATAGAGGGCTGTGGGACACTGATGAGCCACGGAATCCTGGATTCCATCGTTCTTTTCTTTTCTAAGGTTGTAGAAAGAGCAGCTAAGCTCTAGAATGATTTCCAATGGATCTCATTCCTTGGTACCCATCCCTTGTGTGGCTCCCTCCAGCGTCACACAACCAGGAGCCTGTCGTGGGGTCTCCAAGTCAGGGCCCGACAGGTCTTGTGGATTCTACTCGGCTCTCTCTTGCTTCATTGCAGGAAAACCAGCCACAGAGTTGTGAGGACACTTACGAGTCCCGTGGAGAGGTCCCATGGCGAGGAACCCAGGCCTCCTGCAGACAGCCAGTGCGGTCTTGTCAGGCGAGTGAGTGCTCCGTCCTGCTGATGACTTCTGATGACCCTCATGCCACAGGCCTCCTGCAGCACTGTCCCTGATTCTGACCTCCAGAAACCGTGAGATAGTCAATGCTCGTTGCTTTATCTGGGTAATCTGTTACACAGTGATAGGTCATTGATGCAGATACATTGAGCGATTATGTCATCTGCTAGGGGATGATCATAACTCCTGGAACCAGGAGAGCAGGGGACATGTCACAGGTCAGATTGGCAGGCTGAGAAAGGCGAGACCCTGAGGAGGATTCCTTCCGGCACAGAGTGCACCGTCCCTGGGAATATCATAAACACGATGCCAGTTGAGAAAAGAACACGAGTGGAAGCCACAGGAGCAAGCCCCTCCCCGAGGGCAGCCACTCTGAATCAACTTCCCTTCTTTCTCTGGACTAGGCCACCAAACGATCCCTTCCATGAGTCGCAGGGAAGCGACTGCCATTCTCCCGTGCAGTGTGGAGAACAGCTGTGCTGTATGAGCAGCGTGGGAAGCCTTTGTCCCCTTTTAAGTCCCGGTGGCACAGAGCTGAGACATGAGTCGAAACCCCTTCCTGACACAGAACAAAGCTCTCTGCCCAGAGCTGGCTGCTTCCTGCCAGCTGCCAGAAGGGACACCCCCTTCTTTGCCACTCTTAGTAACTGTTTGGAAAGACACTGCTGGCTTCTATTAGAGCTGTGACAAGTCCTGCCATACTGGTGGCCTGGGACATGTATTACCATGCAGTTGCAGAGCTCGGAATTCCCAGAGGGAGTCTCGCTGGGCTAAGATCAAGGTACCAGCAGGGCAGGTTCCTTTGGGGGCTCCATGGGACAATCCTGTCCCTCCACTTTCAAACTTCCATGGGTGACCCATACCCCTCAGCTTGTGGTCCCTTCCTCTATCTTCTAAGTCAGCAAGATTGCCCTCTCTGACCTTCTTCAGGGTCACGTGCCCCTCTTAACACAGCTGGAAGGATTCTTCACTTCAAGGACCTGGGTGATTGGCAGGGCCCCCTTGGATAATTCAAGAGAACCCCTTATCACAGACCTTTAATTTAATCACAACCACAAAGTCCCTTTTGCCCCATGAGATGACATATTCACAGATTCCGGGGAATTGGAACCTGGACATTTCTGGGGACCATTAATCTACTCACCACTGGGGGCGTTTCTTCTAATTGGAAAAATCAAAATGATGGAGAGTTTTCAGGGTCTCCAACAGGACAATCTCACCCTCCAAGTCAAACCCGGGGCTCTTCCTCAGGCTTTTCTCTATTGAGGAGTCTGTCTGTGCCTTGCTGGGGAGTGGCAGGGGCTCACACGCACCCTCTTCTCGCGCTGTCCTCAGAGGGAGCCTTGTCCCCCATCTACACTGTCTGTGGTTTGCAGAGACTCAGAGTCAGTGGAGAAGAGCGCCCTGGAATCTAACTGCTGTACGTGGACTCCTACAGGTCCACCGTTTCCGCCTAAGGTCCCTACCTCCAATTCTAAGCATGCCTGGGTTCTCTGGGCGTTGCCCGACTCTCTGGCTTCCCTCCTCTCCCTGGGCCCTGAGTTTCCCCTCTTCTCTTTTTCCTGGTGCCTCTCCATTTTTCCACCCTCTTTTATCATCCAAAACTCTATGTTGTTATTTATCTCCTCATTAAAAAAAAAAAAAAAAAGGTTTCCTTTTTTCCTTCTGTAGATTTATTACATTCTTATTCCTTTGCAGACATTTCTGGGACAGAGCAAAATAACTCTATGCCAATCCAACAGGCTTGATCTGAAGTTTTGCCAGAGTTTTGTGAATATTTGAGCTCTTAGGCAGGCAGATGACAAACAAAGGACTCGGTGTGGGACACCAGGTCCTCCTGCCTCACCTGTGGCACCATCTTCTCCCTCCTGTCCTGGGTAGGAATGGCCCGGGGTGGCCTTCCTGTGTCACTCCCACGGAGGCCACATCTCTGGGTCCCCGTGTTCCCGTCAGTGCCCCACACAAGCCCTCTGCAGCGCCCTCTGGTGAGTGCTTCAAGCCCCACTCCCCAGGTGGCCTGTGCTTGTTCCCAGTCTCCTCTCCTGTGTGTGACCCGCCCACTCCTCAGTTGTGCTGGGCCCTGGGGTTTTCTTTCAGGAGCCCTCTGCAGACCTCCTCCTGGACACTTCCTTCTCCTCTCCTCCATCTGGCCAACTCCTAGCCCATTCTCACCTCTGTGCTGGGCCACATGCCCTAAAGCCGCCTGAGCCACTGGGCACAGTCAGGCCCCGCACTTTGCAGGTGTGTGGGTTTGTAAGTGATTCAAGGTGTATTTCATAAACCTGCCTGTAGGTTTGTAGTCAGGTGGGCCTTGCTCCTGGTGATCATGAGGGAGGGGCCGTGCCTAATCTTCCCACTGATGCAGGGATCCGTCTCTAGCAGGGCGTAGGTACGGCAGACCATCAAAACCTGCCTGCTGGGGTTTGATGCCAACCTCCTCACCCACGAGTGGGTTCCTGAGTGAGGCTGCTCTCAGAAGACAGGCGTAAGAGGCTTTGGAGTGCTAGCTATGGGACACTGTATGAATGCCCAGGGATGGACAGGGCGAGAGGACTCCTGCTCCCGTCTTTCCGGTTCTCCTCAATGACCCCTGTGACTACTGCACAGAAAACAAAGGATGGAGCGCCAAGAACTCAATTTGCCCCTTCCGTGTTAATCTCCCCAGAAGGCTTTGCCGTGTGGGCTTGAGTGTTCTCAGAGTGAGAGACCACTGCTGTTGCTGGGCCCAGAGCCAAACCCGGGAGCCTGGCCAGTGGCAGGTCAGAACCGCCCCTCATGGTCTCCTGGGCTTGAGGAAGGGAGTCCACCTCTTTCCCCCATTGTTTCAGGATCCAGCAAGCTCCCTTGCCGTCTGCCCCCTGGGCCCACCAGGCTGAGTTATTTGGCTCAGTTCAGCTCAAGTCATGATTAAATATCAGAAAAAGCCCCTCAGACCATATCATGTTGTAGCTCTCGATCTTTCGGAAATAATTGAGGAGGGAAGGGTTTGGCCTGTGTTCTCACTCACCCTGTAGGAGCGGGGCCAGGGAGGCAGGCAGCAGAGCCCCAGGTAGGAAAAGCCTGAGGAGATCCAAGTCCAAGGAAGATTAATGAAGCACAAGAAGCTGTCTAGCTCATAAAGCACTGCCCTTTCTCATTTTCCTTCATGAAGACATTTTTTTTGACAGATGGTTTCTATCAGGTGATATTAAGAAATCAATTTAGTATCCTCTTCTGATGCCAAAGTGGTGTCTGCACTGGTTCTCAGTGAAGTTGATCTCTCATTACTCGGGGAAGGAGCTTTGAGATGATGAAGATAATCCGTCTCTGCTCAAATGTTCATCCGCTAACTTTGGTATTTGTCAGGCTCCCAGGTTTGGCTCTGGGTGCCTCCCCCTAGTACTCCACTGTTCCAACAGTGGTTTATATTTCCCTCTTTACTTCTACATTTGATCATTGGAATTCAGTAAGAAGAAGTGCTGCTCTCGCTTGCTTTGTCTGTGGGTGATTTATTTCTATTCGTGTGGACTCATGGATTCTTATTTCATTCTCTGAGTGAAGGTTCGATGCTGCTGCTATGTGTTTTGTCTATTCACTTGCTCAAGCTGTTGTGATCTTGCATCGGGGGATCTTTCAGGTTGGGTCCGACACATGTACTTTCCTTCAGCCTGTCCTCATTTCGTGGCTCCACAGGATGCTCCAGCAGGTCTTGTGGTTCTTTGTTGCAAATCTGGAACTGGCCACTTCACCCAGGAGCCGGCCCTCATGATTGTTATTGAGAACGGTATTTCAAGACCAAGTGTGAGTGACGGTTGTGCTTACTGATTCTGGGGCCGTGGCTGCTTCTGTGCTTTGCACCCTTGGTGGGAACTCTGTATTTATCCAAGGTGTGCAGGCACACAGTTGTACTTACGCCTTTACCTGTTTGGGTACATATTAAAGCAAAGCCATGAGTCCATATTGATACCTCCAATTCCAATCTAGCACATGAGGGTATTTTGGATCTCTGGAAACCCTTTCTCTAGGAGTGAGAAGCACATATCATGCCTGTGGTGTGGGTTCAGCTCTAGAGCAGTTCTTTCCCATAGAACTTCCCTGGACCCACAGCCTAGGAAGACATCTAATCCTTTCTTTTTCTTTTAAATATAATTTTTTAGTTGTTGATGGACCTTTATTTTACTCATTCATTTATATGCGGTGCTGGGAATTGAACCTAGTGCCTCACACATGTCAGGCAATGCTTTACCACTGAGCCACAACCCCAGCCCTAATCCTTTCCTAATCTATTTCTTATTTGCTTTCTCCGGTCTCCAACAAGATTATTTTCAGATTAATTACTTTGATATCTCTTCTAGAATTCTGGTTCCATTCCTTTGTCCTGCTGTTCTTTGTGCTTTGCTCTGTCTAAGGCTTGTCTGGTTAAAATGCTTTTAATAAACCTCCTACTTTATCTCAGGGTGTGGGTGCTCTTTGTCCATTCTCCTGGCACTGCCTCTTGGGATTCGTGGTTGTGTTTTTCCAGCCACAGCTAATTTCTCTCTTCCCTCTCCCCCCAAGTTCCTCCATCCCCCCCTTCCCCTGCCTGCCTCCGCTTCTTTAAAGACAGGGAGAAATACAGATGCAAACGCAGAATTCCTTTCAAATCCCATAATGGTGTTTGGGAGATTTCAAGTTCCAAGTCCATTTAAAATTCTGTTTTGAGCTGGATAACCTTGGGAACTTTTAGTGCCAGATAAATCTAAAAGAATTTGTGGTGATTGAGCATAGAAAAAATAATAATTTCTTCTGATTTCAACTGGGCCAAGTTTGATGGATAAATTTTGTTTTGATAAATTACGTAGGGGGAGAGGCTTTCAATAAACATAAGTCCCTTAGTAATTAAAGAATAGACACCTTCCAGAATAGCAAAGTATTTTATGTTTCTTGTGTTACTCCAAACTCCCAAGGTGTACATGTGAACACACTCATATCTGCATTAAACATACACATTAAATAGCATGGTGATCAAAACAATAAGATAGAAATGATAGAAATACCATGGGGAATTATAATATAAACTTCCAAATCAATGGCGTTGGATGTTCAGAAATAATCAGTAATCTCTAAAAGCCAAGATTGTGCTCAGGTTTAAATTGAGGGCTGATCTGTGGAGACTGAGAGTCTTTCCAGCTGTGGTATTAACCTGCATTTGACCTGAAGTGGCCTCGGCACTGAGTCTTTCTGTAACCACCCATAACCTAATTTAGTGGGGGACTCACAGCCTAACCAGGAGCCCACACTGTGACAAACCTGCCTCTCGGCAGCTGAGCTTGGCCCATCAGGGCGGCTGCCCAACTCCGATCAGGCCAACTCCAAGCTGCCACCACCAAGCTGTCCCTGTGCCTCGTGCCCATTTATAAGTGCTCAGACCACAGCTCAGGCCAGAGTTCCTGGCCCCTGTCTGGCCCTGAGGCTGCCCGACTGGGGAATCCTTCTTTGCTCAAGTGAACTGAGCACTGTCTGACGCTGTTCCTGCAGCCCCGACCATGAGAACCCAACCTTCCCACAGTGGGCTGCGACGACCTGGGCACCCAGCTCCTCGTCCTGTCCCCGTGGGTGGCATGACCCCTGAGTGTCCATGTGAAGCACCCTGCTCCGTGGGGGAGGACTCAGGCACTCCCCAGGGTCCAGCTGACTCCTCAGGCACTTTCCACCTGTGGTCAGGGTGACCAGTGGACCACTGAACTCACTCCCCCGTGTTCTGCTGGGGTGTTTGTGAGGTTCATTGCGACTAACTGCCATCTAACTGGGATGATGTCACCCGTCTTTGCCTGCTGGGTGATTGTCCAGTGACGCCTCTGCTGGAGGATCTTAGGCAGCCCCTGGGCTTCGTGGTGCCACTCTGGGCTAGAAGCAGGCGGAGGCAGGGATTCAGGGAGGTTGGTGTTTGGAGCTGTGGACCCTCCTCCCCCACCCCTCCTGCTTCCTCCTGCTGCTCATCTTGGTCCTTCCTGTTCCTCAGTCCACACAGGGCTCCAGGGAGGCACCAGGTCAGTCAGCAGCGGGGTCATGGGGTCGGCACTGTCGCCGTGGCAGCCTCACCTGTGCTGAGCCCTGTCAAGGAAGTCGGCTGGCTGGGGGAGGTGTCCACAGCAGCTGCCCCAAGTTCCCTGGCTCTGACCTTCCCCAGGTGGCTTCTCGCTGTGGCCTGGGCAGTTCTGAGGCAGTTCCCGTGTGGCTCCACCTCTGCAGCAGAGATGCCTGGGGAGGGAGGAGAGGGCTCCAGCCCCCTGCGCCTGTGTGAGGAGGGCCCCCGGCAGGCAGTCGGGGCAGTGGCTCCTCTCCTGTGACAGGGGGCTTGGGTGACATGAGCGAGGGAGGCCTCCAGTTTACGTTTCCTGGTTTTCCAAGGCCCAGCCAGCACCAGGCAGGATGGAGAGAGTAACAGCCCACAGCCACGCGTGGACATCTGTGTACCCCACATCCACCCGCTGAGACCCGGATCCCAGGAGAGGGATGAAGAGGTGGAGCTCTGGGAGGTGACTGGCCATGGGGTGGGCCTTCTTGACTGGAGTTGGTGCCCTTAGGAGAGACCCCAGAGAAGTCTCCATCTGGGAACCAGGACACGGAGCTCTCACCAGGCCTGAAGCCAGCTGGGTCCTGATCTTGGACTTTCAGGCTCCACAGCTGTGAGAGTGTGTCTCTTGTTGATAAGCCACCAGCCTCTGGTCTTGTGTCGTAGCAGCCCAAGTGGCCTCAGGCCGCCCCAGAGATCAGGGTATTCCAGAGAGAAACTCAGTGAAGCAGGGACTGTGGGAGGGAGGAGCACCGAGAGAAGCTGCCCACGGAAAGAAGGTCCGGCCCAGGAGGCCTCGTGCCCAAGACCCTGGCGGGGCGGAGTGGCGACCCTGCTTACCCGGGCTTCGGCCCCTGGGGAAGGTGCTGACACAGAAGCCCAGCAGAGGCCGTTTTTGCTCCTTTCTCTGGGCTGCAACATGAACCACCAGGAAAGTGGATGGCCCATGAACGGACACTGCAGCAGCTGGATCTGAGGGTGCCCAGCACCGTGCTGAGCGGAAGGGGCACAGTGTTAACACGGATTGTCCTTCCAGGAGGCAGACGCACCTGCTGTCAGGGCGGAGATGGAACTGGGGAGGGTCTGTGTGCAGTAGCTTCTGGAAGGCCTTTAGTCACCGCGGAGGTTTCCCTCCCCACAAAGCCCAGGGCCCACTCACTGCCAGGGCTGGGAAGGAGCCTGGCTGGTGTGCTGGACGCCTCCCCGTCCTGCCCCGCTCTCTGCGTGGAGCCTCCCCTGAGGCAGGTGCCACCCCCACTGCACCTGGACCAAGGGCCAGGGAGAGGCAAGCCCAAGGGCAGAGACAGGGAGACCACATGGTGGAAAGGCCCGGAGGTGCCCAGGGAGGAGCCGCAGAGGCTGCGGAACCGGGGTCACTCGGGTGTTAGCTGGAGGCCGAGAGACAGGAAAGGGGGAGAATGGAGGGCACAGACAGGGAGGACAGCCCCGGGGCTGCTTCCAAAGCTGGCCCCAGGGTGGTGGGCGAGGTCCTGGACTGGGTCCTCTTGAGGAGATCCTTGTGCACCTGGGAAGGAGTCGGCATCGTAATAAATCACACAGAAAAAAAACTTGCCAGAGCTAAGAGCCCTGGTTTGGGCAGAGGCTTGGGGAAAAGGCCAGGAGGCGAAGAGCCCCTAGCAAGCATCAGCGGGCAGGGTGGTGGGGGGCTTCCACCATGTCCCTAATTCAAACCTTCCCCCGGGAGCCCTGCGCCTCTTCACCCCCAGGGCCTGGGATGCGCTGTGCCCTTCAGCCCCACGGGTCCCACCTGCGCCTGGTTGGCCATCCTGCCCAGCAAGCTCTCCTTTCTCTTGTCCTACTGGTCCAGGTCCCTGTGCCTTCAGACCCCTCTCTGGCCCATCTTCCGCGGAGCCCTTCTCTGAGTGCTCTGGGAGCCTAAGCCACTGTCACTTGATGATCTTCTTTCTGTACCTGCTCTGAGACTTTTGAGAACAGGACGACATCCTACGCTACTCAGGGCTCCTGGTGCTTCGCTGAGAGCCAGAACACAGGGGACACATGGGACACAACTCTCCTGGGCAGTGGGGCCTGACTGGGTCTGCCCATGCTCCAGAGAGCGTCCCAGGCTGATCTTCAGGATGAGTGGCTGCGTCAGGTGCAGAGTGCAGACTGCTTCATCCCTGGGGGACGTTTTGGATTCTTGACTGGACATTCCCTCTCAAACTGCAGACTGCCCCCCCTTCCAGCAGTGCCTTGGACGTCTCCTGCAGAGGAACAGAAGTCCCTTTGGCCTAGATGTGTGCTTTGGGTTTAATGTGGTGTGCAGGCTTTGGGCTTGAGTGTGGGCATCCGTTAGCACTTGGGGAGGGAGGTGATGTGCTTCTTCACCGTACAATGATGCTGCTGCCCAGGAGAGCTGGTGCTCACACAGTTTCAGGAAGATGGCAAAGAGCCTGTGAATGTGAGCAGAATCTCCAGATGCCTCGGTCACCACCCTCTGCATGATGTAAATAATGACAATTCTAAAACAGCTTGGGCCTAGTTGAGAGTGGAACTGAGCTTCCCTGCAGATCAGGTTGCCAAATCAAATGCCACAGGGGACATTCAGTAACCTAAATGGAACTGTAGGAGATGCAGCCTTGACCCTGATGATCCCCTCAGCAAGGAGGGGCTCTGGGAAAATGCCAGCCAATAGCCATATAAAAGCCAAGACTTTGTTCAAGACCCTCAGGAGGGAGGTACGCAAGGCCCACAGTAAGTGGAGCTCTTCGGGGGAGCCCTGCGATCCTGCACTGAGAGTGGCCCCCTATGTGGAGAGGACGCAGCCAGTCCCACCCAGTGGGGACCGCATCCCCAGCTGCACTGGGGCCTGTCACTCCAGGGGTGCACCTGGAAGGGTTCGCCCCCTTTGTCTGTCTTCACAGTAATGCAGAAGCCTAGTCTACTTTTCCGGAGCACCAGCAGCTGCTGCTGTCCCCTAGGCTCAGGGGCGTTTATGACGGGCTCATAGAGGCCCACGTGAGGCCGGAGGCTTGGGAGGCTGAGGGAGGGACCAGCTACAGGAAATACACATTTCTCAATGACAGTCTAGACAGGGATCCCCACCCGACTCTTTCCTCTGAAGCCAGCCTCTCTGTAAACTTGTCACCACCCAATGACTTGGAGAAAAGCCCTTCAAAGGGCTCCGCAGAGAACTTCCGCTCCCCCTGCTGCAGTTCAGATGTTTCCTGACCTTTTCTTTTTTCTTTTAGTTCACTGGGACTAAATCATCTACATCCACGGTAGAACCCTCCTTTGTTGCTTTGGTCTGGCTCAGTAAGGGCACAGGGGTCTTGCGGTTGCCTGAGTGAGCAGAGGACCACCCCAGCAGGTGGAAGGTCAAGGAGCCCCTGCACGCAGGCTCCCGGAGTTCCACGTGGGCTGACGAGACAGGGAAATACTGAAGGAGCGCCAGGCAGTGTGCTGGCGGCAGGCGAGCGGTGGGCGGTCTGAAGAAAGGGAAGTCATCACTGCACCAGCAGGACTCCCGTCCACAGGAGATGGGACAGAAAGACAGAAAGCTGTTCCCGGGAAGTAAGGAGTGAGGACAGAGTCTTGGACCAGAGTCTATGGCTGCTGTGAGAACAGGGGGTGACCCAGCTGCCGAGGGAAGGCACCGTCCTGGAAGTGATCTGGAGAAGGAGCAGGACTTGCAAGCTGAGTGAGGAGGATGGAGTGTCCAAGACTGTTGTTAGTGGGGACAGTGTGGCAGGAAGGAGCAGACAGAGGGAGCAAAGGGAGGAAGAACTGAGGGAATGAAGAGGGCTACTGGGAGCATTTGAGGTCAGATTTAACGGGGGCAGTAGCAATAGAACAAAAAGGAGAAGTAAGAGGAATGTCCCCAAGGAAGCCTGGATGAGGCTGGCGCTCGCTGACCGTGGAGGGCAGAGTGAAGGCAGGCGTGGCGAGGTTAGGATGGGGCCCAGGGAGCTCCTTCCCCACGGGACTGCTGGTCACCCGGTCACTGAAGTACCAGGCCTCGCTTCTCAGCTCTGCTTGAGGATGAAGTAGGGGTGGATGAGAGGCGTCCCGAGAAACCAGGCAGCAGTCACCAAGGCGTCCCGTGCACCTGGAGTCCGTCCGCATGGTTAGCTTTGCAGGCTGCACCCATGGGAGATCCGGGGGGGCTTTACTAGCATATGTGCGTTTCTGGAGGGAGATCAAAGACTTCTTTGCATCACTGCATGAAGGGAATCTCTTGTTTCCAGGCAAAACAATACAATAAGCAATCTCTCCCCAAGTGCTTGTCTCTGAAAAAAGTGATTCTCATAAAAATCCTAATCCAGGCACAGCCACATGCAGTACATGGACATGACCCTCAGGGCCACTTGGGCAAAGCCGGGCTGGGCCTGTGGGCTCCGGCTCCCCGCTCTCTAGGCATTTCCTAAGCCCCTCACCTTGTGGGCCACCATGACCTGTGGCTCTTACCTAAGCAGACCCTCCACTAGGGGTCGGGGCTGCAGGGCATCTTGCTGGGGCCAGTTGTTACTTGTTGTCTGAGTCTTTCTCAACCACAGACCTGAAGCTCTTGTGATGGGAGGTGCCCTAGCTCCGTGGATGACAGCCTTGAAGTGATGGGTAAGGGCTGCCCAGCCTGCAGGACTAGCTGGGAACGTCACGTGCTCTGTGGATGCCAGGGGGTCGGTGGTGTCGTCGCCTAGCTCAACACTGATGTGAGGAGGTGGTGCAGTCTGCGTGCCAGCTGCCAGCACGGGGCGCCCGCACTGGGACGGGGTTCCATAGACATCACTCACTGAATCCTCACTGGCACTTCCCAAAGGAGGAGTTCGCCCTCCACAGCTGAGAGAGCTGGGCTGGGAGGAGGGGACCCTCATGAAGCCACAGAGCTGAGGATGGAGCCCTAGTGGGGGTGCAAATCCTGCGGCTGCTCAGGCCTGGGTCGCTGCACCCAAAGACCTGACAGGGGCAGTGCAGGTGTTTTTGAGATGAGGCAGGACATCAGGGCAGTGAGGGCATAGCTCACGGAGGCCAGGAGGGGGAGAGAGACTGGCTGACCGACAGACAGACACAGAGATGGAAAGAAAGGGCTAGGGATAGGATAAACTCTTCCCCAACCAGGTCCCTCCTCCTGAGTAATTCATCTGCCTTACTAATTCAGCAGGTGGATTAATCCACCTCGAGGTCACAGCCCTCCCATCCGATCCTTTGGGGAAAGCCCACCGTGGGACGTGGCTGCGTGGGGGACCAAGTCGTCAACACATGAGTTTCAGGGGAACATTTCAGGTACTCACCCCGACGCCCACGCTCACCAACAATGCCACTCTCTGGAAGGCTGTGACGTCCCAGGATGCAGGCCCTGCCCGGCTGTGGCATCTGCTGAGCACTTGGTAAGGGTCTCTGGATAGACTCATCACCGTGGGCATGAGGGGGAGCGCAGCCCCTGTGCCCAGCAGGGGAAGGAGCTGCACCGGAGCCCCCGAGGCTCAGGGCCCAGCTGACGGAGGAGGAGGTGGGGGACGAGCTTCGGAGAGCTAGAGAAGGGAAAGGGAGAAAAGTGGCCCAGGACAGGCCATCGGGGTGCAAGTGGAAGGACAGGCAGGACGCTCCTCTGGGGGACAGGTGCTGGGCCCTAGGGAGTGGCCTTCACATGGCCGTCTGCTCACTGACCTCGGGGGACTGCTTCCCTGTGCCTTCATCCTGCAGCGTAGGACGGGTCAGGACCAAAGGTGCTGAGGTCAGAGCCCCCATCTTTGCCCGGAGGCCGCAGGCTGTGTGTTCATCCTGCCGACCTCCTGCACATGCCCCTGCGGGTGTCACCAGCCACCTTCTGCAGGGGCAGAAGGTTTGTCCCTTTCAGGACTGGAGAGAAGGCGCTGCGGCCCTTGTGGCCCTCCAGGGATACCTGGCCGGCTCCGACGTCTCTGGGCCATTCCTGTGTTACTCGGTGGGCCCAGGGCAGCCTCCTCGCCTGCTCTTGCCGACGAGCACGGCTCACTGTGTTCTGTCGTGGAGTGGCATTTCATATTTCATGACTCCAGAGAAAGCAACCAGTCTTATTTCAAAGTGCAGAATATCTCAGAAATGACAATAAATTAAACAGTTTCCACATCTGCAGAGCAACTCCTTGCAGGGAAAGGCATACACGGGGCTCTGGAGACAGAATTTTTCATAAACAATTTATTTTTAAATAAAATATTTCCCTCACATCAGAGGAAAACACGCTGTATTTCCGTCACAAGTTGGAAGGGGAAGGAGAGTGGAAGAGCCCAGAGGCAGGTCCTGGGGCGGCTCGTCCAGCCCAACTTCAGGCAGTGTGTGTCATCGGGAGCCCAGGTCCTCTAGAGGAGGCCAGGACTTGCAGGTGGACCATGGTCGTGCCCGGTGACCCAAGAGCAGGCAAAGGCTCAAACACAAGCAGGATCTAATCACATAGCAACAAGGGTGTTGACAGACAGCTCTGTTCCTCAAAAACACTTTCCCCTTAAAGGGATTAAAAGGGGATGGAGGTCAAAAAGAAAATCACAGGGTCGGGGAGGGTTGAGGGCCCCTACTCAGGTGCAGGCCAGATTTGAAGTGGAGAACATAACACTAATGTTAACAGATATTTCTTAAGTAAGCAGCGATCATTTATTCTGGGGCATTCTCAGGAAAGAAGGTGTCTCTGCCATCACAGGGCTTGTGATCAAATAATAGGTATGATCATGTGATTAGCACGACTTAGATGTATTCAAGGGGCTGCACTAGGAGATGGTTTAGCAGGTGACCGACTCACTCCTCCGTCTCAAACATACTTCTCTGATCCCGCAGTTTTCAGTCGTGGTCTGCAGAGCTGGTGTCACCATGATATCTGGCAGAGGCAGTTGTATGTGCAAGGTCCTGGAACAGCTGTACTGGGAAGGAGGTGGCATGGCGAGCCAGGGGAGGGGGAGGTTAGGGCAAATCACCCAGGTCTCTAGGGCTTCCATGTGGATCCTCCAAGAAACACTCTTTGCAACCTTAAGCCCAGGCTGGTTTTGAACAGGAAGTCATCTACCTGCCCTATGAAATCCTATCTCTGTAAGGTGAATGCATGGTCCAGTGTGGACACCCAGGCTGTGATAGCCCTCTCTGTGGCTCCAGTGGAATACTCAGGCTGGGTTCCCACAGTGAATGGAGGTCTAGTTAGCTCATGGTTCTGGAACATGGCGCCAGAGCCGTGTTGAAGGCCTTCTTGCACCTTGACATGGTGGAGAGACAGGGCCAGCCTGCCAGCTCAGGTGTCTCTTCTTGTGGAGCCAGAATGCCATCCTGGGGTCCCCTTGCTAGGACCTCACCTAATCCTCACGACGGTCTTCAGTACCATTAACAGGGGTCTCACGCATGAGGGTTCAAGGTGGGTTTGGGGGAGGACCGACACCCAGACCACAGAGGGAGCCTCTCATTTTAGTTCAGGTGAAAGATGAAGGCTCCATGGAACAGGAGCTGCAGGGAGGAGGGAGGCGAGTGGAGAGAATCCAGATCCCCACCGCGGAGCCAGACGTGACAGATCTGGTGAAGGCCTGGGTAGGGGGTGAGTGATGGAGAGAAGGGGAAGAGGACCAGGTTTGGGGACCGAGCAGGACAGGCGGGCAGTCTGGCCCTCCTTTGGGAGACACGTGCCTGACTGGGCTCTGTTGGGGGTTCATTTTGAAAGATGAACACGTTAAGCCGAATAAAAAACAAATGGGGGCTATTGAGAATGAGGATAGTCTTGCCCAGGGTGTATTCTTGCCCTTATATTTAAAAAAATGTCTGAGTACAACTTCTGTGTGCTATTTGTTTTTCAATGACACTTTTGGTCTTCAGTAAATCCATTAGGGAATTCTGACCAGCAGTTTGGCATTTTCTCAAATAAAATGTCCAGAGTTACCAGCGATGGCTTGCTGACTAGGCAGGTTCCCTGGTTTTTCAGAATTTGCATCTGGAAATGAAGGCACCAGGAAAACCTACATGTGCCCACTTGTTTCCCAAACACAGTTTATGGGTCTGGGAGGGAGAGAACTCTCAGTTAGGAAGGAGGCCCGCACGGAGCACTTGGCAGATACGTGCAGAGTGTCCTGGTGGGGAGGAAGAAACCAGGGGAAAGGACAGAATCTCCTCGCAAGAGGGCAGGGTCCAGATGGAGCCCGGCTGCGAGGGGCGAAGAGGCCACGCCTGTGCTGAAGGAAAGAGGGGTCTACAGGCCTGAAGAGCCCAGTGCGGCTTCCGCGCTACCCCACTGCCTGTATTTTGAACATATGAAGTTTTTTGTTTATTTTAACTGTAAAACATTGGTTCTTGTTTTAATAAAGAGAATGTTGTTATGCTAAAAAAAAAATCTGGAGGTTTAAGGGTCCCCCCAATTGTTTTGCCCTCAGAATGGATTAGTTCAGTCAGCGTGTGTCCACTGTAGCTGGCTAGTGGGCAGAGGTCTGATTTAGATACTGGGAAAGACCCACTAGGAGTTGGGGGTGGTCAGGACAGTAGCTAGTGCAGAGGGGGAAGGAGAATGAATAGGAGTTTCTTACCTATGAGACAGTCTCCCCCCGATACTCTGGGTCTGTGCAGGTCAGCAGGGCGGGCCTCTGTGCTTGGGAGACGGTTACTGAATGAAGTGCAGGTGCAGGTGAGGTCTGAGAGAGGTGCTGCCCTATTTCATCCTCAAATTGGCCTGAAATTAGAGGCCCAGACCAGTGGACTCCTGCTGGCTCCTTCCAGGGGCCCCCCTGAGCACTTGGGGACTTCAGTGTCGCCCTGGAAGAAACCCCAGGACTCCGTCCTCACCAACTGGACAGCAGAGGCATCCGGTGGTCAAGCACACGCGGATCAAGCCAGGGCTCAGGGACTTTGGTCACTCCTCAGGCCTGTTCTCCTGTTGCGTTTCTAGAGAAGCAAGCAGAAGCCCTGGAAGATGGGGGTGCAGAGACTCTACCCAGAGGTGACACCCGACTCATGGAAAGGAAAAAAAACTTGGAAACACTCAATGAATAAAAGAGATCAGAGTTTTACTTTTCCTGAAGAGATTTGTAGGTATAGGTCTTCCTTCCTTCCTTTCTTTTTTCTCTTATCTGTCCATCCACCCACTTATCTATCACCTGTTTATCCTCTATCATTTGTCATTTCTCATACAATAGAGTGGACGTGACACGTGGGGATCAATCTTGGGGGAAAGAGGTTAAGTCATGTTGGCCTGGTGGACGGGGGAGTGGACTCACCATGAACTGGTCTGTGAAGACCATGGGTTGGCAGACGGGGAGGAGAACCAGGCTCCTGTCGACAGTGTGTCACGTCTGAGATCCCACGTCTGCAGGGGTGAGGCCAGCGTTGGCCACCACCATGAATGGTGAAAGTCCCAGCCAAGGTGGACTGGCTAGCAGGCTGGCGCAGGGGCAGATGGGAGAGCTGGCCTGAGACTCGCACAGCTCCGAGCCCGATCAAGGAGACGGTCTGAGGAGGTGGCGTGGCCAGTGCAGGGGGCAGGCAGGTGGCTTCCTGAGGCATGGAAGCTGGTGTGAAATGAGGGACACTGGTGATGTCAGGAGCTGGGCCAGTGGGACCCACCTGCGGAAATGGCATTAGATCTGACGGCCGAGGACCGGCCTTGACGAGGACTTGGCTTTGTTGTGGAGTCAGTCCGGTTGGAACGGTTTCAAGGACGCTGGTGGGAAGGGACTGGACTCGGGGACCACACACTGTCCTTTCGAGAGTCTCAATCTGAAAGGACGTGGACAATTGGGGAAGATCGAGAGGAGTGTGACTTCGAGAGAGGTTCTTTTCTTTTTTGGTGGCTTTTAAGGATGGAAACGTCTTTATGATCACGGAATAAGCCACAGAGAGGGAAAACCTGTGGAGCGAGAGCGGGTGGAGAGTTACCCTGGACAGCAGAGTTCAGAGGGAACTGACCCAGGGCACAGCGGAGGGGACCATCCTGGAGACAGGCAGACGCGGTGGAAACAGTGGTCTTCCAAGAGGGGGAAGGACCCAGGGGCTACAGAGGGCTGTGGCAGCTAGGGTAGCTGACCACTTATCCAGTGGCCAGGGCTTCCCAGCACTGAGTCGTTCCAAGATCCAGGGGGGATGGTCTGCAGCCACAGGGAGGGGTGTGGGGAACCACCTCCACTGTTGGGGGCTTGGGGGGATGCAGTGTCCACCCGGTCAGCCAGGCTTCACTGAGAGGAAGGGACAAGGAGGGGACGGTCAGAGAAGGCGTTGGAACAGAGGACACGTGCTGGGGACCCTGGATTCCAGAAGGCAGACAGAAGGATCTGGGTGGATGGAGACAGGGCGCTCAGAGACGATCAACGGGATGAGTTTCTGGTCTGTAAGGAATGGCTTGGGAGTCAGTGACTGCAGGGATGAAGGGTCGCGTAAGACCCTTTTGCTTATAGGGCTGCTGAGGTGGATCATGCTGGCAGCAGGAAGAGAAGCTTCCTTCAAAGGCAAGCAGGATTCCCAACCTTTCTAGTCTCATCATTCTGTTGGCAGTGGAGAGCTGGTGGCAGGCAGCAGTGCAGAGCTCTGTGGGTGCCCTGGGCAGCTTTGCTGACCAGGTCATCCGGGTACAGTTGTGCATGTTGTGTGCTGCACAACTCCAGGGGAAGCAGTTTACATTCATTAATGTAATGGTGCCCCCACAACAGCTCTTTCTTCACAGGGCTTATTGTTTCTCATTTTACTGAATAAGAATCTCAGGAACAGAGAAGCCCAGTGTCCAGTGTCTTTCCCAATTTCACACGACTGTCATTCATGGAGTCAGACCTTGAACCCAGCATTTGCACGCACTCTGGATCTCAGTGCTGCCTCGTGGATGCAAGAGTCCTTGGTGCCTCTGAGGCTACTTTAACAACCCAGGAATCTGCCATTAGGATGAGCTCCAAGGAAGAGAGAACCAACACAAGAGAAACCCTTAAAGCCCATGTTCACCTTGATGACTCTGATTTTGGTGGCCATTCTCTTGGAGAGTGAGGACAAAGGCGCTGGCCGCTGTGTGAGCCGGCTGAAGCTGGCAGAGTGGCAGGCTCCACCAGGGGCAGTGGCCTGACACCTGGCCATGTTGCTGTGGAGACCATGCAACATCGGTGTGTGGTTCTTTATCTGTGCCAACTGCTTCTCTTGGGAGATCCTCTGGACTGAGGGGCAGACCTGGCCACCGGAGCCCTGAGACCCAACAGGAGAGCTGACAGAGGTAGTTCCTTTTAGACATTTAGGTTTTCCTGAAGTCCTTGCTTCTGCCCACTGTGAATATTTCCACTGTGTCTGGAACTCCCAGGCCCAGAGCCTCCAGCTCATTAAGTGGGGCAGAGACTCTGGCGTCACACCAAATCCCCTCCAGCTACCTGTTGAGGTGACAGCTTCCCGGAGATGTGACCAGCCTCGCAGGTGCACCCTGGCAGCACTTCTCAGAAGCTCTTGACCCTGGCCCCGGGCTGCTCTGGTGCCTTGGAGTGGAAACCCAGCAGGGGCTGGCCCCTGGGCAGTTGGGAGGGACAGGAAACTGGCACCAGTGGCCTGTGGTCACAGAGGTGCTGGACAACGCTCTCCTTCCCCGGGTTGGATGCTCTGCCCCCTTTTTCACAAGGCTTCTTAGGGATGGAGTCACTAGTCACCCACAGCCCTGGTCAAGTGACAATGACCCTGGTGGTGGCTCTCCCACCCTTTCCATGCTACGATTCCTTCACCTCCTACGTGACATCCTAAATAAACAGTCACCTGCCAGCCCTCAGGCCCTGCCGCCAGGGGCATGGAGGAAGATCTGGGTTTGGAGGGTGGGCTGAGCCCCTGGCTGGGCCACCTGGGGTTCTAAGCACCCCTGTTCTACGCACCCCAGAACGGCTTCCGTGGCACCTCGAGTGCGCCGTTCCTGAGCAAGTCTCAGAGCTCAGGGGTGTGAGTCACCGGCCGTGACTGCTTTCTTTCTCTCTGCCTCTGAGGTATGATTTACCTGGTGCATGGAGCATCGGCTTTGCCTCCTCTGAGTCTGTGACACCTCGTCTGGCGTCTCCTCCTCAACAGTCCTCTTTGTCCTTGCAGGCTCAGGTCCAGGGTCATGCGCCAGTTTCTCCTCAGTGGGGCAGGCTTTTGTGCCAGGCTCCCCCAGGAGCTCTGCATGTCCTTGATGCTCAGTGTGACACAGGGCTGAAACCCCAGCCAGGTTCTGTGAAATCCATGATTCACAAGGGGATCTGGGGGGAGAGCACATGGCCTCTGGGCCTGCAGCTCCTCATCTGTAAGGTCATCGGGAGAGCTGATCTCTGGGATCCCACCCAGCTCCGAAGGGCTATTGATCAGCCTCTGTCTGGCCTCTGAGAAGCTCACAGAGATGGCCAGTGCCCAGAATCTTAGGGCAGAGGGTGGTGAATGCCCTGGTTTAGGGGGCCAAGTTCTGTCCAGCCTGCAGGGAGCATCCTCTCAGACCAGAGGCAGCGCCCACGGACCCTGCAGGGTCACCTCATGCTCTGCGGCGGGTCCCTGGAATCCACTCAGTTTTCTCGCTTTGGCAGCTTCCAGAAAGCTCTGTAGAACACTCACCTTTGACCATCCCGGGCTTCTGCATTGACATTTTCTTCTTTGTCTAAACGACTACTGTCTGGAAAGGATTTGTTTAGAGAGGCCAAAAATGGACCCTGGATCCAGGCTCCCACACACTCACAGAAGGGAACATTTCTGTTATCTCAGAGTCCTAAACCCTCACGTGTCAGTGAAGAACACTTGCTGGCCCAGGAGCTGTAGCTCCTAACTCGTGTGTCTGCCCTTTCCGTCCCCCTCCCTGACCTGTCCGCACAGGTGATCTGACAGCCTCAGGGGCAGCTTTGAAAACCGCATTTGACTTCTCATCTGAGCCGAAGCACAGGACTGTCACGAGGAGGGCAGTGCTCAGCTGTGTCAGACCTAGGCCAGCCCCTGCCTACCCAGAACCAGCGCCCCGCTCAACCTTCAGGCCCGGCTCGAATATCACCTCCTCCGCAGACTTCATCGTCCCACACAGGTCAGACTCTTCCTTCTCCTCCCAGATCACCTTATCAATCCATTGCAATATAGGTGCACTTCCCTTAGAACCCATATCACCTTGAATTATCATCATGCACAAGAGGCAGGATATAAAGTGGAATTCTTGTCAGTTTTGGACCAGGCCCCAAAGGCCAGGCACAAACAGAGGACTGCCGTATTTTACAGGGGAGCCAGATGATTTATATGGGGATGGTGGGAGGGCACTGAGGCTGGGCCGTGTCAGCTGATGGTCCATCTCTGGCCCAGGAGAGGTGAGGCTGAGGAGGCTGAGGAGGAGCATCCTGCACAGAGCTCTCCAGAGCCGGGGCAGATGCTTTGCTCTTCCTCCTCTGCACCATGGGGACGGGAACAGGGAAACCACATGCGGGTTCCGTACGTTCCCCCTGGGGGTACAAAACCTGTGGCGTGGTGCCTGGGGCCCCAGGGAAGTCCAACACAAGAGTACGGGCTGGGGCTCTGAGGCTGGTGGCAAAGCCCAGAGAAGAGGGTCTAGGAGCAAGAGTCGTCCCCACAGAGGGCCCAGCAAAGCTTCCACTTCCCGAACTTTCTCCTTGTGGGAGACGCCAGTCTATTTGGGGGATGGGTTCCAAAAGGGTGGGCTTCCGGCACTCGGGGTAAGGGGGAGAGTCGCCCAATTCCAGAGGAAAGGGTGGGGCGGAGCTCCTGGGGAGCCTCACAGGGACCCACAACAGGCTGGCAGAGGCAGAGGGCCAAGAGAGGGGCGGGAGCTTTTCAGTGTTCTGCAGCGGGACCCTTGCTAAGCAGCGTCCGCACCTACCATGGAGCGCCCTCCCTGCACTGCTCTTGCAAGGGCTCGAGAGGAGCCGGCAGGTCGGGGTGAGCAGACTCCAAGCTCAGCCAGAAGTGACCGCCCATCGGTGCATTGGCCTGCCCTGCCAATGGCAGCGCCCAGTTGGACCTTCGTCTCTTCCATTACTTTATTTTATTTTGATGGCCATCCAACTGTTACTGTTGTCCCTCCCTTAATCACCAGCCCAACTTTCCGAGCCTAGCCAAGCCAAGTCCATTCCTGGACAACTCTTCAACCGTGGCGAGTGCTCACCTGTGAGGGATGGGTTCCCAGCGGCACCCAGGCAGTTGCGAGGGGCCTGCCCATGGGAAGCTGGACTTGACAGTGCAGGTCCACCAGGGAGGTAGGCCTCAGGGTCCAGATGGCACCACAAGCTCTGTTTGACTGCAGCCACGTTTGGGAGCAGCAAAAGACCACGTGCCGGCTGCAGGGATCTGGTCCCTGCAGATCAGAGTGTGGGGATGGGGGACCTGCAGTCAGGCTGTCCTCTGGGGACTTGCTGCCTCCTGGCTGTGGCCAGCCAGCAAAAGAGGCAGAGTCTGGTACCTGAGGAAGGAGCCCTGCACACTAGAATGGGTGAAAAACACAACACTCACTTATCCAACACAAAATTCAGTTCCCCTTTTAAAGTCAGCCTCCACTGTTGGTTTTGGCACAGCACTTGGGGAGCTCATGCAGATACGACACTCGGGGTGTATGCTCAGGGTAATAGGAGAGTCGGGTGGGCCCAGGGTGTGCGTGCAGTGAGCCCTCCGGGCCATGTGACACTGGGCGCCAGATTGTGGGGCATATGGCAGAACCTGCCCGGCTGCCATTTCCCTGGCAGCTGGATGCAGGCTTCCTCTCCCCTGTTTCTCTCTCCAAGTGTTATGCAATGAAAGCTGAGCCCGTGGGTGGGCAATTCACGAGGGACTGGAGGACCAGGGCTGCAATTAGATGTTTCTGCTGCAGCGTGACAACGGGTTATTCCAGCCTGCAGAGAGGCAGGTGGGGACCAGTTCCCACATCGGGCAGGATGGCCTGTGAGTCACTCTCCAGTCTCACCAATGTTTGCCCACATGGAAGCTTCGCTGGGCCACTTGGTCCTGATGCTGGGAAAGCGGCCTCCCCCGGCCTCCCTGGCACAGCCTGCGGAGTGACTCCCAGGGCACAGAGGACCTGGAAAATAATTAGGTTTTGTTTTTGCTTATTGTTGGGTGATTCAAATGTGGCTATTTTCTTGTCATTCCTGATTTCTAGAAAGTAGTCTGTCACATTCCCATGTAGATGCCCAGGATGTTTATAGTTTCTCAGAAAAAAAAAAAGAACCTGACTTCTTTGAAAGCTGTTTTCCTTTCTGCACAGCAGAGATTAAAAATAGAAGCCATTAGCCCTGGAGAGAGCCGGGCAGACCCTTCAGGTGCTGATTAGCTGAGAGAGTTTGGGAAAAATCCTCTCTCCTCTGTGTTTGAGGGAGGAGGCAGCATTTCCGACAGGTGGAATTCAAATTAAAAACCCACAAGCCTGTGGCGATTTTGTTTCTTCGTGGCACACACAGCTCCCAGCACATGTAGTGGGTGGAGAGCTTGAAAGACAGACTCCAAGGCACAGAGGATGCCAGCAGCCGTGCACTGTTCTCTTCTAGGTGACCTCCAACGTGTTCTCCCCCTGGCTCCATGCTCTTGGCGTCTGCAGCCTCAGGGCACAACAAGCAGGCCAGCCCCTCGGGGTTGTGTTCCTTTTCATGACCACGGTGGTCAAGTAACATCAGTCACCCACGCAGCCGTCCACGCATTCCACGGGTATTTATGACTGGCTTCATGGTGGGTGCTGTTCTAGGCACTGGGACGCGGTTGTGAGCGCAGCAGCCCACATGTCTGTTTTTTTTTTTTTTAATTAGGGGAGAGGAAGGGGGGATAGGAAGGGCAGCAGAATAAAATAGACATTATTGTTGTTGTATGTATATAGGCGACTGTATGACCAATGTGATCCTGCAACCTGGACAATCACATGTCTGTTTTGAGGCTGCGATCTGACTCCTGGCCCTTCCTCCTCTGCTGGACTGGGGTGTGACTCCCTGACCCTGAGTCTCCTCGTCTGTCACATGAGTTCCTGGTGTGATCAGTGTTTCCTGAGTTTTCCTGGATCACTGGAATGCTTCCTAGTCACAGCCCCTCCCCAGAGACGGATTCAGAGCCCAGGTCTAGCCTTGACTTGCAGAAATCGCATGTGAGCCAAAGAGGCAAAAGCAATTCTAATATCTTTACTGAATCCAGTAGATTCACAATAATATGCTTTCAACGTGTAACCAATATAGAAGTAGTAATGAGATATTGGGTATGAGATATCCCGTATTCTTTCTTCGTACAGAACTGAGGCCTTCTGAGAAACGGAGGCAGTACAAAGACACCTGCCTCAAACCAAGATCCTTGCCATCAGGTTAGAAAGATCTCAGAGCTGTCACTCAGATTAACAGGCTGAACGTACTGAAGGGGTGGGAAAAGGGAAAGGGCACACTCCTAAGGGACAGAGTGAGTCCTCTCAAAGAGGAGAGGGACAGGGTGCCTCTCCTGCACCCCAGTTTTATTGGGGTCCAAGGGAAGTTTCCAGAGAGCCCCGCCCAGGTCCCCCTCTTGATTTCTGACTGACAGCAGGGTGACATCGGACTTTCAAGTCCCCACATCCATGATAAATGTAGGCCGCCTTGGCCCACACTTACTAGTTCTAATTGGATTCTTAATCATAAATTCTTCCAGTTTTTACGGTTAGGAGGAATTATCTTCATCTCCCTGAGTTCCAGAATCTGGTCTATGAAAAAGGTCCCAAAGTCCCCCCCTTCAGGGTAACCTGAGTTCCTCTTACAGACATTATTCAGGCCTGCATTCTCCACAGACAGCAGGCAGTTTGCTGAGGAATGTGACATAGCCTGTCCACTTAGGAAAAGAAAGCACATGCAGGTCGCACAGTGGGCCCGCTTGTATTCCCTTAAGCTGTGCCCCCACTTGCATGTCGTCTCCTATTAGTATTAAATCTTCAAAATGTTAATTTTGGAGAGAGGAAAAGATCTCTAACATGGAGGAACATGTTAGACAATCTCAATGCTCAGCAGCCACGTGGGGCTGATGGCCACCATGTCGGACAGCTCAGGTGCCCTGGAGTCTGTGCATTTAACAGGGGTCCAGGCTGTTCTTATGATGGATGGAGCACGTGTGGGGAGACCAGGCTGGTGCCGCCTAAGCAGCTCCCAGTTCTGAGGCTGGGCTGGGGCCACAGGGCTGGGCCAGCGTAAGCCTCAGCCGGGGACTAGCAGCCTCAGCTCTTCCGACCTCACTCTATTTCCTCTGCCTGCTTTCCCCCATCCTCTGTGGCGTTCAGCTGACCATCGGGACTTCCTGAAGACATAATTGTGCTAGAGATGAGACAAAGAAGAGAAGTGTCAGCCATCAAGGGGTTCAGGAGCTGTTGGATGAGGATAAAGCAAAAACAACAAAAGTCTTCAGCCAGACGAGCAGGCCGAGTGCGGGTGCGATCAGTCGGCCAGTCCTGAGGAGGATGGAGAGGCGGAAGAACAGCACCCGGGGACCCCTGGCAGCTCCAGAGACTCTGCCTCAGGACAGAGCACCGAAGGCCCACTGCAGGCAGCAGGCGCGCTCCCTATGGCATGGCAGAGGGGTGATGCAGTCAGGCAACGCTTTGCTTGAGTCATAGTGTCTTCATGTTCTAGAACATTCCACATCTCCTTAGTAAGTGGTTAAGTGTGGCTTTGGGAAGGTGCTTTGATCTCTCCATCCACTGGCCCACCCATGTATCTGGTCATCAAACAGGAGTCCACTCTGTGAGGCGGGCTTCGCTGGAGGTTTACTTCATCTGACACAACAGTCCCACAAAATAGGGGCTGGTGTATCTACTTGAGGTGTGGGAATAGCCGGAGAGGTTAAGTGACTTGTCCAAATCCATTAGGCGGGTGCTGGGGAACGGGGGGAACTGGATCCCTGGTGCACCTGCTCTACAAGGTGGGCAGTTAGGCCATGATGGCCCTGTCCTCGTCCAGGGATCAGCATTGTCAGAAAAGGGACTCAGGCTGAGTTCAACTTCTCGCACTCTTTCTTGCCCATGTGAAGCCTTTAGCAATGAGGTGATGCAGCAAGGAGACCCTCACCTTATGCACCCCTTGATCTCAGCCATTCCAGTCCCCAGAAACAGGCACCAAATAAACTTCTGGGTTACTAATCTGGTCTTGGTTATTCTGTTGTAGAAGCCCCCAAATAGACCAACAGCTGGCAAGTCACATTAGTGCTTGGTGCAAAACTTTATGCGTTTAACTACGCTTAAGATCTTTACGCAGACAGAACGTGGGGCTAGGTCTTATGAGGCGGACCCAGATCTTCTTACAAGCACAATGGAAAGGGCCTCCTCTCTCCACGGAGGACCCACCACCAGGGGTGGACTCCATGCTCCTGCCAGGCCCACGTCCAAGTCAGGAACCTCAATGTTCTTCTTACGTGCATGGTATAGAGACCCCGCCAAGGGGTGTCTGTCACATAGTTTCAGACATGTTTGGCCAGTTTGATTCGTTAAGCTTTCTTGGGGAAACCCAGTGACAATCTTTAGGAGATACTAAACCTTGTTTGAGTCTCAAGTGGACCCACTATGAAGACCATTAGGATAGTCTTTTCCAACGTCACTATTCTCAGCAGTGCCCCACCTCCTATGTTTTAGTGACCTTGGACCAAGCATGGGATTAGAATTGACAGCCACCTGCCCATGGAAGCCCTTTCCAATAAGCAGAGTAAGTCAGAATTTGACATTTTATTTTCTGACATTTGTTGAGATGCCTGAAATATGTCACATTGGACGACAGAATAATTAGGACAAATAATACTCATGAAAGAGTGGCAGCTTATAATTAAAGACTAAGTGCTGGAGAAAATTATTCTGGGTGACTTTAGACGAGAGGCTCAAACTTTTCCTACTTGTTTTTTCTGTCTTCTCAGACATTCCATCCCCCAGAAGCATGCACCAAATAAACTTGGAGTTCTTTGCACACGCTCTCTTCTAGAAGGTCCTCCTTCCTCACCCCTTTCTTTGGGGCCACATTCCATGATACCCAAAATGTTCACTAGAAGAGCTAAGCTTTGCTGTAGTGGAAAATAAGTCCTGAAAGCTCAACTCTTTGAGTGAAGACTGTATCGCTTGTTAACAGCGCACTCTTACGTAGGTTGAGAGGATTCCCTACGGGACCCCCTGCATGTTCTCCTACCTGGGTCTCCTGCATGAGTCTCTGATCTGGGTTTCCTGCATGGGTCTCCTACCTGGGTCTCCTGCATGAGTCTCTGATCTGGGTCTCCAATTTGGGTCTCCTGCATGGGTCTCCTGCCTGCTTCATGTCAGTGATACACAAACCTAAATTCTTTCCATATTTTGGCTCCTCCATGTTAGAGACTTTTCTTCCCTTCTCAGTCCATAATGAGGGGGAAAGAGTGCAGAGATGATACTCATGCAGGCTTCAGAGAGTAAGGGAAACACCGTTCCTGCTCATGTTTAGTCCCTTGACTGGACTGGCTAGACCATAAACTCTTTTGTTTGTTGTACATGACAGTAGGGGAGGGAAGAGCCTTCTTATTGTCTTTGGGACAGGATGTTTCCGTGTTTTCTCAACCCTTGCCTTCACCTCTCCTCATTTTTCCTGCTCACAGTGCTAAGCATAAGCTTTGCTCATCAGAAGTGACTTAGTGGAAGGCAGGCCGCTGAAGGGTACTTTGACCACCCATGTGGGCTGGAAGTCCCAGCTTGTCAGCCATGTGAGAAAGACCACAACGCTATCGATCACTGTAAGTGAACATCTCTAATGTGGATGGGCCACATCCAATCCGTTGAGGGTTGAACCTGCCCCAAAGGATCAGACAGCTCTTCCAGTTGGATGGCCTTTGTGTCTGTCAGCTTAACATCACTAACATTTAATTAACATTGTTAACTAACATTCACATTTACTTAACATTATTTAACATTTCATTACATGAAATACCTGAGATAATTTAACTTATAAAAGAAAGGTTCATTCAGCTCATTGTTCTGGAAGGTACTCTTTGGGTCTCAGTGGGGGTGCAGGATAGCCCTAGGGGGAGGACCTGGTGGAACAAACTGCTCCCTTCCCGGCCAGCAAGCAAGAGAAGAGGAGGGAGGGGCCACAGTCACAGGACCCCTGTCAGAGGCACAACCCAATGACCTGAGATCTTCCCTAAGTGCCCCGTCTCCTGAGGGTTCCACTGCTTCCCAACAGCACCACCCTGGGGACCAAGCCTCCAACTCATGGGGACACGCACTCACAAGCCACAGAGCTGTGAATGGGGCAGGGCTCCTCCTGGCTCTGCAGCGGCCTCCAGTCCTTCAGACACCTGGTCATGGCTGCGGTCTGGACTTGCCGCCCCCTCTCTCCTGTGGGCTCGGTTTCTCTGGACAGCCCTGACCAGTGAGCCTGAGCCCCGGTGGACGTTCCCTGCAGCACCACCAGGCTCCACGCGCAAGCCCCCCAGGAGGGAGGGACAGCAGGACTGACGGGGACCTCGCTCGAGGAGGTTTCTTCCGGCTGTGAGGCTGTGTTCAAGGAGAGGGATCAGGGTGCCTTTTCCATGGAGAATATAAAAGACCCGCAGACATGTCAGAGCTCCACCGTCCACTGTCTCCCACGTGCTCCTCCCAAGATTCCCTGAGTTTTAACCTGTTGCACCCAGTCTCGCCCTCGGAGGGGCGCAGGTCAAGTCCTCAGGGTTCCCCCTCACGGCAGCGTCCTGAGTGCCATCCTCTCTGTCTGAAGGCGTGAATGAGAGGAGCAAGCCATGGCCCTGCCACCTCGCCGGTGATGGCTGTGACTCACCCCGTCATGCAGGAAGTGCTACACGTTACGGAGACGCCGTCTGAGATGACCTTCGTGTTTCTACAGCTGCAGAACCATCTCACGTGGACACCTGTTTCCAAGTAACGGAATTCCTTGCTGTTGTTAGCTTTCTGCTGTGAAGCTCAGGATTCACACCTGTGAACACGGAAAGCCCTCAGAGGGGGTCCTCGGCTCCAGGTAGACTGCACCAGCAGCAGGGGCAGCCGTCAGGGCTTTCCCACCCAACGGGGGCGCACAACCCTTCAACTTCCAGGTGGCAGTGGCCGCAGCACCTTGTCCTGGCCCTCTCTGGCCAAGGCCTCCCTGCCTTTGGGGCCTCAAGTCAGCTGGAAATCAAAGTGGCAGCTTTCACACTGCGAGTCCCCAGACACTACTGGCCACTGGTGCAGTCCAGTGGATCCATTCCTGATCACGCACCGTGATGAGGGTGGGCACGACACCACCTCCACCTGCAACCTGGCCCGACTCATGCCTGCCCTTGTGTTTGCCTAACACTTCAGAGCACCCAACCACTCGAGTACATGTCCATGATAGACACTTTCAAGGAACAAAGGGTCACAGCCTAACAGTATTTGCTCATTTAAGTCTTGACAGCAAACTTATAAGCCCTGGAAAGGTTGTCATTGGGTGAAGATCACAGCTAACCAAAGGCAAGCAAGGACTCACACCCCAGGACACTGGGCACGTGTGCTCCTCAGTGGGGAAGGCCACCTCACTGGGAAAGGCCAGCAGTGTGTTCAAGGACAAGAACTAATGACCGGAGAAAGCTTTACAGACAGTCATCCTACCTCTAGGTCAGGAATATCCAGGGGCAGATAAGAAGCTCTGGGTATGGGTGCATCGATCTTGGTGTAGTGATCTTGTATCGAGTGCCTTTGAGAGCCAGACACTATGCTAAGCATTTTGCATGTTTTGTCAATACTCTAGTCCTAAAAGTTAAGTACTGGCCCACATGTGCAGGTGGAGCAGGAATGTGGCCCCCTAGGGTACACTGCCACTCTCCACAAGTTCCTGACATCCCCCCCTCAGGGTACACTGCCACTCTGCACCAAGTTCCTGACATCCCCCCCACCAGGGTACACTGCCACTCTGCACCAAGTTCCTGACATCCCCCCCCCCCCGGGGTACACTGCCACTCTCCAGGAGTTCCTGACAACCCCCCCCCCCCCCGGGGTACACTGCCACTCTCCACAAGTTCCTGACATCCCTCCCCCCCTGTACACTGCCACTCTGCACCAAGTTCCTGACATCCCCCCCCCAGGGTACACTGCCACTCTGCACCAAGTTCCTGACATCCCCCCCCCAGGGTACACTGCCACTCTGCACCAAGTTCCTGACATCCCCCCCCCCCCCAGGGTACACTGCCACTCTGCACCAAGTTCCTGACATCCCCCCACCCAGGGTACACTGCCACTCTGCACCGAGTTCCTGACATCCCCCCACCCAGGGTACACTGCCACTCTGCACCAAGTTCCTGACATCCCCCCCCCAGGGTACACTGCCACTCTGCACCAAGTTCCTGACATCCCCCCCCCCCCAGGGTACACTGCCACTCTCCACGAGTTCCTGACATCCCCCCCCCCCCAGGGTACACTGCCACTCTGCACCAAGTTCCTGACATCCCCCCCCCAGGGTACACTGCCACTCTGCACCAAGTTCCTGACATCCCCCCCCCCAGGGTACACTGCCACTCTGCACCAAGTTCCTGACATCCCCCCCCCCAGGGTACACTGCCACTCTGCACCAAGTTCCTGACATCCCCCCCCCCCAGGGTACACTGCCACTCTGCACCAAGTTCCTGACATCCCCCACCCAGGGTACACTGCCACTCTGCACCAAGTTCCTGACATCCCCCCCCCCCAGGGTACACTGCCACTCTGCACCAAGTTCCTGACATCCCCCCCCCCAGGGTACACTGCCACTCTGCACCAAGTTCCTGACATCCCCCCCCCAGGGTACACTGCCACTCTGCACCAAGTTCCTGACATCCCCCCCCCCCAGGGTACACTGCCACTCTGCACCAAGTTCCTGACATCCCCCCCCCCCCCAGGGTACACTGCCACTCTGCACCAAGTTCCTGACATCCCCCCCCCCAGGGTACACTGCCACTCTGCACCAAGTTCCTGACATCCCCCCCCCAGGGTACACTGCCACTCTGCACCAAGTTCCTGACATCCCCCCCCCCCCAGGGTACACTGCCACTCTGCACAAGTTTCTGACATCCACTTGACCTGAGTACCTGTCACCCTGCCAGCCCTTGGGGTCATAATCCCAACTCTCCATGAAGTCATCAGTTTGTTAAAATAATTTCTGTGGCTGATGATTTTGATGCATGGGCTGCCTCCAGCCCCTCCCTGGAAGTCTAAGGCCAGCAGACCCAGAGGCGGGGACATGCCTGCATATCCAGTGACCAGAGCCTGCTCAGCACCGAGGCTACTCCTCAGCTTCACTGAGGTCAAGGGAACCTGTGGGCAGGTGCAGGTGGCTCTCCCAGGGCTGCACATCCTCCACGACATTCTGTGGCTGAGGTCCCAGTGAAATCCAAGACGTCTGGGACTGACTGGTGGTCTTCAGACCCCTAAGCAATCTTCTTAACGTGGCCCAGGACGCCCTGTGGTCTGGCCCCGGCACTTTCCTCCTCCCGGCTCCATCCCTCTGGCTCTGGAGCCCTGCACCCCTGGAGGCTCTTCCCACCATCCTGCCTTCACTTACATGACCTTCCACTCCTACAGAAGGCACCACGTCTCCCTATTTCCTTGCTCATTTCCATATTGGAGATTTCCATTTAATTCTGTAATTACTTGATCATGCTTTTCTTCCACCCTAGACAGAAGGAAAAGGGTTCTATTTTTGTTCACATCGTCTCCCATTACTCACACCATGTCTCACAGGCAGAATGTAAATGATCAATGTCTCCTGAACAAAGGCGTGGCCCAGTGGATGGAAAACTCTATACCACGCTGAAGGCACCCTTCCATGCTGGCCGAGTAAGTACAGGACTTGAGGGTCTGTCCCCTAAGATGTGTCCTGAGCATCCTTGCCAACATAAAACTGAGCCAAGCAAGGATTCTGTGTGTCCATTGCTGTCCACTCTGTCCATCAGTGGTAATCGGCTTTCCTAGGTGGCCACTTCTGGCCTCCGTGGAGGTCTACTCTCGAGCAAGCCACTGTACCAGACCAGCCTTCCCACAGGGTCCCTCTCCCTGGTGAGCAGGGTCAGGCTCATTGTGAAGCAGAGAGGCTATGACTTACCCTATCTAGGGCTAAGATCTACGTAGGGCCTTCCCGGAATCTGAGGGTAAACGTGGAAGCCTGTGGCCTAACAGGGACCATCTGAGGTCTACTGAGGTCTACTCACGGTCTACTGAGATCTATTCACGGCCTACCGAGGTCCCCCAGGGCAACACTCCTGATCAACTCTGCTCAGGGCAAGCCTCTCCATCAACAGATCTCCTTACTCTCCCTTCCTATGCCCAGAGATGGTTACTAATCACCACGCTTTCCTCCGCTTCCCGCTTCCCTGCAGTAAGGTTGGCCTGTGTTACTCACAGAGCTAAGTGAACTATTCTCAGTCCAAAGCTGCGCAAATTGCCCGGCTTAGTCAAGAGTCCAGGCACTTCCTCCACTCTTCTTCTCTGGAAACCCCAGAACCCTCATGTGCAGGCCGTGTAGGCCCAGGTTGGAGGAGGGTCTCCCCCATGGGTATGAAACTTCTTAGGAGAATAAGCTAACCTTTGTGTGTGTGTGTGTGTGTGTGTGTGTGTGTGTGTGTGTGTGTGTGTGTGGCTATTAAAACTTGGTCTCTGTTTGTTATTGTGTCTTGGTTCAGCCTAACCTGACTGTGACATTTAGGCTTTATGTTTTCTTTTGAGAATTATCATATAGTATTCTCTCTGCCCAGCAATATATTTTTCTCTCCTATCACCTTCTTATTCATTTAAGACCCAGCACAAAGATCACCTCTTCTATACAGCATCCACATGTCTCTCTGGCAAAGCTACTTACTCACCAGCCCTGAGCATGTACATCACTTATGAACACATATTGATAGCACTGAACAGTTGTGGGCATATTTGATCCCCTGACCAGACTGAGGTCCATCACTCCTGTAGTCCCTGGAAGAGAGCTGGCTGGACCAAGGAACTCATCACCGAGATGAGGCTGCAGGGGCATATGTTGAGCCATCTCTATTTCCACGAGCAACTTTGGAATAGAAAGTCCTTCTCGATACTCTCATGTCATCATGTGACCACTGGTAGGTTCTGTGGTGGACTGAGCTTGGAGGATCACAAAACAGGATAATCAGGGATGAGGGCTACAGGGGTATATTGAAAGCCCAATACCAACTCCAAAGGACCTCAGGAAACCCATGCATGTCCCCAGTGGAGCTGATATTGCAAGCAGCTTCCCCTTCTGCGTCTCCTCACTGCAGCAAGAGGCTGACAGGGGCCAGGTAGGCCTGCTGCAGGGAATGCTTGGACATTTCTTCCCACTTCTTCATAGCAAATGCCCATCAAGTGGTCTCACCCGGGGGATCTGATCTGTCACAGGTAAAGTAGATCCACAAAATCAGTTTTCAACTCATTAATGCTTTGCAATCAATAAACAGGTCACGGAAGTTTAAAAACATGTAGTAGAATGAACAAGACTGAAAAATCCAGTGCCACGTGATCAGAGTGGGACTCGGTGTGTGTGCACGCATGTGTACATGCTCACAAGGGTGCAATGTAAAGTTTGTGTGTTCATTCAGGCTGGTGTATGCACTTTTCTGTCCTCAACGCCTACTTGGGAAGGTTTAGTTGATGTGCCTAATTCATTACATCCATTTAGCTAAAGACAGAAGTCGAGGGCATCCTGAAGCAGTCACTCAGACGTAGTGACCGTGTTGTGTCATGCTTAAAGTCACATCATAAATCCCTGCTTTCAGTATACTCACAAGGGTTGTGGGAACCGAGGTCAAAGGTTTGTGAGGGAGCCCATGACGGGGTCCGTGCAAGGTGGGGGCTTTTTCCATTGTCCTGGGCGTGCTTAAAATCACTCCTAGTCTACAGAATGTAAAAGGCCACTGCAGGCCCTGTAGGAGCTGGGGAGGGCACGTGCTCCTGGGTTGGCCTGTGCATCTCTGGGTTCATCACACCAGCATTCTGTCTGTTTCCAGAGCCTGGTTTCTGGAGCACGTATCCATCTCACCTCTGAGTAGACGTTTGGGTTAGCTTCTGCAATGGAACTAGCCATGATTTGGAGCCTAAATGTCCCCAAAGGCCAATGCATTAAGGGCTTAGTCCTCAGTTTGCTGCCACTGGGAGGTGGAATCTTCAAGGGGTGGGGACTTGTGGGAGCTGCTGGGCCATGGGGACGAGCCCTTGAAGGGGACATTATGGTTCTAGCCTTTCCCCTTCTTCCTGTTATCATCTAGGGGTGCTGCGTTCATTGTCCTTGTTCAGCAAAGAATGGGTGGACAGGACAAAGAGACAGCCAGGAAGCAGCAGGTTACTGCAAAAGTGACGAAGGTACAGAGAGAGACTTCTCTGAAGAGAAGGGGCCCAGAGCTGGGAATTCGGTGGGGGAGTTTGGGCCTTTTCTTTTTATGGTCTCTGGAATTTCCTCCTTTTCTTATTTCCTCCCCATCCACGTGCTCCTCACTATTATTGATTGGTGTCCCCTCTATTCATGCATCTGTTTTAGTTTTTCTATTAGATCCCCCACTTAGGAGCACAAGTATGGAAGTGTCCCCTGCTTGTGTCCATGAGTGCTTTTGTCAAGCAGGAAATTGACCTCTTCAGAAGACCCCCTCCTGCTCCTGTGTTCTGGCCTGCCCTGACCTCCTTACTCACCACCTTGTCCACAGGGTCATTTACATTTGGGGTGAGCTGAAGAGTTTTGGAGGTTGCTGAGCTCAGTAAGCAGAGTTGCTGTGGATAGGCACCAGGTGACTCCGCCACCAGGATCCTGCCAGATGCCCTGCCGTACTCTGGCGAGGGCAAGCCCTCAGTTACACGACATTGTCCAGAGTGGAATCATGCTGCTGTCTCTTGGTGCAGCTTTGGCCTCTGGGGCAATTTTGTGGAGCTAGAATGTGTTTTCTCTGCTACTTCTGCACTCTCAGCTCAGGTGGGAGGACAGGAAGAGGCCGGGGAGGGGTGTGCTTACGGTGGCTTGTCTGACCATCGGTGGGGCCAGCTGAGCTCATTGTCCTGGGGACAAGCAAGGACCCTAGTGATGGTTTAACCATATGCATTAGGCCAAGAGGTGCAGCTCTCCAAGGCACCAACAGGACTGAGCCGTCGTCCTTGGCTGTTCTTGCTCCTCTCACAAATACCACAGATTGGGTGCCTTACGCTCCACAGAAACTCCATCCTCACAGTGTGAGCTGGACATCCCAGATGAAGAGCTGGCAGAGTCTGTGTCTGGTGAGAGCTTGGTTCCCGGTGCAGGATGGCTCCTGTCTGTCCTCACATGGTGGGAAGGACACGTGAGCTCTCGGGAGTCTCTTCTGTGAGAACCCTGACCCCCCACAAGGTCTCCATCTCTTCACTAATCACCCCCTAAAGGCCCACCCCTAACACCACACCTTCAGACATGCCAGGTTGACCAGGCCCACTGGACGAGAGGCCAGATCAGCTCCTTCCTTGACTGATGGCCCAGAAGAAGGCCCCAACAGGTCCTGTGCATGTTCAGCTGCTTCCGCTGTGAGATGGACATGGTCCACGCAGAGGTGGGGCCACTGCAGCTCTAAGACATTCCTGCCTCATTGGTGGGGCCATTTTGGGGGAAACCAAGTATTTCCAGAGCAAATTAGTATATGTCAGTTGTCATTGTTCTCTTCTTCTGAAAACAGAGACTTTCCTGGAAAGTTGTTACAAAAAGTTTAAATGTCCTCATCTCAGACCCTCTAGGAATTACCTACCGGAAACACAACGTACCTGCAAGTTTGTTCCAGTTCAGTGGGACTGAGAAGTGACCTCCAGGGCTGGGGCAGGGCTCCGCGGGAGAGCACTTGCCTCGCACGTGTGAGACCCTGGGTCGACCCTCGGCACCACATAAAAATAAATAAGTGGAATAAAGGTAAAAAAGAAAGAAAGAAAGAGAGAAAGAATCTCCAAATTAAGCCCTATTACATAGTCTAAGTTTTTTAAATTAAATTTTCAATTGAATAATTGAGTTTATTAAAAAATAAAAGAACATTTGAATATTATTTATCAGGCATCCCTCCAAGTGTTTCAAGCTATTACCATAAAAAAGCAATTGAAATGAAAAGAATATATTTTTTAAAATCAGAATTGTGTATTCACCTCATTCCATAAATAAAACTTTAATAGTTAAATACTGTGTGCTTTTCATTCAGTTATTGTGAAAATGAATTATGCATGGGAAAATACCTGGTGCCTCTTATTGGCATTTATGAGCAGATGTCCGTGCCAATGGCTGCCTGGTGCAGCGGGCAGACAAAGGCGGAGGGGGCCCCGTGAAGCCTGCACTGGGACGCCCGGAGGAGAGTGGGAGAAAGACGTGGGATATGATGATTCTGCTTCCTGACCACCAGCCAGGTCTGCAGCAGCACCAAAACTCAGGGGGCTGCTGGGGGCTTCCAGGGGGCTGCCGGGGGCTGCTAGGGGCTGCAAGGGGCTGCCAATGCAGCCCAGTCATGCGCATCTCAGAGGCGGACTTGTCTTGAGTGAATCTTCTGGTACCTTCACTTTCTAGGCGTGATACTGTGTGTTCTCTTGCCTAGGTCACAGAGCCTGTTGCTGTGTCTGTGCCCTCCAACCTGGACAACCAGGTGCATGCACCTCTTACCCTCTGGTGCACTGAAGATGGGCCTCTGGGTCTCAACCTGGGTCTGGCAGAGCAGAGCAGATACGGGTCCCTCTGGTGGGCCATCTTCAGCTAGGGTGGAGCCCGGCTGGCTGGGACCGCCTGGGTCTTCTGCGTGGGGTCCTGGTTCTGGATTCATTGTGTCTCCTGACAAGGCCCCCACACTGCCTCACACTCCTACTCCAGGAAGGTTTCCCTAGAGCCAGTTTGGTTGGACCACCTGCTCAACCTTGCAGGATCTGGCAGCACATGCCCTTGCTGTGTGTTCCGCATTGACGACTCCCGGAGTCAACTCCATTTCCTAACCCACATGGTTGATCCAATGGATGGTTCCAGTGTGGCTGCTTGGTGGCCGCCATGCCTGCTCCAGCCTGGCCAGGCAGATCTGTCCTTCTGAACTTCCCAGGCCTCCTGCTACCAGGTGGCTCTCTATGTGTGCTTGACAGCAAAGCCAGATTTAAAGACAGGTATAGTCAGTGTAGGTAGGTAAATTGAGTCTGATGGAGAAAACGGAGTCTGATTCAAGTCTGAGAATTGGAAACAGCCCCTGGGAGAATGGAATGTTCATGTCTCCAAAGCCCTTTGATACTCCCCCTCCCAAAAAGGTTGCTAATTAAACAACTCCTGAGCAACAGGGAGCTGCTCATCAAAGCCCCCTGGACTGCCGCTCCCTTCCAGCCTAGCAACCCACCTCTGCCCTTCCAGCCCACCTGCTCACCCACCCCATGGCCACTCCACCAACATCCCCCAGTCACTATACAGGATGAGGGGAAATGAACAAGAGAAGGGAGAAGAATGCAGAACCCGGGAAACTTCAGACAGAGAAAGGGACAGGACTTCCTCATCCCACGGATTCTGCCTTGGACTCCTCTTCTTCCCCCGGGAGAAGTCTGTCAGCGGGGGCTCTTTCCACCCCTCATCTGTTTACCAGGTGGCTGTTCTGACCCCGCTCATCCTCCGCAGCCCAGTCTCCCCCTGGAGAGTCCCCTTTGCCTTTGGGGCGAGGTGAGGGTGCTCCCCACCTGGGGCTCCGCGCAGGCTCCTCTGGCTTGTGGGCAGGAAGAGGCTTCCTCTGCCCGGCTGGCCCCTGCCGTCCTTGCTCTCACAGGAACCACTGATCAGAGCACCTCCAGGGCCGGCCCCCTGCCTTTCCCTAGGCAGCCCCCCAGGCCTTGCCCAGCGGCTCTGCTCTCTATCTTCAGAGGCTCTTTCCTCTGAAACCAGTTTTCCTGGCTCCTTTGCTGGTTTGTGGCTTGATTGGACAGGTGGAGGCTCTCCACAGGGAGCACCCTGTTCTCTGTCCCAGGCAGTGTCCCTGGCAGCTTCCCCCCCCACCCCAGGATCCTGCGTCCACCTGCTTCCACCTGCCACCACCTGCCACCACCTGCCACCACCTGCTACCACCTGCCTCCTCTCTCCATAGCCTGGGGCCCCAGCTCAGGAGAAATGCACACCCAGGGAAGGGGAGGTGCCTGCTCCTCACACCACTGCCCACTCTGTCCTGAGCCTGGGTACCTCTGCTCACCTCTGGGCTGCCCCCCTGGACTCTCTGGCCTGACCTCATTGATAGTTGTGCCATGGATTTCACAAGGGCCTTGGGGAATAGATGAGGTCCATATGAACATCTATAATGCATCCCTCGACTTTGATATGGAATAGCTCCATAAATATTAAAATGCAGAGAATGTGCATTTTACAATCACACCTTTATTATTCCCCCTTTAGAAGGTGCACATATGAGCAGGAATCTCAGAGCATTAACTGGGTTTGTCTGGTCTCATTTTTTTACTTAGCTTTTTAAAAGTATGTTTCTCAGACTTATCTGACCACAGTTTCCTTTTTATTGCCATGTCCAATTAACAACCAGTGGAAAGACATGTACCAAGAGACACGGAGGCCACCTATTCCAAGCAGGTGGCCCGTAGAAGACATCAAGTTTACTATCCTTACTGTGTCAATTTCTTCCCCTTCCTGCAGCTTGGTTCAGTTCTGAACCTTAAAGGAAAGTGATTTCAACTCTGCTTCTCAATAATGGGGACTTAGTTTCCTATTTGGTGCATCTTGGTCTAGTGGGCCCATGAGGACTGTGCGGAGCAGAGTTCCAAGGCTCTTCTCAAGGGGAGCACACACCTGCTCTCATCGATGAAGCCCTAACCTAGGTGCTTCTGTGATGGGATTTTGCAGATACAATCACCATCCCAGATTAATAGACCTTAAAACACGGAGATAAGGTTGGTCTGTCCTAATAAGACTACCCATAAAAGGAACAGGTCTCTCCCTGGAGAATGAGACTCAAAGCACAAGGGGTACTGGATGCATGGCAAGTCCCTTCCCTTGGCTTTGGAGGGTCAGGAGATGCTGTGGGCAGTGGAGGTGGCCCCCACCTACAGCCAGCAAGAAAATGGAACCTGGCGGCTGCTTGACTTTGGCCTTGTGAGACCTTGAGCCTGTGAGACAACGTGACAAGCCTGAGCCTCTGTCCTACAGCGCTGTGAGCTGGTAAATGGATGTGGCCTCGAACAGCTGAGGTTGTGGGTATTTATTATGCAGCAAGAGAAAAGTAATAGATGGACTTTTCTGTTTTTCCTTTTGCAGATGAGAAAGCCGAGGCCAGGAGAAGTAAACTGGGATAGCCCTTCATTTCCCACGAGCACCCTGCCGGTCACCGGGTGGGGGGGGGGGGCACGTGCCCAGGCCGGATTTCTTTTCCTGTCATCTGAATAGGATAACCGCTTGTCTCCATTGCAGCCCCTGGGAGGTGGCGAGTGGGTCCCGGGGCGATGGCCAGGCCAGCCCTTGGTGCTTGAGTTTCATTATTTCCATTGCAACCAACATAGTGTGACTGAAGAGAAGGCACAAATGCCGTCCTGGGCCCTGAGCCAGGGCGTGGCAGCCCTTTGCCAGGGACCCTGCTGCAGATTCCAATGCTGGCTCCCAGGCGGCCTCAACCTCCTGAGCAGAGGGACCCTAATGGGGATGAAGGGCCTCCCCTCTTTTCTTCCAGAGGCTGGGGCTCCATCTGTCTGTCCTCCCAAGCTCGGCTTCTGGGGGGAAGGTGCAGAGGAAACAGGCTTCAGAGGTGAATGTCATCGTCCCTGTGTGTCATTATTCCTGGTGCTGAGACTGAGCTCATTATTTCCTGATATTCATGAAGTGAGCCTGAGAAGATTCATATTTGCAATTCATCTGCAGAATCTGACTTTCCATCTCTCAGTCTGGCACCTGTAACTGGTCAATCCAGGCCCGATTTTGAAGTCCACGTGGTAAGATTTGGAGCATCTCAAACACGGACCCTGACCTGCTGCCTGGACTTGACCTCCTTGCCTGAAGGGAAGTCCACGCCTTGTCCTTAATTCACTTCCTAAGCTCTGTGACGACTGCATCCCGTCTCCTCTGGTTCCTTCAGAAGATGCCCAAGAAAAATGAAATGAAATAAAAACTGCAGTTCAGTGACATAATTTGAGATACAGGAAAGAAAGCTACTATGTAATGTTCCAAACCAGGAGAAACGCTGGTGCAAGATGATGGAGTGTTTTTGTGGGAATCTTGAAACTCAAAATGGATCCTGAAAAGCTGTATTCATTAATAAAATTCAGTTCTCACTTCAGAAAAACGCTAAGATAAATACATGGATAAAGAAAACGTGGGAATAAGAGAAAATATTTAGAAAAGAAATACTACCTACAATCCCTCAAACCTCGAATACTATGGAGAACAACCAGAGCAGGGTAGCCTATTACCTCAGCTCATTTCATGCATCTCAACTAAAATTTGTAACTTAATAGATTTAGGTAACTTAATAGACAATGCTTCCAAATACAATTTTTGAAACATGCAGATGTTATTCTAATGGAAGAAGGCATACATACCCCTAAATTATCTTTGTTGCCTACAATATTGCTTTTTACTGTCTTATAATATGGTCTGTGTTCATTGCACATTCTGAAGCATTCTGGCTTCATCTAGCACAAAAACCTAAAAACTCAGACTGTCACTGACCATGATGCACATTAGACAGCCTCTCTCCCAGATCAGGTGTGTTGAGGGGCCCTTCTGTAGGCTCTGGGCTGCTGTCTCTTTGCATATGAGTTCTCCTAAGAGTGCCCGCAGCACAGAAATCTTCTGTGGCTCATTAACAGAAGAGTCTCACATTTTAGATGCTGGTCATGCACAAGCAAGAGCTGACATTCTGGTGAGCAAGGATGTCCTGCAGGGGTGTCTGCAGGACAGGAGTCAAGAGCAGTGAGCTCTCTACATTTCACACCAAAGTGAGGAGGCACAGAACCCAGATTGCCAAACAGGGGCCCAGCGTCTCCTCCATTCTCTGGCACCGGGGTCCTGCCCTGGAGATGTTCCTACAAAGAGTAAACTGTACTTTCCCCTCGAGAGGATGATTCAGCTTCTTATTAATTTGTTTACTGATTCTACTCTCTTAGTCTGAATAAAATTACATTTTGGTGGATCATAAGAATGAGTAATTTACAAAATTCATAGCCAAGCAGTCTAATAAATTTTCCTGGGAGAGTATTATTCTTTTAAGTATTTTAGTATTTCCAACTGTAATGATTTAATTTTCACATACATGAGTCTATGTGGCTTAATTTCACCCTCTCTGGCTTTGGATTTAAAATATTAATTATTATTCCCAATGTAGCTGAAAGGGGGAACAAGGCCATGACATTTATAAAAAGCTCTTTATTCTCCTAAACCCTAGAAGGAAAGGAACCCTGAACAGCGGCGTGCGTGCGTCTGGGCACTGTTGAAGATGGAGCTTCTCAATGACACAGAAGTTGGAGCCGGATTTTGATGCCCACAGACAGTGCTAAGGGCAGGTGACTCTTGTTCCAGAAGACGGTGCTTTCTTGCCTTCAGCTGAGTGTGTCCCGAGAGCTGGGCTGACTGCGGAGAGTGGGCTGCAGCTTCTCCTAGCCTGCTCCTTCCCCCGAGGGCCAGTCCTGGGCCCTCTCTCTCTGGACCTCTCCTCCCTCCTCTGGCCAGGGTTCTCTCCTGGAGATGTTCCTACAGAGAGTAAACTGTACTTTCCCCTCGAGAAGGATCTGTGGGACTTCATGTTGGAGAAGGTAGGGAGGCCCATAGACAGGGGCCCTGGGGCCTGTCAAGCGTCAGACAAATCGACTTCAGTATACAGGAGCTACATTCCAAACCATTTCAAAAACACATTATCTTCCACGTGATACATCTACATATATTCAAGCTAAATAATAAACATCCTTCATATGGCTTGAATAAATATTTAAGGGCTGGCACAGGCAGAATAGTCCTGCTTGAAGCATAACTCTTCTTCAATACTCAGACCTGAGGTGTCACAGAAAAAAATCCTGCTGGCTGGAAGATTTCCTTAGTTCTTTGTCTTTTATTTTAAAATGACAAAAAGACCCCAGGCATGCTCACAGATAGTTCTTTTAGCCTCAGACATGCTATTTTCAAAAGTATTTTGTAAGACAAAACACATCGCATTCATTGGAAAGTTATTCAATTTGGGTGCTAAAAATCACTGACCTTCTGCATTGTGTTATATTTCACTAAATAATATACATGTATAATTAAAATTGTCACAATATTACAAAACATGATTATGGAAATTCAAAAATTAAATTTTATAAAGTCTTTGAAGTATTTTGCTTTTGAAGGAATAAATTTCATGTTGCCTCATATGCTTAGTTTTTAATAATTATGGTTTACCAACTATGTAAAATCTAAAGTTATTTTCATCATATTGGGCATTAAACTTTTTAAATAGAATATTTACACTTGAAAATGTTCAACATATAATATGTAAGCAATCTTGAAAGATATGAGGAATTATAGTCACCATTCACTAGAGTTGTTCCTCCCATCCAGCTGGAATTTTGTACCCACCCACGGCCAGCCTCCAGAGTCCATAACCCCAAACTGATTAGTGTGTGAGATGACCGGTGCTTACGCAATCTCTTCATTATGTAAATGTAGTGGAATATCACCCTGTGCTTCAGAATATGCACAGTAGTTTGTCAGTTACAAATAAAAATTTTTAAAAACATTTGCATCTGATTCCTCACAACATGTAACCAACATCTACAGGAAGAATTTACTCAAGGAGAGGTTTTACCCCCTGGCAAACCCTCAGGCTGGGCTCCATGGGGGTCCAGGACCCACCGCCTCCTAGAGAGAATGGGCCTGCTCCTGCTGGTGTGTCCAGTGGACTCAGCATTAGTTTTTCTCATGGCATTTTTAGTTCAGTTTCTCCTCCCCTCAACCTTGAAATATTTTACCTGTTGAAATAGAGTTGCCAGAGTTTCCTAGCATTTTTTTTTTTTAATGCTAGGGATGCACCCCAGGGCTTGACGCATGCTAGGTCAGTGTTCTACCATCGAGCTACGTCTCCAGTCTTTTCATTTGATTTTGACACAGTCTCACTAAGTTGTCCCAGGCTAGTCTCAATCTTGTGATCCTCCTGCCTCCGTTTTCTTAGTAGCTGGAATTACAGGAATGTGCCACTGTACCTGGCTTATACTTCTCTCAATTTAGTGAATCACGGTTTTCACAGTGTCGTTAGTGAGTCGACTTTCTGTTAACAAGTCACCTGAGACACACAACTTACAAGGAGGCTCAGAGTCTCCGAGGTTTCGGTCCATGGTCCTTGGCCCTGTTGCCTTGGGCCTGTGAAGAGACGGTGCATCATGGGGAAGAGCAGGAGGCAGAAGAGGCCTGGTCACCTCAGGGCAGCCGGGGGCAGAGGGAGAAGGACGCAGGGCTGGGGCACATCACCCCTTCCAGGGCATGCTGCCCACGACCTCCCTCCCTCCACCAGCCCCACCTCTGAAGGTCCCACCTCCTCCCAACAGTGTCATCAGCTGAGGACAGAGACTTCGACACAGGGGCCTTCGGACACCCAACCCATGACAGTCACTCTGCTCCATTGGAATTGGTAATTCCCCGAAACTGAATTTTATGTTACATGCATAAACATAAAATATGTAAACACATAAAACTGTTGTCATTTTTCTCCTTGCCACCTTCCGATGTTGAAACAGCCGAGTCTTGTTTTCTTACGCACACTAAAGCGGAACACAGCTCGACTCATTTAGAAGAACAGTCCTCTGGTGGACATGAAAACCGCTTTGCAGGGCGGAATGAAAGGAGAGTTTCTGACTTTTAGCTCTTCAGATGGGAAGTGGGTGCTGCTTTGGTTCCAGTGGACGCTCCTGTGGCTTCACGTGGTGAGTGGTACCTGAGTGCCGAGGCTGGAGCTGGGTGGCATTCCTCTCTGCTCCTCTGCTGGGAGGCCGGCCATTGCCTGGCAGGATTCCCCCCTATGTTTTGCCATCCTGAGCGACCACTACCCTGTGGGGCCCCTTTCTCTGATCACCCTATGACTCCACCCCACCCACACGCCTGATGGTCTCCCCCGTTCACCCAGGGCTGATCGGGCCCTGGACTTCGTCTCTCTCCCATTTTCTCTACTCTATTTCCTACTCTCCTACTGTGTGGCGGGAAGATGGCACCATCTGAGGAAATGGTCAGCAGACAAATGGTCGATGACAAATTTTGAGAGTCCAAGAGCTTTCCTCTTTGGTGACAGGCACAGGCCACATTTGGAGTTTACTCTTCACAAATGTCGTCCCAACGAACTTCACACTTGACCCTGTGCTCTCTCTGGAAGAGCAACCCCACTTGGCAATTTTGCTTTTTTGCCTATGCTTTTGGGGTCATATTAAAAAATCTCTTTCTTAGACCACGTCTGAAGCATTTCCCCTCTCTCCTCTTGGTGGTTTCCTAGTTTGGGGTCCTCCATCTAAGTCTTTCATCTCTTGAGTTACTTTGGTATCTGACGAGGGACAGGGATCTGGTTTCATACGTCTGTGTGTGATGCACCGTTTCCCCAGCACCATTTATCGAGGGAACCCTCTTTTCCCCATTGTGTGTTCTTGGCTACTTTGCCAAATGTAAATCGGCTGTAAGTGTGGAATTCTAGCCTGGTTCTCGTCTGTTCCATTGGTCTCTGTGGCGATCTATCTGCCAGCATGTTTACAATTAAGCGTCGTGACACCTCCATCCAGATTCTTTGTATGTTTGCTTTGGATACTCAGGGTCTTTTGGGATTCCACACAAACTTTATATATATATATATATATATTTTTTTTTTGACACTGAAATTTTGATAAGATTGCATTCAATCAACAGATCACTTGTATAGTCATGTTAACAACAACGTTTTCTCAATCCATGAACATGGGATCTCTCTCCATTTATTTATATCCTCTTCAATTTCTCTAACATTTTATAGTTTTTACTGCAGAGATATTTGCCTCCCTGGTTAAGTTTATTTCTAAGTATTTTATTTTCTTATAGTTATTGTAAATAGATTGTCCTCTTGAATTCTTTTTCAGATAGATAACTATTAGCATATAGCAATGCTACAGATTTTTGTGTATTGATTTTGTATCATATAACCTTACTGAATTTATTAGTTCTAAGAGGCTTATTGTTTGTTTGTTGTTTTTTAGTGGAAACTTCAGGGTTTTCAATAAACTAGATCATGTCATGTGAAAATAAGGACAATTTCACTTCCTCCTTTCCAATTTGGGTGCCTTTTATTTCTTCCTCTTGGCTGTTTGCTCTTGCTAGGGCTTCTGCACTATGCTGAATAACAGTGGTGAAGGTAAACGTCTTTTTCTTCTGGATCCACTCTCCCTCAATATCTCCATCACAACAACAACAACAAAATCTCTCAAGTAAGCAACCTGATGATACATCTCAGACACCTAGCAAACCAAGAATGAACCAAGCCTCAAATTAGTAGAAGAAAATAAATAGTAATGACCAGAGCAGAAATAAACAATATTGAGGTTAAAAAAACAGGAAAGATTGATTAAATGAAGAGTCACTGTTTGGCTAGTGTTTTGAAAAGGAAAACAAAATAGACAAATGTGAGCTAGATCCAGAGGGGAGGGATTAAATAAATACAAGAGATGAAAAGCAGAAATTGCAACCGATACCACAGAAATACAAAGTGCCACATGAACTAGATCTCAACAAACTAGACAGTTTAAAAAGAAAGGGATAAGTTCCTGCACATACGATTCAGCAAAATTGAATCATGAAGAAGTGGGAAACCTCAACAGAGCAACAATGAGCAATGAGGTTGAATCAGCACTGAAAAGTCCCCATCAAAGAAAACCCAGGACCAGAAGTCCTCTCTGCTGAATCCTACCAAATACTTAAAGAACCAGCACCAATTCTTCTCAAACTACCCCCAGAAAAACTGAAAAGGAGGGAACCCTTCCCAATACAATCTATGAGGCCATGAATCCAGGCCAACATCCCAGAGGACAGGGGCGTGTAACCCTGCCCAAACACTAGCAAACCCAACCACAGCACATTGAAATACCATAACAAAGAGGGGCCACCCAGAGGTGCCAGGATTGTTGGACATATGCAAACTGATCAATATGATGTGTCACATTAACAGAATCCAGGACAAAACCCATATCATCATCTCAATAGACACAGGAAAAGCATTCCACAAAATTCAGCATCCCTTCATGATTAAATCTCTCAACAAACCAGTCAAAGGAATGTGCAACGCAGTAAATACCTCTTGTTCTTCAACCAGAAGGAAGTCTGTAAGTGAAAGTGCTTACTGAAGCACAAGCTAAGAAACCAAAGAGAGTCAAAGGTAACACCACAGACATTAGCAACAACAGGCAGTTGCTCTTAAATCTGAGTTCTCAACAAACTTAAGTCTGCCTTCAGAATGCACCATAGAGGAAATAGTAAGACACATCAGAGACCTCAAAAATATTTGCAAATAATATTCTGATAAAGGATAAACATGCAGAATATATAAAGAGCACTTACAACTAAATAATAACAAATAACTCAATTTAAAAATGGGCAGGACATGAGTGACATTTCATCAAAAGGGTATACAAATGGCTGCTAAGTCCATGGAAAGGGGTTAAACATGATTCATCATTAGGGAAATGTAATTAAAACCATACTTACTAAAGATATCTATAATAAAAAATTATAGACAATACAAAGTGTCAGCTAAGATACTATAAATTTGTACATTAATGGTAGCAATGTAAAATGTACAATCACTTTGGAAAATGGTCTGGAAGTTTCTCAAAAAGGTAAAATAAAATTCCCATAAGACCCTGTAATTTCACTTCTAGAAATTACACCAAAAGGAATGAAAATAGATGTTCTCAAAAAGAACATTCATCCTGTAGGAATATTCATTGTAGCATTTTCAGGACAGCTGGGATTGGAAACAACCCAAGTGTCAATTAACTCATGAAATTGGAAATTGAAATATCCATCCAGTGCAGTCCCATTCAGTAATAAAAAGCAATGAACTACTGATACATGCTATGACGTGCAGGATTTCCAAGCAATGCTAGGTGAAAGTAGCCAGGCACAAAAAATCCTTATGCAAAGCGAGTTTGCAGCTCCAGATAGCAAATGCTCTGGATGGAGGCTGGACCTATCGCGTGTGGCCAAGGGGGTGGTGGGAAGTCCCTGGGGTTTTGGAAATGTGGATGTACTGAACTGTGGTCAGGAGGACTCAAGCCTATGGACTTGCTGAGAGCCATTGGCTCATTGGCTTGCCACTTCTGGTGGGAAAAGTGCAGAGGCTGTCACACATGCTGAATCATGTATCTGTTGCTCCAGGTTGGATTCAGCCCCTTGTCACAACATGCTCACATCATCTTCTCCCTGCTGTGAGTTGCTTTTGAAGACTTCTGACCATTTCTGGGCAGCTCTGGGGTTCCATTTCTAGTTGGGTTCGTAAGTATTAAATACCTCATTAGAACATTATGTTTCTCATTCTGAAGACGGCTTTCTTTGGGCTGTTATTAACCACTCTTGTCAGAGGCCGCCTCTCGTGCCAGCTGGCCGTGGGTCCCGAGCGCTCCTGGTCCATTATCACAGGCTGCAACATCTGCCTGTTCTCTCGGGCCTTGACTGCCTTGGAAAGCCGAGGTGGGCTGGAGTCCCAGGGCCTCCCTGCTGCAATCCCATCGCTCGGAGCTGCTTCTTCGACACAGAGCCAATGTAAACCTGACCTTGTCCCTCCCTCTGCAACTGGAAACTACAGGACACGGGCACCTTCTCGTGGAGCTCAGCTCTTCTGAACATGGGCCAAGGAGCCGCAGGCTGCAGGCAGCAAAGCAGGAGGCAGGAGAGGCGGAGGCAGGGCTGGAAACGCTGCGGGCTCAGCCAGGGAGAAGTTTCCGGTGTCCTGTTCCTTCTTTTCTCTGGAGGAGAGTATTCTTCCCACCTTTGAGCCTGTGAGGGCCAGACCTGCTGCCTTGAGGTCCCATCGTTTATGTTCAGATATTCAACAACAAACAAGCAAGTAGGAAAAATGTGGCTCCCATCGGCCTCTCACCCAGACCCTGAAAAAGAAAATTATAATATTGAACTCTGACCCAGAAATGTGATGAAAACAAAATTTTTAGCTCTGAGGAGGGAGGGGGGATGAGCTGGGGACTGATGTTGGCCAAATTATATTGCTATATTGGGTGCCTGTGTGAATACATAACAACAAACCCCATCATGTGTACAGCTAAAATGCAGCAGCAAAACATGTGGGGAAATTTTAGTTCTGGCCCTGCTACTGTGTGACCTGAGACAAGACCCCTGAAAGACTTCTAAAAAGAAGCCAATGTTCTTGTCTAGGAATCTTTATCTAGGGAAGAAGAATTTGTCTTCTTGATCTTAGAGGATCTGCGTGAAACTCAATCGCAATAGTAAATCTAATAGCAGGTTAGAATGTTTCATAAATATTGTAATTAACGTCACATTCCACATTCCCTAAACAACTGAAGAGAAAGTAAGTGTTGGTATTGAATAAGGGAGTGCTATGATTTATTCATTCGTGTGGTTAACGTGGTGTTCTGACACTCAGGAACACGCATAGGTGTAAGTAGGTAGAACAACGTCTCCAAATAATTCATCATGCAAACCAGAGACAGGAGTGGAAGGAGAGGCCATTAATCTCCATGCAGAGGCCACAGCAAGAATTACATCTAATGCAGCCCACTTCTGGGTTGAGTGAAGAATTCTAAAAGTGCCACTAGAAGGTGGTAGAGTCAGGCACAAAATGAGTCATTTGAGGAAGTCTCAGACCTTGTCTGCAGTGCTCCTGCTCTGGCTGGTGTGGCCCCGGCACGCACCCTGGTGGAGGGACCCTGCTGCAGACACACTGGCCTCCCTGGCCCGCCCAGACACAGTGGTCTGGAGCAGGGGCTGCCGGTGCATCTGTTCCTGGTCTGCACGGTTCTGCAGGTTCAGAAGATGCCTTTGAGTTAAATGTGGTTTCCATTTAATGAAAAGATGAGGTTCATAGCTTAATAATGCTTTGTTTTGAGAAGTAGCTGGTTTCCCTGGGGCAGGGTGGGAAGCTGAGTGGAGCCAGGCAGATCCCTCCTTCCTAGGTCGCAATCTGTAGGATCACACTGTCTACCCATCGTCGCTGTCCACTGACCCCCTTGAGCTTGGGTTTGGGGGCAGGAGGATGGAAGGGAAGTGGCAGCTACATCATACATGCACACCAAGACCCTACGTGAGTGCAGTTTGCCTGGGTCTGCTACTTCACCAATGAGACATCGAATCCTTGAAGAGTGACCTCAAATCAGAGCGACTCTGTGTGCTTCCTGGGATCACTCCCCCTCCTCAGGGGCCCCAGCCGGCTTTCTTCACTCTGGGTGCACAGGCACGTGCAGACACTGGCAGCCTCCGCAGGCAGGGTGGTGGTGGAGGTCGGGACCTGGCATCTGCCACCTGAGGGGTCCCATCCCAGCTGTGCACCTCTGATCCCTGTGCCATGGAGCCAGTTCCCCAGGAGCTGGAGTCTTCGGTTCCCTCATTCGTTAAGTCAACATGATAATAGTAACTGTGCCCCAGGAGAGTTGTGAGGATTCTGTGAGACGGCAGGTGTGTTTGGCTCATGGAAGTGCTCAGTCAGTGGTAGACATGTTGAGAACTTATTCATCCTTAAAGGAAAAAAAGAACAACTGTGAGACTTTGCTGTTATCCCTGGCGTCTAGCAGAGCCAGTGAGTGGTACATAGCAAATGTTCAGCAAATATTGGCTGAATAGATGAATAAACAAACATATCCTCTAGAGATAAAGTTGCATAGAAATATGCATATCCTGCCTCCTTCCAAGAATAATGTTAACACAGAATAATAGAAAAAAAATTAATGGGAAAATAAAGGGAACTTTACATTGAGAGATTCTAACAAGAAATAATATTGATCTTAAACTGCAGCAATAAACATATGTGCCGCAGTCTGGCTAGGCACAAACCACGAGCCACTGAAGCAGGAACAAACTTTATTTCTGAACTGCAAGAAAACACTTCACACACGCTCCCGGGGAATTCTCCCGAACTCCACGCCCAGGAACCGGCCATGGGAATTATCGCCTCCGGAAATCCCTCCTCCTGCACTTCCCCAACCAATGGGAACTCTCGGGGAATTCCTCGGGAATCCCCACGGGAACTCCAAAGTAGTGCGAGAACTCAAAAGTAGCGGCCGAGGCAGATAGTAATGCCTCGCCTGTCAACCAATACTGTTGGCAAAATGCCAGGGGCCATACAGACTCGGCCGTGGCTCTCAGCACAAATGCACCATACATGTTTGGGCTGCACCTAAGAAATCGGAGGAGCAGAACAAAGTAGTGAATGACATGGTCTTTGGGATCAGCTGCTTTGGTTCAAAGCCTACCTCTGCCACTTTCTGGTGGTGTGACATTAGCTATATGCCCGCCATCTTGGTGCCACCATTTTCCTATTTGTGTGTATCTCATAGGACAAAGAGGACCAAGTGGGTTAATTTGTATAAAGCATTTTATGCTGCTTACTATGAACTACTGAGTTACTGTTCTAAATGTTCGTTATTATACTTTTTTTTTTTTTTGCTTTTCATTAAATTCAGGTATTCATCATCTCAAAGATGCCTTAATAATCTTCCTTTTGCCGTGGGATTTAAATCACAAATTAAATCAATCCCCAGGATTGTGATCACTTTGATGGTGAGATTTGCATGTGGGAAATAATGAGATCCCCAACATCTCAGGTGAGAATGACTGGTGGGCTGTGCATGCCCCGTGTGCATGGGGGAACCGAGGACGCCGGGGAGGTGGAGGCTTGGCTCTCTGTGGACAGCAAGAGTGGCTGCTGGAGATGACACGTGGAGAGATGGGGGCAGGTGCACAAAGCTGTGGAGCTGGAATGTAAAGGGAGAGGGCAAAGGGAAAGTCTATCCAAGGTGGAGGCTTCCTGCAGGCAAGAGGCAGGACAGGGACCTGGGCTGACTTTGGAAGGTCCCGGACAGAGGGACTGGTGTCTGCTTTCTCTGTGACCTCATGGGGAGATGAATCTTGCCCCGAGATTTCAAGATGCAAATAAGCTGCTACTTGGCCAGGAAGGGGGACCTTGAGCTCTAGGAGCAGCCAGAACAGAGTGACCCTCCTGGTACCCTGGACCTACAGCCTCTTCCCTCTGCACTCTTGTCTGGGAGCCCGCTGGGCTGCTCCCTGCATCCCCAGGACCTAGCTCAAGGCTTGGGCATTGCAGGCCCTCCATTCTGGGCTGACCCAGGGAAGGGGAGTGCTGGAAACAGACCAGGCAAGCAGAGGGCCCAGGAAGGTGTGCAGGGGCTGCCGCCTGGGGGAGGCCGGGGGTGGCAGCCACGTTCTCCTCCTCCACAAGGGCTTGCTTTGCCTGAGTGTGCCCCTGCCTGAGGCCCCGGCTTCCCAGAGGCCTTTCCTAGAAGGGACGGGGTCAGCAGGAGTCTGAGGCTCAGCCTGGAGGTGAGCCATGGACACCCCGGACTGAATGTGACGGCGGGTGCTCTGTCTGGTACACGGGAGGCTGTGGGAAGGGGTGGTCCTGGATCAGGAAGCAGAGGGGGTTTCTCAGCCCAGGTTTCCAGCTTTGCTCCAGGTCTCTGCTGCTGTTGACCTCAGGTCTCCAGGTCAAGCTCCCCCCGGGGCCAGAGACCCCCAGAATGGACATGCCTGTGGTCTTGATGAATGCTCCCTCCAGGGCAGGGCAGATGTGGCAGCTCATGTCACATTTGCAGGAATTCCGGCAAAGCTTGCTCCTGCAGTCCCTGACCACTGGCCTTGGCCCTGGCCCAGGTGTCACCGAGTGGGTTTCCCTTCTCTCCCCACAGCCCCTCCCCTGCTGCCATCCGTGAGCGGGGTTTGTCGAAGACGGCCTCCTCTCCTTTTATCCACACCTTTTCTTTTTTCTGGACAGATCTTTTCAGGACAAAGAAGCAAATGGGCTTCCTGGACATTTGTTCACCCTGGGGCACATTCCTCATGCATGGCAGGTGGACAAAGCCCTGTGGACGGATACCAGCCTCTGGCCCAGGCTGGGGGGCACCTGATGGTGAAGTCCTGAAAGACCCCAAAGGTGACCTTCCCTGGGGAGGGAACCAGCCCTGGAATGAGCTGCAGGAGAGCCGCGGCCTCTGCCCACTGGCCAGCACTGGGCTGGGGGCTCTAGGCCTGGAGGCCAACCAGGGAGGGTGCTCATCCCCTCAAACCTGTGCTGCTCAGCTGCGGAGAGCAGACCCCTCATCTAGGCAGGCCCTTGAAGAGCATGCAGGTTCGGGGCCAACATGAGAAGGAAAAGGTTGGACGGACACTGTGGGGTCTGCCCCCAGGGTCCCAGAGATGGGCGGATATGTGGTTGGTGTGTGAGGACGCAGTGGACCATGGCCAGGCTGGAGCTGCTCCCGCTGCCAGGGCTGGTCCCCTCTGATTGCCACGTCTCAGTGAGGTGCCTCCTTTCAAGCTTGTTTTGCAAAGTGTTGTGCTGACCGCCACCTGTGAGTCCATCTGTGTGCCCACAGACCATGGCCTCTGCCACAGGCTCCCCCCCCCACAGGTGTGCAGGCCCAGCCTGTTGCCAAGGGTGTGCCAGAATCTCTGCCTGGGAGCAGAATGCCAAGGGCCCAGGTTGGCAGGTCCCTGTGGTCCCCTGTCAACCCACCCTCCTCACCATGCACAATCGCACACACACCCCAACACAACACACACTCCACACGCCCACCATAGGAGACAAATGTGAACTACATGATACACAAAACACTACGTGTACAGACATCTCACTTGACACACACAACACACACGTGAATACACATTCCACACATGGCGCGCGCACACACACACACACACACACGCCCCACCTACACATACAACACTACACACACCACTCCCAGCAGGTGCTGCACATGTGGCACAGGCACACCACACACACACACCAAACACACTTACTGAACACATGCTTACTGAACACATGGCACAGACACACCACACACTCACCAAACGCACATACTGAACACGTGCTTACTGAACACGTGGCTCAGACACCACACACACACCAAACACACTTACTAAACACGAGGCACAGATACCACACACACACACACACCTGCTGCAACGGGACTCCTCAGGCTGCTCTGGCTGCAGAGCTGGTCCCCCTCCCGGGGGTGGGGATCTCTGCAGGACTCGGGCAGGTCGCTGAAGCAGGTTGGAGAAGTCACTGGTTCTCAATGGCCCCAGTGTTGCCTCATGGTCTCCTGTCCATCGGGGCTGCCGTGCTCCCTGGGCTCCTGGTCCTTCTTCACCCGTGTGAGGTGGACGTGGACATTTTGGTGGGGCAGGTGTTGCTCAAATGTGCCACCACTGGGGAAATCAGAGAGGCCTGGATACAGCAGCTAGGGAGGGCACATCCGCACCCAGCGCCTGGCTTCCCCCGAAGACTGGCCTGTGGGCTGTGAGCCTTGTGAAGGTCATTGCCGTGCAGCGTTTGGTGGGAATATCAAAGGGGTGAAGTGATGTGAATGGGGGTGGTCTACACTGAGAATCTGCTGCCCGCTCGGGAGGGTACTGTGAGCCCAGGCCGATCCAGAACTGCAGGTTGGAGACTGGGCTGGTTGCTTCTCTGGGAAGCCCACCGACATCCTGCTCTCGCTCCGGCCTCCTCCTCAGTGCACAGGACTGTCATCCTCTGCTGCTCAGGCCAGAGACCAGAGAGGGTCAGCCTTGCTCCTCACTCACCCTCAGCACTGAGGGGTAATGGTCAGCCGTGAAGGCTGACCCCCCACATGTCCTTCAAGAACTCTTAGCTGTCCCACTTCCAGTAGACAGTTTAGTAGGGGGCAGTGGACAGGGAACCTGCCCTGAGTGGCCGGCGGCCTGCCTGCGAGTGGCCTGACTTGGGAGGCTGTGCTGGGATACCTTCCTGAGCTCCGGGCTCTGCACAGGAGCCAGAGCCTTCTGAAGACTGAAAATGTGCCCTTTCCAGGAGATCAACAAAAGACAATGAGCAAAAAGGACAATTCATACTGAAGTGTCCTCATGTCTTCATTTCCTGAAGTTTTTAAATAGGAAGCTGGAGACGTTCACCATGCCGATAGCAGCCATGTGCAGTTGCTATGGAAGAGTCACCCCTGCAGCTGCCCTAGTGTGCAGGAGGGGTGCAGATACCGCTGGGGGAATGCACCAAGCATGCATCAGCACCTGTCCAACCACCGGCTGCGGTGACGAGCTCGTTCCTGAGTTCTTTCCATAGCCCTCTTACCAGTCGGCAGTCACAACGGCCAGATACTGCATCAGGGTTACTGTTCTATTCATTTCTTAGGAGCTATCAATCAAAAAAATTGGAATCACCCTGCGAGGCTACAGTTGTGGTAAAGCAGAAAAACACAGGAAGAGGTGTCATGTCACGCCACAGGCAGTTAAATACCTAGGGGCTGCCTTTGGCCATCTTATCAGCAGATATCCCTGAATGCTTATCTCAGCTTTAGACAACAAATCAAGGGCTGGGATAGAGTCATGAAAAACTTTCCAAAATAGCTCTGGTAGCCCATGTCCTACCAGGAGGCACAAAGTAAGAGGCATGATAAAGATCATACACACATATGTGCAGGTATTTTGTGTACATATGTGATATACATATATGTGCTCACACATGAAATGTTCGGTTGTAAATACCATGGGAACAACTAGGGCAGAGCCTGGGTGACAGAAGTGCCTATGGTGAACTGCAGTTTTGCATCGAGTGTCTGCGTGCACTTGCAGGGGTCAGAGAGTTAGCCATGTGACATCTAGCGCCCAGCACCCCCGGTTGACAAGGGAGTTGCCAGCTCCGTGGTCCAGTCTGTGCAGAGGGTTTCTGGCAACCAGGAGCCCTGGTGCACGTGGGGCAGGTGAGGATCACTTTGGTGGCTTGGGGAGACGTGAACAAAGACAGTGGCTTGCTTCTCTGTGGGGCAGTTTCAAGAGTCCCGACAGAGAGTTTAGCTGAGCAGCTTTTCTGTGGCTAAGACCTTAATCGGGTCACAGTGACTTTTTTTAAACAAGGTTTTCCATGCTCACAAGGGCTACTATTTACTTTCAGTTCCAAGTGGCAGCTTGGCGGGGACTCAGGCAGGGGTAGCTGGGAGGCTACCTTTGCTTTCAGCCAAGCGCTGAGTCAAATTGAGGCCACGTCCCCTGGAGGTAAGTGACAGGCTAAATGCTGAGAGGATGCCCAGTGCCGTGACATTTGGCCAGGCATTGGAGAATCGTGCCAGCTGCCCAAGTGGTGGCACAGGTCCCACACCTGGCACTTGTGGCATGGCAGACAGATCTTAAGTCACAGCTTTATGCTGCCACTCACAGCCTGGGTGGTCTTGGGCAACTCAGGAGACTTTCCTTGTTTTCCAAGTGGCATCAGTTAATCCTGTGAATGATCCGACAAAATTCTGTTGAGATAATGGATGCTGAGCCTCTCCGGCAGCCCAGCTCGAAAGTGCATGTTAAATTTTAATGACGATAGCAGTTTTTATTTTTGAAGCCAGTAACGCCTTGATCTAAAGGAGAGCTTTTCTAATGATGGAGTTCTCAGCCGAGGACCAGCAGGGGGACCATTTGGGGTCCTCCTTCTTCTTTGAGCCAAACCACTTCACACATTTTGCCACAGGAGTGGCCTTCTGCACACCTTCTTGCCTGTGCCTTGCTGACACATCCTGCGAGCGGCTGATTGAGGGGCCTCGGAAGACTTGCCCACCAGAAAACACCCTGGCCACCAGACAGGGCCATGAGGCAAAGGTTCCTGCTGTGGTGGAAGGTGGGGCCACGTGCTGGCCTCCCCCCAAAATGTCTACTCCATGATGAAGAGGCTGGCTGGCATTGGAGCCTTGGCATGTCACCATCAAGACCACCGAGATGGCATTTCCTTATGTGCACCCTGGGCTCCCTCAGAGACTGACAGTGAGGTCACTGGGCAGGCTCTGTGCACATCTGCTGGGGTCACAGCTGTCACACAGCGTGACTAATTTCCTCCTCAGAAATGGGTCACCTGGATGTAAGTGCAAGGTACTTGGCAGAATCAAGCTGCTGGCTGGGTGGTGTGACGGGACCAGTGTTTTCTCCCTCACGAGTGTGAATCTGGGAGCGAATGCTCTCCTCCCACGGAGGAAGGTGGCCTTCGTGAGCTCACACCTGTGTCCCCACAGCCCAGAACTGAACAGGAGACGCTGGAGGGCTTCCTGGAGAAGCAGATCCAGGCTCTATCTTATACATAAAGAGAAGTGTTACAAGAAGGCTCATAGTTCTGGAGGCTGAGCTGTCCCAAGACCTGCTCTCAGTGAGCTAAAGACCCAGGAGAAAAGATGGTCGGTTCCAGGAGAGGTGCCTGGGGCGTTCCAATCTGCAAGCCAGCAGCCTCAAGCCCCAGGGAGAGCCAAGCTCTGTCCAAGTAAGGAAGGCTGCAGGTAAGCACCAGGCAGGGGCAGCCCCCCCACTCCCCGGTAGTAACGCCTGCGTTCTAGCCAGCCTTCAACTGATTGAAGGAGGTCCACCTACATAAGGGAGGTCATCTGCTTTGCTCTCTACCAACCAAAATGTTTGTCTCATCCACAAATGTGGGAGACCAAACTTGCACGTGACTGAGTCACTCCCTGGCTGGGTGATTGAGGTGTCAGGCAGCAGCCATATTGCTAGATGCCCCACCCTTTTGAGGGACAGTGTCCTGTGCATGGGCGTGTCTTCCTACAGCCCCATGGGTGGAGCTTACGCTCACCTGTTCCTTTGTAATATAACCCCTTGCCCTGTTTAGGATAGAATGTTCCATGAAAACACCTTTTGTGTGCCCCCTTCTCTTACTGTGCCCTTGGGTGTGGCCTTCCTAGATGTCAGTCAACCTGCTGACAGTGGACATCAGGAAGCTAGACTCAGCCCCCTGAAACCTGACCCCTTGCCTCATTTGAATAGCTTCTTCTCAATAAAAGGGTCAGCACATGCGGGTGCTCTCTCTCTCTGTCTCTCTCTCTCTCTCTGTCTCTCTGTCTCTCTCTCTCTCTCTCTCTCTCTCTCTCTCTCTCTCTCTCTTTCTATGGATCCTTAAGGAACCATCATAGGACCCCCAAAGAAAAAGGTATTTCTGTCTCTTGTGTGGTTATTTCATGCAGCCCAGTTAGCCCAGTTCCCCTGGAGTGACCCTGAGTGTTTTAGTCTCGAACAAAACCCGGCAATTGTCGACCCTGGGTGGGCAAAAGGTCTGAGTGGTTAAGCCGCAGGGACAAAGCCACACACAAACACTTCCAGATGCATCCAGAATAAGGTTTGACAAGTGGCAGGGCTCTGTGGCTCAGGCAGGTCAATACATCAACCCTCCTCTCTTAACTTTAAGATACCTAATCTCACAGAGGTTCTGTTTGGCCTTGTGTGGTCCAGGTCCACCGTGTGGGCCCATCTCTGTGGGCAGAGAGGCAGAGGACCCTCATAGACTCTGTCAATGAAATCCTTCAAGAGTTGCCCCCCGCAGACGGGGGTCGTCAGGACCAAGCAGGGAAGAGCCGTTGCAGCTGAGGCTCTCGGGTTGGCTTGGTGCCAGCACGCACTGCAGCAGTTATGAAGTGGCTCCACACAGGCCTTTCCGTCCCTCCACCACGGTGATAAGGGCTTGCCGGGGACAGGTTAAGGGCCCGAACCTGCTGGATCCTAGAGCTGGAGAGTGGCGAGAGGCAGGCCGCTCCAAACCGCACTCCTCATTGAACCTTCAGGAGCTCGGGCACCACCTGGCAGCCAGAAACCATCCCTCTGGGCCCCTGCCTGTCCTGCCACAGGAGCTCAGCAGTGTCCTTCTCCAACTGTGGACCGTGCTTTTGAGACCATCGGGTGCCTGCCCTGGATGACAAAACGCTCGATGCCGCATGCCTGCACCCCAGCCCACGGTGCTTCCTAATGGCGCCTGACTGGGTTTGCTTCTTTCTCTTACTGTGTTGGTTCCTCTCCCATTATTACCCCCATGGCTCCTAGGAGTGGGGCATGACCAGAGGTCTCTTTGAGTAAATCATCAACTGAGAATTATACCCCCAGGAGAGCTGCGCATTCAGGAGTCATCAACCAAACAGTGTGTGCAGTTTAGGCTCCTCCTAGAGACGGTGCGTCAAGACAGGAGGAAAGAAAGGCTTGCATGCTAGAGACTTCAGCACCTGTACTTCTGAGGCAAGAACCCGTGGTGGCATCAGACGGCAAGCCTGGGGCTGGGACCTGAAGACTAAGGGCCACCATGAGGGGCAGACCAGGCCAGCATGACTGAAACGGACCTGTCCTGGAGAATGTGGCTTTGTAAATGCCGATGTCTCTGCAGATCGGGGGTCCTGGCTGTGGGGTGCACAGATGGATGAGGGGAAGAGAGCCAGGACCGGAGCACAGTCCTTCTGGGCCTGTCTCTGCAGGGCCCACCTTCTGGACCGTGCAAGGCCAGGCTCCCGGTTGGCTCAGCTGCCTTCTCACCAGGTCACCGAGCTCCCCACCTGGGTCTTGGCCATGTGCTTCCCTCTGTTGGAGTCCAGCAGATGAAACTCGCCTCCCTGCTCAATTTTCCAAGCATTAGAGAAGTTGTAATTCCACTCAGCAGACACATAGGGCTGCATGGAAATGGCTGCAGTCCACCTCTCCAAGTCCTGCTGTTTAAAAGTAAGGTGGGGGTGGCCCTGCAAGGGCCCCTCCAGGGGCTGCCCACCGCCTGCGCCTGCTGGTGGGCATCCAGGCACCGCCAGGAGTGGGCAGCTAAGGAGCTGCAGAGCTCAAAGGCACAAGCACTCAGCTCCCTGGCCTGCCACCAAGGAGCAAGGACTGGCGTTGCAGACCACGTGACTTCCCTCAGTTTGTGTTACCTGCGAATGTCCCCAGCTTCTGATGGGTTCCCTTAGAATGTGCTTTAAAAATCGGCTGGCAGTAGCGTTTCATATTTGAACAGTCCTCCCTCCTGGATTCATTGCTCACATTGTCCAGATCAGAGAACACTCCACAATCCAATCTCAATAGGTTAATCACCAAATTATTTCAGTTTTACTTGTGACTGTATTGTTTTAAATCAAGTCACCGTCACACTCTTTACCTGGTTCTGCCTTTACCAGATTCAGTCACTGAATCCAGAACCTAATCATTGAATTGGGAATTCAATTGTCTGATTTAAGGTAAACAGAAATGTGTGTGGTCCCTGTGTGAACAGCCTCCCTCCTTCTGAAGAAGTTATCTTCCATGAAAAGTAATGCCTTTGAACATGGATTTCTGTTTCTTCTGAATTAAAATGTGTGATTTTGCTCCCTGAAGCTGTGACTCCCAAGTGAAGGACCAAGCTGCCCAGGGAACCCTTTGCTCCCTACGTCCTTTGTTTTTATTGACTGACCCACACTCCCTGTACAAACCGGGGGCTGGGCTGGGACATGTCCACACATGCGCATGTCACATTTGGATTGTACCCGCCCTCTACCCACTGAGTTGCCTTCCTCTCCTCATTCCTCTGCCACCCTTCTCTGATAGCACCTCTTCCCCTGCTGGTTGTCTTCGTCTCCTCCCCCCTCCTCCCCCTCCTCCGCCTCCTCCCCCTCCTCCTCCTCCTCCTTCTCCTTCTTTCCAGTTTTCACATAGGAGAGAAAACATGCAATTCTCGTCTTTCTGGGTCTGGCTGACTCCGTAGAACATGATGATCTTTAATTCCATCCATTTCCTGCAAGCGGCATAAGCTTGGTCTTTGCGAGCAAAACCTCCTTGTGTGTAGACACCACATTTTTTTCATGCAGACTCTCAGACATGTGGTGAGTAAACGTGGAGTGCTTCCTGCTCCTCCTCGTTACTCACTCGCTTGCTCACTCACCCCTGTGGGTTGCAGACGTTCTCCCTGCAAGCATGATGCTGGAGCTGTGTGGCAGTAAATGTGTGTGAAATAAGATCCTCGTCCTCCTGGGGAACGGGTGATTGTTTTGAAGGGTGCAGAAGAAGAAACTGTACCTAGAGAAGGAGGGAAGGAGGCGATGGCCTTTAGACTCCCTGAACCCACAGCTGACAGCCTCCTTTGGAGCCCCTAATCCTGTGCTCTAGTTCCCGCAGTCAGGCTGCAGCCCCTCCTAGCAGAAGTGGGGCTAATGGGAGACCTTCCCATCAAATGCCATCCACGGGCAGGATGGTCCTCCATAGCTGCCCTTCTCCCTCCTGCTTCTGCACTTTGTGGTTTCTCACTTGGTCTGGACCTTCAAAATGCCTCACTACAAAAGGGAAAAGACCAAAGATGAGCCACTTGAGGAGACCCTGAAGCATGAAAAAGTAAGACCAGGGTAAACAGAACAACTGCTGGAGACAGACCCGGAGGGAATTTATCACGGGAAAACGTGGAATCATTTATCAGTTTACAAAAACAAACCTGAACAAAACATGGCATGCACTACTATCTTGAATTGATATTTAATTAGACAGCAAGAGTCAGCTTCTGTGAGTTTAAGTAAGACTGTGTTTTCAAAGTATTGAATAATTAATGCAAGGGTTCCAAGGAGAGGCTGAGGGGACCGTCCAGAATTCAGAGCACAGAAGAGACACTGGGCAGACAGGCAGAGAGGTAAGGGGCAGAGTCTAATTCAGAAAGCCGGATGTGAAATCAATACAGGTTCTGAAAAGAGAGACCAAAGGGGATAGAAGAGCTAGTAACCCAACCGACAAGAACCATCCAGACCAAGCAAGACTTTCCGTTTTGAATGAGGCCTGACGAAGCATAAGGGTAAAGTACATGGAACGTGAGAACAAATGGCTCAAATGTGCTCTTTCCAAACATGGGTTCAAGAGATGATAAAGGCTGACAAAAAGAGACTTAAAGCAATTTCAAGTGGGACCAGTTAGAGGAGCTGAAAACCAGTGGTGTCCTTGTGATGACTCAGACCAGAATTGGGCATAGGTGTGCGGAATCCTTCGCTCTCATAGTAGGACTGGGGGTATCAAGACATATCGAGAAAGCATGTTATTTAACAACAGGGAAAGAACCAGAATAAAGATTAGCTGCAAGTGGGTAAATATGGGACTGAGGGATGTTGTAAGTCTTAATTCTTTATGTGGTTTCTAGTATTTGTTCAAGTGCTACTTTGGAAAAAACTACGTGTTAAAATCTGTTTCTCAACTAAAGGAACTTCAGACATCTCCCACTGGGTAGGCAGACCTTTGTCGGTGGAATAACCAACAGAAAATTGCATGATCAATATGTGATTGTATACACATGTCTAAATACCTGTGGAACATTCAATAATTGAATAAACATTCAATAAACACCCACAAAACATTCATTGTGTGTGTGACTTGCCTCTCCTGGGCTCAGTCCCTTTACAGAGACACTGAACTTTGCCTGCAATGACTTTCTCGTCCTAATTCACACTTTATTTACTTATGTTTAATTAACCTAGCTAGGCCTTTCTATTGTCCTGCCAGTCCAGCGGCTATTTTGTCTCTTGAAGACGATGTAGCCTAGCCTATCTTAACTCTGATCCTTATGTGGGTTTTTTAATTCAAATAAATTGTTTTTTCTCCTGTTTCCCTGTCTCATGGCCATTTCTTTTATTTTTAAAATTTTTTTTATTTGTTCTTTTTAGTTCTACGTGACGGGAGAATGTATTTTGACGTATCATACCCACATGGAGTATCCAGTGGCCAAGGCAGTTCAAGGGCAAAATGGAACTTGGGCTGGGTCTTGAGGGATCCCAGACATGACAACTAGTGGACCGGCCTGTGCGTGTGGGTGAGCATCTGCTGCCCATGATGATGGGGGCCGTGCAGGGATGAACTGCAGGGACTGTTTCCTGGAGGCTGGATTTGAGCATCCTCTGTGTCTCCTGATAACCACGAGGCAGGAGGTCTCCACAACTGCGCCTGCTTGGGTGGGGAAGGCGAGTGGCCGTCCCTGCTCTCTGGTTTGTGCCCACTCTCTGCCTGTTGGTGTCTATTCCCCACCTGAGAGACAATGATAATACCCTTGCAGGCTGTGGTTACAGCCCAAGAATGTAGTCAAAGGCTTTGCCTATCAGACACGGAGTCCCAGGGGCCAGAGATGACGTAATAGCCTTGAGGTTTCATCAACTTTTAATGTCTGAATGGATCCATTTATTTGTAAGCTTAAGTAGTCCATGTTGTCAAAACAGCTAAGTGATTCTTTCACTCAGTGGACCACATAACTATCTTTTAAAAATTACCAAGTATACATGACTTGATTAGCTGTTCCCAAGAGAAGACAGATCATAACAAGATCTTGGAGAGAAAGTGGGGGATGACATTTCATATTTATCACAAGAGGACATATGTTTAAGGAAAGGCTGAGCTGAGAGTCGATACAAAATGATCTCATTTGTACGTGGAATCTAAAATAGTCAAGCTCAAAGAAGCAGAGTGGTCGCCGAGGGTGGCCCTGGGGAGGCCATGCTTGACGGTCCCAAGTTTTAGTTATATAAATGGGTAAAGCCTCAAGAAACTGCACACTGCCCCTGGCTGGCATCACTGCCACGAGTACTTAGAATTTTCCAAGATGGCAGATCTTCTGTTATATCTTCTTATCAATAATAAGGGGAGTTTCAGGAAACTTTGGGAGTGATGGATATGATTATGGCCTTGATGCTGATGTTAGCTTCATGAATTTATCCTCAACTCATCGAGATATAGACACTAAGTACGTGCAACTTCTTGTATGTCAATCATCAAATTTCATGGTTAGAAAAATTGTTATGAGAATAACTGCAGATTTTTATTAAAACAGTATTCTGATACATAGGAGATTTTTAACAGACCTTTTATTATCTATTATCTAGACAGATAGCATACATTATCCTCGCTACTCAAAGACCATAGGTTTCCCACACTTACTTTCTATGGGTATTTAGATTGGCTCTTCAGGCTGGAATTCACATGTCAGCCAAACCATAATTGTCAGAAGTAATTACAATGTAATATACTTTTTAATGAGAGCCTGGCATTTAGAAATTCTGAGCTCATGTCGTCATTGTTGTAAGAATTATGAATCAGCCTCGTGACTGTTCCTGTTACATCTCAGAGCATGTGTGCATCCACTCCAATGCTGCTTTCTGTTGGATTCTAATTTCTGCAAGGGAAAGGGACTGCTAAGTTATTTGATTAATCTTCATAAGGAAACTGGTTTAAAACCTAAGCAACTTGATAATTGGGGCCTTAAATTATTAAGTAATTAATGGCGTGGACTGCACATTTCACAAGATGATTTTAAATAAGCTAATTTTAGTATATGAAAATTCATTGTATAGAAAATTAGCAATAACACTGTAGGAAGCTTATCACTTTATATAAATATTTGTTCCAGAAGGAGAGCAAGCAACCTGAAAGGGCCCCGGCCAGGCCGGAGCAGGGTCTCTAGGCTCTGAAGAGGGGCTCCATGGACCTGAAATCTCTGGGAAGGGTCCTGCCAGCTGGTGTCCTGTAGGGGCCATGAGGCAGGCAGTGGAGAAACTACACTCAAAGCTTTCTACTGAAGCCGCCGCTCCTGTCTGGAGAAGGAACAGGTACACGACCCTGACTCAAGCAGGAAGCAGGTGACAGGCAGCCAGGAAGCTGATGGGAAGTGTGGGGGTGTCCTCCTTCTCCTCCCCCCTGTCTCTGCACAGACCCCTCTTGGCAAAGCTGGCCAAGAGGAAACCTGGTTTCCAGAGCCCTCACCCCCTGGAAAGTAGAGAGGTGCACAGGTGGGGAAATGGATGGAAGCACTCCTGGGGCGCAGTGCGGGCACGGCGAGTTTCCCAGGAGCCACCAGAAACAAGGCGTTTTTCCCAGGAGCCTGCAGTGCACCAGGGACCTCGGCTGGCCAGCTCTTCCCCAGAAACTGCCCCTGGCCCAAGGAAGATGCCCTACCAAGTTCACCCCACCAGCTGGAGGCAAAGGCTCAGAGGCTGGGCCCACCCTTGTCCTAACTCAGGGACACTGGAGGCCCAGCCCAGCTCAGAGGTCCCCAGAGGACCTGCCAGGTCTCTGTGACAACCCTGGTCTCCACTGTGCCCGGTTTCCTGGGCAGGTGTAGTCCTGTGAGGGTTCCCTAGTCCAGCTCTGCACACCCGCCCTGCCCACCACACCGGCAGTCTCACAGCCGCCCACCGTCTGTGCTGGTACAGCGTCTTCTGTTATATCCTCTAATTGTCAGTAGGTTATTTTTCCATAGGATGAGAGCAGTCTGTCTTCTTCCAATATTCACCAGAATGTTCTCCAAGAAAAGACAAACCGAAGTGCTGTTGTCAGGGATCTATCTTGAATCATTGGCTAAAGTTGGGCAAGAGCTTTCACCACTAATGAAGCTGTCTGGGGAGTATTAGTTAAGTAAGCAAACTTTTTGAACTATAAACTAAATACAAAAAAATAGGGCAATTCTTAGGGGGACATTTTGGTGAGTGAATTTCACAAAGTGAAAACATCCATTTAATCAGCACCCAAACTGAAACAAAGAAGATTATCACCCATGCAAATAATTTTTATATTGATCTTATAGTAGCCAACTTGCCCCAAATTTTTTGATCATCTACAAAATTTGTCTAAAGATTCTTTGGGCTTTTAAATGAAGACAATTGTAATTATATGACAGCTTCTTCTTTTCCAAGTCTTATCATTTAATTATTCTCTAGTCTTATATTACTACCTAGGATCTCCTTTTACTATTGAATAAAAGCAGTGCTGGAAATATTTGGGGATGAGGTCAGGAACAAAGCCAGTTCTTTCCCCTAATATCTCACCATTAAGGATGAGTTCTGATGTGGCGTTTTGGTAGGTGTTATTTGTAATTAGTGTTGTTCTCTTTGATTCCTCTTAGGCTAAGATTTTTGAGATTATGATTGGGTGCCAAGGGTTTAACACTTTGGCATTCATGGCAATAATCCACCATGACCAAGTGGATTTTCCTTCCAAATTAATATAGTTCATCTCCTTTAATTTGTTAATTAAATTCATACTTGTTAATTGAAATCAAAGGAGATAAACTATATATTTTTTTTGTAATACATCACTGGGTATCACTCTGCAAGAGAAATGGGAAGCATTTAAGATTATGAAAAGGATTGACCTCATGTTTCCTTTCTCAAACTTTATTTGGTTTTAGTTTCAGAGTTTTAGTGACCTCATGGGACAGAAATACTCCATCTAGACAGGCACAGTGGTGCATGCCTATAATCCCAGTGGCTCAGAGACTGAGGCAGGAGGATCACGAGTTCAAAGCCAGCCTCAGTAAAAGCAAGGAACTAAGAAACTCAGTGAGACCCTGTCTCTAAATAAAATTGAAAATAGGCCTGGGGATGTGGCTCAGAGGTCAAGTGCCCCGAGTTCAATCCCTGGTTTCCTCCCACACAGAAAAAGAAATACTCTGTCTATTCTCTGGTAGAGTATAATTAGGGTCAGGATGATGTACTGCCACAAGAGGAAGGAGGTGCTAATAAAGACCAGTGTGCCTTGTTGGGGGAATGCATCCATCCATACTCCACCTCTCACTGGATAAAGCACTGTTGAGTGTGCTCCTTAGTATTAGTACATTATGTTTGGCTTTGTTGATATTTTCAATTGTATCTTTTAGTTCTATCTTATTATTTTCTTTTCTTATCTGTATATAATTATATTTACTTAAAAAATTTCTCAGGTTGATTGACCAGCTCTTACACTTTGGATCTTTCTTTTAACATACGCATTAAAGCTAAGTATTTCTAAGTGCAGCATAAACTGTAGCCCACATATCTTAAGATACATATTTTAATCAACTTGCAACACTTAGTCTCTAGATGCCTAGACCAGTGAGGCTTTGTGGAACAATATTTTGGAGAAGGATCAACAACGTTCTGCTGCTGGGCATGGTGGCGCACACCTGTAGTTCCAGGGAGGAGGCTGAAGCAGAGGATTAAAAGTTTGAGGCCAACTTCAGCAACTTAGAGAGACCCTATGCAATTTAGCAAGACTGTGTCTCAAAATTAAAATAAACAGAGCTGTAGCTGTGGCTCAGTGGTAATACTCCCCTGGGTTTAAATTCCTAGTACCCAAATAAAGCAAAACAAAATAATAGTCTGCTAAATCTGTGCTTATGACATGTTCTGCAATCATTTTTAAAAGTCACTTAATTTTTAAAACATTAAAATAGTCCTTAATTTTCATCATGTAGTTTTCTTCTATTTTTTATCCTAGAAAAGAAACTGTGTCAGTGACTTGTCCCTCTGACAACTCTTAATCTTTCTATTTCACAATTTCAGTCCCAAATCCAGAATAATAAAACTATTGAGGTTTTTTTATGTCCAAAACTATCTTTGGGTTTGCTGAAACATTCAAGCACTATCTCAAAAATTTGTGTCTTTATCTCATAACAGAAGGATAATTAAAACAATTAGAGTAGACATGAATTCAAATTTTGATTAACTATCAAAAGAACTCTTTTTGAAAAATTTCCCCAAATGTAATATAAAATGAGGAAAAATTGACAAATTAAGAGGAAAGTTCCGTCTCTTTTGTTTTAACTCAAAGAAATAAAACGTATCACTGCAATTATGTTCCCAAATTGTATGCTTTTGAAGTTGAGACGCATAGACTCGAGTACAAGGGTTAGTTCAATATTGTTTCAAAGGCTGCTACAATGACTGATTGGTTTTTTCAAGGTTTCCAAAATCAGATGCAATCTGAGAGGAATGCAGCTGCTTCCTGGGTCCCTTGGTGTCCTCTCTGCCCGTGGTGGCATCTTGCCCTCTTTGCCTGGGTATTTCGAGGGCAGCTGCACTCTACCTGGGAGGAGGACTCACTCCTCCCTGTGGCATGCTCATCACGGTCACATGTTCCCCAGGATCCTCCGTCCTGGTGAGGACATTCCACCCAAATTTCAAGCCTGTCTCACCTGATGAACTCAGAGTGCTGCAGTCTGTAGAAGTGGGGCAAAGATGAGAAAGACAGAGCCGGCTTCTCAACGTCCTTTCCACAGCCACAGGTGGGTCTACTCAGCTGCCGTCAACCCTGACCATGAACTGACGGCTGCAGGCCCGTCCCCAGGTGGGATAGTCTTTCCTGGAGGGCCCACTGCTGTGGCAACAGAGAGACCGTTTCCTGGAGTCCATGCTCTCACTCTGGGTGTTCCACTGTAGCTCTCTAATGACAGGGGAAGTAGTGTCATAGGAATCATCCCAGGGACTCTATAATGTCCACCATTGACTCAAAAGCCGTGCTGTTCATTCCAGCCAGCGTCCACTCCTCTCTGGGAAAACTGAAATAGTCAATGAGTGACACCCTCTGGTCTGTGGCCTGAAGAACCCCAACTCACCTGGCCTCATGGTCCCCTGGCCACGCGTTTGTCCTCTTGGGGGGATGCAGTGAAGCATCTTCCCACGGCACCTTCAGGTTTGGAGAAGCTGCTGTGGCTGAATCATTGAGCACCTGGTATTGTGATCAGCAGACCCCTCACGTCTGTCCACTGGAGCTGCCCAAGGCCCCTCGGCATGGTCTATCGTCGTGGACTCCGTACATTGGTGAAGACTGGAGAAATCCTGCTCTTGAGCCAGGTTGGGCTCAAGACCACGGATGATGAAGCTCCAGGCAGTTGGCCTTGGCTCCAGGCTCCCCGTGGGAAAGCGCCACACCTTCCCGCTCCCGTGAGAGAGGCAGCACCTGCCGGGGGCCTCCAGCCACAGCCCGGGGAGGAAGGCCGCTCATCGTCTCACCTGGTTGCTGCTTTGCTTTTCCTTCTCATTAGCCAAGCGCCACACTCAGCCCAACACTCAACAGAACATTGAAAATTATCAAACCTGCAACTGTGGACCGCCTTCCTTCCAGATAATCCCTGAAGGCCTTGTCCCGTGGAAAGTGGATTAAAAGGACTGTGGTCAGCTCCTTATGTTACTCTCCTCTTCAACTCCTAGCCTGTGGCATCCATGCAAGCAATTAGGAGATATTAATTTTCTGATTATTAAAACACTACCTATATGGGTTGAATCATTTCCCCCCAAAGATTCGTTGAGGTCCAAGTCCCAAGTACCTTATAATGTGCCTTTATTTGGAAATAGTGTTTTTGGACGTAAGTAGTGAAGAGGTGGTCTCTGGAATAGGGCGTGCACCTGACCCAGTGTGACTGGTGTCCTTATATGAAGACACTCAGAAGAACACCAGGTGGCAACAGAGGCTGGGACCTGAGTGGTGCAGTGGAAGCCGAGGATCACAGAGGACGGCTGGACCTGGCCAGCAGCTGGGAGGGGGAGGTGTTCTGTACCCCCTCAGAGGAAGACCTTGCTGGCACCGGGAATTCAGACTCCCAGCCTCCGAGACTGAGAATGAATTTCATCTGTTTTATCCCATCCACGCTGTGGCACCTCACCATAGTAGATCCAGGAAATTAAGATAATGATGTATATATAAAAATAAAATAGAAGAGCCATCTTATGGATCATAAAATTAAAACTGCCAAAATCTCTCCGTGAAGCAAGAACCGCAGCTCACGTTTTGGGACCCCTGGCGCAGGGACGCCTCAGGGCTGCACACGCTTTTCTTTTTTCTGCACACACAACTTTTGGCTGAGGGAGAGGGCTTGCAGACACAGAGCAGCGTGAGAATGCGCATCCTTTCTAGAGCCACAGGACAACCTGGACGTGGCGGGGACAGGAAGGAGACTGATGTGAGGGCACTGAACCTCTGGAGAGGGGGCTCCTGGCCAGCTGCAGAGCAGTCAGGCCTGTGTTTCTTTCCTCTCCTCACGGACCTCGCTGTCCAGGAGAGATCTAAGAGTTGCTTGGGCACGAGTGGGTGTGTGCGATGTGCACCTGTGTATATGTGTTCTGCAGACCACCGTGAGGCAGAGTGCTCCTAGCTGCTGAATGACTAGAAAGACCTTTATTTATGTTCCACAAACCAGCATGGATATGTGCCCATTCCCTATACCCTTTTCAAGTCTGGATTTAGTCACGTTGAAACATTTGCCAGTCTGACAGACAAAATATTATTGTTGTGATTTTTCAGTTTTTCCGGTATTAAAAGAAATATGAGCCACACATGCGTACCTATAATCCCCTCGGCTCAGGAGGCTGAGGCAGGAGGATTGTAAGCTTAAGGCCAGCCTCAGCAACAGTGAGGCCCTAAGCAGCTCAGTGAGACCCTATCTCTAAATAAAATATAAAAGGGATGGGATGTGGCTCAGTGGTTAAATGCCTCTGGGTTCAATCCCCCATACAAAAAACTAAAAAGGAAATAAATTCGATGTGTTCCTTCTCCACTTGTGATTCTTTGATGAATTACTCTTTTGGCGTTTTTTTTCTTGCCTGTTTTCCATATTGTGACTTCATCTTTTGTTCCGTAATCTATTTCTATGAGACATATTACTGTATTCAATGTATTAGAAAATGTAAAATATAAATTTTCATATTTGAATCTTATTCATTGCAGTTTTCTGCATAGAAATTTAAATTTTTATGTTCTGAGTTATTAATCTTTTTAAAAATGTTTCTGACATTTTGTTACGAGAAGGAGCTGGACTACATAACTCAGGCTCAGTTATATGACCAAGCTTATGAACAGATCATCCGTGTTTGTACTGTATGGTTACATTTCTTTACAGTTTGATATTTGATCATTTAATACTTAATTTTTATTTGTGAAATGAGATATTTATTTTTCTTTGACAATGGCTACCATTTTTAAGGCTACTTATAAATAATATATCTTTACCCCATTATTTAGAAAACTATCTTTGCCATAGAAACAATAGGTGCCAGTGATGGTTAAGAGGTGCATTTTAACCAAAACAGTTGTTAAAATAATGTTCCAGCTGGTTGTGCATCTGAGACCCTCCCTCTGAATACGCTGCACTTCCAGAAACTCGTAGAAGCAAGGGGTGTTGTCCCAGGGCTGCCGAGGACGGTGACCTGTTGCTCACCAAGTGTCCACCAAGTGCTGCATGGTCACAGGAGCTGTGGCCACATCAGAGCCCAGAACATACACAACCTCTGGGCCTGGGCCTCCTGCTTTCTTTGTGAGTTTATTCTGGAGTAAAATCCCCCTGAGACAGGCAGGTGGTCTAACAGTTCCTGGTTTGTTGACTTGGATGATCTTTCTATTCACGGGCCCCTGGAATGGTGCATCTGCTGGGGATTGGGCAGCAGCACGTCTTTGCCACACACTGCTTGGCGGGGGAAGGGGGGCCTCTCTCAGAGCAGGCATTACTCTCAGGGATGCACCCTGAGCCCGATGGCATCCCAAGCTCTGGCTGCCTTCATCACTTTTTTTTTCCTCTTTTTTTTATTGGTTGTTCACAACATTACAAAGCTCTTGACATATCATATTTCATACATTAGATTGAAGTGGGTTATGAACTCCCAATTTTACCCCAAATGCAGATTGCAGAATCACGTCGGTTACACATCCACAATTTTACATAATGCCCTATTAGTAATTGTTGTATTCTGCTACCTTTCCTATCCCCTACTATCCCCCTTCCCCTTCCCTCACATCTTCTCTCTCTACCCCATCTACTGTAATTCATTTCTCTCCTTGTTTATTTTCCCATTCCCCTCACAACCTCTTATATGTAATTTTGTATAGCAATGAGGGTCTCCCTTCATTTCCATGCAATTTCCCTTTTCTCCCCCTTTCCCTCCCATCTCATGTCTCTGTTTAATGTTAATCTTTTCTTCCTGCTCTTCCTCCCTGCTCTGTTCATAGTTGCTCTCATTATATCAAAGAAGACATTTGGTATTTGTTTTTTAGGGATTGGCTAGCTTCACTAAGCATAATCTGCTCTAGTGCCATCCATTTTCCTGCAAATTCCATGATTTTGTCATTTTTTAGTGCTGTGCAATACTCCATTGTGTATAAATGCCACAGTTTTTTTAATCCATTCATCTATTGAAGGGCATCTAGGTTGATTCCAAAGTCTAGCTATTGTGAATTGTGCTGCTATGATCATTGATGTGGCTGTATCCCTATAGTATGCTCTTTTAAGGTCCTCAGGGAATAGACCGAGAAGGGCGATAGCTGGGTCAAATGGTGGTTCCATTCCCAGCTTTCCTAGGAATCTCCATACTGCTTTCCATATTGGCCACACCAATTTGCAGTCCCACCAGCAATGTACAAGTGTACCCTTTTCCCCACATCCTCGCCAGCACTTGTTGTTGCTTGACTTCATAATGGCTGCCAATCTTACTGGAGTGAGATGGTATCTTAGGGTGGTTTTGATTTGCATTTCTCTGACTGCTAGAGATGGAGAGCATTTTTTCATGTACGTGTTGATTGATTGTATGTCCTCCTCTGAGAAGTGTCTGTTCAGGTCCTTGGCCCATTTGTTGATTGGGTTATTTGTTATCTTATTGTCTAATTTTTTGAGTTCTTTGTATACTCTGGATATTAGGGCTCTATCTGAAGTGTGAGGAGTAAAATTTGTTCCCAGGATGTAGGCTCCCTATTTACCTCTCTTATTGTTTCTCTTGCTGAGAAAAAACTTTTTAGTTTAAGTAAGTCCCATTTTTTATGGAAATTCTTTTGAGATTTTTATACAAAAGGGAGTCTATGTTCCTCCTCTGGTTAGTCTCTATTCTGTTTTCAGAGCATTTCTATGTGTGGATTTTCTCGAACTGCAAATCCTATGAAGCTTTTATTAGTTTTACCTGAGAAGCTCTTATGCAGATGGTGTGAAATAAATAAGGGATTAAAATTCCCCGACATTAATATTGATTAACTAAGTACTTAGAGCATATCTGTTCTTGCCAGATCTAGGCAAATGAAGCCGGGTGGATATCACAGGCCGCTGGATACCACAGAGCCAGTCATTACTCATCATGTAATTATTGACCAGGTTTTCCCCAAAGGAAAAGCAAGCTGCTGGCATGATCAATGTTAGCAGAAATTGAAAAACTTCTAGGTAAAAAAAAATAAGCTGATTTATTCTATTTACTTACCTCTGCCTTCTCTGGGCTCTCCAGGACATGCAGTTTATCACATAATTATCTACCGTCCTCTTGATTCATTATTTATCGGGTGTGTGCCTTTTTGGAATCATTAACTAGATTTTATGCTACTTCGGGGAGAACTCAGTCTTGCTCTTCACCCTTGTCTAAATATCCCGAAGCAGTACGCTTGGCTCTGGTGGGGGCTGTTGGGGGGTACAGAAGACTACTCAGCAATTAGCTTGAAGTGTGTCTCAGTCAGCTCTTGCTGCCTGGAAGTCCACCTGCAAACCTACCTCAAACCCAGCCGTCTCTTTAGCTTCCTTTCCAGTGGGCTGAGTGCGGGTTAAGCTTAGCCGGGCAGCTCTTCTGGTCTCACCTGGCCTTCCCTGCGTGGCTCTGGCCAACTTTGCTTGCTAGGAGATGGCACTTCTAGGGAAGAGTTAAGGGCCATTGAGGGACCAAGAAAGAGAGCACAAGTATCAGAGGCGCCCCGACAGGAGGCTCAACACCAGTTCACTGTCCTCCCCTGTCCTAGGCAAACTAAGTCACCAGGCCATCTGGGATTCAGGGGAGGGGAAAAACTCAATGCACATTCAGATGATGAAATAACACAGAATCATCGTGCACAGGGCACGAGGGCAGGAAGTGAATGACTGCAGCCATTTTGCAATCCACTCCACACTGGAACTATATTTTGTCAGCAAAGGCTCAGGTATCCATTACATATAAATGAAATAATCTAAACAAATTATTCCAGTCTTGGAATCAAGTTAGGCGTCTGAGGGGTGCGTGTGAGATGGCGCGCCCTTCTGTTTCTGCTACATTTCTAAGAGTCAAGTCTTAGGACTGACTCTATCTTATTTTTAGGGTGACTTTTCCAGTTCCAGGAAGGCTGGGGCCTGCTTCCGTCCTAGAGGCCGAGCTCTGGCCCAGCCCAGCAAGGATGAATAAGGGAAATAGCTTCTCCAAAGCCACTGGACACCACCCAGCTCTCCCACCCCGGAAGCTCCACTCAATGTGTTGATTCTGTGGTGCTGTGAGGAACTTAAGGATTTTAGAAAAGACAGGATGAGACTCGAAGCCTTGAGTAGTTGTAGGGCCCAGTGCGGCTAATGAACCTCCCTGAGCCCTGCGTTTCCTATTATAAAATTGTTGTTCTGAAGATGACATCGACAGTCTGGATTTAGCCACCAGCACACATTAGGTGCCCGATGAGTGTTGCCATTCTTCTCTTCATTGCTGGAGTTTTCTTGTTCTTGGGTGACCTGTAGGATGGCGTTTTTATCTTCCTTACGGCGAGGTGGCAGGTTCCATGCCCGCACTGATGGTTGAGAGCTGAGCTGGAGTCCCCGAGCCTCAGCTTTTGTTCCCTTCGTGAGTTGCAGAGGCACTGAGATCAGTCAGACATGTGCGCAGTTGCCAAGGACGGTTCCTCCCAGACCTGAAAGCTCTGTTATGAGGAGGTCTAAGCCTCCATTTCTGGAACAATTAACTATTTGCTAGGGATGCTGCGTAGAAACTGGACTCAATCTCACTTTTTTTTTTTTTTGCTAACCAGAGGAGCACACCAGGATTCTGGGGTGACCTGGGGCCTTGACAGTGGACTCTGGCGGGGCAGGCAGCTATGGGGGCCTTCTTCAGGGCCAGACAGAAGTGCAGACAGAGAATCTTGCCTTCACATCATGACTTAAAAGTTCCTCCAAGCCCCACTGGGCCCCAACTCTTCCACTGCCAGTTACACGAGACGGGGAAGGAAGGCAACTTCCTTACAATCTAAAACAGCTCCAGCCACCTGCCCCCGATTCAGAAATGCAAGACTCAACCATATACACGTCTTTCCTCCTTCCCATCCCAGCAATGAATCCTGGTCCTGGGTCCCAGCTTTCAGTATCAGCTCATGCTCAGCCCTGGGGAGCACCTGTGCAGGGGGAAGACCCTGTGCTGACAGTCTCAAGGTCACTGTCAGTCTCTGAGGACAGGCGCTGAGTCTCAGCAGAGCTGGACCTCGGGACCTGACGATGGCAGGTGGGTACCCTGTGCTCAGAGGCTGCTCCAGTTACGGCTAGAAAGTAAACCGATTGGTTGACTCAGTTTCACTAAAATTCAGATGTGTTAAGAGAACAGGGGGAGGAGGAGGAGAGGGGAAGGGGAAGTACTGGGGGCTGACGTACAGTAAATTGTGTTCCATGCTTTTATAATCATGTCAAAGTGAGTCCTAACATTACATATAACTAAAAAGAATCCATTGAAAAAAGGAAAGAAAAAAATTCGTCTGGGCTCCTTGGTTTGACCGGGAGTCCTCTAAATCCCGACGTTAACCAATCACTTCCCTGACTCCCTTTCAGGGGTTTCTCCAGGGACTGGAGGACAGGAGTCCTGGACCAGGTGAGGCATGGGCTCAGTGGTCAGCGTGGCCATGAGGTGTGTCCCCATGGTGCTGTGTGCCCATGGTGCTGTATCTTAGGCGACATCCACAGTGTTGGAGCACATTTCTCTCAAGTTTTTTGTACTTTACAAAAATCTACTGATTAGCACCTAGTATTTGCCTGGGGAACACAAATCTGCCCATTGTAGGGCCAGTATGGGTTTCCCGAGCCGCCTGTGTCCAGAGCTGCCAGCTGGGGAGGGAGGCCGAGTCAGGCCTCCGCCTGCAGCCGAGCGGGGCCAGGCGTGTTACGTAGTGGCCTTCTCCTTGCAGTTCTGCTGTCCTGTCTGTAACCACTGAGGAGCACCCTGCTCTGGAGGAAAGTCAGCAGGCGAGAACCCGGAACCACCACAGCTGTGTCGGCTCAGCGCCCGCACCACATCCGCAGGGCCCTGGAGACGAGCTGGCGATGGGCCTCCGCACAAGCCCAGCAGTTCCCGCTGCCCACCTGGGAGGGTCCTGGACCCGCCTCCTCCTCTCTGGTGTCACGGCTGCACTGTGGTGGGGGGAACTCTTGCACCTCACACTCCGGGTCTGCGCCCCTGGGAGGGGGCCGTGTTGGGGCCTTGTCTTCAGAGGGGCCAGAGGCAGGGACGGGGCCAAGACCTTCCTCCAGGAGAAGCCAGCTATCACCAGAATCGTCCACACACTTGGGGAAATAGATGTCCCTGAATCCCCAGGGGACCTGTACAAGCCCTGTCCTCTGAGAATCTAGGAGTCCCTGTGAGACCAACTCTCCTGCTCCCCCTGGGGATGAGACCTGCAGCCATTTGTGCCGCTAACCCTGCTCTGGTCCTAAAGGCAGTAGAATCCTATCATCTGCTGGGAGGCCAAGGCCTTTCATTACAGCATACAGAAGCTGGCGTTTAGTTATGCTCTGACTGAAGTTATGTCTGGTTATTATACGCTAACGGTGGTGAACCATGCCCTGAACCAGGGACATCTCAACCCCCCCCCCCCAGTGTTTTATCCACATGAGACACTAAAGGCAGTACAATCCTATCATCTGCTGGGAGGGCCATGAGGTCCCTAGGTGATGTTCGGTGCCAGGTCAGTGGGTGCTGTCTCCCTGGGCATTGACATTTAGATCTGTGCTCAGAAACCTGGGGATGTCCCAGGCCCCTGGGAAAATGTCTTTACAGAACAATGGGTTGGAATAAGAACCATGTTTCCAAGGAGACTATCACAGGAAGGGACAGAGTGTTGTTCAAGTAGCATAAACTTATCATCTGCCGAGCTATTTCCTGGTGACCCTCCTCCCTGAGCTTACCCTCCCCAAAAAGGCTTAGTCAGTGGGAAGTGCTACTGTTGTGACCAGCAGTGTGCAGGATTCCCAGCACTAGCACTCCTGGAAGGACTGGCAACTCTTCCCTTCTGAGCAGGTGGTCTGAGTGGACCTCTTAGAGGTGATATCCACAGAAGAATGGGGGAAGCTGCCATGTAAGGGACCGGCGAAACGTTGGAGGAAGAGACCACCAAGAGACTGCCTCATGCAACAGCAAGAGGGTTTATTTGGGGACCAGCATGCTGGGGCTCAGAGCTCACTAGAGCAAAGAGAGATAGAGCCCTGAGAACAGCTTAAGTAGAGCTTATATACTTTTCTTGGAGAGGGCAGGGAGGGAAGTTCATTGATGGGTCAGGGCGAATGGGCAGTTTGCCTGCAACCGAGTGAGGGAGTGCATTCTGCAGTTTGGCAGTTGGGGACAGCACATTCTGGGAACAAGATTAGCAAACAGTTCTCAGGATTTCAACAGTGTTTTGTTAAGCATACAGAAAAACGGAGTGACAAGTACCTATTTTATTAACTTTTCAGCCTGAAACAGTGAGGTTGAGCCTTGAGCCACAGTGACCCGTCCAGACACAGGTGTAACCAGGACTGACATTCTGGCATCCACGTTTTCTGCTTCCACGTTAGACCTCTCCAGCAGCTCTTCCCTTAGCACCTTCTCCCCTTAAACCCTGCAGCGGGGCCTTGCTTCCTGGGTCTGCAGGATGAAGCCTTCTTGACTCTCAGGTCCTCCAGCCCAGCACCCTGGTCAGTCTGATTCACGGCCCACCCTCGGCTTCACCCCGCTGCTTCACCGGGGCTCCCAGGCACCCCGCTCTCTTCCTCTTCCAGGGATGCTCGGCTCAGGACTCCACTCCAGCGCCACCTCTCCATGAAGCTCTCCCTTCTCCACTCCCTCTTCCACCTCTCCAAGGCCTTTCATTACAGCATACAGAAGCTGGCGTTTAGTTATGCTCTGACTGAAGTTATGTATAGTCATTACACGGCAATGGTGGTGACCATGCCCAGCACCAGGGACATCTCACCCCCCCCAATGTTTTATCCGCATGAGACACTAAAACCTGTTGAGTGATGGGTCTCTAGGAAGTCATGAATATTTAGCAAACCCTTGGTCTGAAGACTGCAGAGACTCTTCGTGTGCATCTTATTCAGATCACAGCAAGTGCAGTTAATGAGGTGAGCATCCCACCTGCCTCAGGTGAGCATCACTCCTGCCTCAGGTGAGCATCAAACCTGCCTCAGGTGAGCATCAACCCTGCCTCAGGTGAGCATCACTCCTGCCTCAGGTGAGCATCAAACCTGCCTCAAGTGAGCATCACTCCTGCCTCAGGTGAGCATCACTCCTGCCTCAGGTGAGCATCACTCCTGCCTCAGGTGACCATCAAACCTGCCTCAGGTGAGCATCACTCCTGCCTCAGGTGAGCATCACGCCTGCCTCAGGTGAGCATCACTCCTGCCTCAGGTGAGCATCAAACCTGCCTCAGGTGAGCATCACTCCTGCCTCAGGTGAGCATCACTCCTGCCTCAGGTGAGCATCACTCCTGCCTCAGAAGACAGCACCACACCTGCCTCAGGTGAGCATCACGCCTGCCTCAGGTGAACATCACTCTTGCCTCAGGTGAGCATCACGCCTGCCTCAGGAGAGAGCAGCACACCTGCCTCAGGTGAGCATCACTCTTGCCTCAGGTGAGCATCACTCCTGCCTCAGGAGAGCACCACTCCTGCCTCAGGTGAGCATCACTCCTGCCTCAGGAGAGCATCACTCCTGCCTCAGGTGAGCATCACTCCTGTCTCAGGTGAGCATCACTCCTGCCTCAGGTGAGCATCATGCCTGCCTCAGGTGAGCATCACTCCTGCCTCAGGTGAGCATCACTTGTGCCTCAGGAGAGCATCACTCGTGCCTCAGGTGAGCATCAAACTTGCCTCAGGATAACATCAATACTGCCTCAGGTGAGCATCACTCTTGCCTCAGGTGAGCATCACTCCTGCCTCAGGAGAGCATCAATACTGCCTCAGGTGAGCATCACTCCTGCCTCAGGTGAGCATCACGCCTGCCTCAGGTGAACATCACTCCTGCCTCAGGTGGGCATCACGCCTGCCTCAGGTGAGCATCACGCCTGCCTCAGGTGAACATCACTCCTGCCTCAGGTGAGCATCACTCTTGCCTCAGGTGAGCATCACTCCTGCCTCAGGATAACAACAATACTGCCTCAGGTGAGCATCACTCCTGCCTCAGGTGAGCATCACGCCTGCCTCAGGTGAGCATCACGCCTGCCTCAGGTGAACATCACTCCTGCCTCAGGTGAGCATCACTCTTGCCTCAGGTGAGCATCACTCCTGCCTCAGGAGAGCATCACTCCTGCCTCAGGTGAGCATCACGCCTGCCTCAGGTGAGCATCACTCCTGCCTCAGGTGAGCATCACTCCTGCCTCAGGTGAGCATCACGCCTGCCTCAGGTGAGCATCACTCCTGCCTCAGGTGAGCATAACTCCTGACTCAGGTGAGCATCACGCCTGCCTCAGGTGAGCATCACTTGTGCCTCAGGTGAGCATCACTCCTGCCTCAGGAGACAGCACCACACCTGCCTCAGGTGAGCATCACTCCTGCCTCAGGTGAGCATCACGCCTGCCTCAGGGGAGCATCCCACCTGCCTCAGGTGAGCATCACTCCTGCCTCAGATGAGCATCACTCTTGACTTAGATGAGCATGACGCCTGCCTCAGGATAACATCACTCCTGCCTCAGGTGAGCATAACTCCTGCCTCAGGTGAGCATCACTCCTGCCTCAGGTGAGCATCACTGCTGCCTCAGGTGAGCACCACTCTTGCCTCAGGTGAGCATGACGCCTGCCTCAGGTGAGCATCACTCCTGCCTCAGGTGAGCACCACTCTTGCCTCAGGTGAGCATGATGCCTGCCTCAGGTGAGCATCACTTCTGCCTCAGGTGAGCATCACTCCTGCCTCAGGTGAGCATCACTCCTGCCTCAGGATAACATCACTCCTGCCTCAGGTGAGCATCACTCCTCCCTCAGGTGAGCATCACTCTTGCCTCAGGTGAGCATGACGCCTGCCTCAGGATAACATCACTCCTGCCTCAGGTGAGCATCACTCCTGCCTCCGGTGAGCACCACTCCTGCCTCAGGTGAGCATCACTCCTGCCTCAGGTGAGCATCACTGGTGCCTCAGGTGAGCATCACTGCTGCCTCGGGTGAGCATCACTCCTGCCTCATGTGACCACCACACCTGCCTCAGGTGACCATCACTCCTGCCTCAGGTGAGCACCACTCCTGTCTCAGGTGAGCATCACTCCTGCCTCAGGTGAGCATCACTCCTGCCTCAGGTGAGCATCACGCCTGCCTCAGGATAACATCACTCCTGCCTCAGGTGAGCATCACTCCTGCCTCAGGTGAGCATCAAACATGCCTCAGGTGAGCATCACTCCTGCCTCAGGAGAGCATCACTTGTGCGTCAGGAGAGCATCACTCGTGCCTCAGGTGAGCATCAAACTTGCCTCAGGATAACATCAATACTGCCTCAGGTGAGCATCACTCCTGCCTCAGGTGAGCATCACGCCTGCCTCAGGTGAGCATCACGCCTGCCTCAGGTGAACATCACTCCTGCCTCAGGTGAGCATCACTCTTGCCTCAGGTGAGCATCACTCCTGCCTCAGGAGAGCATCACTCCTGCCTCAGGTGAGCATCACGCCTGCCTCAGGTGAGCATCACTCCTGCCTCAGGTGAGCATCACGCCTGCCTCAGGTGAGCATCACTCCTGCCTCAGGTGAGCATAACTCCTGACTCAGGTGAGCATCACGATTGCCTCAGGTGAGCAACACTCCTGCCTCAGGTGAGCATCACTCCTGCCTCAGGAGACAGCACCACACCTGCCTCATGTGAGCATCACTCCTGCCTCAGGTGAGCATCACGCCTGCCTCAGGGGAGCATCCCACCTGCCTCAGGTGAGCATCACTCCTGCCTCAGGTGAGCATCACTCTTGACTTAGATGAGCATGACGCCTGCCTCAGGATAACATCACTCCTGCCTCAGGTGAGCATAACTCCTGCGTCAGGTGAGCATCACTCCTGCCTCAGGTGAGCATCACTGCTGCCTCAGGTGAGCATCACTCCTGCCTCAGGTGAGCACCACTCTTGCCTCAGGTGAGCATGACGCCTGCCTCAGGTGAGCATCACTCCTGCCTCAGGTGAGCACCACTCTTGCCTCAGGTGAGCATGATGCCTGCCTCAGGTGAGCATCACTTCTGCCTCAGGTGAGCATCACTCCTGCCTCAGGTGAGCATCACTCCTGCCTCAGGATAACATCACTCCTGCCTCAGGTGAGCATCACTCCTCCCTCAGGTGAGCATCACTCTTGCCTCAGGTGAGCATGACGCCTGCCTCAGGATAACATCACTCCTGCCTCAGGTGAGCATCACTCCTGCCTCCGGTGAGCACCACTCCTGCCTCAGGTGAGCATCACTCCTGCCTCAGGTGAGCATCACTGGTGCCACAGGTGAGCATCACTGCTGCCTCAGGTGAGCATCACTCCTGCCTCATGTGACCACCACACCTGCCTCAGGTGACCATCACTCCTGCCTCAGGTGAACACCACTCCTGCCTCAGGTGAGCATCACTCCTGCCTCAGGTGAGCATCACTCCTGCGTCAGGTGAGCATCACTCCTGCCTCAGGATAACATCACTCCTGCCTCAGGTGAGCATCACTCCTGCCTCAGGTGAGCATCAAACCTGCCTCAGGTGAGCATCACTCCTGCCTCAGGAGAGCATCACTTGTGCCTCAGGAGAGCATCACTCGTGCCTCAGGTGAGCATCAAACTTGCCTCAGGATAACATCAATACTGCCTCAGGTGAGCATCACTCCTGCCTCAGGTGAGCATCACGCCTTCCTCAGGTGAGCATCACGCCTGCCTCAGGTGAATTTCACTCCTGCCTCAGGTGAGCATCACTCTTGCCTCAGGTGAGCATCACTCCTGCCTCAGGAGAGCATCACTCCTGCCTCAGGTGAGCATCACGCCTGCCTCAGGTGAGCATCACTCCTGCCTCAGGTGAGCATCACGCCTGCCTCAGGTGAGCATCACGCCTGCCTCAGGTGAGCATCACTCCTGCCTCAGGTGAGCATCACTCTTGCCTCAGGTGAGCATCACTCCTGCCTCAGGTGAGCATCACTCCTGCCTCAGGTGAGCACCACTCCTGCCTCAGGTGAGCACCACTCCTGCCTCAGGAGAGCACCACTCCTGCCTCAGGTGAGCATCACTCCTGCCTCAGGAGAGCATCACTCCTGCCTCAGGAGAGCATCACTCCTGCCTCAGGTGAGCATCACGCCTGCCTCAGGTGAGCATCACTCCTGCCTCAGGTGAGCATCACTCCTGCCTCAGGTGAGCATCACGCCTGCCTCAGGTGAGCATCACTCCTGCCTCAGGTGAGCATAACTCCTGACTCAGGTGAGCATCACGCCTGCCTCAGGTGAGCATCACTTGTGCCTCAGGTGAGCATCACTCCTGCCTCAGGAGACAGCACCACACCTGCCTCAGGTGAGCATCACTCCTGCCTCAGGTGAGCATCACGCCTGCCTCAGGGGAGCATCCCACCTGCCTCAGGTGAGCATCACTCCAGCCTCAGGTGAGCATCACTCTTGACTTAGATGAGCATGACGCCTGCCTCAGGATAACATCACTCCTGCCTCAGGTGAGCATAACTCCTGCCTCAGGTGAGCATCACTCCTGCCTCAGGTGAGCATCACTGCTGCCTCAGGTGAGCATCACTCCTGCCTCAGGTGAGCATCACGCCTGCCTCAGAGGAGCATCCCACCTGCCTCAGGTGAGCATCACTCCTGCCTCAGGTGAGCATCACTCTTGACTTAGATGAGCATGACGCCTGCCTCAGGATAACATCACTCCTGCCTCAGGTGAGCATAACTCCTGCCTCAGGTGAGCATCACTCCTGCCTCAGGTGAGCATCACGCCTTCCTCAGGTGAGCATCACGCCTGCCTCAGGTGAATTTCACTCCTGCCTCAGGTGAGCATCACTCTTGCCTCAGGTGAGCATCACTCCTGCCTCAGGAGAGCATCACTCCTGCCTCAGGTGAGCATCACGCCTGCCTCAGGTGAGCATCACTCCTGCCTCAGGTGAGCATCACGCCTGCCTCAGGTGAGCATCACGCCTGCCTCAGGTGAGCATCACTCCTGCCTCAGGTGAGCATCACTCTTGCCTCAGGTGAGCATCACTCCTGCCTCAGGTGAGCATCACTCCTGCCTCAGGTGAGCACCACTCCTGCCTCAGGTGAGCATCACGCCTGCCTCAGGTGAACATCACTCCTGCCTCAGGTGAGCATCACTCTTGCCTCAGGTGAGCATCACTCCTGCCTCAGGAGAGCATCACTCCTGCCTCAGGTGAGCATCACGACTGCCTCAGGTGAGCATCACTCCTGCCTCAGGTGAGCATCACTCCTGCCTCAGGTGAGCATCACGCCTGCCTCAGGGGAGCATCACTCCTGCCTCAGGTGAGCATCACTCCTGACTCAGGTGAGCATCACGCCTGCCTCAGGTGAGCATCACTTGTGCCTCAGGTGAGCATCACTCCTGCCTCAGGAGACAGCACCACACCTGCCTCAGGTGAGCATCACTCCTGCCTCAGGTGAGCATCACGCCTGCCTCAGGGGAGCATCCCACCTGCCTCAGGTGAGCATCACTCCTGCCTCAGGTGAGCATCACTCTTGACTTAGATGAGCGTGACGCCTGCCTCAGGATAACATCACTCCTGCCTCAGGTGAGCATAACTCCTGCCTCAGGTGAGCATCACTCCTGCCTCAGGTGAGCACCACTCTTGCCTCAGGTGAGCATGATGCCTGCCTCAGGTGAGCATCACTTCTGCCTCAGGTGAGCATCACTCCTGCCTCAGGTGAGCATCACTCCTGCCTCAGTATAACATCACTCCTGCCTCAGGTGAGCATCACTCCTCCCTCAGGTGAGCATCACTCTTGCCTCAGGTGAGCATGACGCCTGCCTCAGGATAACATCACTCCTGCCTCAGGTGAGCATCACTCCTGCCTCCGGTGAGCACCACTCCTGCCTCAGGTGAGCATCACTCCTGCCTCAGGTGAGCATCACTGGTGCCTCAGGTGAGCATCACTGCTGCCTCAGGTGAGCATCACTCCTGCCTCATGTGACCACCACACCTGCCTCAGGTGACCATCACTCCTGCCTCAGGTGAGCACCACTCCTGCCTCAGGTGAGCATCACTCCTGCCTCAGGTGAGCATCACTCCTGCCTCAGGATAACATCACTCCTGCCTCAGGTGAGCATCACTCCTGCCTCAGGTGAGCATCAAACCTGCCTCAGGTGAGCATCACTCCTGCCTCAGGAGAGCATCACTTGTGCCTCAGGAGAGCATCACTCGTGCCTCAGGTGAGCATCAAACTTGCCTCAGGATAACATCAATACTGCCTCAGGTGAGCATCACTCCTGCCTCAGGTGAGCATCACGCCTGCCTCAGGTGAGCATCACGCCTGCCTCAGGTGAACATCACTCCTGCCTCAGGTGAGCATCACTCTTGCCTCAGGAAAACATCACTACTGCCTCAGGTGAGCATCACTCCTGCCTCAGGTGAGCATCACTCCTGCCTCAGGAGAGCATCACTCCTGCCTCAGGTGAGCATCACTCCTGCCTCAGGTGAGCATCATGCCTGCCTCAGGTGAGCATCACTCCTGCCTCAGGTGAGCATCATTTGTGCCTCAGGAGAGCATCATTCGTGCCTCAGGTGAGCACCACTCCTGCCTCAGGAGAGCATCACTCCTGCCTCAGGTGAGCATCACTCCTGCCTCAGGAGAGCATCACTCCTGCCTCAGGTGAGCATCACTCCTGTCTCAGGTGAGCATCACTCCTGCCTCAGGTGAGCATCATGCCTGCCTCAGGTGAGCATCACTCCTGCCTCAGGTGAGCATCACTTGTGCCTCATGAGAGCATCACTCGTGCCTCAGGTGAGCATCAAACTTGCCTCAGGATAACATCAATACTGCCTCAGGTGAGCATCACTCCTGCCTCAGGTGAGCATCATGCCTGCCTCAGGTGAGCATCACGCCTGCCTCAGGTGAACATCACTCCTGCCTCAGGTGAGCATCACTCTTGTCTCAGGTGAGCATCACTCCTGCCTCAGGAGAGCATCACTCCTGCCTCAGGTGAGCATCACGCCTGCCTCAGGTGAGCATCACGCCTGCCTCAGGTGAGCATCACTCCTGCCTCAGGTGAGCATAACTCCTGACTCAGGTGAGCATCACGCCTGCCTCAGGTGAGCATCACTTGTGCCTCAGGTGAGCATCACTCCTGCCTCAGGAGACAGCACCACACCTGCCTCAGGTGAGCATCACTCCTGCCTCAGGAGACAGCACCACACCTGCCTCAGGTGAGCATCACTCCTGCCTCAGGTGAGCATCACGCCTGCCTCAGGGGAGCATCCCACCTGCCTCAGGTGAGCATCACTCCTGCCTCAGGTGAGCATCACTCTTGACTTAGATGAGCATGACGCCTGCCTCAGGATAACATCACTCCTGCCTCAGGTGAGCATAACTCCTGCCTCAGGTGAGCATCACTCCTGCCTCAGGTGAGCATCACTGCTGCCTCAGGTGAGCATCACTCCTGCCTCAGGTGAGCACCACTCTTGCCTCAGGTGAGCATGACACCTGCCTCAGGTGAGCATCACTCCTGCCTCAGGTGAGCACCACTCTTGCCTCAGGTGAGCATGATGCCTGCCTCAGGTGAGCATCACTTCTGCCTCAGGTGAGCATCACTCCTGCCTCAGGTGAGCATCACTCCTGCCTCAGGATAACATCACTCCTGCCTCAGGTGAGCATCACTCCTACCTCAGGTGAGCATCACTCTTGCCTCAGGTGAGCATGACGCCTGCCTCAGGATAACATCACTCCTGCCTCAGGTGAGCATCACTCCTGCCTCCTGTGAGCACCACTCCTGCCTCAGGTGAGCATCACTCCTGCCTCAGGTGACCATCACTCCTGCCTCAGGTGAACACCACTCCTGCCTCAGGTGAGCATCACTCCTGCCTCAGGTGAGCATCACTCCTGCCTCAGGAGAGCATCACTCCTGCCTCAGGATAACATCACTCCTGCCTCAGATGAGCATCACTCCTGCCTCAGGTGAGCATCAAACCTGCCTCAGGTGAGTATCACTCCTGCCTCAGGAGAGCATCACTTGTGCCTCAGGAGGGCATCACTCGTGCCTCAGGTGAGCATCAAACTTGCCTCAGGATAACATCAATACTGCCTCAGGTGAGCATCACTCCTGCCTCAGGTGAGCATCACGCCTTCCTCAGGTGAGCATCACGCCTGCCTCAGGTGAACATCACTCCTGCCTCAGGTGAGCATCACTCTTGCCTCAGGATAACATCACTCCTGCCTCAGGTGAGCATCACTCCTGCCTCAGGTGAGCATCACTCCTGCCTCAGGAGAGCATCACTCCTGCCTCAGGTGAGCATCACTCCTGCCTCAGGTGAGCATCATGCCTGCCTCAGGTGAGCATCACTCCTGCCTCAGGTGAGCATCACTTGTGCCTCAGGAGAGCATCACTCGTGCCTCAGGTGAGCACCACTCCTGCCTCAGGAGAGCATCACTCCTGCCTCAGGTGAGCATCACTCCTGCCTCAGGAGAGCATCACTCCTGCCTCAGGTGAGCATCACTCCTGTCTCAGGTGAGCATCACTCCTGCCTCAGGTGAGCATCATGCCTGCCTCAGGTGAGCATCACTCCTGCCTCAGGTGAGCATCACTTGTGCCTCAGGAGAGCATCACTCGTGCCTCAGGTGAGCATCACTTGTGCCTCAGGAGAGCATCACTCGTGCCTCAGGTGAGCATCAAACTTGCCTCAGGATAACATCAATACTGCCTCAGGTGAGCATCACTCCTGCCTCAGGTGAGCATCACGCCTGCCTCAGGTGAGCATCACGCCTGCCTCAGGTGAACATCACTCCTGCCTCAGGTGAGCATCACTCTTGCCTCAGGTGAGCATCACTCCTGCCTCAGGTGAGCATCACTCCTGCCTCAGGTGAGCACCACTCCTGCCTCAGGTGAGCACCACTCCTGCCTCAGGGGAGCATCACTCCTTCCTCAGGTGAGCATCACTCCTGCCTCAGGAGAGCATCACTCCTGCCTCAGGTGAGCATCACTCCTGTCTCAGGTGAGCATCACTCCTGCCTCAGGTGAGCATCATGCCTGCCTCAGGTGAGCATCACTCCTGCCTCAGGGGAACATCACTCCTGCCTCAGGTGAGCATCACTCCTGCCTCCGGTGAGCACCACTCCTGCCTCAGGTGAGCATCACTCCTGCCTCAGGTGAGCATCACTCCTGCCTCAGGTGAGCATCACGCCTGCCTCAGGTGACCATTCTGCCTGCCTCAGGTGAGCATCATGCCTGCCTCAGTATAACATCACTCTTGCCTCAGGTGAGCATCACTCCTGCCTCAGGTGAGCATCACACGTGCCTCAGGTGAGCATCACTCCTGCCTCAGGTGAACATCACGCCTGCCTCAGGTGACCATCCCGCCTGCCTCAGGATAACATCACTCCTGCCTCAGGTGAGCATCACGCCTGCCTCAGGACAACATCACTCCTACCTCAGGTGAGCATCACGCCTGCCTCAGGTGAACATCACTCCTGCCTCAGTTGAGGATCACTCATGCCTCAGGATAACATCACTCCTGCCTCAGGTGAGCATCACTCCTGCCTCAGGTGAGCATCACGCCTGCCTCAAGTGAGCATCACGCCTGCCTCAGGTGACCATCCCGCCTGCCTCAGGTGAGCATCATGCCTGCCTCAGGATAACATCACTCCTGCCTCAGGTGAGCATCACTCCTGCGTCAGGTGAGCATCACTCCTGCCTCAGGTGTCCATCCCGCCTGCCTCAGGTGAACATCATGCCTGCCTCAGGTGACCATCCCGCCTGCCTCAGGATAACATCACTCCTGCCTCAGGTGAGCATCACGCCTGCCTCAGGTGAGCATCACTCCTGCCTCAGGATAACATCACTCCTACCTCAGGTGAGCATCACGCCTGCCTCAGGTGAGCATCACTCCTGCCTCAGGACAACATCACTCCTACCTCAGGTGAGCATCACACCTGCCTCAGGTGAGCATCACTCCTGCCTCAGGTGAGCGTCACGCCTGCCTTAGGTGAGCATCACGCCTGCCTCCGGTGAGCATCACGCCTGCCTCAGGTGAACATCACTCCTGCCTCAGGTGAGGATCACTCATGCCTCAGGATAACATCACTCCTGCCTCAGGTGAACATCACTCCTGCCTCAAGTGAGCATCACTCCTGCCTCAGGTGAGCATCACTCCTGCCTCAGGAGAGCATCACTCCTGCCTCAGGATAACATCACTCCTGCCTCAGATGAGCATCACTCCTGCCTCAGGTGAGCATCAAACCTGCCTCAGGTGAGTATCACTCCTGCCTCAGGAGAGCATCACTTCTGCCTCAGGTGAGCATCACTCCTGCCTCAGGTGAGCATCACTCCTGCCTCAGGATAACATCACTCCTGCCTCAGGTGAGCATCACTCCTACCTCAGGTGAGCATCACTCTTGCCTCAGGTGAGCATGACGCCTGCCTCAGGATAACATCACTCCTGCCTCAGGTGAGCATCACTCCTGCCTCCTGTGAGCACCACTCCTGCCTCAGGTGAGCATCACTCCTGCCTCAGGTGACCATCACTCCTGCCTCAGGTGAACACCACTCCTGCCTCAGGTGAGCATCACTCCTGCCTCAGGTGAGCATCACTCCTGCCTCAGGAGAGCATCACTCCTGCCTCAGGATAACATCACTCCTGCCTCAGATGAGCATCACTCCTGCCTCAGGTGAGCATCAAACCTGCCTCAGGTGAGTATCACTCCTGCCTCAGGAGAGCATCACTTGTGCCTCAGGAGGGCATCACTCGTGCCTCAGGTGAGCATCAAACTTGCCTCAGGATAACATCAATACTGCCTCAGGTGAGCATCACTCCTGCCTCAGGTGAGCATCACGCCTTCCTCAGGTGAGCATCACGCCTGCCTCAGGTGAACATCACTCCTGCCTCAGGTGAGCATCACTCTTGCCTCAGGATAACATCACTCCTGCCTCAGGTGAGCATCACTCCTGCCTCAGGTGAGCATCACTCCTGCCTCAGGAGAGCATCACTCCTGCCTCAGGTGAGCATCACTCCTGCCTCAGGTGAGCATCATGCCTGCCTCAGGTGAGCATCACTCCTGCCTCAGGTGAGCATCACTTGTGCCTCAGGAGAGCATCACTCGTGCCTCAGGTGAGCACCACTCCTGCCTCAGGAGAGCATCACTCCTGCCTCAGGTGAGCATCACTCCTGCCTCAGGAGAGCATCACTCCTGCCTCAGGTGAGCATCACTCCTGTCTCAGGTGAGCATCACTCCTGCCTCAGGTGAGCATCATGCCTGCCTCAGGTGAGCATCACTCCTGCCTCAGGTGAGCATCACTTGTGCCTCAGGAGAGCATCACTCGTGCCTCAGGTGAGCATCACTTGTGCCTCAGGAGAGCATCACTCGTGCCTCAGGTGAGCATCAAACTTGCCTCAGGATAACATCAATACTGCCTCAGGTGAGCATCACTCCTGCCTCAGGTGAGCATCACGCCTGCCTCAGGTGAGCATCACGCCTGCCTCAGGTGAACATCACTCCTGCCTCAGGTGAGCATCACTCTTGCCTCAGGTGAGCATCACTCCTGCCTCAGGTGAGCATCACTCCTGCCTCAGGTGAGCACCACTCCTGCCTCAGGTGAGCACCACTCCTGCCTCAGGGGAGCATCACTCCTTCCTCAGGTGAGCATCACTCCTGCCTCAGGAGAGCATCACTCCTGCCTCAGGTGAGCATCACTCCTGTCTCAGGTGAGCATCACTCCTGCCTCAGGTGAGCATCATGCCTGCCTCAGGTGAGCATCACTCCTGCCTCAGGGGAACATCACTCCTGCCTCAGGTGAGCATCACTCCTGCCTCCGGTGAGCACCACTCCTGCCTCAGGTGAGCATCACTCCTGCCTCAGGTGAGCATCACTCCTGCCTCAGGTGAGCATCACGCCTGCCTCAGGTGACCATTCTGCCTGCCTCAGGTGAGCATCATGCCTGCCTCAGTATAACATCACTCTTGCCTCAGGTGAGCATCACTCCTGCCTCAGGTGAGCATCACACGTGCCTCAGGTGAGCATCACTCCTGCCTCAGGTGAACATCACGCCTGCCTCAGGTGACCATCCCGCCTGCCTCAGGATAACATCACTCCTGCCTCAGGTGAGCATCACGCCTGCCTCAGGACAACATCACTCCTACCTCAGGTGAGCATCACGCCTGCCTCAGGTGAACATCACTCCTGCCTCAGTTGAGGATCACTCATGCCTCAGGATAACATCACTCCTGCCTCAGGTGAGCATCACTCCTGCCTCAGGTGAGCATCACGCCTGCCTCAAGTGAGCATCACGCCTGCCTCAGGTGACCATCCCGCCTGCCTCAGGTGAGCATCATGCCTGCCTCAGGATAACATCACTCCTGCCTCAGGTGAGCATCACTCCTGCGTCAGGTGAGCATCACTCCTGCCTCAGGTGTCCATCCCGCCTGCCTCAGGTGAACATCATGCCTGCCTCAGGTGACCATCCCGCCTGCCTCAGGATAACATCACTCCTGCCTCAGGTGAGCATCACGCCTGCCTCAGGTGAGCATCACTCCTGCCTCAGGATAACATCACTCCTACCTCAGGTGAGCATCACGCCTGCCTCAGGTGAGCATCACTCCTGCCTCAGGACAACATCACTCCTACCTCAGGTGAGCATCACACCTGCCTCAGGTGAGCATCACTCCTGCCTCAGGTGAGCGTCACGCCTGCCTTAGGTGAGCATCACGCCTGCCTCCGGTGAGCATCACGCCTGCCTCAGGTGAACATCACTCCTGCCTCAGGTGAGGATCACTCATGCCTCAGGATAACATCACTCCTGCCTCAGGTGAACATCACTCCTGCCTCAAGTGAGCATCACTCCTGCCTCAGGTGAGCACCACTCCTGCCTCAGGTGAGCACCACTCCCGCCTCAGGAGAGCATCACTCCCGCCTCAGGTGAGCATCACGCCTGCCTCAGGTGAGAGCACCACACCTGCCTCAGGTGAGCATCACTCCTGCCTCAGGTGAGCACCACTCCTGCTTCAGGTGAGCACCACTTCTGCCTCAGGAGAGCATCACTCCTGCCTCAGGTGAGCATCACGCCTGCCTCAGGTGAGAGCACCACACCTGCCTCAGGTGAGCATCACACCTGCCTCAGGTGAGCATCACTCCTGCCTCAGGTGAGCATCACACCTGCCTCAGGTGAGCATCCCACCTTCCTCAGGTGAGCATCACACCTGCCTCAGGTGAGCACCACATCTGCCTCAGGTGAGCATCACGCCTGCCTCAGGTGAGCATCACGCCTGCCTCAGTTGAGCATCACTCCTGCCTCAGGTGAGCACCACACCTGCCTCAGGTGAACATCACCTACCTCAGGAGTACAGCATCACTTCTGCCTCAGGAGAGAGCACCACACCTGTCTCAGGAGAGTGCATCGCACCTACCTCAGGTGAGCACCACACCTGCCTCTGTCCCTGTCCCCTCCCTGTCACAGGAGGGGACACTGCATTGTTCAGGTAGCATACACGTATCACCTATGGGGCTATTTCTTGGTGACCCTCCTCCCTGAGCTTACCCTCCCCAAACAGGCTGCCTCGGGAGAGAGCATCGCACCTGCCTCAGGTGAGCATCACGCCTGCCCTGCCCAGACTGCTGGGCATCATGCTTTTCGTGATATTGTCACTTCCTGTAGGTTTCACATATTTCAGAGCCTGTTTGGGAAATTTTAAAGTGACTTAGTGTCTTTCTGTGAGCTTTCTAATAATCCGGAATTTCACACCTAAAATTGCTACCTTTATGAGATATCAAAGGAAGACTAATTCAAAAACACATGAGATCTTCTTACAAGTGGGTAAATTGCACATCATCAGGGCATTTGGTATTTTTAGCTTATTTATTAGTACTTTATATAATTTATTTCTATTGCAATTTTTGCACATACTTTTGAGTGCTTTAAAAATATTCTCTTAATAGCCACTATTCAAGTCAATGTATTTGAAATAGAAAGCTATTTCTTTGGTCCCCATGAGATTAGATGGGGACCAAAGATGTACCCGATGCTCTGCTGGAAGTTAGGGACAGAAATGTAAGTGAGGGCACGGTCCTGCTCACAAGGGGTCCAGGTGACGTAGGAGACTCAGAAACAACCGTTTCTGGGAAGACCCAGGACACCGCAGCTGCTCTGTGGGAGGGAGCAGGAGCCGCGTCAAGGAGAGGAGCCTGCCGTGGCTGACGCGGTGGCCAGTGGGCCCTGAGACGGATCCCACATCAACCAGGAGCTAGTGACATCTCTGGAGCTGTGCACGCAGACCAGCAAGGCACTTTCTCACAAACGTGCTTTCCTGACCCAAACTCTACACTGGGGGAAACTACCTTGAGTCACCTGACAGCTTGCCATTGCACCAGGACAAAGCAACCAAACCCCAGGACATTTGCCATCCTCAGGGAAAAGCTGGGGATCCCTGGGCACCGGCTGCAGCATGCATGCGGGGAAGGGGCTCTTCTACTTGGAGTGCGCCAGACACTCTGCAGGGCTATGCACACGTGAACTGCAGGGAGCTGCTGTCCCCAGCCCGGCCTCACCTGTCATCACCAGCCTAGGTTCTCTGGCAGGTTGCAGGACCACGCCTGGAGAAGAGAGGAAGCCGTTATAGAATTTGAAAACTAGGGGAGTGCATTAGTCAGCTTTTCATTGCTGTGGCCAAAATACCAGACAAGAACAACTTAGAGGAGGAAAAGTTTGTGTGGAACTCACGGTGCAGGTTCATCCCAAGGTGGGCTGATTGTACTGCTCTGGGCCTGAGGTGGGGCAGGACATCATGTCGGAAGGGCCTGGTGGAGGAAGCCCACTCCCCAAACCAGCTCCCTGCGTTTTCTGATTTGTGATCTGTCATCCTCCAGGGAGAGCTCCCTGATGGCAGGAGAGTCACCTTAGTTGATCAAACCCAAGATCAAGGAAAGGGGCTGCCCATCCATCCCCGAAGCTGCTCCTGCAAGTGAAATGGTCGACTTCAACCCAAATCCTCTGAGCAAAGACACTAACCCCAGCACTCCCAAGAAGCGGTCTTATGACTAATAATATTACTGCAAAACTTAGAAAAGAAACGATTTTCTTAATTCCTTGGCCCAGTCTGCTTAACACACAGTGTTTCCTTCGAGGGCAGGCTTGTTAAAGGCAGGGACACTGGGCATTTTTCGTTTCTTTCCGGGCTCTTAGGAGGAAAGATTTAAGCCAAGTGAAGAAGAGGACCCTGGAAAACCCCGCTGTGACTTTCAGCTCATTGGACAAAGGACTTCACTCAGGTACCCAGGTGGAGAGGTGCGGCTGGTCAAGGGCCAGTGGAGGTCCACTCAGTAAGCGAGCACCTCCGGGTCAGCAGGGCCTGACTGGGAGCCACCTGCCCTGCGGTAGGTAGGGAGGCTCCCTGCAGAGCGTTCAGCTGCCGGGTGGAAGGTTCTATGGCTCTCCTATCCAAAGCTCTATTTCCAGGTAGAGTGGAAAGTGCACTCCTTTATACTTCTCTCTCTCTCTCTGTCTCTCCCCGCCCCCCCATACACACCTGCACACTAAGAGGAGCCCACATCTACTCCTGGGTCTGGTTGTTTCTAGGGTGCTCCCGAGGGTGTGGCTGCTAAGAGATTGGCCACAGCCTCCAGATTCAGCTGATTCCTCCCTTGATCCTTGAAGGTGGGGCAGCTCCAGGCTGGGAATAATGGACACCCAGAAAGGAAGGGGAGCACAAAAGCTTGGCTGAGCTGGCTGTCTAGCCAGAGCTTTCTTCCTCTAAAATGGAATTGCCTTCGTAATAGAAAAGCACTTCATATGGCAATGAAGGGGAGGTAGGCATTTACACAAAGCAAATGAGCTGGTACCAAGTTCCAGGCTGTGTGCCTTGCTTTCATTCATTTATTCAGCATGATCCTCACCTTCTAGAGCTACTGCTGTGTGCTAGTCAGTTTCCTGTTACTATAACAAAATTAATGGTGTAATTAAATAACAAGGAGAAAAGGTTTATTTTGGTTCCAATCCAAGATCAGGTGGTCCTAGGCTTTGATCCTTTGGCGGGGCCACACATCATGGTGGGAGTATGTGTGTGTGTGTGGGGGGGTGACTTTGCCAGCCAGGAAGCAGAGGGGAAGGAAGAGACCAGGGTCCCACACTCCTTAGAGACCAAGGAGCTCCCTGTAAGCTCCACGTGGATGGTGCTTCACCATCCAGCCACAGAACACCCTGGGACCAAGCCTTTGACCTATCGTCCTTTGGGGACACTCATCCAGTAGCATGAGGGCTTGTGTTTCAGACAGTGACTCCGATGTCTGAGAAGGTCTAGGGTGTTGGATTTTATGTACAGCACAGGAGCTTCAAACCCTGGAGACGAAATCTCTTCTGAAGCCTGAGTCAACCACAGTGCTCTCTGAACCAGAAAGTCCACCTACTCGGGCCCCCAGATGGAACTTGGCAGATGCCTTTGGTGTTGAACAGTGGGAGTGTAACAGCACCCACAAAGCCTCATTCTAACTGGAAATTATCATGTCTCACAGGACAGTGCAATAGAGGAAAAATGGCATTTTTTGTTGACATAATTATTGTGGTTTATTTTCAGGGACATAAATTGTAACGATTCAACTGACTAAATTTAACACAACTTAAAATTGCACGTAGTCACCATAGACAGCAGCATAAGAGAGGATTGTCAGAGAAAATGTAAGTCACCAGCTGTTGCAAATTTTCCTAAACTTTTTCTTAATTAGTCCTAGAAATTTTAAATTAAATTTTATTCGGGATTTTCTTATTAAAATAGATACAGAGAAGAGTCTTCTCTTGCTGCCAAGCGCACCCTGTTCCTGTGGCCATGACCCTAGCATTGCTCTGGAGGCTTTTGGAGGGTGCACCCCGAGGCACAATGCAATCCACTTGTCAGCTTCGGGAGCTGTGGAACGTGGCTTTTGTGACCGTGGCCCTCAAGCGAGGCTGCTGGAACCCACGTGGGGTCTGACGCTTCGTAGCAGGGGAGCTGGTTCCAGTTCTCTCATCTCTCTTGCCTGTTCCAGGGGTGATGAATGAACTCACAGGGTGACACCATACGTCTTAGGACAGGGCTGGAGTGATGCCCCACCCCGGGCGGTGATTGATAAGCTCTTGTGATTCTTTAATGAAATAAGAGTGACGGATTTTCCCACTGGTACACCAGCTCCCCACAACGTGGGTCAGTGTGGAAGCTGCAGGGTCATGGCTGGCCTCCGCAAAGGCCAGAGGCTCTTGCTCCCCTTGGGGAGCCACTGGGAGGGGTGGGAACTGAAGGAGGCCGGGCCAGTTGGAGGAAGCAGGCCACTGGGGGTGTGTCCTGGAAGCCCGTTCCTCCCTCTGTCTCCCCTCTCCCTCACCCTCTGCTTCCAGAGCCCTGAGGTAGGTGGTGAGCAGCTCTGCCCGGCCCCGCCCCTCTGCCATGACCCTCACCACAGGCCCACAGCGAGGGAGCCGGTCAGCCATGACTGAGGCCTCTGACCCAGGAGTCAGACTGAGTCTTCCCTCCCCTGAGCTGATTTTCTCAGGTTTTTTGTCACCACGACAGAAAGCTGATGTGATATTCTAGATACAAGATGTCCCCTAAAAGCTCATGTGTGAGACCACGCAAGAATTTTCAGAGGGGAATGATTAGATTACGAGAGGTGTAACCTAATTAGTGGATTAATCCAGGGATGTGGATTAACCCTGTGGTGACTGTAGGGAGGCAGGGTGTGGGGTGCGCCCTTGTGGTTTACATGTGTCCCTGATGAGAGGATCCTCCCCTCCTTCCTCCATGTCCCGAGCAGCTTTCCTCCACCATGCCTTCCATCACGGTGTTCTGCCGCTCTTGGACCCAGCGCTATGGAGTTGACTGACCATCGACTGGACCTCCGACCCATGAGCCCAAATAAACTTTCATTCCTCTAAATTGTCCGTGTCAGGTCTGTGGTCACAGCAACACAAAAGCTGACTCCCACAGCTGACCAGCACATATAGTAGAGACATAACATGAAACATTGGAGATGAGTTTCAAAATCTATACATTTGAAATTATTTAAAATTAAGAATTTTTTTTAAAGAGGAGAGAGAGAATTTTTTAATATCTATTTTTTAGTTTTTGGTGGACACAACATCTTTATTTTTATTTGTACGTGGTGCTAAGGATCGAACCCAGCGCCCCGCACATGGCAGGTGAGCGCTACCGCTTGAGCCACATCCCCAGCCCAAATTAAGAATTTTTTGAAGATTGATAATATGTTATCTTCAAATTAATATTTTCAAATTTTATGCCTACATTTTAAGGTGACAACTACCTTTACCTGGGCATTTTCTCCACTCCTTAAGAGGTCTTCCTGTGCACTGCGAGGAGGAAATGTACACCAGGAGATGTGAGACTGGGATGGGGGACAATGGGAAGCTCTTTCCCAGGGAGCTCCCTGGACCGCAGCTCCCTGTGAGAGTGTTAGGTGCTCTGAGACTTGAACCCTTCTGTGATGGATGATTTGTGGGGGTGCACACAAATCTCGGAGGTTTTTTAATTTTTAATTTTTTTTTAATTTTTTAATTTTTTAATTTTTTTTTTTCACTTCTTAGTTGCTTCTGCAAGAGACTATAGATGAGTCCTTGACTTGCCTGTTGAAACCTTGGAGCAATCTGCAGGAAAGTTCAAACTTTCCCTCTGAAGGTTTGCTTCTGGGACTGCTAGAAAGAACCCACAATAGACGGATTAACAGCACAAAAGGCGTATAAATTTGTTGACATGTATATGCACAGGAGCCACACAAATAGGAAGCGCAAAGAGGAGCCAGATTGTTGAAGCTTAAATGTTCTCTTGTAATTGGGACTTAGAGGCTGCTTTTGCTAAAAAACCCTGGCTCTGAGCATGCTGCAGAGATTGACAGGTGGCTGAAAGCAGGATGAAAAGCTTGGCATCTCTGCCTTCATTTCTTACCTGTCTCCTTTGCCACCTTAGACTTTGGGACAAATTTCTGCTCCACTCTGCACGTAGACTCCTTGATCATTTAGGGAGCATCAGTTTAAATCTGGAGGTACAAGTTTGACTAGCCCTAAGTTCACCTAACTCTCTCATCTCCCTCCAGCTGGATGCACACAGATAGGAGTAACAAAGGCATTTCTGAGGTTTGCGGGGACCTTCTCACCAACAGACTGTCAGCTGTCCACTTTGACATCAGCCTGTTGCAGACCTCTGAAACCATGCCTAGAAGTCCCCAGGCACCGCCCTAGAACTGAAGCCTAACCCATCTTGCCTTCTGACTAGCCTTCCACTGGTCTCCTTGGATTCCAGGAGCAACAGGTCTGGTGGATGAACCTCCTGGGACCAGATTAATAGCCACCCTTCCCCAGGCAAAGCAACTTTGTAGCTGCTGGTAATGGTCAAGCAGACCACAGGTGGAGCCCTGTGTACTTCTAGCCCTTGCTTTTGTTCCCTGCCCTATTTAAGCAGAAGTGAAGGCGGGCTGACATGTGCGTCTCCTTGTCCCCCAGCCGGCGGTACTGGATAAAACTCCTTTCCTGCTTTGCATCATCACATTTTTCCATTTGCTTTTTGGGAAGAGCAGCTAGACCTGGTTTATGGGGGTCCCCAAAGTCAGTTCCCTCCATCCCAGGACTCTGCCAACATTCTTCATAGGATAAAACTGGAGGTTGCTGCAGGTGATTTCAGAGGGTAACGAGTGGGTTTTAGGGAAATGGATGTGTGCCCAGGGAACAATGACCTGGGAGAGTTCTTGTGGGCTCTGGGTAAGGTGTTTGATTTTCAGCCTCTCTCTCTCTCTCTCTCTCTTTTGTGTGTGTGATTTGAGTTTAATCTTCCTTGGTTAAGGATGTTTCAGTAAGAAAATTTAAAGGAAATTGTGTTCCTCTTTGGTGGATCCAATTTTTAGGTCAAAAAAAGAACTTCAGAAAAAGCCATTTGCTGCTCCCCAGGGCTCTCCGTCTGAAGGCTAAAGCAGCATATTTTGGAGTCTCATTTTCTGAACCTCAACAAATCCAATGAAATTCTAAAATGTCAAAAAAACGTATCTGATCCCAAGGTTAAGATGCAGGAGTTCTACCATCTTTTTTTCAAATGTTTTTTGTCCTACACCAAATATGAGCCGGCTGTTGTCTTCTGGAGTTGCTGATGGGAGCATTGTTAACTGTGGTGAGGCCCAGGAGGTGGAGTAGCCACAGGAGCTCTGCTGCCAGGAAGCCCCTTCCTGCCCCTTCCTGCCCTGGACACTTGGGGAGCCTTGGATCCATTTTGTAAAGTGAAGGCCATGGTAAGACCCACGATTCTCCATGGGCCACATCCCCTGGTGCGAATCTGTGTTCTCAGCACTCCTCCAACCTTGATTTGTCCACTTCCTCCAAGGTGAGCCTTTCTAGAAACACGGAAAACCAGAGCTCCCGCTCATGCCCACCGTTTCCTGCACTCTCTGTCTTAGCAACACTCTCTCCCTGACACTGAAACACACAAGTCTTTGCTCACACTTTTGCGTCTGTTTCCGCACTAGAATGTGAGTGCTGGGAGGGGAGCAGCCCCTGTTTCTTACTGCCTGGAAGGCCTGGGGTGCAGCTGGCCCCGCTACGGACAGTGGCTGGGCACTCCCCTCCCTGTCCCCCCCAAGCCTGACTGTGAAGCATTTTGATGTAAGAAAGCATTTTGTCTGTTTTTGCTGAAACGAGAACCAGTGGACTGGACCAAGCAAAAAGGCCAGCCTGGGCGACGAGGGGAAGGGCCTGCCTCCTTGTCACGTGCTGAGGGGAAGGCTTTCCGTGACTTTGAAGGAGGCTCTTAGGGGAGAAAGCCTTCTCTGTCTTGGTGGCCAGCAAGGGTTGGGAGCAGCCTCAGACAACGCTCCTAAAATAAGAAATTAATATTTTAATTCTTGGAACTGTTCTTCCTTTGTGAGGTCTGTAGCTGTAAGGCATTTTAATTTGCATTTGAATGTGCTGCTTTTTAAATAAACACGATAAAATCAATTATCCTCTTTTAGAGTATGTTTGTAAATCACCGTTTATTAAACATACCCTTTAAAAGACAGAAATTAAAAATAAAAACAAACCAAATATTAAATATTTTATTAAATTGGAAGCTGAACACGGTTGCTCATTCTGACTTTGTTTGCTACAGTAGGACGGGGCACAGCAGCAAAGGCAGGAGGTGAGAGGTGGAGACTGTCGAGCAGAGCAGGCCCATGTGTCATGTGACCAGCACCTGTTACCTCTGACCCTGTGCAACCCACTCCCTCCTAGGAGGGAACACCATACTTCTGTGGGTGACAAGGATACCAACAGAGTCCTGAACGAAGACAGAAACATGAGCAGAGAGGGAGGTCCGAGCACTGATCGGTGGTCGTGGTTGTCGTGGTGCAGAGGAGAGGCCATCCCTCAGGAGGAGGGAGCAAGGCCAAGAAGCTGGGAAACCCGGGGGCCCCCACGGCGCCGACGTCCTGAAATCACAGAGGCTGACTTTGGGCTCAGTTTCTTCTTGGGTTGTACCTTGAGCTGTGAAGTTGGGTTGCTTACCTGCGGTCTGTCTTCTTTCTAAAACGTAGGCACTCTGCTAAAACCTGCCTCTCGGCACTGCTTGTGCCACATCTGCACGTTTTTGTATTTTGTGTTTTCATGTCAGCCGTCTTGGGTGTTCCTGGTCCTCCTTCTGATTTCCTGGCTGTCTAAGAACATGTGGTTTAGCTCCTTCGAATGTGTGCATTTCCCATTTCCTCTGGTGGCTGGTTTCAGCCTCCTCCTGCTGTGGTTGGGGAAGACACCTGAGATGATTTCAATGTTTTCAAAGCTGCTCAGACTTATTTAGTGGCCTGGCACGTGATCCGTCCTGGAGAATGCGTCTCGCGCCCTTGGGAAGAAGGGGTCACTGCTGTAGGATGGCATGCTCCGAGGACATCTCCGAGGACTGTTTGCAGTGCTGGGTTCCTTATTGATTCCTGTCCACATGCTCCTGCTGTGCTCAGAGTGGGTCTGGGGTCTCCTGCGGCACAGCGTTGCTTCTCTTCCTCCCCCAGTATCATCACCTGTGTACTCAGCAGCAAGGTGTCATCCTTGCTCGGGAATCGATCCTTCTGTCATTGTATCACGTTCTTCTTTGTCCTACGTGATGGGGAGTGCTTGAAGTACTTCACCCATGTTTTAGGTAAAATTCTGCCTTCCACTGAGATTAATCCAGAAATGGGATGAGTTAATTGTTGCTCTAGTTATGTCACTAATGAGCCATGCAACAGCGAGGAGGGAGAGAACCACTCCAACACGTAAGTTTGCTCATCTGTAAGTGAATGGCATTCACTTGATTCATTTTATAGGAATTTCCAGTTTTCAATGTTTCCAGCAGACTGAATGCAAACATGGCCTTGATTCTGGGCACGCTGCTAGACTTTTTGTAAACTGCTTGCAACGCTGCCTATTGTAGATATGCAATGAGTTTCTCTTGATCTGGGTGAATGTACTTGTTGGACAAGAATTTAGCAAATTCTAATTTATAGTGACATCAGAGACTATGGAGCCAGTTATTTGAATGACAACTTTATCACATTTATAAAAATGACACATGGTGGCTATAAAACATACTGGCAATTCAGAAAAGTATAAAGGAAGTAATCACCTATAGTCTTCAAAAATAATAATGCTTTTATTTAATAAATATTATTTCTCTACAAGGATACATAAATAAAAGAAAATGAGGAAGAGAGAAAACGACTAAGCACAGATTCAGACCATAAATTTTTAATTTAAAAAGTATTACACTTACTAATCCTTGATTTTATCAGAGAGGAAAAACTAAGGAAGAATTCAGATTCTGATAATTACTCCTTTAAAAACCTAGTTTCTATGAATTTATTCAAAGCCGGAGAAGATGAGAAAATCACACGGCTCTCCCGCGGCGCTCAGATATTTTGTCCTTACCTGTCCTGCTGCCACTTTGCCTTGGCTCAGACCTCTTTTATAACCTGCAGTTCTGTGCATAACTCCCCTACTCTGGCTTCCCTGGGGATTTCTGTGCAGCACACACGTTTCAAAAGTGGAGAGGAGTCTAACACCAGGGGAGATTTCTTGACTAATGGAAAACTAGTGCCAATGTAGACCTTCTGCTTCCTCCACAGTCCCCAGGCAGGGAGTCCTCAAGATGCAGTTCATTGGCTTCTTGGAGCCACATTCCTATGAATCAAGCATTTAAGTTAGCCATCTGTGTACCTTGCCTCTGTGGACACGTATGTATCCCTAAAGAGCACTAGTACACACATGCATGCACAAGCACGCACATGCATACGCACGCACATACACACACACACACACAACTTAAAACTAAATGGTGATTTTAGCAAAGTTTCATGATACAAAAATCACTTGCCTTTTAATAATATAACAATGACCAATATAAAAAGTAACTTTGTAAGAGAACAATCCCTTTTAATGTGATATCAAACAGAATTTAGGAATAAACTTAACCAAGACTTGAACAATAAAAGCTACAAAACCTTGTTAAAAGAAAATTTAAAAGATACAAATAAACAGTAAGATGTTTCATGCTTATAGATTAGAAGACTAAATACTATTACAAAACCCATAACACTCAAAACAATCTATGGATTTAATATAGTCCCTATTAATTTCCCAATATTTTTTCTCGTTCTAGAAAAAATTCACATGGAATTTCAAGGGACCTCAAATAGCCATGAAAATCTTGAAAAAGTAGAACAAAATCAAAGGCTTCACAATTCATTACTTCAAAACTTACTGCAAAGCAGAGGTAAACAAGATGGTGTAGTTTAAAGACAGATGCATCAACTAGTGGAATAGCCCAGAAATAAACCCCTGCATGTCCAGCCAGATAACCATCAGCAAGGATGTAAAGGCCACCCCTGGGAAGAGGACAGTCTCTTCAACAAATGGCATTGGGGAAAATGGGTATGTAAACACACAACAATGTAGCTTTGTATATGCCACATATAAAAATTAACTCAAAGTAGACTAAAGGCCTAAGCATAAGTCCTAAAACAATAAATGCCCTAGAAGAAAATGATAGGGTAACATTGGGCTTGGCAAAGTTTTCCTGGACGTGACACTGAATGCACTGGCAGGGAAATCACACAGACGAGAGGGACCATGTCATCTATGAATGTCTGCACATCACCGCGAGAGTGAACAGGCATGGGGGAGACGCATGTGCAAATTATAAATCCATAAGGGCTAATATCCAAGGCATATGAGGGGGCTTTTACAACTCAACAACCCCCAAACTGCAAATAACCTGAATAAAAAATAGGCCAAGAACTCGAACAGATATTTTTCCAAAGAAATATACACAATGGTCAATAAGCATATGAAAAAGATGTTCAACATCCCCATTCACAAGAACGATGTGAAACAAACCCACAACACCGTTGCACACACTTTAGAATGGACACCAGCAAAATCAAGGAAAGTAGTTAGCATTGGTGAGGGTACTGAGAAATCGGAACACCTGTGCCTTGTTGGTGGGAGTGTAGCATGAAGCCACCACTAAAGAAAACGGTATAGACGTTCCTCAAAAAGCTGAAAATAGAATTTTTATATAATCCAGGTAGAAGCCACCAAAATGCTTGTGGGCAGAAGAATGAATAAAGAAAATTTGGAATACATTTATAATGGAATATTGTGCAGACTTCAAAAAGAAAGAAATCCCCCGTCACTGGTTGCAACTTAGATTCCTTGTGAGGGGATTATGCTAAGAGGACTGAGCCAGCCACACAGAACGAGTACTGCATGGTCTACTCCCGCGAAGAATCTATCAGAGTCATATAAGTGGAAAGCAGGAAGGAGGCAGAGAAGGGCCGGCATGGCTGGAAACCAGGCTTCTTGGGCACAGAGTTTCAGATTTGCAAAATAGAAAAGACAGGGATTTGGTGCATGGCACTGAATACACTCAACACTCTCAGCCGTATGCTTAGAGCATCATGATGGTCAACTTAATGTCAAGTGGCTTTTACCACGATGAAAAAAATGGAGTTCTGTCAAGTGGCGTGTCTGGAGAGTCCCTCTCTTCTCCTGTTAATTTTCCTCTGGAATTTTTAAGGGGCTGTACCCAGTTAAATTCTCTAGGGCAAATATTTGTATGGACTCCTCTTTCCTTGTCACTCCTCCTAGGGGGTGGGGATGGGGACACAAGGCGAGGCTATCCTGAGCCCATGATATGCTTTGATTTTGGTTTGCTCCCCTTGTGTGTGGGCATCGCCTACCGGTTTTCCGTTGTACCTGTGGTCCCACCCCCTTTCTTGTCTACTCGTTCAATTTTTATTGGGTATTTATTTACTAGGTACTCATGGGAGAGAGATGATGTCATCAGGCATCATCCTGCCATGGTTACCGTGCCACGTGGGCGTTGTCACGTGCACAATGTTACATTATATTGCCAAGGTGCTCACTGCTGAAAGTTGTTACTTGTTCTTAAGCAACTTAGTGTACGCTGAGCACTTACTGAGACACCCTGAGGGCTGTGGTCTGAATGTTCCTATCCCCTCCTGAATTCCTGAGCTGAGATCGAATCTCCAGGGTGATGACACTGTAACTGAATGCTGGAATTTTTAAAGGGCTCTACCCAGTTAAGTTCTCAAGAGTGAATATTTGAATTGACTCCTCTTTCCTTGTTACTCTTCCTAGGGGGTGGGGATGGGGACACAAACTGGGGCTATCCTGAGCCCCATTATACTCACACAGCCAAAAAAACACAACCAAGAGCTAAAGGGCAGAGAAAGGTTATTACCTGCAGCAGGTAAGGGGAACGGTGGGTTATTTTCAAACCCAGCCCCTCTCCAAACAAAGGAAGCTCAGGGATTGTTTTGGGGAGCTCGTGCATAGCCCTAGAGGAACGCTCAGGTGTGGCGGGTTCACACACATGCTTCTGGGCACACTCAGTTCAGTATTATAAGGAGCCGAGTTCAGTCTGGGTCGCCTAGAAGTAGAGTTGGAGCGACTTGGTGACCGTGGTTGGCTCCTGTAAGTTTCTCCAAAAACTTTTAGCTGACACAAAAAGAAAGAACAACTTTAAAAGTGTTAACAGTCTTATAAAAGGGGCAGTGCTTTCTCCCTTGTGAGTGTGGGAGTGTGCCCTTAAAGGTGCCTGTCTCCCTTAGCTCCTAACCGTATTTAAAGTTGAGACATGTTTTTTAAAAAACCCCGAGACGGAGGGATCTCTGAATCTCTGATCCTCTTACTCTACCCAATGGTCTTCCTACTTTCATAAGACCCCCTTGTTTTCTTTATCACCCTCTAGTTTCCACATATGAGACAAAACATATGACACTTGGCTCCAAGCCTGGCTTATTATTTCACTCAGTATAGTGTTCTCCAGCTTCATCCATTTCCCTGCAAGTAACTTGATTTTGTTCTTCTTCATAGCTGAAGGTATGTGTATATGTACACCACATTTTCTTTATCCATTCCTCTGATTTGATAACTTGGCGATTGTGAATTGTGCTGCAATAAACAAGGGTTTACATGCATCTGTAAAGCATGCTGTCTTTAATTATTTTGGTTAAATACAGAGAAGTGGAATAGCTGGGTAATATGGTAGTTATGTTTTTAGTATTTTGAAGGACCTCTATACTGATTTCCATGGCAACTGTAGAAATGTACATTTCTACCAACAGTGTAAAGTGTTGCTTTCCCCCACCTACTTACGAGCGTTTATTGTTAATTGATCTCTTGGTGATTGTCATTGTGAGTGAGAAGGAATCTCAGAATGGTTTTGATATGCATTCTCCTAATAGCTAAAGGTCTTGAACATTATTTTATATAATTGTGGGCCATTTGTATTTCTTCTTTTAAGAAGTGTCTGTTTAGTTCATTTGCCCATTTATTGAATGGGTACTTGTTTCTTTGATGTTGATATTTTAGTTCTTTATATATTCTGGGTACTAATCCTCTGCTTCAAGAAAACTAGAAAAGATTTTCTCCCATTCTGGAGGTTCTCTCTTCACACTCTATTTTCTTTTGCTGTGCAGAGGCTTTTCAGTCTGATGTCATCCCATGTATCAATCCTTGGAATTATTTCCTTAGCTATAGACTAACTATTCAGAAAGTCTTTGTGCCTGTATGTTGGAGTGTTGACCCTATGGTTTCTTCTAGCAGTTGCAAAGTTTCTGGTTTTATACCCAGGACTTTGATCTATTTGGAGTTGACTTTTGTACAGGGCAAGAGATATGGATTTAGTTTGACTATCTACTTAAGGCTTCCCTGCAGTTTTCTAAAGAGGCTGTCTTCTCTGATGTATGTTTTGGGCCCTTTGGTCATGAATCAGATCATTGTATCTGGGTGGGTTTTTCTCTGTGTCTTCTATTCTGTACAATTGGTCTATGTGTCTGTTTTTATGCCAGTTTGATGCTGTTTTGATATCCTGGCTTTGTAGTACAATTTGAATTGGGTTTTATGAGACTTCTATATCTGATTAATTTAGCAAAATGGCAGGATATAAAATCAACACACAAAAGTCAGTAGGTTTTCTATACATCAAGAGTTAATGCATCAGAAATAAATCAATCCTATTCATAATAACCTCAAAGGAAAAGAAAATAGTTAGGAATAACTCTAACCAAGGAGGTGAAAGACCTTTACAAGGAAAATTACAGAACACTGTTCAAAGAAAGAGCAGAAGACACTTGAGTCCAGCTGACACCTGGGCTGCAGGCTCCCAGGACCGGGAGAGACCTGTGTCTGCTGTTTAAGCCTCCTCGTCTCTGGTTCTTTGTCACAGTGACACACACTGACGGGCCTCTGAGTCAGTCCACCCAGGAAGTAGTACAGAAGGGGTCAATCTGTGTAGGAGAACGGGCCTGCCTTCCCCCTCCAGGCAAGGCCTGGTCCAGCTCAGCAGGGGGCAGGGGTGGGGAGAGCGAGGACTCTGCTGTTCTGACCCCAAGCTGCCACGCAGGAAGAGCTGGCGTTCAACCCCGAGTGTCCACGGCTTGTCTCCTCCAAGACTGATTCCACCTGTGCAGAGACAGAGACCTTTGTCTGCACATAACAAAAAGGGTTCTTTCTAAAAGACACAATGAAACCTACAGAATCTCAACAGTGAACTTGAGGAGTTGATAATATCTAGTGCAGTCAGGGGGGGAGGAGACATTCTGCTTCCATTGCTGACACGAGTACCGACCGCTCAGTGGATCTGGAAAATAACTTGACAGAACCCACTAAAGAGAAAGACACCTGCATCTGGGCACAGAAGAGCACCCTGGGGGAGTTATCCTGCGGAAGTCGCACCATCAGGGGTAAGACTGTGTGGATAAGGATGTTACTGAAGACAGAGAAGCTGGCACATCAACCGTGAATACGTGAAAAACAAGCGCATCTTAGTGTGTCCACCTGCAGGACGGCAGGCAGCTACGAGGACTGTGTTGGTGGCATTGGTTGAACGTGAGTTGAAAGTCTGTATTTTGAGTGTGTGTGTGAGTGTCCGATGTGCCTGGGTTTGTGTGGCTGTGTGCCCTTTTTTGAGCATAGAAAACCGCACAGAAGGCTGTATTCTGGAGCTTTAGCGCTGATTCCCGGGCAGGCGTTGAGTAGCAGAGGGGCTGGAGAAGCAGTTCTCTTCCTTTGCGATTCCTGGGGTGACCTGTGGATTCATCTTGCTGCAACAAGTCGCATGTGTTTCTCTTGTAGTTTAAAAAGAATATCCACTAAATCATTAAAAAATAAAATTTTAATAATTTGTGGCCTAGGGCACAGATACAGCGGAACCCGGGCCTCGGGTTCTCTTCTGCCTACAGAACTTCCACGTCACAGTCCCAGCCCGTCGTCTGTGGGCTCACTCAACACACACCTAGTGGTATGACAGCATGACAGGCACTGTGTCCCCTGGGGAGGGACCCCATGTCTGCACTCTCACTTCAAAAACTGTCTGTCCTGGGGGACATGGAGCTGTGATCTGTGAATGTTCTACCATAGTGGCTCTGTCCTCAGCAAGTCCTCTGTCCCAGCTCTCACTGGAGGGGAGTGACAGAGGTAGCAGATGGGACTCTAGAAGGTGCTGAGGTGGGTGGTCACAAGGCGCTGACTGAGCTCGAGTACGGTGCCCCACAGGCCCTTCACAGCTTCCCTTTCTCGGTCGTTTGAAAAGGCACTTGCCTGTCCAGGGTCAGGCACGACGAAGCTGGGCCAAGCTCACACACGCAGAGCGGAATAATGAGGAAATATTCCCTCCTTTTCCATGTACAAGAGGTGCTCCCGGCAATCGCCATGTGCGAGTAGGGCCGCCTGTCCCCAGGTTTCCTGGAAAGGGCCGACTATTATCCACAGCAAAGATCTATCTCAAAAACTCATGCATTTCTAAGTACTCATTGGATCTATTGTGAAGGCTCTTCTAAAATACCAATGCTAGGCACAGTATGCACCAATGTTCCAGAGCAGACGTGGGAGTGGAGTGTGGGGACTGAGAGGAGAACCAGCCTGATGGCCCGACTCTCCTGCACCCACCATTCCACAAAGGCCTGCAGGTACCTGAGCAAAAATCCACCAAGACTTCAGTTACAGTTTGGATATGAGGTGTCCCCCCAAAACTCATGTGGAAGACCATGCAAGAGTGTTCAGAGGTGAGATGATTAGATTATGAGAGGTGTAACCTATCAGGTGGATTAATCCACTTGAAGGGACTCACTGAGTGGTAACTGTAGGCAGGTGGGGTGTGACTGGAGGAGGTAGGTCCCTGGGGGAGTGCCTTTAGAACTCTCTGTGCTTCCTGGATGCATGTTCTGAGCTGCCTTCCTCCACCGGTCCTTCCCATAATGCTGTACCCACCTTAGGCCCAGAGCAGTGGAGCAGGTTGACCTTGGCCTGGACTCTGAAACTGTGACCCAAACAAACGTTTCCTCTTCTACATTTTTCTTGTCAGGCCTTTTGGTCACAGTGACGAAAAGTTGACTCAAACAAATCCCACCTATCGTTGTCCCCTCCCCCCAATAAGTAAAAACCCAGGATCTGACTTCTGCTTAGCCACAGGAAGAATGGCCAGGAGGGGAAGTGTCCCAGGAATCGTTCAACTTACAATGTAGCTTGAGCAATGCTTAAAAAAAATCTTCCACACAGAAAGCCTGGCTTGAGGTCACGTGGCAAGGATGGGTCACCATGGAGTGACGGAGGGTTTCAAGACAAGTGCTGGCTGTGACCACCTTTCTCTGCTGTGGCTTTGGAGAGCCCAGGTCTCAGGAGGCACCCCAGCACACCTTTCCATGAGTCTCTGTCACGGAGCCTTGTGACTCAGGTATGGGTGCTCTTGGTAACACCAGGTGCCCTGTACCTGGTCATGGGGTTGAGAGGCTGGTCCCAATGCGCTAGTGATCCATGTTTGCTGGGGTAGGAGGAGTCCACTGCAGGGCCTGGATGGCTACTGAGTGATGTTGAGTAAATGGCTTTACCTCTCTGAGTCTCAGCTGCCTCATCTTGTAGATAAGCGTTTTACATAGTGACTTATGACACTGGATGAGTCCAGATGCATTTTAAGGTGGGCATCTGGTTCTGTTGACCCACCTCCAGAAAGTCATGTTTCCCACCAGGCCAAATATTGAAAGGAGTCAGAAAGACCCACCGGAGAGGCAAGACTCAGCACTAGCCCCCAGCGGCCTCTGTCCACTTGCAGCAGGACGGGGCCCAGTGCACAGGCACAGGCCGTTTCCCAGCGTTCTTGCAGTTGCCGAGCACCGGCCGCCGCTTGCTGGACGCTCGAGGAGGTCCGTGTGACGAGCTGGTTCTTTAAGATGGATTCTGTCACGTGTGTGTGAGGGGTGCGCTTCTCATTTCCAGTCCTGTCCTGGACTCTAACCTTCACGTCTTCCATCACTGGACATAGCCAGATCTCAGAGTTCACCCATTTGCTGGGCTCTCTGTGTCTCCATTTTCTTTTTGTCAAGATGTATTTGTAATTATCTGCTTCATGGTGTTATTGGAACCATCAAAATCATCCTATGAAGTGTCCCCGGCAGCATCTGGGAAGGTTGAGTGTGTGAGGAGTGGTAGCCTCTGGCTGCTTGCTTCTCACCAGCAAGGGGTCATGGAGGGGTCACATCCTCCTTGTGCAGGCTGAAGGGACCCCGGCTCGGGGTGCACCTTCCAGCCCAGGCTTCCCTCGAGGCTCAGTTCACCTGCCCCAGTGCAGGCTGCTAGGGGACGCACTGTTGGCGCCCCACAGGTGAGCACTTAGTTTATTTTCCATGGTTCATATCTGTGGGTTATGGAAGATGTTGTGGGTCCTGCCCGCATGGAATCGCAGCATTTTAAGAGACCAGGACTTTTACAGCATGTGCACAGACACCAGATCCTTGCAAAGACAGTAAGTAACCCAAGAGCTCAGCTCGCGTCAGGCAGCCTCAGGAGCTCTCGAGAGTGCCCGTCCCTCAGGCCCTGGAGGCCCTGGAAGCCAGGGAGATTTTCAGAGGAGCTGAGGCTGGAATTGGCTTTGAAATGTGGGCGGGACTTTCAAGGGTGCAGGAAAGAGATAATGTCCCCAGTGGTGACAGCAGCATAAGCAAGGGACAGGAGTGGGAACTCACTTGGTACGTGGAAGGGACAGGGCTGGTGGCAGCTCTGAGTCTGTGAGCAGCCTCCTCACCAAGAGTGGTAAGAGAAGGTGGGGAGGAATTAATCCTGTGGTCTGGTGGCCCCTTCTGCTGTCTTGGATTGAAATGGTCTTGAGCCAAGCAGATTGTTGATGATGGTGGGTGGAGAAAACACGGGGTGTGGGACTCAGGGGTCAGGTGTGGTCCTGAGCCCTCTGGCCAAGCAAACTTCACCGTCTGCTTGCTTTCCCCCCACCGAGTGGAGACACAGCCTGCACTTGACACGGCACCCAGTTATTCTGAGGACAGAATGAGATAACAGACTAATTTTACTTTTTTTGCAGAAAAACTAAAGTGCCCCAAGCTTAAGAAAATTTTATAATATTCTCTAGTCTTTGCTACGGAAATCGGATCTTTCCTCACAGTAAGAATAGCAATATTCAATCTCTGAGAGGTTTAGTCGAAATTGGAAACTGTACCGTGACATTGCTTTCTGGAAACTTCCCTGGAGAATTGGCTAAAGTAGCAGCGGTTACCCAGGGAGGCTGCTCAGTGGGGCCTGGACCCACGGGCACGGCGCATTTCCCCGGCAGCCACGGAGTGGAGTGGTGCTCTGCCACCCTGGCTCGCACCGGGAAGGCCTCATTTCTTTCCCCATTACGGTTTTACGGCAGATCAGCTGGAGTTTGTAAGCCAGAAAAATGCAAGGGTGACACCACAGCAAGGCCCCGTGAGCAGCCCCAGGGCTGGAGGGTCCTCAGGTGGAGAAGGAGCCACTGCTGAGGCGTGCAGTCACACGGTGACAGCCCAGGAGCACTTCTGACAGCGAATCTTACTGTCCTTTCTGACTGTCACAGGTGAGGGGAAGAATGGGTCCCCGAGCCAGTGGCCAATGAATAATAGGTTTGTCAAACAGGCGGAGTTACTCTATCCGTGGTTGTTTTGCCTTAGCTAGAAGGACACCTGAGAAGATGGTCATGTGCCTTTGTGCACGTGGACTTGATAAAATCCTGTGCCCACTCCTCTGACTCTTCAGAGCTGGTTTACCCCACACCACACTCCTCCTTCTGTGACAAAGGACGAGTGTGCTGGATTCCATCATTGCCCTCTTTCCCTATGGTAGGAAGCCACCTGCTAGCTTGGGGGAGGCTGTGAGAGCATCGGTGACGACGGTGGTCGCTGGGTGTCCCCCTACCCACCATTCCACAGTGACCCACGGCTCTGTCCACCCTGCTCCACAGGTGCCTCTGGGGCTCAGGAGTAAAGGCAAAGTGTGGGCGGGTGACGGCCAGGCAGATCTCTAGTCCTAACCTCAGAAGAAAATACTTTGTCCCTGCCTTAGTACTTTACCCATTAAAAAAAACAAAAACAAACAAAGAAACAAATAATGACTGTGTGTCAATGAGACAAAGATCAGTTGTGGATTTTTCCATGGATATCTTTTCTGGTGGCATTGGAAAGCTAGCCTGAGTTTCCATCAGGTTCTTGAGAGCTCACTGACACACAAAAACTCTACCTATGTCTGGTGTACACTTGATATCCATGTCCCCTGGAAACTGTACCATGACATTGCTTTCTGGAAACTTCCCTGGGGAATTGGCTAAAGTAGCAGCGGTTACCCAGGGAGGCTGCTCAGTGGGGTCAGGTGGGGCCTGGAAGGGTGACAGCAGTAGAGTTCCATCACACAGGCATCACCTCTGCAGAGTCACGCTGTGTGTGTGTGTGTGTGTGTGTGTGTGTGAGAGAGAGAGAGAGAGAGAGAGAGAGAGAGATATTTCATTTAAGGTCTATCTTTGTGGCAAATTTCAGGAACACAACGCAGTGTTGTCAAGTATTGTCACCAGGGTGTGCTTTGATCTCCTGAACACAGGCGTCTTGCATAATTGAAACCTAGGAGCTTTGTTTTAAAAGGAGAAGAAGAATATTGAGCGCCAGCAAAGCTCCTGCACAAGGAGCGGCAGACAGGAGGCTCAGCCTGCAGCAGCCACATCTGGCGGATCCGGATAGTGGGGTTTCTGTCCCTGGGGGCTCCCCTTTGATTGACCCTGTTCCTTCCCTGGACCTGAATACAGGCCCCACCTGACCCTGCCCTTGGTCACCTATGAGCTACTCAGGGATTGGGCCCCACTGGTCAGTGGTTTCTGCTGACCTCTGAACTCGGCCCTGGACTCCCTTTGGGCCTGTGGGAGGCCGAGTGGATGAACCACTTTTAGCCGCCTGCTCCAGTGCCGAGGAGCAGAGAGGCGCTCTGCGGCTCGGACTCATCATTTGCTGTCACAATGTTCCCTCCCTCCTTCCTTCCCTGATGGCAGTTACCTGTGAGAAGTGACTGCACAGTTAACCATGGGCTCAGGGTGGGGCCGACGGCCCCTGGCCGGGTGCTCCTCTGTGCATTTCCCCAGGTTCCTTCAGGGGGTGTCTGGTGAGTGGGTCAGACTGAAGGGACCTGGTGGCATTGCAGACTTCTGCCCTGACACCAAGGCCTCCAAAGGCACAGGCCATGTTCAGCGCCGTCACCCTGCTCCTCCTCAGAGGACGAAGCCACTCCCTGAGCACAGCTTCCAGGAGCAGGACAGTGGTCAGGAAGAGGCTCCAGGGGCAGGGGATGAGGCCCAGCCTGGAAGGGTCAGCTCCTACTGTGTGTCTCACCTGGGCCTTGAGTCGGCAGCCTGTGCAGGTCTTGGGGGTTCAGGCAAGTCCTCTGTGATCCATGGAAGGTTATAGAGCGCATCTTCAGCGTGCCTCCTGGGAGTTCAGAGAGTGGGCCATTCTGATGACCAGGATCCAGGAAGATGCCTCAGAAAAGGAGAGATTTCAGGTCAACTGTCGATTGAGAGGAACTGGAGAACCGGCTCGGTCAGAAGAGGAGATGGGAGCTGGACAGAGAGACGGGTCTGGAAATGGGACCCCGTGTGGGAGCAGAGGTCTCCTGCTTCCTGTCTCCGTTTTGCTTCTGCGTTTGTGTGGTTTGGTGGTAAAGCCCCGGCTTCAATCCCCAGTGCCAAAAACAAGAGAGGCCTTCACCAGCAGGAGTTAAGCCACACATTGCCTTCCTGCAGGCTCTCACGTTGGTGGTCCTCCCAGATGAAAGGGCACCTTCCACTGGGCATTCGTCCAGATGCATCATGGGCCACACCTTCCTGCTCCCCTCCTCAAGCCGAGCCAGAGCTGAGGCTGCCTGACGTCTGTAGGATGCTTCATTTCTTCCTGAACATTTTAGAATGTCTGTTTTTCTTTTCCTTCAGCAACTCAGATACTGCTGCATTTATATGAGGGTGGCATGTAACAGGTAGTTTATGCACATGGATGGACTAAATTGGCCCTGCTATGTGTGTGTGAGAATGAGGACTTCCACCCCAGGGCTTTTTCATATCATGTACAGTGTTTTAGGTCTTTGGCCTCCTGACATTAGTCAGAGGATGCATTATATCTCTCTTTGCTTTAGCAGGAATTGAATGTCTTCTCCATTTTTCCTGGGTCTATTTCCCAAACCCTATGCAAGTCCTAAATGAGATTAATATATATTAATGTAATTTATGATAGGCACTTAATGCGTATTTAATGTGAATCATGAATAAAGAATGTTTTGTCCACCTCAGAGATATTTTCATTTTAACTGATTCCTCTAATTGGGAACCAGCGCTCCTTTCCTTGTCTAGGAGGAGAGAGAAGGGGTCTTTCCTTGTGCGTAAAGCTGGTGGGGGCAGGTGGGGGTATCAGCCAGGGCTCTGGGGAAACAGAGAAGTAGGCTACACATGGATGTATGTAGGAGACTTCTCAGGGCTGAGAAGTCCCAGGACAGCCGGTGAGTGATTCCGTCTAAGTCTGAGGCCTGAGAGCAGGGATACGATGGGGGCCCTCTCCGGGAAGGAGGCATGGAGGGCATTGCTGTGCTGGCCCCAGAGTCCAAAGGCCCCTCATCCAGGAGCTTTCCGCAGACACGGAAGAAGTGGAGGAACCAGCTCAGGGAGGTCTGAGGCCTCCTCCCTCTCTCCACCTTCTCTCTGTTGGCTCCTCAGTGAACTGCAGAATGCCCACACCCAGGGTGACAGTGGCCCTTTAGTCTGCGGGTTCAGACGCTGATCTCTTCCAGAAACACCCAGACACACCCAGCTCTGCGGGCAGCCGGTAGCCCTGTAAGTGGACCAGCCACCCCAGCAGGGCGTGTGTCTGGCTTGACAATAGGGTTGGGTCGCTCCAGAGAGCACTTTAAGGTCTGCGGTGGGTCAGACTCAGAATGGAGCACCTCATCAGACACCTGGAGCACCTCATCAGACACCTGGAGCACCTCATAGACACTGGAGCCCCTCATCAGACACTTGGAGCCCCTCATAGACACTTGGAGCACCTCATCAGACACTTGGAGCCCCTCATCAGACACTTGGAGCCCCTCATCAGACACTTGGAGCCCCTCATAGACACTTGGAGCACCTCATCAGACACCTGGAGCCCCTCATAGACACTTGGAACACCTCATCAGACACCTGGAGCACCTCATCAGACACCTGGAGCCCCTCATAGACACTTAGAGCCCCTCATCAGACACCTGGAGCACCTCATCAGACACCTGGAGCACCTCATAGACACTTGGAGCCCCTCATCAGACACTTGGAGCCCCTCATCAGACACCTGGAGCACCTCATCAGACACCTGGAGCCCCTCATAGACACTTGGAACACCTCATCAGACACCTGGAGCACCTCATAGACACTTGGAGCCCCTCATCAGACACCTGGAGCACCTCATAGACACCTGGAGCACCTCATCAGACACCTGGAGCACCTCATAGACACTTGGAGCCCCTCATCAGACACCTGGAGCACCTCATCAGACACCTGGAGCACCTCATAGATACTTGGAGCCCCTCATCAGACACCTGGAGCACCTCATAGACACTTGGAGCCCCTCATCAGACACCTGTAGCACCTCATCAGACACCTGGAGCACCTCATAGACACCTGGAGCACCTCATAGACACCTGGAGCACCTCATCAGACACCTGGAGCACCTCATAGACACTTGGAGCCCCTCATCAGACACCTGTAGCACCTCATCAGACACCTGGAGCACCTCATAGACACTTGGAGCCCCTCATCAGACACCTGGAGCACCTCATCAGACACCTGGAGCACCTCATAGACACTTGGAGCCCCTCATCAGACACCTGGAGCACCTCATAGACACTTGGAGCCCCTCATCAGACACCTGGAGCACCTCATAGACACTTGGAGCCCCTCATCAGACACCTGGAGCCCCTCATCAGACACCTGGAGCACCTCATAGACACTTGGAGCCCCTCATCAGACACCTGGAGCACCTCATAGACACCTGGAGCACCTCATAGACACTTGGAGCCCCTCATCAGACACCTGGAGCACCTCATCAGACACCTGGAGCACAGCGGCAAGAGCCGTATGGCTGGCCTCTGGTCTCTGCAGGGGTCCTTGTCCTCACAGGGAAGAGCAGAGCTGGTCCAGAGGGACTCAGGAGACCCCGAGGGACTCAGAGGTGAGGACAGACGTGTGTGTGTGTGTGTGGGGGGGTCTTCAGGAAGAGGGGTTCACTTACTTTCCTTTTCAAGCCTGTGAGTCGGGAAGGCTTCACACGTCAATGCTCTGCCCACGTGAGCCTTTTGGACTCACACGGCAGGTGACGGCCCTCTCCATGAGGTAGCTGTGACAATCTGTCCTAATTGTTCATCTCTCAAACCCCAAAGAAGATTGCCTCACGCATGGTAGGTCAGGTTCACAGAACTGCACTAGAGGTGACCGAGGGACCATGGGGCACAGTTGCCAAGGGAGACACCTTTCCCAGAACACCGCCTCCTCTCGGATCTCCTCATTCCCAGGAATGTGGCTGGTGACGCCTGGGAAGTGGGTCGGCCTCACACCTCCAGCAGGCAAGAGGCGCGTCTTATTAATTAATTAACTTATTAGCCGTACTGGGGATTAAATCCGGGCCTTGCACATGTGCGTCACATGCTCTTCCTCTGAGCTGCGTCCCCAGGCCAAGAGCTGCTCTTAGCCAGCCTCATGCCCCTTGTCCCCCCATCTTCCCCAGCCCTCTCACACATGTGGATGCAGATGAGGTGGTGGCCTCTGTGTCCCCCGTAAGAGCGTCCCCCCAGTGCCCTCAGAGCTCCACTGGGTCCGGTCACTTACTGCCAGATGGGACTCAGGTGGAAGGAGCCAGGCACCTTGACTTCCCTGAAGTTCAGACCACAAGCCTCAGAAAAACCCGAATTCTGACAAACTGCTCCGTCCCATCCCCAGCCAAACCTCCCCGTGTGGGACCACTCTCAGCTCAATGGGGGCAAAAGTTAAAATGATAAAGTATAGTTTATACCCACACACAGAGTCAGCTAGAATACAGCTCAGCCTCCAACCCCGCCTGTGTGGGAGGCTGCCTGGCTCTGGAGCCCCTGCTCCACGGGAGCTACCTCCTGCTGAGGATTCCGAAGTGTGCCTGTCCTCTGGTGAAGCCACTCAGCAAGCAAGGGTCTCTGCCATCCCCGGCCCTCCCAGCTCTGTTAAGAACTCCTGCTATAGCTTCTGCAGAGCTGAGCTCAGACCCTGCTCTGGCCTGTCTCCTCTCGTGTCCCAGCCTTGTGGAAAGTCTCCCTGACCTGTTCGGCTTGGCCTGGCACTTGACATTGGTGAGGTCAAAATAAAAATAGAGGCTGGGCACAGTGACACAGTGACCCAGTGACACATTGTAATCCCAATAACTCATGAGGCTGAGGCAGGAGGATCACAAGTTCAAGGTCAGCCTCTGGAACTTAGCAAGACCCTGTCTCAAAATAAAACAAAACTTCAAAGGAGGGCATGTGGCTCAGGGGCAGAAGGCTTGCCTGGCATGTGTGAGGCTCCAACCCCAGGACCATGGGAATAAGAAAGGGAGGGAGGAAGGGAGAGAAAAGAAACATCCTCCTATTTCCCTGAGAGTCAAGGTGCCCCTGGCTGCTCCACACGCACCCTTCCAGGTGGCTTCTCCTTATGAGCCACTGTGTGTGGCAGCCTCTGAGTTGCTGCAAACCTTTCATGACATCTGTGCCATGTAGCTGTCCAAGCCAAGGTACCAGCTGTAAGGCTGAGAGACTGCTCAAGTGCAATTTCCAGGGAAGTGGGAACGAGGTATTGAGGATGCCAGGCACCAGCTAGGGCCAGGCAGAGCAGACGCCAGGCACCTCGGGCACAGACCGGGACCCAGGGTGTGCTGCGTCTGGGACCAGAACAGGGTCCAGTGGAAGGGGTAACATGCTCCAGGCCCAAGTGCGGTGGGGGATCAGGCCTCTAAGTCCTGCCAGGGGTCCACAGGAGGCTCCAACCCTGAACTAACAAAGCCTATGGCTTGGACGCTCGTCCACTAACTTGGCTGGACCTCAGGTCCGAGCCCATGGCCTCCAGCTGACTCATCCACAAGCCCTCTCTCATTCCTGGTCACCCACTCCAGCAAGTCATTCAGGCCTGGCTCCTCTGTCCACTCAGCTAAGATGTCCTGAAGCTTTCAGCAGGGCACATCTTGACCCGTCCCCTCCTGTCCACCACCACAGGGGCTAGCTCACACTCCTGCGACTGTTATGTAGCCTGACACAAGCACCTTTCCCTTTAACAAGTGTCTTCCCACTGTCCAGCTTAAAGATAATCCCGTGTCAAACAGAAGCCCAACGTGTCACCCACGTCTGCCCCCTCCAGCGTCTCCCCATAAAGCTTGGAGTAAGGTCCAGGTTTCTTTGTAGCCTGTCCCCTCTCCCCTCCTGGGCTCTGGCTCTGACTCATCCTAACTACGCTGGTCAAGGTGGGGTCCCCTGCAGCGTTGAGCATGCGTGGCTTGCCGGTCACTGGTGCTGTCAGGCTCCCAGCTCTGCTCAGACAGTCTCGTTCTGCCTGTCCCAGCTCCACTCTGCACCCCAGCTATGGGGTCGCGTTTTCCAGGAGTTTTGTGTTTCATTTTGGGAAGTGGCCCCTGCACTGGGTTCAAGAAACACACAAGACAGGTGTGGGCCATTTTGTCTTCCCCATGCTCACCACCGGGCTTCCCCAGGCCTTGGGAGATCACCCTAGCAGAGCTTCTGTCTGGGGCCACTGCCCCTCCTTCCTCTCCCACCCCACCTGCCCTTCTGTCATCTTCTGCACAAAGTGGAACAGCGTTTCCTGGACAGACAGGGTCCCTCCCTCTCTCCTCAGTAGAACTCGATGCTCTCTTTCAGGTAGTAGCAAGAAAGAAAATTATTGACTTTGCTCTTTGTACTAGGATAATGATAACTGATAGACACCCTGAGTTAATGACCTTAAAAAACTCAGAGGTTTTTATGGGGCTGGGGGTGTGGCTCAGGGGTAGGGCGCTTGCCTCGCATGCATGAGGCACTGGGTTCCATCCTCAGCACCACATAAAAATAAATAAACAAAATAAAGGTATTGTGTCCTTCTGCAACTAAAAAAGTTTTTAATTAAAAAAAACTGAGAAGTTTTTACATATTTATAGGAGGGCATAATTATTATAAAGAAGCACTCCTGGGAGGGAGAGAGAGAGAAAAAAGTGATATGTTGCAGTTGGATGCACAGAAGTCGCTCCACAACTTTGTGCCAACACAATATCTGTTGTCCTACAGCTTCCCAGGGTCGTCAGCTTGGGGCAGATCGTCTGTCTGAGAGCTTCAGACTCAAGCTGTCTCACAATGTGGCCATCACAACGCTGCTGCAGTCATCTGAAGGCTGGCTGGCTGCAAAGTCACGTCTAAGATGACGCTGTTGGTGGAAACCTGTTTCTTGTAGGCAGTTCTTTGCCCCCAGGTTGTCCCCACTGGGCTGCTTGGGGGTCCTGGTAACATGGTGTAACTCAAACAGGGGGTTTCCTCCTGTGGAGAGCTCATGAGCACAACAGAGATCAAAATGTGGAGAGAAATTTATTGAGTGAGTAAGGAGAGAACTGGGGCTATGTGCAAAGTAAGGATCTGCCCAAATGTGGGGGCATGGGGATTGGGGAACTTACACACATTCCTGTAGGAAAACGCATACAGAGGAGGTGCCCTTCCGGCCCGCTCAGGTCGGGTCATGGATCACATGTTCCAAGAGGAAAGGTGACAGACACGAAAGCTTCTGGGCACTCTTAGTTCAGTATTAGAATGAGCCAGGTGCACTCTGGGTTGCCTAAAAGAATGAGTCAGGGTGACCAGGTGACTTGGCTGGTTCCTTGCAAGTTTCTCCAAAGGGTTTTAGCCAAAACATAAAGGACAGTTCTGAAGGTGCTATAACAGGGTAGGAGTGTGCCCACAGGCACTGCCTTGCCTGGTGGCCTACAATGGCATCCAGTTGCCCTCGGAATGAGCGATCCAAGTGAGAGGGGTGAGGAAGCAGCCGCAGTGTCTTTTGTGACTTCATCTTGGAAGTCACAGACTGTCCTTGAACCATATTCAGTCACTGGAAGGGAATCACCAAGTCCAGCCCTCAGGAGGGGAATCAGACTCGACCTTAGACAGGAGAACTGTTGAAGAACTGGACATGTTTCAGAATGGCCAATAGCGAAATGATCTCACTCGGCCCCCTTCACACCAGACAAGGTCTGCAGGCAGAGGCGGCTCCCGGCTTCCTCCCGCGGGGCCTGTTCCTCCTGTACCTGCCGAACAGGGGTTCAGGTTCTCAGAGGGGCCACCTCACAGGGTCTGTGATTGTTCACCTTTTGGACTTTCAATTACTCCTTCAAAAGACCAAACTCTTCCATGCAGCACCATGTTGACTTGTGCGTGAATATAAAAATCAGCAGCAGCACCTTTTGATTCTGCTTGCTGTCTAACAGGAGTGCACAGTTGAGATTCTCCTCTACACCGTTGAACTCAGGTCACATTCGATCGTGAACAACTGTTACTCTGTGGCCACACTTAACGCTTCTTGGTACCGGACTAGGTTCAAAAACGATGATGTGCGAGTGGATCTTACAAGAGCTTGTTGAATGGAGAGATGGGCCTGGGCCCCACACCTGGGGTCTTTGACTTAGTTGGACTAGAGTAGATCCAGGGGTCTGAGTTTTAACAAGCTCCAGGTAATTCTGGCACAGGTGATTGACGATCACATTTTGAGACACACTAACTATAGTGTGTGCCATGGCACCCCCCCCCCAGGCCTCCTTTGCCAAGGCCACAAGCCCACATGGAGTTGTGAGTGTTGTCAATGTCACATGACTCTCTGTCAGCCAGAGAATTCCCTGGATGCACCCACCCAGTTCAGGAGCCCCGTCCCTCATACCTGGCAGCAGGAGGCCAAGGACCGACTTCATCAGAGGTGCAGAGGTTGACTGTGCCTCAGGAGAGCAGCCGGGCCTGCTGGTTTCCAGCTGAGGCCACACAGGACTGCCCACTTAGCTATCCCCCTGTCCTGTTGTGTTTCCCTGAACTCCCCTTTTCTGAGAAGATGCATCAGCGAATCACATGGAGAGAAATCCTTGTCTCCAGCTCTGCTTCTAAGGAGTCTATGGATGAACCCAACTCAGCCTCCACCTGGAGAAAGAATGTTTCCGTAAAAGACGAGGGTTCAGGTGGAGGCAGCACCTGGTGGGTGAGGGGGTGAGTCGGCAGGATGTCAGAAGCCACCATGTTTGTCACTGTAATGTGTTCCTCACCGGTTGCTCACGGTGCCCTTTAGACTTGTTTCCACATGAGCACCCAGGATACAAAAACACAAAACTCAGTGTGAAACACTTCAAATTGTCTGAACCCTTGCAATTACCAGGTAGTAGGTCTCTAATATTTGTAGACTAATTTTAAAATGGCAGCAAACATTTTTGCTTAATGCCACGAACCCATTGCATCATCTGCGCTTCCTGGGACCTGCCCTTCCTTGGGTAAGGCTTCGCCAAAAGCTGACCCGACTCCATGAGAGGGGCCGGTGGGCCGCATTTCAAACCATGGGGCTCCTTGCCGATTGCTATTTCCCGTACTTTCTTCAGAGCGCTTCAGGCATTCCGCAGTCGAGGTTATGGTTAAATAGATTTCTATTTTCCTTTCTTAATGGAGTTAACCTAGCCGGAATTCTCTGGGTCTATCAAAACGCTATCTCACCCGAAGCTCACCCTCTAATGGGATTTGAATAATGTACTGCTATATAACCTCCAAAAATTGATTGAATCTCAAATACTAAGAGGCAGAATTCAAGGATGTGCTTTTATCCCTTGGTCTCTTCTGAAAGGATTGGTAATATTCCATAGGATAAATGTCATTTCAATGAAAAGAAATGGAAGAAGAAAAAGAGTTCATTTTTGGAAAGCTTTATAAATGAATCATTTAAAAATAAAGAATTTAAAAACTGAAATTAAAAACCTCTAATATTAAACTACATTTAGGATTACCCAGTTTAATCGCCATTGATTCTGGGTTAAAAAAGCAATCTACCATAATGGGCCCAAACGAGGTGCATACATTCGCTGATTCTAAAAGCTATGCACAATTATTCTGGAGCATTCTTTAAATACAGAGAGTACACAAGAGAAAATAAAAAGTAAATACGACCTTCAGCTCTTTCTCCTGGAAATAAGCACTCTGAATATGCACTTTATTTTTTATAATCATTTATTTCCCATGTAGCATTAATAAACATCACTATAATTAAAAAGTAAATGGTTTTAAATTGATCTTTCATATATTACAACATAATCAAACTTTTAAAAGTGTCATTTTCTTTCTTCAGATATTTCCGTCTTTAAGATTTTTTTTTCCAGTTGAAAACTCATGTATCAGGTGACAGCTCAACATGGCCCAGCAGGGCGCCCCTCAGGAATTGGTCCCTCCACCAGAACCAACAAATGGCAGGAGGTTGCTCATCTTGGCCACCACCCTCTCCCTGTTTCCCAGAGGCGGCAGCTGTGGGTGCAGGCCTGCATTCCTGTGTGGCGCAGACACATGGACCTTGGTTTTTACAGCAGCAAAGAGCCAGTTGAACAGCTGCAATGTCCACCAACAGACCAGGAGCTGGACGCAATGGGCAACATCTCTATAAATCTTAAAAAGGAACAGGGACTGATACACACTAGAGTGTGTTACCCTCAGAAGCATTATCCCAAGCGAAAGAAGCCAAGCCCCAGGAGTTGCTCATTTTATGATTCCACTTCCATGAAATACGCTGGTAAATTGGCCAATCCACAGAGGCAGAAGTAGCTTATTCATTGCCAGGGGCTAAGAGACAGGGGATGGGGAGCAACTCCTTAGTGGAAGAGATTTTCCTTTGATGGTGTTTTGGACGGTACAGAGGGGAGAGTTGGACACGTTGCGATTGGGATGAACATCACTGCCTCTTTTGTCTTGGAATAGTTATGTGAATTTCCCTTCAAATATAAAAAGAAAAGCCCAGACCCTGGTGCAGGCAGCCATTCTGCCCTTTCTTTATGGCCGAGTGGGGTCCACTCTGCACACACTGTGGCCCTCATCCCTGTACCGATGCCTGGGTTCGACCCTGGTGATGGAGGACACATTGGTGGTTGCCAATGGTGACCCAAGACTAGGCTGGGGCAGAAACATCACTGCTAAGGAGTATTCAGGGGTATCTGTTGGTGAAGGTATGATTTTTGTAGTACCTTTAACTTGCTTTGGTGGTTACAAAACATATACACGTGGTATCAGAGAACTGAACACTTAGGGAAACGTGAGAGCACATGAAAACTGCTGATGCAGTGGTCTACTAGGGCCGATTTCTGATTGGTGGCTATATGGCCCACTGATGTCCTATGCCCAAGAGCTCCATTTCGGCTCAGGAACAGTTGCCCTCTGTGTGCGTCCTCTGAAATCCACACGCTTCTCTGCCCTATCTGTGAAGGCTTTGCTCCAGAACCCTAGGAACAGAAGCTGTGATTCTCCTTTGGGGTTTGCAGAAACCCCACACAATACACTTGCCCACCACAGAGGCCTCTGATCATGCACAGACTCCTGGTTCTGTGGCCTGAGTGGCAAGGAGGCTCACGCCATTCTAGACCTGCCCTGGTACCAGCTGGTGTGTGGGTCAGAGCAGCCTTTCTGAGAGTGGAATACGCAGCCTTCCAATCCCAGGTGTGGCACTACGTCTCAGTGGTGAGAGCCGTGAGAGGTATTCACGTCTCCTCCCTTCAGAGAGGACGTGGGGCGCACCAAACTCCTCCCAGCTCAGTGATAGGGTCAACTCTCAATCCTTATCTGTGAACCACTGGACTGCACCCGTGTTAACAAGGTCTCGGGGGTGTTTGAGCTTCTGTCCCATTTGACATGATGCATCAACGTGGGGACATAGGATGCCCCGTGGAATACCAGAGAGTCCAGGCCTCTTTGAGCAGAGTGTGAGCAGAGATCAGGAGACAGGCCTGCATGGGCATTGTTACCTTGGCCCAGTGATTGAGAATCATTTTGATTTTTCTTTTTCAGAACGTGCTTCCCACATCCCTGGTCACCACGACCTGAGGCCACGCTGGTCTGCTCTGGGGGAGATGTCACAACTGCACAGAAGCTGAGGTGGCAGCTCTAACACAGGTGAACTGGGGCCAGGTCCAGATTGGTGAAGCCAATGGAGGTCTGAGGGGACTCTGCCACGGGCTCCTCTGACCCCCCACCACCCCTAAGAGGCTGTTCAAGTTTACTCCACTGCAGGCAGGAGAGAGGCCGTCTCAGAGACTGCCACTGGGCCCTCTGCACTATGGTACCTCTCATCCCTGCGTCTCCTGATTACACGTTCAGTGCCATGGAAGGCCACCAGGAGGATCCATGTGACAGACAGCATCCCAGACTGCACTCAGAGCTCCAGTCATGGATGGGGTGGGGTGATGATGACAGTTACAGATCCAAGACCCTCTGTCCAACAGTCCTCAACATGAGAAGTCTTCTCTCTTCCCCGTGGTGGTGTGTTACCTATAAAAATGCCACAGCCCTCGGGGAGAGTATTGGGTGGCCTGGCGCTGCAGCCTGCTGTTAAGGTGCTGCACGCTCCTTCCCCCCGCCCGCCCCCCCCCCGGGTGCCAGCCCTCCTCTCTAGACAATGGGCTCTGGGTCTGGAAAGCGGTCAGGTCTGGAGATGGTACCTGGACCATGGTTTCTATTAGAGTGGCTTGCCTCAGACTTCTGGACACTTATCCTTGGTTGAGACATTGATAATTCCTAGCTGGACATCCATCAGTCTTGGCCCGGGGATGCTGTATTCTGTTGACACACCCCAGCCCTCAGGCATCAGAAAGGATGACCCACTCTGACATTGCTGTTCATTCATAATTGTCCTCACGTTGGTCCTGGTGTTTAAACATTTCATCTTGCTTTTATCATGTAGAGATTCTAGAATCCCCATCAATAACAGAGTCCAGTTCTGTAGAAGCATCTTCTCCCTCAGCTCTAACCACAGAGGATGACAACTTCTGCCAGAGTGTGTGCTCCACTCATTACTTACCATCTCAGTTGGCCCTTTATGGCCATATTCACCTTCTACAGTACCAGTCCAAGATGCTGAGGGCTCAGTGGTTCAACGATGCTGTCCCAGTTCCAGACTGAAGGCTTCTGAAAGCTCCCTGGAGAATCTCTGGCAGAGTCCACTTTGGAAGAGGCAATTGCAGCTGCAATCAAGAACTCATTCAAGAAGCGTTGAGCTTGTATCTGCTGCTGCTTCCTTGTTCTTCCAAATTTTATTCCATCCAAGCCACCATCCTATTGGACGGTGCTACCCTTGCTAAAGGAGGTCTCCATTTCAGTTGGCTATCCTACATGCCAGTCACTCCTGGACACACCAAGAAGCCTCTTAATCTTAAGAATGTCTTAATCCAATCAAGTTGACAATTCAAATTAACATTACAGCACTGAAACTTAGCACTGGCATTGCCATCCAAGCTTCCAAGAGCTGCTCATTATCCCGTTAGCGCTCACTCTTGGAATTGCTGCCAGGATGCTCAGTCTTTGGTCCTGGCCAAATGCTCCCATATGCACAGAATTTCATGGTCTAGCTCCATATTCTGGAGGCACTGACTCAGCCCTCTCAAGATCTTGTCCTATAATACTCTCCTGGCACTTTCTAGAACCTACCAATTAACCCCTACAGCTCTGCAGGGTATAGTCTCTTTCTCTGTGGGAAGACCAGAACTTGTCCAGCAATGCTTCGTTCTGCTTTATCTCTAGTTATTGGTCCAGTGACCAGGAGGGTAAGTATGTGTAAATCTGGGGTAGTGGCAGTGGGGACAAAGAACATATTTTGCAAGACAGACTCCACAACATCATCTTAAGCAAATGAAGAAACTGAAGATTTTCCTTTTACAGCCCAAAGGTCTGAAAGTCAAGATCTTCCATCGTACATATTTCCGGTTCAGTCTTGGTCGTGGCTTGACCCTGGCCCAGCTTTCCTGCTGGCTTGAGAACTCAGCCTTTTCTGAAGCTCCACTTGTCTATAGTTAAGTTCTGACCTGATGGCCAAGGGTTTTTCTCCATCTCTTTTACCTTTGGCCTCAGAACACAAGAGTCTCCTTAGACACTGAGAAAGAAGTCTTTTGGTCCTCACACTGGGCCTTTTGTTGACCATTTGTGACCTCATGCCTTTCTCTGTTTTTCTCCTTTGCATGTCATCTGATCCCTGACCTTTGCCATGGTCATTTCCCTCCCATGTCTCCAACCACAGAGGAATGGCATGTGGCCCAACCAGGGAATTTCTTCCTCTGGCTCCTCATCCCATTTCACCTCTGGGCAAAGGTGTTGAGGGCCACAGCCGAGCTGGCATAACGCATGGCATTTTTGCCAGAAGGGAGTGGTTGAGAGGTGACGCCAGTGAGCCATTGAGATGATGATGGTTAAGTTAAGCTGTGTATTCAGTTGTATATAGACCTTTGCTGTCCGGCAATAGGGCACCCTCCACTTTGCTACTTTGGAGTTCCCCTTGAGTTCTCGCGGGGTTCCAAGAGAGTGTGCGCAGAGCCCGGTGGAGGGTGAGAGTGTTCCCGGGGAGCGTGTGTGGAGTGCTGGTGAGAGTTCGGGAATAAAGATTTGCTGTTTGAACCTACAAGTGCTTCGTGGCAGCTCGGGTTTTTGTGCCCAGCCAGACTGCGGCACAAAGGCTTAGCAATTGTACTGCTGGCCAGAGACCCAGGCTTCCTGTGCTCTTCCTGTCACCAATGATGAGGTACTGATTATCAGCCCACTGGTGGACGATCCAGTGCTCAAATTTCACCTCAGAGTGTGTCTTCTCAGATGACTCCTGACATTAACTGTCTCATGGGTAACCTTAACCATGAAAGGACCACGAGATGGAGATTTTATGCAGGGAATTTGGTGGGTTTTACCCTGGAGATGAGCATCCATGGGGCAGCATTGCTGTGGGAATGGTATGAGCAGAAGGTGAACTAGGGTTCAGTCACCAGCAGCCTCACAGATTCCACGGGGGCTTTGGGGAGAGGATTGCTCTTCAGAGTTGTCGTGAACTAAGGATAGACCAGCAGCTGTCGTTGCATGTGGCCTGCCTCCAGGAAAAGGCATGACCTTAATTGAGGAGACTCTTCATGTGACAGCAATTTCCAGCCAAGCATCCTGCTGAGAGTGTCAGCAACCCTCATTTCCAAACCTGAATTCATCCATTATTCAGCCTCAAAGGGGAGGAGTGAGACCTGAGGGTTGTACCACAGAACCCAGGGCACAGTTTTAGGGGAGGAGACTCTCAAAGAGTCTTTATGGGCTCTAACCACACATATTTTTTAAAGTGGAAGGACTAAAGGTACAGAGATCCTGAGAGCAGATTAAATCCAAATTGGATGAGCACAGTAGGTGCTAACTTAAACACTATAAGCAAGATACTGAGCTGGTATGAAGAGTGGTTGTCCTTATCCTGAAATGGAAAGTGTCAGAGGAACTTCTCCAGTGGGAAGGAACTGACAGGAGATGGGAAGGAGGTCCACACAATGAAACAGAATGAGAGATGGGGAGTGTGCGGGAGAAACACAAAAATAGTAGAAACTTTTTTCTCATGTAAATATTCTATAAACAATCATTTAGGGTTTAACACAAAATAGTCCTTTATAATTTATGTAGCAGTCCTTTGCATGAAAATATGCGATGAGAGGGAGGAAATTGAGGTCTATAGCCATCCATAAGTTATTTCCATTAAATTCAAGTGGTCCCTTGCTCTTAGCTGACAAGAGACACACATTGTAAACTACAGAACAGATATCACTCTTCCTAATAGGTTTATGGTGACAATAAAACAGATTTATAAATAGGCTTAATCCAAGATTAAGGAAAAGGGTAAATGGACGATGAACAAATAGATGGTAGGTTAAATCCAGAGTTACTCACATGGCATGTCAGTGCTCTGGATCCTCCAACTCAAAGGCAGAAAGCTGGGACATTAGGTCAGTAAAAACAATACCAATTATATATCCTCTACAAGACGTGCGTTAGGTATAAAGATACAGATAGAAGTTAATAAAAGAATGAAAAAACACTGTGTAAGCACTCATCAGAGCAAAGCTGGAGTGGTCAGAGTTAATTATATGACACCAAGTCGACATCAGGACAAGGGATGCCAACGTGGGAAAGAAGGGCCCTCCGTGATGACCCAGGGGCAAAGTGACTCACAGACACGTGCTCACGATGGAGCTTCAGAGTACACTAGCAAAAACCCGGGGAACGGGCATCAGAGATGGAAAAGTCTGCAGTTGTAGGCAGAAAGTCTAGGATTGGTGACTCAGTGATTGATGGAACCAGGACACAGAAGATTGGCAAGTCCGTCATGACTGTCACAGCCATGCAACGTGAGCAGTGTGGTGTGGGTGGAGGTCCTCCTGGTGGCAGTGAAGCAGGCAGTAAACCAAGCACAGGAGACATTCACCAAAGAGCACCATTCTTTAGGGCATAGACACTGCCCCAGGATCCTTACATGAATGCAACCATACAAAATATACACCAGAATCACATGGAATTGAAATAGAACAAGAATAGGAATTGAAGATGACAGACAAAGAGCAAACTTCAAAATAGCAAAGTGTGCTAGTCAGCTTTCCATCCCTGTGATGAAAGACTAGAGGACTTTATTTACTTTGGCTCGTGGATTCAGGCCTGTGGTCACTTGGTCCATGGTTTCTGGGCCTGCTGAGGCTGAACATCGCAGCAGGTGGAGCAAAGCAGCTCAACCCATGGTGTCTGGAAGAGGACGAGGGGAAGGAGCCTGTTTTACTCAACTTTTACTGCTGTGACCAAAAGACCAAGAAGAGCAACTTTAAGGGAGAAAAGTTCATTTGTGGGCTCATGGTTTCAGAGGTCTCAGCCCATGGATGGTCGACTCCTTCCTTGGGGCTTGAGGGAGGCAGGACATCATGGAAGAAGAGTGTGGTGGAGGGAAGCACCTTGGAACACGGCGCCAGGAAGCAGAGACAAAGCCCCACTCAGCGAGGACAGAATCTATGCCCCACCGTGTCTGTCTGTAGTTGCCACCAGTTAATCCCACCAGGGGACTGGTTCACTGATTGGGTTAAGGCTCTCAAATCCCAGTCATTTCTCCTCTAAAACTTCTTGCATTGTCTCAGACTTGAGCTTTGGGGGACTCCTCATATCAGCAGAGCCTGGGAAGACACACCAACAATGACCAACAAGGACCTGCCTCCTGCACCTCTGTCCCACTCCCCATGTTCCCTTCCCCTCCCAATATCCCATGAGTCATGAAGTCATCGCTGGATCGAGCCGCTGCTGAGCTCAGAGCCCTGATGACCTGGTCACCTCCCAAAGGCCCAGCCCAACACTGCTGGACTGGGGACCAAGGATTCTGCCCTGGAGTTCTGGAGGACATTCAGGTCCAGACCATGACAGTAAATAGAGGAAGGGGAAAAGACCCCGAGTCCCAGTACCAACCTCTCCATTCTCCACCAGGCCATGCTTAGGGCTTTGTGAGGAGCAAAGACGACCAGGGGAGAGGGTGGGAGGAGGAGAAGAGCCGGGAACATGGCACCAGGAAGCAGGGAGAGCTCTGAAGGTAGCCTGGGCCTACAGCTGACCCAGAAGCATTCTCAGGAAACTTGATCTTCCCTAACTCTGAAAACACCAATGCATGTCTGGATTGCCCAGAAGAGACTCACAAGTCTGTGCAAACGCAGGGCTGTCTGCACAGTCACAACCTGGAGGGAGAAAAGAAAAGCAAGGAAAACAGGGCATTGGGCAACTTGGTGGTCAAGGGGAAAAGAACGAGGTGGAAATTTCAGGTCCCACAAAACAAAAGAGATACAGACTTTAAGTACTCACATAAAGAATGGGACTAAATATCAGGACTTAATTAAAAGAACTGGGCATTGTTCAGCTGGGAATCTTGTAAGCCACAATGAGCTGTCACCCCACATCTGTCAGAAAGGATGTCATCAAAAAGACCAAGAGCAAGTGCTGGCCAGGATGTGTTGGTGGACATATAAATCAGAATGTCATTATGGGGAGCAGAGTGGAGTGTCCTCCAAAAACCAACACCAGAGCCACCACTGACCCAGCAGTCCCTCCTCTGGGTGCAGATCCAAGGAAAGGAGACCCATGTGTCAGAGACCCCTGTCCGCCATGTCACTGTGACTCACAGTAGCCCAGACATGGAGGTAACCTAGGTGTCCAGCCGTGGATGGATGGAGAAGGGAACGTGGGACATGTCCACTGGAGGATTATTCAGTCTTCAGAGAGAAGGAAGTCCTGTCATTTGTGACAACAGGGACACACCTGGAGGTCACTACAGTATGTGGAACAAGCAGGCGCATAAAGGTGCTGCCTGACCTCACTCACAGGCGGAATCTAAAAAGGTCTATCTCACAGAAACTGAGGACAGTGGTGGTCAGCAGGCACAGGGTAGGAGGGTGTTGGGTGGATATTGGACAAGAGAGCTGAAGTCCCAGTTACATCAGAGGAACGAGTTCAAGCACCTAGTGTGCCACAGGGAGGCCTGCAGGAGTGACCATGTCATGTGTAGTTCAAAGTTGTAAAAGGAGGTTTTAAATGTCTGCAACTGGGAAAAGTGATAACCATGTGAGGTGATGGATATGTTAATTGGAAAATTATTATTTTCCAATTAAAAATAAGTTTTAAAAACTTAATGATCCCAAACCAGAAATAAACAAGAAGCATGAACAGCCCAGGAAAGAACAGGGGTCTGCAGAGTCAGGTAAGAAGTAAGAGGGAGCGAATTCCTCCAGCTTCAACCACAAGTCACAGCCTTCAACTAAAAAATAAAAAATCAATGAGAATCATGAAGAAAGGCAAGAAAATAAAATGATGAATAACTTGAAAGTGAGGTTGAAATTAAAGCATCAGAGGGGAAAACCAGCAGAAATGGAAGATAAACAAGGAATGGTGTCTATATTTTGGGGTTCCCTTGAAAGTAAACAAAATATTCATGTAAGGCTAATTTTTAAAATATAACTCAAGAAAACTTCCAGTAAACCAGAGTTACTGAAAGTCCTGTACTTTGAAAGGACCTATCAGGTACCTGCCTGTTAACTCAGGATGATCAGCTCTGAGAAGCTTCATATAGAAGTGTGAGATTTCAAAGATGAAGAGAAAATGCTAAAGGCCTCGAGCAAAAGATCAAATCATGAACAACAATAAAGAACAAGGCTCCATCTGATTCTTTTCCAAAAGGAGGACACAAAGGAAGATGAAAATGAAGCCGTGTCTTAAAGGAGGATCAGGACTATCACAAACAGTGTCCAACTTGCAAAAATGAAGGGACTTCTGCACCCTGAGCCTTTCCTGAAGAAGGCGTTAGAGAATGAGCTTCATGATCACAGTGACCAAGTCTGGGACAATTTGAAGAAGAGCATAAATGGTGACAGATAATGAGCCCCAGGACAACACCTGTGACTTCAGATAAGTGGGAGAAAGGGCAGGCTGTCCTGACACTGGATCTTAATGAACAGTGACAGAGGAATGTTGGAAATGAAAATCAGCATTTCAGGGCAAACACCACAGCTGAGACTGTTACTGTAAGAGTGATGGATTGATGCGAAAATTCATAGAAAAAATAAAATGAGAAACAAAGATTTGCACAGGTTTAAAGCATCTCCCTTCAGGACAGTTGTGTTAGTCGGCTTCTTGGGACTGTGAACAAAGTGCCTGCCGAGAACAAGGTGGAGGAGGAAAAGTTTATTTTGGTCCTGGGTTCAGAGGCTCAGTCCATGAAAGGTTCCGTGAGCAGCCCACCCCAGGGCTCTGGGCCCGAGGTGTGGCAGAACGTCACGGCAGAAGGGCCTGGCAGAGGACAGCAGCTCTGGACATGGCGGCCAGGCAGCAGAGAGGGCCAGGGAAAAAACAGAGACCCCAACGCAGCCCAGTGCCCTAGCGTCCTCCAGTTACACCCCAGTTAGTGACCCCCAAAGGTACACCCAAACTATTAGCCCAGGAAACTCATGAATCCACTGAGTGGGTGACGGCTCTCAGGACCTAATCACCTCACCTCCTGAATCCACACCGGAGCCTTGGGGGACCCATCACGTCCAGGCCACAATAACAGCACACATGTGAGGCTCAGTTCCTTGGAGGCAGAGCTAATTTACAGTGGCAGGAAGCTCCTGGGTTTCTGCCTCCTCACGGCTGGGAACACTGACTGTAAAGGGCACAAGGACTTTGGGTGGGGGACAAAGCCATCCCTGTCTTGGAAGTGGCGATGGTTGTGGGTGTACACATTTGTCAAAACTCACCGAGCCGTCCACTGGAAGCCAGTGCCCCTTCCTAGGAAGTCCACCGGTGGAACTGTCTTTGCAGCCATCCCACCCCCGAGGCAGCTCAAAGGGCAGCACTGCCCGCCACCGGTGTAATCTAGCTGCCCGGGAATAAAAAATCTTCAAAAGTCCTGCAAGTGGGTTGATGTCCCCTTTTTAGGTTCCCTCCAAACAAACAGGCAGCGAGACCACTTCTCCTGACTTGCTCGCACTAGGAGCACTTTTTAGAGATGGACACAGCAGGTGCAGCTCACCAGAGAAATCTCTGTGTTCAGGGCAAAGCCACAGCTCAGACCTGGGACGCTGGGCCAGGCCAATTCTAAGAGCAGAGGATGCCACACCCCCCAGGGCCCCAGCCTCGGGGAAACTGAGGCATATCCTTCTTGACCTGCAGGACAGGGAGCGGCTCCTGGAATTGAGAGGTAAGGCCTGGTTGGCTACAGTGATGGGGGGCCCTGGACTCCTTCACCAAGACTGGGCACTACCAGGTGCTGCAGGCACCGAGGCAGGTGTGGGGGCTGTGGGTGCAGCCAATGCCACCCCTCTCAGGGCGGGGACCGTGTGGGAGAAGAGAATCAAGTCCACGTTGCTGCTTAGGAAGGGACAGCCACTGTGTGGCCATCTGCCCTCCAGCCAGGCTCACCCTGGGAGCTCAGCCTTCGCAGCCGTTTGTCACCATCAGCCCGCTTCTGTGACTTTGCCGATGTCTTACCTCCCTCCCTTAACCCTCCACAGAGCACGGTCCTTAGATCATGACCAGGCACTTCCAAGTCTCAACTTGCATTTTCAGAAAGGTGCAAATTGGTTTCTCATAAAAGTAAGAAAAACTGCCGGCAGGCTTTCTTCAGAGCAACACAGTCTACGGAGATCTAGAACGTGCACCTGAGTGCAAAGAGGACCTGAAAATCACTTTCAAAGTCCCCAAAATGATCACAGCTTATATTTTTTATGAATTTCTTTCTAACAGGGGCTTACTGTACTTTCACTCTCTTATTTTATTTTTTTTTTTTATTTCTTACATACATGACAATAGTGGAGTGCATTACATTCATAATTATCCACTCACAGCACAATTTTTTCGTAACTCTGTATATAAACTACGTTCATGCCAAATTATGCTATCATACATGAGCTCTCTTATTATTATTTATTTTGCATTACAATTCTTAATACACCTTTAGGCCACAATTTATCAAATCTCTGTTTGTATATAAGGTATGTTGACACCAAATTCACATCTTCATACATGTATTTTGTATAATCCATGCTATTCCCCTTCTCCCTCCCTTTCCCTCCCATCCCTATTCCCTATCTAGAGGTAATCTTTCTCCCATGCTCTCCCTCCCTACCCCATTTTGAGTCACCCCCTTATATCAGAGAAGACATTCAGCATTTGTTATTTTGGGAATTGGCTAACTTCACTTAGCATAATTTGCTCTAATGCCCTCCATTTCCCTGCAGATGCCATAATCTTATTCTTTATTAGTGTATATATGCCACATTTTTTTTATCCACTCATCCACTGCAGGACATCTAGATTGGCTCCACAGTTTAGCTATTGTGAATTGTGCTGCTATAAATATTGATGTGGCTGTGTCCCTGTAGTATGCTGTTTTTAGGTCCTTTGGGTATAGTCCGAGAAGAGAAATAGTTGGGTCAAATGGGGTTCCATTCCCAGCTTTCCAAGGAATCTCCATACTGCTTTCCATATTGGCTGCACTGATTTGCTGTCCCACCAACTGTGTCTGAGTGTGCCTTTTCCCCACATCCTCACCAGCACTTGTTGTTGTTTGTCCTCATAATGGCTGCTATTCTTATTGGAGTCAGATGGTATCTTAGAGTAGTTTTAATTTGAATTTCTCTGATTGCTAGAGATGGTGAGCATTTTTTCGTGTATTTGTTGATTGTATATCCTCTTCTGAGAAGTTTCTGTTCAGATCCTTGGCCCATTTGTTGATTGGGTTATTTGTCTTTTTGTTGTTTAACTTTTTGAGTTCTTTATATACCCTAGAGATTAGAGCTCTATCTGATGTGTGAGGGGTAACAATTTGTTCCCAGGATGTAGGCTCCCTATTTACCTCACATATTATTTCTTTTGCTGAGAAAAAACTTTTTAGTTTGAATCCATACCATTTGTTGATTCTTGGTTTTAATTCTTATGCTATAGGTATCTTATTAAGGAAGTTGGGCCTAGCCCCACGTGATGGAGATTAGGGTCTACTTTTTCTTCTATTAGACGCAGAGTTTCTGGTTTAATTCCTAGGTCCTTGATCCATTTTGAGTTAAGTTTTGTGCATGGTGAGAGATAGGGATTCAATTTCATTTTGTTGCCTATGGATTTCCAGATTTCCCAGCATCATTTGTTGAAGATGCTATCCTTTCTCCAGTGCATACTTTTGGCACCTTTTCTAATATAAGGTAGTTGTAATTATGTGGGTTTGTCTCTGTGTCCTCTATTCTGTACCATTGGTCTACCAGCCTGTTTTGGTGCCAATACCATGCTGTTTTTGTTACTATTGCTCTGTAGTGTAGTTTAAGGTCTGGTATTGTGATGCTACTTGCTTCACTCTTCCTGCTTAGAATTGCTTTAGCTATTCTGGGTCTCTTATTTTTCTTATTTCTCTTATGTTGAGATGAATTTAATGATTGCTTTTTCTATTTCTATGAGGAATGCCATTGGGATTTTGATCAGTATTGCATTGAACCTGTATAGTGCTTTTGATATTATGGTCATTTGGTCATTTTGATAATATTAAATCTGCCTATCCAAGAGCAAGGCAGATCTTTCCATCTTCTAAGGTCTTCTTCTATTTCTCTCTTTACGGTTCTGTAGTTTTCGTTGTATATATCTCTCACCTCTCTTGTTAAGTTGATTCCAAAGTATTTTATTTTTTTTGAGGATATTGTGAATGGGGTAGTTTTCCTCATTTCCATTTCAGAGGATTTGTCACTGATATACAGGAATTCCTTTGATTTATGGGTGTTGATTTTATATCCTGCTACATTGCTGAATTCATTTACTAGTTCTAGAGTTTTTTGGTAGAGTTTTTTGGGACTTCTAGGTATATAGTGCTAGTTTAAGTTCTTCTTTTCCTATACATATCCCTTTAATTTCTTTCATCTGTCTAATTGCTCTGGCCAGTGTTTAAAGAACTATGTTAAACATAAGTGGTGAGAGAGGGCATCCCTGTCTTGTTCCAGATTTTAGAGGGAATGCTTGCAATTTTTCTCCATTTAGAATGATGCTGGCCTGAGGCTTAATTTAGACAGCTTTTACAATGTTGAGGTAAGTTCCTGTTTTACCTAGTCTTTCTAGTGCTTTGAACATAAAGGGGTGCTGTATTTTGTCAAATGCTTTTTCCTGCGTCTATCCAATTGATCATATGGTTCTTATCTTTAAGTCTATTGATGTGATGAATTATATTTATTGATTTCCATATGTTGAACCAAACTTGCATCCCTTTGATGAAGCCCACTTCATCATGGTACACGATCTTTTTGATATGTTTTTGTATCTGATTTGCCAGAAGTTTATTGAGGAATTTTGCATCTATATTTATTAGATATATTGTTCTGAAGTTTTCTTTCTTTGAGGTGTCTTTATCTGGTTTTGGAATCAGGGTGATATTGGCCTCATAGAATGAATTTGGAAGTGCTTCCTCTTTTTCTATTTCCTGAAATAGATTGTAGAGTATTGGTATTAGTTCTTCTTTAAAGGTTTGTAGAACTCAACTGTATATCCATCCGGTCCTGGGTTTTACTTGGTTGGTAGGCTTCAGATGGCTTCTTCTATTTTTCACTTGATATTGGTCTGTTTAAGTTGTGTATATCTTCCTGACTAAATCTGGGCAAATCATATAACTTAAGAAGTTTGTCTTAAGAGATGTGTGCCTTCAATGTCTTCTATTTTATTGGAGTATAAGATTTCAGAATAATTTCTAATTATCTCCTGTATTTCTGTAGTGTCTGTTGTGATGTTGTCTTTTTCATCCCGTATGTTAGTAATTTAGATTCTCTCTCTTCTTCTCTTCATTAGCGTGGCTAAGGGTCTGTCAATCTTATTTATTTTTTCAAAGAACCAACTTTTAGTTTTGTCAATTTTTTAATTGTTTCTTTTGTTTCAATTTCATTGATTTCAGCTCTGATTTTAATTATTTCTTGCCTTCTACTGCATTTGCTGCTGATGGCTTGTTCTTCTTTTTCTAGGACTTTGAGATGAAGTGTGAGATCATTTATTTGTTGGATTTTTCTTCTTTTAAAGAATGAACTCCATGCATTGAACTTTCCTCTTAGTACTGCCTTCATAGTGTCCCAGAGATTTCAATATGTTATATCTGTGTTCTCATTTACTTCTTAGAATTTTTAAATTTCCTCCTTAATTTCTTCTGTAACCCATTGTTCATTCAATAGCATATTGGTCATTCTCCATGTGATGTAGGAATTTTTCTTCCTTATTTATCATCGATCTCCAATTTCATTCCATTGTGATCTGATAAAATGCATGGTAGTATCTCTACTCCTTTGTATTTTCTAAGAGTTACTTTGTGGCATAATATATGGTCTATATTTGAGAAGGATCCATGTGCTGCTGAGGACATGTTATATATCAATTAATTAGACTTATATCAATTAAGTCTAAGTTATTAATTTTGTTATTGAGTTCTATAGTTTCTTTATTCAACTTTTGTTTGGAAGATCTATCCAGTGGTGATAGAGGTGTGTTAAAGTCACCCAGGATTATTGTGTTGAGGTCACAAACTTAAGAAGAGTTTGTTTGATGAACGTAGCTGCACCATTGTTTGGGGCATATATATTAATGATCGTTAAGTCTTGTTGGTGTATAGTTCCCTTGAGCAGTATGTAGTGTCCTTCTTTATCCCTTTTGATTAACTTTGGCTTGAAGTCTATTTTATTTGATATGAGTATGGCCACCCCTACTTGTTTCCACAGTCCATGTGAGTGGTATGATTTTTCCCAACATTTCACCTTCAGTCTGTATATGTCTTTTCCAATCAGATGAGTCTCCTGTAGGCAGCATATTTTTGGATCTATTTTTAAATCCAGTCTACTAGCCTATGTCTTTTGATTGGTGAGTTTAAGCCAATAAAATTTAGGGTTACTATTGAGATATGGTTTGTATTCCCAGCCATATTTATTTATTTTTGTTATTTAACTTGATTTGCTTTTCCTCTTTGATTAGTTTTCCCTTTACTGTACTAACTCCCACTGTTGGTTTTCATTGTTATTTTTCATTTTCTCTTCATGTAATATTTTACCAAGGATGTTTTGAAGTGCCTGTTTTCTAGCTGCAAATTCTTTTAACTTTTGTTTATCATGGAAGGTTTTATTTCATCTTCAAACCTGAAGCTTAATCTTGCTGGATACAAGATTCTTGGTTGGAACACCTTATCTTTCAGCATTTGAAATATGTTGTTCCAGGATCTTCTAGCTTTCAGAGTCTGTGTTGAAAGATCAGCCGTTAACTTAATTGGTTTACCTCTAAATGTAATCTGTTTCCTTTCTCTTCTGGCTTTTAAAATTCTCTCCTTGTTCTGTATGTTGGACATTTTCATTATAATGTGTCTTGGTGTGGATCTCTTGTGATTTTGTACATTCGGTGTCCTGTAGGCTTCTAGGATTTGGTTTCCATTTCATTCTTCATGTCTGGAAAGTTTTCTAATATTATTTCATTGAACAGATTGCTCATTCCTTTGGTTTGGACCTCTATCTACCTTCCTCTATCCCAATAACTCTTAAATTTGGTCTCTTTACGCTATCCCACATTTCTTGGATGTTCTACTTGTGGTCTCTTATCAGTCTCGCTGTACTGTCTACACACTTTTTGAGATGATATACTTTGTCTTCAGTGTCTGATGTTCTGTCTTCTAAGTGATGCTCTCATTTGAGTTTTTAATTTGGTTTATTATTTCCTTCATTTCCAGGATTTCTGTTTGTTTGGGGGGGGGGGGGTTATAACGTCTATCTACCTGTAGAGTTGATCTTTTGCTTCTTGGATTTATTTATATAATTCACTGTCAAAATGATTTTTCATTGTCTGCATTTTCTGTCTAATGTCTTCCTTGAGACTCCAGATCATCTGACCATGTATATCCTGAAATCTTTACCTGGCATTCTTTCTGCTGTAGCTGTTACCTCTTCTAATGTTGTATTACCTTGTGTTGTTTGTGGTCCTTTCTTTCCTTGTCTTTTCATGTTGCTCAGTTTCTTTCCAGCTCTGTGACACTGTTGTGTTATTGTTTTTCCCCAATAGATCTGTATTTCTCTTGTGTAGTTCTGAGATCTGAGCTACTTTGGAGGAGGACTCTCATGAAGGGGGTTATTAGCAGGAGAGTAGACAGGAGGTATTTTAGGGTACTTAAGTGGGAGGACAATAAGAAGCATAGAAAACAAACACCTATTTGCATTTAGTAAATCACACAAAGTAGAAATAGTAACACTTGAGAGGTTGAGAGAGGGACAGAAGGAGGAAGAAAAGTAAAATGAAAAGAAGAAGAAAAAAGGGGAAAAAGACATAGAGAGAAAGGAATGAAAAAAGAAAGAAAAGCGAGCAGAAAAAGATAAAAGAAAAAAGGAAAGAAGGGAAAAAATGCACTCTCAGAATTCTGTTTTCTTCTCCCCCAGTAGGTGGCTCTGTGCATTCCAGGTTGGGCCTCTGCCCTCAGGGTGGGGGAAGCAATCCGTGTGGGGTGGCTCTCCCCCACCCCCTGCCAGGTGCCTCTGCAATCCTGGTCTCTTTGGGTTGCTCCCAGTCTCTATCCCCTCCCCTCTCCTGCCCTCCAGGCCCTAATTGATGAATCCCTTGTCCTCAGTCCTGGGTTCACTCTGGGCATGTGGCTCCCTGGCCGCCCTGCACTCCTGATCAACCGAGGGCTACCTCTGTGCTGGGTGGTCACCACGTCGTCACAGCTGGGGGAGGGTGCGTTGGAAACGGGAACCTGTTCTGTCGTATTCCCTCTGATAGCCACGCTCACTGAGAGCTGGCGGGAATGGTTTGGGGTTATCACAGCTGGGAGAGGGGCTGGGAACCACACACCTGTTGGGTGGCCCATGGCACTGTCGGCTGCACCCGCCAAAAGTTGATGAGGTAGATTTTCCAGGACGGTGACCTCCTGTTTCCACGGCTGGGTGTCCAGTGAGGTGGAGGCAGCTGGGCTGTTCCTAGCTCTGTCCAGAATTCGGTCCTCGGGCTGGTGTCCTGCGGTGACGGGTGGCGGACTGGAGCGCTCCAGCCCTGGGGCATCAGGAAGCTGCCAGAACCCGCGGCGCCCGTCCGCCTGGCTGCGTGGTCCCGGTGCGCACTGCTGGTCGGCCAAGAGCGACTGCGGTGGAGCCCCTGGGGGAAACGCTCACTCAGAGTCACGCCAGTGACGGGTTCTCCTCGGCCCCACCGCCTTGGAACTCTCTTCTTTTGAGAAAAGAGTTCAAGGTGGGCCACAGCGACCACTTCAAAACAGGGCAGACCTTGCCACTCTCGATGTCCTCGCGTCTTCTGTGCTGGACCACGGACCCAAGCCCAGGAAGCCCTCAGGAACCATGGTCCAAACCACAGGAGATGCAAATCACGGTCGGTACCCACTCAGAGCTGCGTCTCCTTCCCCAGAGCCCTGTTCCCACTCTGGCTGGTGGAGACATGGCCCAGAGGTGGGCTCATTTGGAAAGAGAGGGGTGTGTTGGTCCAGTTGGGTCACTGGACCAGGGACTCCTGCTAATTGATGCCACAGAGTATTTAATTGTTCAAACTGTTCCCAATTCCATGGTCTGAAAATAAGAGCTAACATTTATTAAGAGTTTATGATATCGTTGTTATTGCTCAAAATTATATTAGCTCCTTATAATATATATTAATTCCTTAGAGTCACTTTGCAGAATGGTGGCCCCTGTTCTGTTCAATTTGTAAGGGGGAGACTGAGGTTGAGAGAGGTTCCAACATGACAGACCCATATCTGAAACCGGGCTGTCTGGTCCAGGGCCTGAGCTGTTTGTCCTCTGCACAGATGCATGGTCACCATGCTGGACTGTGGTGATGACATTAGAGACACCAAAGCCAGAAAGTCCATGCTCTTCTGTCAAATGTGTCTGGAATTCCATTGTCCACTCTCTGCCTTAGATGCAGATGAGACTGTGAGAGCCACAAACCCTGGAAGGCAAATGCATAATAAGGCCAGCTGTACGTGATAGGGAGTCTGGGACTTAGGACCCTGCAGAACCTCGAGACCCACTGCTTTCCTTACCAAGCACTAGTGACCATTCGAGCTTCCTAAATACAACCTGCAGTAATTCCTAGTCACTAACTTCAGAAAGGACACCTAGTTCTGTTGAGCCCTCTCCTGGTCCTTCTTTTGCATGAGACTGCATGTCCCTCATGGTCTGCATGGCGGACCAAGTGGTCTTGCTAAAATGATTCACTTTCTTCTTCATTCAGCTCCTGACAACTCTAGCCCTGAGATTCTAAGTGGTGTCAGAGAACAGACAGGTGGACATAGATATCGTGGCTTTGGACCACACCCTCTAAGCCAGGAGACACACAGGGTATATCGACTACCAAGCAAATACTTCTACCAACCTCAGGGCTCAGTGGCTAGTCTTGCTGTGGCAGAATCTCATGGTCTAACTTAGGGTAACATTTCATTCTAAGCACTCATGGTGTAGCAGCTACAGATTTCTAGATTCTAATTCTAGATCAGGACTCTTGCACCATCAGCAACCCAATAGCAGGTCAGCATTGATTTGAATGTCCTATAGAATATGCAGAAGGCAGCTCAGGGATGTTCCCAGAAGGTTAAGGAAATGGTGTTAGTAGTAACGACCACATGTGCTGTATCATCTTCTGACTTACTCAGTATGTGCTTGGTCGTGCAGTTAGGGCTGGATGCACCAGCTCTGGGAGAGAGTAACTTGTTCAGGGTTACCAAGCTATTGAAGCTTCATGGCTTGCTGAGGGCCATTACCAAGTAGGAAATTTCCTTGCCAGCGTACCCCATGTTAATTTCGCTGTTGACATTGCATGTTAGGTGACCCTGCCCAAGGACGAGGGTGGATCCAGGATTAGGGTGTATCCTGCAGTTTGAGGAAGTATCCCAATCCTTGGGTTTAGGGCGTTCCCGGTTTAAGACAAGTTTAAGGCGTTCCCAGTTTAAGACCTTGGATTTTAGGGAAGTTCGATGTTGAGGATTATTGCTGCTGGAATTAGGGCGTTCCTGCTGCCTAAGCTCCTGTTGAACTCTCGTGAGATTCAGAGAGCATTTTGGGAAATAAGCCTCGTGGAGTAGGTGAATTGGGTGCCAGAGAACTGGGATTGCGAGAGAACGTGTGTGGAGGCCGGTGTGAGTTCGGGAATAAAGAATTGCTGTTTGAATCTACAAAGCTGTGTGGTGGCTCGTGATTCTGTGCCCAGCCAAGACTGCGGCAATGGCTGAATTTGACTCTAGGTGTGCTCTTACTCCCGATGGTATTACCAGAAGGGTGCTTGCAGCACAGGCCTGGAGAGACCACCACTCACCCTCCCTGCATGTTTACTCTGCTCACCTCACCCGGGGATTGGAACTTGATATCTGCCCATTGGGTGATGAATGGACATGCACGTCCATGACAATTGGAACGATGAGTGTCACTCTACACCATTTCTTGCTTTTCCTTTAGATCTGTCCCTTTATCCTGAGCCTCAGGGGTCTGCCTATTCTTTAAAAGAATATGTTGTTGCTCAAAGAGGAAAGATTGGCATCCCAATGTCACCCATACCTATTGGTGGTGACTGAGCATGTGTGCCAGAAACTGGATCCCTAAATCCAAGCAGAGGGCAACACGCGCTCCACCAACATGAGTCACAGCTTCGAGAAACCCTCTCCTCCACGGCTGTGCCACCCAGGGTTTGGGATTGCTCTTAGGAAAGTGTGTGAACAGCAGTACAGTGTGAGGGAAAGCCAGCCAAGTAGGACTGATGTGCTCCGCAGGCCAGAAGCTGTGCGACTGGGCCCTGGTTGGCAATGGCCTTGGGAACCCTTGACTGTCCCTCTGGGCCTCTCTTTCCTGTTTCTCTCTCACATAGGGATGTGTTTTGCAGATGAGCCTGTGACTCTGTTGGTTCTTAGACAAGATGTTATTCCTCAACCTGGGGACATTCCATTTCATACAGAGCTTGTGCGGAACAGTTATTTTTATGCAGAATCTAATATAGTGTTTTCTCCAATCTGTCATTTAGCAGCAATCAACCATTTTTGTCATTGTCATCCAGCTCCAACTTGGCTCCTAATAATGATGTACTCATTCCATATGTGTCGACAGACTGAGAAAATCAGCAGTTATCAAGGAGGCACTGGTGTGATAAGGAATCATTAATTAATTACGTCCATGCTCTGCTGATGTACTGAGACAAAAGTTTCTCACTGAAAATAAAAAGGATAAATGGCACTCTTAATTTAATAATGTAAGAGTCGATGAAAACACAAGACAGAGACACATGTTGATTAGTATGTCAACTTGCTAATTTTAAACAGAGACCACATTTAACTCCAGTGAACCATAAATGGTGTATTCTGGGAGACTCTCGGGAAGCAGTAAATCACCCCATATTTTGTAGATTTTTCTTCTCCTAGAAGTCCTGTGTGCTCAATATTCCAGAATAGGATGCCTTTGACTATGCCCTACTCTTCATACTGAATAGTTCCGCAGTTCTTACCTGCAGCCAACACTGGAAAGATGTCCTCTGCTTCCAGCGGCCATGGTGCCCAGGCAATGCAGAATGACCATCAACTAACCATCAAGAGCAGAATGAAACGTTGACTCCATCACTTACCAGGGACAGTACTTCATCATCATTCTCTTGAGTTAATGTATTTGTCTAGGTGTTGTTCCTAAGAAACTTTTGTAAATGGGCAAACTATACCATTACTGCCAGGTGTCTTAAAGAAATGAGTTGTAACATTAAAAAAATAATTCATTATTTCCCAGAGTTATAAGAACAATCTATAAATCATTTTGTAAATATGGGAAATAATAATAATGTGAAAATAACATTTATTTAGAATATTACAATTCTAGCAACAGACACAACAATTGGAACCACCCTAAAGTAAACTGCTCATCTTCTCTAGGCAGGCTGTGCACATGCACACGTGAACACGTGACTTACATAGAGACTTACCATTCTGTTTTATGATGTACTTTGTAACTTAATAAATCATACAACTACTTTTCCACATCATTTGATAATTTTAAACATTTTAAACAATACATAGGATTTAACCTTTGGAGCTATTCGAGCTTATTTAATCAACAATATATTATTAAATATTTAGGTAGTTTTAATTTTAGATTGTTTTAAATAATATAATTAAAAGCAATTACCAAGAAGCACTATGGTACATTTCTTTATGTAAACACAATTATTTCTTTAGATGAAGTTCTCACAAGTGGAATTGCTGGGTTAAAGAGAAAGTATATTCTTAAGCCTTTTAACACATTTGGCAAAATTGCTTTCCAGAAAGACTGTACAGGTTCACACTCAAACTAGCAGTTCCATTTCCTCAAGCCCTCTCCAAAGCTGCTCACCTCATTCACTCTGCTTTTTCTGACAAATTATAAAACATTTTTAACTTAATGCCAGTGCAGTTTCTCTTTTCTTTATTTGTGGTAAAGTTAATTTTATTTCTACTGCATGCTTCCTTTGGTTTCAGGTTTTGGGTTTTTTTTTTTTTTGAGTCTTTCTAAAAGATACATGTGTATTATTACCTCCTCCTGCACAACAAACCCTCACGAACCTAGTGTCTTAAACAACACAAATTATGCCCTCACAGTTCCCGAGGGTCAGGACTGGCCAGCTGGGTGCCTTTCCTCATCAGCGTCTCTGGCCAGGCATTGGCTGGGCTGGACTCCTCGGTAGCTCCTCTGGGGCAGGATCGCCTCTCAACACTTCCTCGGTGTTCCACAGGAGTTGGTTCCTTTGGGGCTATTGGGCCGAGGGTATCTCTTCTAGGAGCCGTTACCTGTGGCCCTGTGTCACAGGTTCTGTGTCACGTGGACCATACCAAAATGGCAACCGGCTTCACCCAACCAGAAAGGGAGAGAATCACCAAGTACGATTGTGCTGAACATTTTGTAATCTGGTCATGAACGTAGCCATCAATTGGCTGTCAAGAGCAGCTAACTGTCCCCTCAAAGCAGAGTCACCCTATTGGTTGAGTGGAAGTTATATGGGAGAAGCCCAATGCCATAGAGACCAGAGGCGGAGATCCCCAGAGCCATTGGGGAGGCCCCTACAGTGCCCTGCTCTGCTTTCTTGGAGGACTATATGACAACAGGGTCCACCTTTCTCACGGTTTGACTGTGAGGTGTCCCTGTAAGCTCCTGTTAACGCCAGAACGTTCAGCGGTGAAGTGATTGGATTGTGGGGGTAGCCTGGTCAGACCACCGAGTTTGAATGGACTGACCGACTGACCGACTGACCGGTGGTAGTTGCAGGCAGGTGGGCCAGGCTGGAGGAGGTGGGTCACCGAGGCTGCCCCAGAAGCGTTGTTCTTTCTGGGGTCCCTCCCTCCTCTGTCTCTCTGTCCCCCTCTCTCTCGCTCCTGGCTGTCATGACGGGAGCCACCTCCCTCTACCACGCGCTGTGCCCTAACGTGCCCTCACCGTGGCCCAGAGCAACGGAGCCGCGGACCAGGACTGAACCTCTGAACCTGTTGAGCCAAAACCCACCTTTCCTCCTCTAAGTTCTTTAGGTCTTTGGGTCTCGGCAACAGAAAAGTTGACTAAAACAACTTTAAACTTATGATTTGTAATTCTGTCTCAGTTTCCTTGTCTGCAAAGCAGGAATACAATGTGCACTAGCTGAGGGGTGGCTGTGGAGAGGAAGGGGCGCCACAGCAGTGTGGCAGGGGGGTCTCGCCCCTCGGCACTGTGACCTGCGCTGTCTTCTGTGTGCGCCAAATCCTGACTGACGCCGGTGCCTCCTGGATCGCTGTCTCCTTCCATGTCTCCTTCCCTGAGTTGTCATCCCTGTGTGTCCCTGGGAAGGGTGGGAGGAGGAATTGCACCTGGCATTTCCAATAGCGTCCTTCTAATCCTACTGTCCTCTGGGTCTATTTAGATTGTAGCTAATGACTCCAAAGCCTCAGAAGGGTGACTTCCAAGTCTTCCATTGGCCCCCAAGTCCAGGCTTTAGTGGGAATCATATCGCTACCCAAACATGAGAAGAGATCTTTCCTTTAAAGCCATCCCCCATCAGTGTTTTTCATATGTCTCTCTCTATATATCCCTCTCTCTATATATCCGTATTCTGAACAAATTTAATTCCCTATACATATTACCTTTCTGAACAAATTGAATTCTCAGCCTAAAAAAAAAACCTCATTAAATAAGATGCTACTAGTTGTGTATGATAGAAACTAGATCACAAATTGTTTCAGAGTTTTCATGAAAAAACACAGCATCCCACAAATAAATCAACACTCAAAATAAAGTGATGCATATCTGCTTGGGATAGGCAGAATATCCTCAATCACTATAGGAAATTTATTTGCATAAATATTTATTAACATGCTAATTAGAGAACATTCTCTCCAAGCTTATTAAACTTTTTTAATTGGTAAAATTTTGTTAGAGGTTCTCCTGTAACAGAGCAGGAGGCACTGAACTGTCCTGACTGGAGTGTTGTGGAATTTAGACCATATTTCCCAGTTTGTCTAAATCAGTGAGGTTTCCTTGTTTATATTTTCCTAGATATAGAAACAGAAAGATGACTCACTATTCCTCTGTTCTTGTGTCATTGATATTTCAGGCCTCCAAGGGTGTCTTGGAAAGTGGCTTGAGGGAAGAACCGAGAGTCCCACTCAACAGGTGACAGAGCCCTCATTAGCTCCAGTCTTATATATCGCAGTCACATGTGGGGACACCCCCTCTGATTGAGGCTTCTTAAGAGAAATCATTTTCTTTCTCTTTCCCTTTGCAGCAGGAGGAAGTAAAAACTGATAACAAAACAGAGACCAGGGAGTGCTCCCAAGCAGGGGCATTTCCTTCCAGCCGTGGGTCCACCTGCGAGGAGCAAGCACAGAGCTGCCCTTGCTGTTCAGAGCTGCATTCTTGCTTGTGTATGACCTTGAGTGTGAGAAGCACCACACAAATGTGGGCTCTTTTATCCACGCATCTGTTTGGGTTTGCTTTGAACAACAGCTGAGTTCATCCCACTTGACAGAGGTTGGTGGGGAGTGGGCGAGGGGTGGAAACCCTGAGATGCATTTGGTCCACCGGCAGGCTCTCCAGAGTTCTCATCTGCCCTGACCCTCCACCTCAGACAGCTGAAGAAGTCCAAGGGTGACTTAAGGTCAAGCGCAGGCAGAACATCTCTTCCCATGTAAACTTCTGTTCTAGGTCTTTTGGGGAAGTGAATTCTTAAGGCTGAGAATTTATCCCACTTCCACATGTTTCTAGCTCCCTGCCCACCCTGCATTTACCCTTTTGAGACTGTCATGTGATTGGTGGATCTGTCCTGGAAGGTCACAAATAGGTTCACTCCTCTGATGAAGAAGGGACAGCTGGTTCCTTCCTGAAAAGGGACTTTGCCAGCATCAAACCAACCGACCCCACCTCAAGAACACAGGGGCTCCCGACACCCTGCTCTCTGTTATTTCAGTGGTGCTTGAGGGTCACAGTTACACTATTATTAGTTGCCGGTGGCATTAGAAATCGTAGCATATTTATAACTAGTATTTGGTTTACCCAGAGACCACCAGCAGAGATCCATCGATTCTAAGCCTGCTGTGTGTGGACACACCTGTGCTAGGCTCACTTCTAGTCTCCAGGGGACCCAAAGACTCAATGTGGCAGGGCCAGGCACATGGCAGGCACGTCTCCCCGATGTGCAGCATATAGATGAGGATGGCACAGTTGTGGCCTGTCCTCCTTCCTCCAACGTTGAGTGACATCTCTGAGGGGTCTTCTGTGATCTAGTGCTCCCCTGAGGGTTGGTGGCCACTACGGGAGCCAACATGACTCAATCCAAGTTCTCCCTCTGCATCATCTATTTTTCCTGCTCCCCAAGGGACAGAGCCTAAGTCCACACCCAAGAAGCTTCGGCAGGCAAAAGTCCGTGAGTGAAACCAGTTTCAAAATTTCTTAGCCTATACTCTTAGGATTCTGATTTATATCTAAGTAGTTCCATCTTCTCCTCCAGCATCCAGGTACGCAGACTCTGCCTCTCCCACCAGGCCTGGATGGAGCCGTCCACACACCCTCAGCCCACCACCACTGTGGGGCGTGAACAGAGATTGGATTTCTTAAAGTCTCCTGCTTAATACCTTTTGATCTTACAGTATGGGATTTAATTTAGGAGCTTGTATGCAAAAGTATTTTATACTGCCAGTTTTGCTGTGATAACAAAGGCTACCTCCTGCTGATGTTGCGCGTCAGCTACAGATGGATTTTGGTAGCTCGGTGCACATCTTCTTTCCCAGACTGAAGACCAGCCCTGCTCTAGAACATGCTGATCCCAAAAGAGGGAAAAGATTGAAGGTCGGCTCCAGCCCACACAGTTACTCTTGAGCAGGGACAGGGGCATATCACACCTGCTCTGATTTCATTGTCAAGTCATGTGACTTACAGGGGGATGACAGAGAGCACCCAAGGTTACAGGTGCCAAGTGGAGTAGACTGTGTGGTCCTCTTCCTGGTTTGGTTGGGATCCAAGATACCTTTCCCCTGGTTTGACTCTGTGGTGACAACCCTATAGCTTGGAATTAAGTCTTTGTCTTTGCTGACAGCTACCATTAAAATACAAATGTTTTATTTTTGAGAAACAATGTATTTACCCATCACTTATTTGCATTAATTATCTTAATCTCTCTCTCTCTCTCTCTCTCTCTCTCTCTCTCTCTCTCTCTCTCTCTCTCCCCTATATATATAGAAAGTAGGAATTTGAGGACCGTGGGGGAGAGGGAGGGATAAAGAATCTCGGGAGAATCACACTGTCTACCACCTGTTGGTACGGGCGGCGGCTGGTTTAAATGCTGCTGTGGGTTTTTCTGTGGGGAAGTGAGAAGGAAGAGCCCCACAGTGATCAGGGTCGTGGTCCAAGTCTGCAGGCTCTCTCCAGATCCTGATAACGTTTGCTGAGTGCTTGATGTTCCTTTTCCCCCTGCCTCTTTATTATAGTCAATCCTTATAACATGCCTGTGAGATAGATATCCTTTCCACTAATTCTAAAAGGATGCTTTTTTTTTTTTTCAATTTTAGCAGTGCTGAAATTCACATGACTATGACGGCTGCTGGCTGGGGCAGTCACATCTCAGGTGTTGCTGACCAGCACTCTCTCATGACACAAGGCACCACTCATTCTCCCAGTTGTAGAGAAGCAGGAACATTGTGAAAGGGAAAAGTCAAACCTGGGATGTGATACAATTTTAGGAAATCCCCAAACTATGAATTTCACTTACATTTTCCTTTTTATTAATGCACAGCAGTGATGTATGATAAATATCACTAAGTTTGAAGAAGCTCTTTAAAATCTAAAAAATCAAAATTCTAGCTGAGCAGAGAGCTTATGTCATGGTTGACTTGCTGAGCTGTCTCCGTTTTATTACTGGCACATAAAGACAGAGCTTCTAATCATAATCTAATTATGCTTTTACAATTAGACTCCATGAGAACGGCTTTCACTAAGCCAATGTCCAGGTGAGGAAACAGAGGCCGGCTTTGTGGCTTCATTCTTTGACGTTCCTTAATAACTGGCTTGAGGTCTTTTGGCACCACCTTCTCTGAGCTGGGACTGCAGGGACAATGAAAGGACTGGCTTCTGCTTCCCACACGTCTCTTCCACAAGTTAATCAGTGTCATCTTCTGCAGGTACTGAAAACACCGTTCTATGAATGGCCATCGTCACTGAAGGAAGGGACATGTGCTGTGATCCTGCAAGACTCGATGCATTTGTGACGCAGACTCTTGCTGAGAGCCACAGCTGAGTCAGAGTGGCCCCTGGCATTTTGCCAATAGTATTGGTTGAGAGGCGAACCATTAAGATGATGCTGGATTCATTCAATTGTATATTAGACCCCTGTTGCCCAACTCGGCCTGCTCCTTTGGAGTTCTCACGCTACTTTGGAGTTCTCGCGCTACTTTGGAGTTCTCGTGGGGATTCCCGGAGAGTTCCCATTGGTTGGGGAAGTGTGGGATGAGGGGTTTCTGGAGGAGGGATTTCCGGTTGGTGGTCCCTGGAGGAGTGTGTGTGGAGTCTGCTGGTGGAGTTTAGAAATAAAGTTTGTTCCTGCTTGAGTGGCTCGTGATTTGTGCCCAGCCAGACTGCGCCAGACCCTGACACAGGGTCAGTGTTCCGTGAAGCCAAGCCTGGTCACCTTTTCCTCCCCAGCGGTTCCCAGAGCCATAGGGTCCACTCCTGATGGCTCTTGGAGCTTCCTCCCAGTTGGCCAAGATCAACCTGCCCCTACTTTAGAGCTGAGGAAGTCTTACCTTTCATGTCTGTAGAGCAATCACCACCTCAAGCTGCTGGCCACCAAAGTCTCATTAGAAGTCCCCTGTGGAGTCACAGAGCAAAAACCACTTTCCTGAAGATCTGGTGGAGAGTGATACAAATCCTGAAAAGGGTTAAATCCTACATTGCTCTAGTCTGAAATTCCCCAGTGAAGACGATGGCTCTGAAGGAAGGGACTTTTCAGAGTCCACTGTGATTAGCCTGTTAACTGTAGCCCTCCCATAGGGAAGCAGCATCAGGGGATCAGGGACAGTCCCCACTTGCTGGCCATAGACTGCACTAGTAACTCTACCAGCTAGTAGTTATCCTGTCTGTGCCGTGTCGTGGTTTTAGACTGAGCTGTACAATCTCCCTGTGGATGGTCTCCCAGAACAGACAAACACAGGGCCAGTTTATGTCTATTTACATTGAGATGTTCATGCCTGTTGTCTTTTACTGTTTGCTGATTGGCTGAATAAAAATACAAACATTTAGCTACTCACAGCAGAGCTCATTAGCCAGGGAAAGCTTCCCAGGATATGCCAGGGGGGGTTATGAAGGTGCAGATCAGAGGACAAGGCTCGAGAAAAGGCGAGGTTTGAAGCCCATCTGGCCCCGCGCTTGGAGAGCCTGGGTCCGGGACAGGCGGGGCAGGTGCAGTCAGATAAGAGTCTGTGGTTTCCGTCAGTGGGTCTGCAAGTCAGCATTCTCAGTTATTTGATTCTCTCTGACAGCGTTATGTCAGCTTCTGTGTTCAAGTCTGTGGGTGAGTATTGAGCTGCTCCCAAACGCCTCCCTGGTAATAGGATAAACTCACAAGAGTTAGAAAACCTGAACTGTGCCTTGTTTTCCCCAGTAAACCCTGGGTTATTCTTCAGGGCTGGACGCCACAGTGTGGAGCAGACCCAGGACAAGTGTGAGGGGCACCGTGAGGCACAGGAAGGGTCTTTACAGACCCCTGTCACTCCTCCAACTCCTTTGGTGCTTGGTGTCATCTCCCATCATGACGCCCACTTGGGCCTGTCTGCCCTGGCCTCTGAGGGCAGCACCCCCACCACTTCCACAGGGCTCCGGTCCATCCTGGTTCTGAGCCGGGTCTCCCTGGGTGATGCAGGCAGCCCTGACTCCTGGGCTCACACAGTCTTCCTCCTCCAGCCGGCACGCGGACGCAGCCGGGGCAGAGCCTGAATTCTGACTACAGGTAAAAATCTGGTAAAACTTTCACTGACATTAACGTCAGAAAGGGCTTTTCTGCTTTTCTCGGGTATTCATTTATATTTTAACAAGGACCTCAGGTGGTCCAGAGGAATGGCTAGTCGTGACAGGGAGGCCGACCAGGCGGTGCTGTCTGGTGAGAGCAGGTGTCTGCTTCCCGGTACTCGCCTGTCAGCTGACTGTCCACTTCCTCTCTGTGGCCCAGAGCAGAATCATCAACATGGAGTGGCGTGGGGCAAATGGCTCTCAAGGTAGCACAGCTGCCCCTTCCTGAGTTAAGTAAGTGTGTGGGGGGGTCCGCACCCACAAGCAGATGGCCCTGTGGGGACACTCCCAGGCTCTGCCCCCTTGCTCCCACCCGTCATGTGACTTTACTGCTCCTGCACCAGAAGGTACTAGAAACACTCTTTTTGTGTCTTTTCCTGCTCTGGGGGAAAAGCTGATGAGTAACAGTTGGCCCTCGACTGTTCGAGCATCCAGCACAGCCTGCCCTTCCTCCCCAGAGCTTGCTCTGGGCAATGCAGCAGCAAGTGGCTCATGCTCTGCACATCTGCACATGCACAGCATCTCTTCACGTCAGGAGCAACGGAGGAGCTGGGCTGGGGACTTCCTGAGGGCAGGACTGGTGTCCTGTCTGTGGACTGGGGCTGTGGAGAGCCAGGGGTGCAGAGCAGCCTGTGATCCACAGAGCACCTTCCAGAGCCCCTGCCTGCCCCGGCAGGAGCAGCCCTCTCCCCCAACCCCTCTCAGAGCGTGGCTCATCTGGATCTTCTCCTGACAACGCAGAGGATCTGGTTTCAATAAGAGGCCCAAATGGCTTTTATACGGGGGAGAAGCAGCAAATGAATTTCTTCCTGAAGCTCGATTTAGATGCCGAGGGAGGATGTAGAAGTGTTGTGAGCTATTTCAATTCCAGGAAGCAAGCTTAAAAAGCTAAATAAATAATTGACCACTTTAAATTATTTAAACCAGAAGTTCTTAACTCCTTTTGGATACTGGGCCCCTTTGAGATGTGAGGAAAACTACAGACCCTATCTTGACATAAACAAACACACAAACCTCTGCAAATAAATCCAGGAGATTTGATGGCACTTAATGGCTAGCCACAGGCCCCAGTTCTGATGGCTTCAGATACGGGGCTCATTTTCACCCTTGACAGCGTTGGCAGCAGTGGATTTAGAATTACACCACTCAGACCAGCCACCAGAGCTCATGCCTATGCGGACGGACACTCTAGCTCATTCTCTCAAGGGCAACAGCAAGTTAAATGGAACAGACTTCAGCCAACCTGGGATGTGTTGATGGACGGTCCATGCATGCATGGACAGGTTTGTCTCCCTGGCAGAGCCAGGCTCCACAGAATACAGTGATTTCAGCCTCAAAGTCCTGTTGCCCTCTCCCCTGCAGATTTCCGGTTTCTAGTAAACAAGAGAATAAAAGCCTAGTTTCTCACTGGGAGAATGAGGAAGTCCTGGGAAAGGAGGTCAGGTTCGTCACTGAGATGAGGGTTGGGACACATGGTTTGTGTCAAGCCTGTGATTTGTCAACTGTTGAGAAGCCTTCTGAGGAACATGAGGAGGATGCGGCTTAGCAACCGGGACACCTGATGCTAAGCCAAGCACCGTCTCACGAGGAGCAAGAGGCCCATCCTCAATTCTAGATGCGGTTCTCGAAGGTAAGCAGTGGTTCTTTAGCAAATACCTGTATAACCTGCAGGCTGACAGGCCCCTGTGAACGTGTACTCTAATCTGACACCCTAACTCTGAAGACCTAGTGCTGGGATTCGGGAGCATGAGGCCGCTGTGTGAGGCCTGCCTTAGAACCCGGTCACCCAGAGTGCTGAGAGCCGCCTGCTGTCTTCATGTGAAGGCTGGGTAGAGCTTGCTCAGGGCGGAATTGTTGCTCAGGAACACTCTGGGTATAGGTGGGGGTGGTGCTCTCTGTCCCCATGCAAAATCTGCTGTTGTCCACTCATCCATCCATCAAGTCACTGAGTAAGAACTGATCTCTGTTTTATCCGAGTCACACTGACGTGCACTGGGGCGGGAGTGCCGAACAGAGGGAAGAGATCTCAGAATGCAGACCACGTTTGGACCAGGTCCTGAAAGGCAGGAAAGTGATTAACCAGCAAACTGCAAATTTTAATTTTAATTTTGGACGTTCTGACTCATTATTTTAGATATTTACTTTGTAAATTTTATCATCATGACGCTTTCACTGCTGGTTCTTCTTTGAATTGATTCTCAAAAAGCTACATAAGAGAAATGGCATAGAAATGGTGGAGTGAGGATGTTAGAAAATTCTCTTCTTCATAAAAATAATGAGAAAACTGGCAAAAGTGTCAGGATTCACTTTTCTAGAACTCTACCTGGTAACCGAAGCCAAACAGCAATCCCAGGAGCATTTATTCAACAAAAATGGCTGAGCCCGCGCGCGCCACACCAGCAAGCTCTGTGCTATTGCAACCTCTCTCCTCGGTTCCCTCTCTGCAGCTCTGGGAGGGTCCTGAAAACCAGAAGTCCCCATTCCTGGTGTGAATGGCAGCCTGGCAGCCACAGCCTGGGCAAGATGGCACGGACACCCCTTCAGAGCCTCATTCCCAGAGAACGGCCATTATTGACCACTCACAGTGGCCTCTGAAAGACAGCACGGGGCGGCTGCTTTTATTGGAGCTGACTGAGACCTAGTGCAAGAATCCGTTCCCACAGGTCTCCTCAGAGACGTTGACAGGGAGCTCTACCTACGCAGCTGCCTGAGATGGTGGGGTCAGGGGCACAAACAGTAGGCTAGCCAGACCCTTGAAAGAAAACCCAGAGACTGAGAAACACAGAGGGTGCAGAAGCTCTGCCTGTCCCTGAGCACCTGGACACACATGCTCGGGAGTGGACATGCAGACAGCAGTGTGCACACTGAGGAGCCCCAAGCTCTCCATCTGGCTGACCCCGGGCTCTCCCAATCCTTTTTCTTTGCATGACTTACGGTTTCTTAACTGAGTCTTTAAATGTTTTGTAATGACCAGTGCGGGAACACGGTCTCCCAGACTCCGGGGTTCGCTGTCACTGGCTACAGTTGTTCTGCTGTTGTTTGCTCAGTCACTTTTCCGTCAAGTCTGGACTCTTTTCCATGAGTAGCCACCAGAGAGTCCTTTTTGGTTAGCTTTTGGACATCTGATGATTGGGAGAAGATTTCCTTAAAAGCTTGGAACTATTAAGTGTCCCCGTGTTTGCTGAGTGCTCCTGTGTGTGTGTCTGCGTGTGCACACACCGTGGACATTTCACCAGACTGTGACAGCTCTGCCTTAGCCTGACTTCCTGCTGAAATCAGCCAGACACAGAAGTCCACAGGTTATACGATCCAGTGGACACAGCAGGTCCAGAATAGGCAAAAATGTGCAGCCAAAGTCCGTGATGGTGCCCAGGCTCTGCAGGGAGGGTGGATGGAGGTGACTGCCAGTGGGCGTGGGTTGCTTTGGGGAGTGATGAAAATGGTCTGGAATTAGTGGGGTAGGAGAACACACCAATGCCTGGGGACTAGAGGGAATGTCATGGTTGTTTCTATCTCCATGTAAAAGGCTGAGTGGGGTAACCTGGAGCTAGTCAAGGATCTCTGCTTCTGGCCAAGATGGTTTCATGGAGACTGAGTCTGTGGTCCTTCCTGAGAAACAAAACAAAACAAAAAGCAGAAAACATACTGCAAGACAAGGTTGTAAGTACTGGACATCAGGCAGTGGTGATCAGAGAGGAGCGAGACAAAGCTGGCGCAGGGGCAGCTGACTTCCTGGACTGAGGAGAGGCACAGAGTGCGGGACACACACAGAGGGTGCTGAGCACAGGCACACCAGGAGCTTAGTGCTCGCCTGGTAGAAGGCCAGACATGAGAGCTGGGCAGAGAGGACATTCAGTAGAACTGTCCAGTACCCGTGTGTGAGGCAGCTCCAGGGCCAGGCCTGGAAGCCGTGTCCTTGACTGTAGCTGATGGTGCCCGGCGCTCACACAGGCACTGCCACAGTGCTGCCCGGCAAGGAGGCTGAGTGCGTCAGTTTACGGGGCGCTGGGCACGAGGCTCAGAAGGGGCACTCCTCTGTAGTGTGGGTGACTGGCCTGTTCTCATCATGCCCAGCAGCTTTTCAAACCAAGGCCAGCTTTCCAGTGACCGAAATGCATTCCACAGTGTGGGGTGGCGCTCAAGCCTGTGTATAAGAATAGAAAAAGCAGCACCCAGCAAGCTAAACTCCACAACCAGCCTCTAATCAGAGACTGCTAAACACGCAGAGGAGTAGGAAACCACCCTCAATAAGAATAGTAATCAGTCAATTAAAATATGGAAAAAAAATCAGTGTTAGAACTAACAGAGGGAAACATTAAAATCACTGCGTAGCTCTATTCCATGTCCTCAAAAAGCTAAGTAGAGGCATAAAAGTTGAAAAAATAGACATAAGTCAAATTTCCAGAGACAAAAACTATAACATCTGAAATGAAAAAAACCCTCTGAGGGGGCCTAAATGGCAGATTAGGCAGCCAGGAAAAGGGTGGAGAAGTGGAAGACCAGCCGCAGAACCATCTTGACCTTCAAGGAGAGGAGCAGTTCCACCATCTTAGGCCAGGAAAGCCCCCAGAACCCAATGTGCTGCTGCCGGCTGCCGTCATCCAGTCCCCGGGGATCAGGGCAGACCAGGGAGTCTCGTTAAGGCAGACAAGAGTTTCCACCCAGGAAGGTGATTGAATTTTGGAGGCAGATGAAGAAAGAGCATAATGAGGCTGCAGGTGCTTAAACACTCATCAAACAACCGTTTTCTCTCCCCTTCACGGGTGAGCTGTTCCTGGCCTCACTTACCAGGTGCCTGTGTGATCAGCAGGCCCCCGACAGGGTCCAGAAGTGACAGGACACTTGGGCGGCTTCCTTCCTGGTTTGGGGTCGGAAACCTGAGAATCCCCTCCAAAGAGGGTCCTCTTCTCACTGAAGCATCCAGCAATGCAAAACTTCGTTTTCCTTGTTCTGTCCTTGTGTAAAATCCATACACAGGGCTCTCTCCCTTTAAGGTGCCCACCCACCCAGCTCTATTTCAGAATACTCGGTAAGGGCTCACATCCCAAACGAATGTGTGATGGTCCATGGTCAGCTTTGTTTCAACTTGGTGGACGGTGGGGCCTTAGATATTTGGTCCAACATTATTCCAGATTTGTTTATGAAGATGTTTTTGGATGCAGCTAACATTTAAATTGGTAAACTGCACAAAGCAGTGGCCCTCCCAAAGTGGTGGGCCTTGTCCAATCAGCTGAGGCCTGAGGAAAACAAGACAGGCTGACCTCCCATGAGTAAGGGAATTTTCCTGCCCGATGGCCTTTAAAGGGGACATTGACTTTCTCCTGCCTCCACACTTGAGCTGAAATGTCGGCTCCTGGATCTGCAGCCTGCTGGTCTCTGGACGGGACCCTACCTGCAGGCTCCTGGGTATGCCTCTTGCACACTCACCTGGCAAGACTTGGAGTCAGGTGAGTGAACTCCTTGTAGTCAATCTCCCTCGGTCCCTGCCCCTCACACACACATGCCAGTCCTCCTGGTTTCTGTCCCTCTGGGGACCGTGGCTCGTGAGGCCCCCTGCCCCATCCTCAGCACCAGGCAGGCGGACCTGGCCTTCCTCAGCTTTCCTCCACTCCGTGGTCCTGGGGAGCCGTGCCCCTCGCCGGCCCAGGGGGCTCTCCGCACCCCTCCACTTGTGCACGCTCTTCTCCTGCTGCTCTCGGCCCCCGAGGCTGCCTGCACATCCCCGGAGACCTCAAAGCCCACCCTGGAGACTGCAGCCTCCACTCTGCGCTGCTCCCTGACGGCGCCTCTCCTGCGTCTGGACCTCCCTCCCCTCCCTTTGCTTTTTACTACCAGACCACAAAGCCAAGGGAGCGTCCTGCCGGAGCCAGAGCAAAACCAGGCTGCCTCCGATGGAGCGGCCCGAGAGAGGGCGAGGCCTGGACAGCAAGGCCAGGAGGGCAGGGCCAGGACGGGGAGGCCAAGATAGTGAGGCCAGGAGGGTAGGGACAGGATGGGGAGGCCAAGATAGTGAGGTCAGGAGGGCAGGGCCAGGATGGGGAGGCCAAGATAGTGAGGCCAGGAGGGCAGGGCCAGGACGGGGAGGCCAGGACAGTGAGGTCAGGAGGGCAGGGCCAGGACAGGGAGGCCAGGACAGCAAGGTCAGGACAGTGAGGTCAGGAGGGCAGGGCCAGGAGGGAAAGACCAGGACAGCGAGGTCAGGAGGGCTCGGCTGGGGAGGCAGAACCTCAGAGTGTCCCACTTGAATCCCCCGTTGCTCCCTCCCTCCCTCCCTGTCGCCCTGGAGGGAGCCCAGCAGCTGGGCGCTCTGTGTCATGTGGTCAGCAAGGGTTTAATTAGGGAAGGTCAGGAGGGGGGCTGGGCTCTCCTCCTCGGGCCATCTGAGCAGTGACCCTCTCTTTGGACCCACGTGTGGCGCGCTGCCCTGAGGAGGGCTGGCTCCTCACCCCCCTCACCTGGGGACCCAGACCCCTCAGGCCCAGGCCCACCAGGTCCCCCGCTCCCTCTCCTCTCACCCTGACGGACTCGGCACTTGGCTGAGAGCTGGCCGCGCGCGGTGAGGACCCGTGTGAATCTGTGCCCGCCCAGGCTGTGCAGCCCTGGTCAGGAAGCGTCCTCCGCTTTCTCTTCTTCTTCAGAGTCAACATGTCTGTTTCAGGTCCTTCAGTTTAGGGTCAGTTCTGTGAACATCTTGCTCCTCAGACACCCTGGCCAGCCAGGATCGGGCTGCAGCGTCCACAGGTCCCTGGTGCAGCTGCTGGGGGGGCGGCGAGTGGAGACCTTCCTTACCCAGGCACCCGGACGGGCTCACTGAAGTCTGCTCACTTTGTCCCCATTGCTGTGTTCCTGTGACTTCGTCTGGGAAGTTTAATTTCTGTTTTCAAGATTACTGATGGTTTTTCTTCTGCTATTGCTAATTGGCTATTAATCCCCTATAATCATGTTTTACATTTAAATATAATGTTTTTCAGCTCCAATATACAATATGTTAACAGTGTCCATTTCTCTCATTATTATGACTTGAAATCACTGAGTATATTTTTAGTTGACTTAAAAATACCTTTCTACAAATTTTATTTTTTAAATTTCTGGTCCTATTTCTATTCATTGAATTTTTTCCTGATTAAAGACCACATTTTTATCTTTCTTCCATGTCTATATTTTTTAAATTTTTGTGTTAGGTACTATGAAGATCACCTTGTGACACTCTGGGTTTTGTTATTTTCCTTTAAAGAGTGTTGAGTTTACTTTTTCAGGGAATTAATTTACTCATGAATCAAGCAGGATTCTTTTTGTTGTTGTGCTTTTTAGATATATGAGACAGTAGAGTGTATTTTGACTTACCATACATACATGGAGTATTGCTTCCCATTCTTGTGGTTGTACATGATGTGAAATTACACTGATCGTGTATTCATATAGGAGCCCAGGAATGTGATGTACCATGCATTCTACTGTCTTTCCTATTCCCATTCCCATTCTCTTCCCTTTATTCCCCTTTGTCTAATTCACTGAACTTCTATTCTTCCCCCACCCCTTGTTCCGTGTAAGCATCCACATATCAGAGAGAACATTTGGCCTTTGGTTTGGGGGGATTGGCTTATTTCACTTAGCATGATAGTCTCTAGTTCTATCTGTTCATTGGCAAATGTCATCATTTCATTCTTCTTTTTGGCTGAGTAATATGCCATTGTGTATATGTACCACATTTTCTTTATTCATTCAACTGTTGAGGGGCACCTAGGTTGGTTTTATAGCTTAGCTATTGGGAATTAAGCTGCTATAAACATGGATGTGGCTGTGTCACTATGGTATACTGATTTTAAGTCCTTTGGGTATAAACCAAGGAGTGAGATAGCTGGGTCAAATGGTGGTTCCATTCCATGTTTTCTGAGGAATCTCCATACTGCTTTCCATGGTGGTTGCACCAATTTGCAGTCCCACCAGAAGTGTATGAGTGTGCCCTTTCTCCACATCCTCTCCAACATTTATTGTTGCCTGTATTCTTGATGATTGCCATTCCAACTGGAGTGAGATGGCATCTCAGTGTATTTTAATTTGCATTTCTCTAATTCAGATTTTGATAGTGTTTTCTTATTCTTTAACCTACATTACTAAGAAAAAAAACTGTGTACCTGAAAGACATTTTTTCAAAGCTGGGCCTTGGGGTCTTGGGTGAAATCCTGAGGTGCTGGCTGAGCGTGTCTCTGGTCAAGCCTACCTGAGAGCAGCTTGATTTGGGATGTTGCCTGGCCCTGTCACAGGGTGGACGTGTCACGGCACTGCGGTCCCACCTGGCTGCCTGGGATTCTCAGAGGGTCCCATTGCACCTTTCACCGCCCCTACCAAATTCATTAGGAAAATAGAACTCTTCGGCTGATGTGAAAGTCCAACCCTCTTCCTCAGTCCGTTTTTATTTTGCCCCGTATCCCATGGGCAGGAGTAGGTGAGCAATTTGGTGAATAATCACACGAAGCCTGGTGTATACATCTTTATGAGCAAACAGGTGACATTCAGTGTTCACATTGCTCTCCTTCATAGGTCACCACAAAAAAACATAGAAAAGGCCTCAGGGGAAAGCCTCCCACTTCAGGTGAGCTTCCCCGCTCCTATAAGCCAGAGTGAGTACACTAAACCTGGAAAAGGGTCGAACAGCCATTGAGACGCAGGGGCAAAGCAGCGAAAGTCCCATCTTCAGACTGGGAGACGACCTCAGGAGGTAAGGGGACGCAGCAAGTAGAAAGCATCAGCTCCAACCCAGGACCAGAGCGGAAGCAATGCCTCTTAAGAGCTCCGTCTCTTAGAGCAAAATGTCTTTGCAGTCTGCAGAGCAGAGTGGCGTGACCCTGGGCCCGCGGCTGGAGGAGCAGCACGTGAGCGCAGCCCTCCTAGGAAACCCGAGCTCCCTGAGGCCACGACTCCTATAGAAACAGCACAGAGACAGACAAGAGAACTGGTGAGCCTTAGCCACCAGCACACCAGATACAGGAGGCAAAGTTCCAGGGCGAGAGATGAGCGCGGAGGCACTTAACAAACTAAGTTGACGGAACTGCATCGTAGATGAGGTCTCCTTTATGAGACAGGAGAATCTGGTGGATATGGGAGAGGAAACTGGGGAATTGAAAAGGAGGTGGAGAATAAAAAGACAGAAGCTGAACACTGTCACTTATTGGGTAGCCAGATGTCAGCCTTCCAAGTCTCAGCTTCGTCACCTGTAAAATAAACGCAGGTGTTATTCAAACTTCAATCGGCTGAGGCTTTGAGAACCCCTGGAAAAGGAAAAGCGTGAGATTCTCCAGGGGCTAGGACGCAGCTTCATCCTCCATCCTCGCCTCCTGCCCTGGTGGCCTAGGTGCCATGCCCGAGCCATGAGTCCTCACCAGCAGTCGTCGATCATTGGCTCTCTGAGGATTATTTAACGACTCCATCTGTAAACTGTTTGACGATCAAGTATTTTATCACTGTTTTGGAAAAGAGGATAGATAAACAGAAAACTTAAGCAACTTCCGTCAAATTCCACAGCTCTGCATTGCCAAAGACGGTCACCCAGGATGTCCATGGGACCCCAGGACCATTCACAATGCAGCCTCACTTTGGTAAAAATCCCCTTTCAGTGCTGAGATCTGTTTAAACATGAGGGTTTTAAGTGGATTCACTTTATGTAAAAATGGCACTTCAGGGTGTATTCACTAAACGTACAGCATTCCACACCAGCAGGCATTCTGTCGGTCCTGTGCACCAAGGATCGAAAAGACCCCACCGCCACAGGGACCGTGATAAACCAGTGTGTGCCATGCTCTGGGCAAGGCCCCCTCAGAGGTCACAGAAGTGGTGGACATGCACAGGAGGGACAGTGCGCTCTCCTGAGAACTCACGCACTCCCGAGGTGGTGAGGATCTGTGAAGGATTTCAAGCAGGCAGGTGAAGCCACTAGCTGGTGCTCTAGGAAGGCGGCTCCTGGGTTAGAAGGGTCAGACTTGGGGACAAAGAGTGATCTCAGAGGCTTTTCAATCAACCCAGGCAGGAGCTGATTGAGGGTGAGCTGGACCTGCAGGTGGGAAGGTGGAATAAGGGATTGTAGGGTGGGACAGGCCAGGCTCTCTGCCCTGTCACTTCTTATTCCCAGAGGGGTCTACTTGTCACCTCCTGAGACTCCTTCCCACATCTCCCCTAGTGTCAGCCGTT